>NC_072005.2:40639642-41245000 GCF_028885655.2 Pongo abelii
TTGTCAGAATCACCTTTTTTTTTTTTTTTTTTTTTTTGAGATGAAGTCTGTCTTTGTCGGCCAGGCTGGAGTACAGTGGCGCGATCTCGGCTCACTGCAACCTCTGCCTCCTGGGTTCAAGCAATTCTTATGCCTCAGCCTCCCAAGTGCTGGAATTATAGCCCCGCCACCACGCCTGGCTAGTTTTTGTATTTTTCGTAGAGATGGGTTTTCACCGTGTTGGCCAGGCTGGTCTCGAACTCCTGACCTCAGGAGAATCACCATTTTAAGTGGACATCAGGTCATGTCTCTTCACTGCTCAAAACCCTCACATGGCTCCCATTTCATTTCAAATAAAGCCTACAGCTGCTACCCTGGCCTACAGGGTCCCACACACTCTGGGCCCTGGTGACCTCCTTGATATTCTCTCCACAGTTGCCTTCCTGTCCCAATCAGCTCCATCCACCAAGTAGACACCCACCCCCAGAGCCCTTATATATGCTGCCTGTGCCTGCAACTGCTTGGGGTAGGCTGAATAATGCCTCCCAAAGATGTCACTCTAATCCCCAGCACCTGTGAATGTTACCCCTGGGGACCTCCAAGAGGATGTGTAGAGTGTGCCTTACAGGGGTGAGGAAGCTGGGTGCTCCCGTTCCCGTCCCTCGAGGTTAAGGACTACTCCTGGGGTGTCAACTGCCCAGCTTCCAGCCTGCTCCGTGAGTGTCCCAGCAGGTTTCTGGTATGAGTTAGGAAGCCCCTGGCACCCACTGGAATCATGCCCATGACTGCTAAAGCTGCAGGGGACTTCCAGGACTTTCCAGGGGTATGAGTGAGTGTATTTGTTGTCTGTTGCTGCAAAACAGATTGCCAGAAATTCAGTGGCTTAAAACAACACACGTCTATGATCTCACAGTTTCTGTGGATCAGGAGTCCAGGCACAGCTTAGCTGAGCCCTCCATCTGAGGTCTCAGATGGCTGCTGTCAGACACGGATCAGGCTGCACTTTCATCTGGAGGCTCGACTGGGGATGAATCTACTTCTGAGTTCATCCAGGTTATTGGCAGAGCTCGTTTCTCTCTGGCTGTGTGACTGAGGGTCCTGGCCTTTTGCTTGCTGTCAACTGGGAGCCTCCCTCAGGTCCTAGAAGCCACTTGCATCTCCTAGAGGCCACCCACAGCTCCCTACCATGTGGACTTCCTCAATGTGGCTGCTTACTTCATCAAGCCAGCAAGGCTCCCTCCCTCTGATCTTCTAAGACAGAGTCTTAGATAACATAAGGCAAGCTAGGGAGTGACAGCTCAACACCTTTACTGTGTGCTATTGGTTAGATGCAAAGTCACAGGTCTGGTCCACACCGGAGGGGAGGGGATCATACAAGGCATGGACACCAGGAGATGGGAAGTCACTGGGGTCACCTTACCAGCTGCCCTGACAGCCTTGGAGCACTGGGGCACTGACAGCCTCTGCTATGGGTTGTGAGACTTCAGTGCTGTGAAGAACAAACCCCCTGAGTGTGGGACCCGTGCTTGACTCTCCCTGTCCCACCTCTAGCTCCCACACAATGGGGGCTTCTATGGGTGCAGGCATTGGGGGGCTCCCTGGGACCTGGGGTGGGCGCTTCAGGTCTCCTTTCACCTTCCAACCGCCGGCCCCTTCCCAAGCTCACTGTGTGACCTCAGGCAAGTTGCTTGAAGCTTCAGAGTCTTGATGTTCTCAGCTGCAAAACAAGGTTAACAGTAGCACCAGCCTCTTGGGTGATCGTGGGGGCACAGCACTTACGAAGGGTTTGAGTTTTGACCACACCAGGAAGTCCCCAAATGTTTGCTATGATTATCATTATTATTGTCTACCTCTGGTTTCCAGGGAGGCCTCTTTAGTTCTCAGGGAACGCTCCCTCATTCTGCAGGAATCTTTGAGCATCTGGGCATCACATGAAGCCTTAAGTGTTTTGGCAACAGTGTCTGGTACACGAGGGATGAGCCCTGCCCTATCCTGGGGGCAGAGGTTCTGTTCTGGGAGAGTTTCATCTCTGTCCAGTCAAGGCTTCACTGCACTATTAGGGCAATGAATTTTAATGGCATGAATTATTTTTCACTCTTGCACTCTGCTGAACAGTGTGGGATTTCTGGGAACAGCCAGGCCTGGTGATTCCTGCAGGTCAGCTGAGCCAGGCCTGGCGCCTTATACCAGCAGAAAGGCCTGTCTCTCCTTCCAAGGCCTGAGGGGCCTCACTCCACCGCAAGAGCCCGGAAAAGTGGCGCGTATCTGGCAGTGCCTCTGACTTGGGGAGTGGTGGCTGGGCCTGAAGCCCTGGGCACAGTGGGGAGGGTGGGTAAGGGACAGGCAGGGAAACACAGCAGGGCTCAGTGCAGATCCGGGGAGCCTAGAGGTGTCCTGCTCATATCCCCCATCTTGTTATTGGGGGAACGGGGTGAGTGAGGAGGCTATGAGTTACCACCCTTAGGGAGACACCCCAAGAATGGCCTCGTTCCATCTCTCCCTCCTTCTGAAGAACACAGGGCTTGGGCCAGGCAACCTGGTTTGAACTAGAATCCCCAGCCTCAGTTTCCTCATCTGTGCTATGGAAATTACTAATGAGTTAACAGAGCAGGATCTGACCCTGGGAAGAGCTCGGTCACCCTGGGCTACGGGGCACGGGGGCGGAAGTGACAGAAGAGGTGGCTGTGGCTAAGAGGGAACCCGAGGCCGGGTCCACTTGTGCACCGGGGGCTCGCTTTATTTCACCACCAGCACCTGTGTGCTTCTCCTGCCCGGGGAAGGACGGATGAACTTGAGCAGCGCCCCCAGCAGGGCCAGGACCGTACCCACGAGCAGCACCAGCTTCAGCCCCTTGAGCACGGAGTCCGCCCTGCCCCGCAGGGCCTTCCTTGCCTCCCGCCACTGGGCATCGTTCTCTCTCCACTGAGTCTCCAGCGTCTCCGGACTGGCGGAGGGGTTGAACTGGGCCACGAGCTCCTGCTGCACGAAGCACTTGTAGATGGCCGGCTGGAAGACCTGCAGCTGCCTGCCGCCGGTGGAGGGGTCCAGAAAGGTGGTGAAGTCCCGGCCGGAGAGCTGGCTCTCCCACGTCAGGGGGGTGTCGTTGGCACGCCAGTTGACGGGCCTGCGAGGAGGACAAGGTCAGGTGCAGGGCCAGGGAGAAACGAGGGACCGACGTCTCCCTGAGGAACAGAAAATAAAGCACCGCCCAGCCTCCCTCCTCGCCACCCCCCACGGAGCACTGTGCAGCCGTCAAGAGTGGGGTGGCGGAGGCACAGCTGGGGGCTCCTGGGGCTCCACCCGTTACTGGCCCCACCCCTTCCTGGCTCCCCCCTTCCTGGCTCCACCCCTTACTGGCCCCACCCATTACTGGCTGGGTGACCTGGGCAAATGCCTCCAGCTCTTTGAACTTCCACTTCTTCATGTAAAAATGAGTCTAGACCAGGCTTGGTGGCTCACACCTGTAATCCCAACACTTTCAGAGGCAAAGGCAAGGAGGATGGCTTGAGCCCAGGAGTTCAGGACCAGCTTGGACAACAAAGCAAGAAACCATGTCTGCAAAAATTTAAAAAATTAGCTGGACATGGTGACATGTGCCTGTGGTCCTAGCTGCTTAGGAGGCTGAGGTGGGAGGATTACTTGAGCCCAGGAGGTTGAGGCTGCAGTGAGCCAGTCACAGCACTGCACTCCAGCCTGGGTGACAGAGCAAGACCCTGTCCCAAAAAAGAAAACAACAAACCAAAAAAATGGAGAGTAATGATTGTACCTCATACGGTTATTTGGAGGAGTTAGCAAGGGCACTCCTTAAATGATTTGTCCACCTGCCTTTGCCTGTCTGGTCTCATCTCCTTCACTCTCCACTTTACTCACTCTGCCCAGCCACGCTGCTCTCCTAGACGTTCCTCTGACATGCTGGGCGCAGCCTCGGCCCTGGCTGTTCCCTCTGTCCCCAGGGCTTCCTCGCCTCCTTTCAGTCTGGGCTGAAATGGCAGCTTCTCAGAGGAGCCTTCCCTGACCCCAGCACCTTACACTTTTAACCTCCCCTATTCCCAGCATCCCTCCCTGCTCCATCACCATCCAAAATACTATAGGTCGGGCACAGTGGCTCAGGTTTGTAATCCCAGCACTTTTGGGAGGCTGAGGTGGGAGGCTCACTTGATCCCAGGTGTTTGGGCTTAGCCTGGGCAACAAAGTGAGACCTCATCTCTACAAAACTTAAAAACTTAGCCGAGTGTGGTAGTGCATGTCTGTAGTCCCAGCTACTGTGGAGGCTGAGATGGGAGAATCACCTGAGCCCAGGGAATTGAGGCTACAGTGAGCTGTGATTGTGCCACTGCACTCCAGCCAGGGTGACAAAGCAGGACCCTGTCTCTAATAATAATAACGATAATAATAATAAAACTATATATTTATGTGCCACAGGGCAGGAATCTCTGTTGGTTGTGTTCTTCACTGTTTCCCAGGTCCCTAGAATGGAGCTTGGCATATAAATATGCAGTGAACACGTGTTTAGTGGAGAAATGAATCAGGCACCGACACACCCAGCATGGTGGAAGAACAGAGAGGATACTCCACAGACAATATCATAAAAACTTGCATTCCCAGCTAGGTACATTGTGGAACTTCTTATTGGATGCTGTGGCAGGCACTCTACAGTCTTTAGTCCCCTTAACACATCACAATGACCCCGTGTGGCCGGGGACTGGCAAGACCTCTGCACTGAGTTAGACAGTGGCCCCCCAAAATGCACGTCCTTCCCAGAACGTCAGAATGTAACCTTATTTGGAAATTGGATAATTGCAGATATAATCAGCTGAGATGAGAGCATATTGGAATAAGGTGGGCCCTCAATCCCATTTGACCGGTGTCCTTTTAAGAAAAGGAAAAGAGAGACAGGGATACAGACACGTAGGAAGAATGCCAAGTGATGATGGAGGCAGGCATTGGAGAGAAGCAGCCATAAGCCAGAGAAGACCGGGATCTCTGACTGCATCCAGAAGCTAGAAAAAGGGAAGATTCTGCCCAGCTCACTCGGAGGGACTGAGAGGGAGCGTGGTTCTACTGACACCTTGATTTCAGACTTACAGCCTCCAGAAGGGTGAGACAATGGATTTCTGGGGTTTTTTTGTTTTTTTGTTTTTTGAGTCAGAGCTGTCTCATGATGTTGCCCAGGCTGGAGTGCAGTGGTGTGATCTCGGCTCACTGCAACCTCCGCCTCCCAGGTTCACGTGATTCTCCTGCCTCAGCCTCCCGGGTAGCTGGGATTACAGACACGTGCCGCCATACCTGGCTAATTTTTGTATTTCTAGTAGAGACGGGGTTTCACCATGTTGGCCAGGCTGGTCTTGAACTCCTGACCTCAGGTGATCCACCCACCTCGGCCTCCCAAAGTGCTGGGATTACAGGCATGAGCCACCGTGCCCAGCCTGCATTTCTTATTAAGGGGCAGGTGGACTGGGGGAGAGGAGGGGAAGGGGGTATTTTCCAGAGGCTCCTGGCAGGAAGTAAGAAGATTGTGAGTTCTGGGAGGCAGGCCTTGATGGGAAACCCCAGGGGCACCAGCCTCTCCTCCAGGGTCTCACTGACCTTTCCAGATGAAACAGGGGCCTGTTGGAACCCCTAAGCTTCCTGGGCTTCCCCCGTCACAGCCCCATCTGTCTGCCTGGGCTTCTCCCATCCCGGCTCGCACCACCCTGGGCTGTGTCCCCCTTGGACTGTTTAAGAGCAGGGCCTGACACTGTCCTGATGACCACTACATGGCTGACCTGCAAAGAACGCCCACTCATCCCTCTGCACATATTACCATGAAGGATCCCCCGACCGGAAGAACCTGGCTAGGGGCCAGAGGCGGGGATTCCATCACCTGTACATAGATCCTAAGGGACAGTCGAGCCACACAAATTCTGTCTTCTCATCGAGGCTGAAGTTGTCAAAAATGACGTAATCCACCCTTAACTGTGTGTTATTGGTGCACCGGACGTGGCAGGATTCCACCTGCAGCTCAGGCCGCAAGCGGCTAGACCACACCAGCACCTCTCCCAGATAGAGCCAGCAGGGCATGGCTTCCTCCAGATGCTCCTCAATGTAGCAGTACCCCAGGCGTTTACGCTCGCCCGGCTCCTCACAGCGGTTGCAGTCTTGCCAGGGCTCCCACCGGGTAAAAATGAGCTGTTTGCTGCCCAAATGCAGGGTCTCGTTCTGCAGGGGCTTCTGACCCAGGTCCTTGTGTGTTATATGCAGGGTGGTGACGTCCTGGAAGTCAATTTCATACTGCACCACTTGACGGCCATTCTTGTTCCAGCAGTGGTAGAAGCCCGTCTGGGAGGGCAATGGATCTTTAATGAGAAGGCTGCCCTCGGGCATTATTTCCATATTGGAAATATTGGTGAGGCTGGTGAGCCTGCCCTTCTTGCCTTGTGTGAATAAGTAGTACCAGTGTGCCCCCGAGGAGTTGCAATACAGGAGAATATCATTGCCGGAGAGTAGGGCCTGTTGGCACTGCTTACCACTGGGGCAGCTGATGGAAAAGTAGAACCCCAGTGCCGGGGCAGCAAAGTGGAGCAGCAGCCACAGCATGGGTGGCACGGTGGACTGGGGCTGTGGCAGTGGGCCAGTGCCACCCTGAACATTGTGAGGTCACCCATGAACTCTGGCCTCAGCCCTGGGCAGTGGGATGAACTGCAGCTACCACATGTGTGTGTGAGGTCACCATCCCCTTTGTTTTGTGGCAAGCTGACAACACTATTTTTCTTTTCTTTTTTCTTTTTTTTTTAGACAAGGACTCGTTCTTTTACCCAGGCTGGAAGGCAGTGCTGCAATCATAGCTCACTACAGCCTCAAACTCCTGGAATCAAGCAATCCTCTCACCTCAGCCTTCTGAGTAGCTGGGACTTCAGGTGCATACTAACCATGTCAGGCTAGTTTAAAATTTTTTCTGTAGAGACGGGGTCCTGTTATGTTGCCCAGGCTGGTCTCGAACTCCTGGCCTCAAGCCATCCTTCCACCTTGGCCTCCCAAAGTACTGGGATTACAGGCGTGAGCCACTGTGCCCCGCCGACCATATTTAATTTCTATTACAAGCCCTCCATTTTGCTGGGAAAGGAGCAAACCTAATTTGTCTATTCAGAGTTTTCTCTACTACCTGTCCCCCTTCCTTTCCCAGGGGTGAGACTACATTCCCAGGGATGGAACAAGAGCATGAAAGTGTCACATGTGAACACTCAACACATATTTCCTGAACTCTTACTATGTTCTGGGCATACTTCTTAGCACTGGAGATAAAGCAGTAAACAAATCCTCTCTGGGGCTGGGCTCGGTGGCTCATACCAGTAATCCCAGCACTTTTGTGAGGCTGAGGCGGGCGGATCACCTGAGGTCAGGAGTTCAAGACCAGCCTGGCCAACGTGGTGAAACCCCGTCTCTACTAAATAGCTGGGCGTGGTGGCAGCCACCTGTAATCCCAGCTACTCGGGAGGCTGAGACAGGAGAATTGCTTGAACCTGGGAGACGGAGGTTGCAGTGAGCCGAGATCGCACCACTGCACTCCAGCCTGGGTGACGAGAGTAAAATTCCGTCCCAAAAATAATAATAAAAATTAAAAAAATTATCTCTGGTTACTGTTCTGACCTCCTGCACCTCTCCCCCTACTCCCTACCCTCCAACCACACTGGCCTCCCGCTGTTCCCTGAATCTGTCAGACAGGCAGAGGGGCTCTTGCCACAGAACCATTGCACGTGCTGATTCCCGTCTCTTCCCTCAGCCATCTGCATGACTCAATACATCTTCAACAAATATTTTTCTCAGTTATTCCCTTTCCTTCCATCCCCTTTTCTAAACGCCTTCTCAGGCTGTGGCTCATGCCTGTAATGCCAGCACTTGCCAGCACTTTGGGTGGCCAAGATGGGAGGATCACTTGAGGTCAGGAATTCGAGACCAGCCTGGCCAACACGGTGAAGCCCCATCTCTACTAAAAATACAAAAAATTAGCCGGGCATGGTGGTGGGCACCTGTAATCCCAGCTACTCAGGTGGCTGAGGCAGGAGAATAGCTTGAACCCAGGAGGCAGAGGTTGCAGTGAGTGCAGATTGTGCCACTGCACTCCAGCCTGGGTGACAGAGACCCTGCCTCAAAATAAATAAATAAATAAATAAACTGATCTTCCAAACTTTTCCCAAAATAGAAAAAGATGGAACATTTCTATGAGACTTGCATCACCTTATACCAAAACCTTATAAGGACATTACAACAAAGAAAAACCTCAGGTCAATCTCTTTTGTAAACATAGACACAATATCCCAAAGAAAATATTAGCAAATTGATTCCAGTGATTTTCTTTACACAAGGATAAATATAAAGACCAAATTGGGTTATTTCAGGAAGGCAAATTGGGGTTATATTTGAACATCAATCAATGTAATTCACCACATTAACAGAATAAGGGAGAAAAACCATATTATTATCTCAGTAGATACAGAAAAAGCATCTGATAAAACTCAACATTCACTTATGGCTCAAAACTTTTGGCAAACTAGGAACAAAAGGAAATTTTCTAAGAAGATAAAGTGTTTCTATTAAAAACCTAGGGCAGGCCGGGCACGGTGGCTCACACCTGTAATCCCAGCACTTTGGAAGGCCGAGGCAGGTGGATCACCCGAAGTCAGGAGTTCGAGACCAGTTAGGGTAACGTGGCGAAACCCCATCTCTACTAAAAATACAAAAATTAGCCGGGTGTGATAGTGGGTGCCTGTAGTCCCAGCTACTTGGGAGGCTGAGGCAGGAGAATCATTTGAACCCAGGAGGCGAAGGTTGCAGTGAGCTGAGATTGCGCCACTGCGCTCCAGCCTGGGCAACAGAGTGAGACTCTGTCTCAAAAAAAAAACAAAAAACAAACAAACAAACAAAAACACCTAGGGCTAAATTATACTTCATAGTAAAATACTGAGAATAACGCAAGTATTTCTGCCTTCAACTTTTCCATTCAGCATTTTACTGGAGGTAAGATACAAGCGAAAAATTAGATACAAGGTCATATATTAAATATGATTTATATACCAGCAACAAAGAATTAAAAGATGAAACTTAAAAGACTACTGTAGGATAGTATGAAAAAATTAAATACCTAGGAATAAATATAATAAAAGATATGTGAGTCCTCTACATTAATAACTTCACATTATTGGGAGAAATTAAAGAAAGACTAAACAATGGAAGTATTTGCCACATTCACGGATTGGAAGACTAAATATTGAATATAAATTGATTTACCCCGAATTTATCTTTAGATTCAATAAAGTCCCAATTAAAAAAAAATAAGAGTTTTGGGGTGGAAACTACAAACTGACTCCAAAATGTGTATATAATGGGCCAAGAATAACCAAGACAATCTTGAAGAACAAAGTTGGGAAACACTACCACATATCGTGACTTATTGAAAGGTATAAAAAGACATTGTGGGCTGGGTGCAGTGGCTTGTGCCTGTAATCTCAGCACTTGGGAGGCCAAGGAGGGCAGATCACTTGAGGTCAGGGGTTTGAAACCAGCCTGGCCAACCCCTTCTCTACTAAAAATATAAGAATTAGCCGGGCGTGGTTGCAGGTGCCTGCAATCCCAGCTACTTGGGAGGCTGAGGCAGGAGAATCGCTTGAATTTGGGAGATGGAGGTTGCAGTAAGCTGAGATTGTGCCATTGCACTTCAGCCTGGGCAACAGAGGGAGACTCCATCTCAAAAATGAATAAATAAATAAATAAATAAGTAAATAAAAGGAAAAAAAAGAAAACCAAAGACACTGTGGCATTGGGACAAGGATGGATAGATAAATTGTATCCACCAGGGTCCGATCAGGAGACAGAAACATCAGTGTTTACATTGGCATGAGCCCATGGGCCTGAGTAGCTTGGTCTCTAGATTCTACATTTGGCCTCTCCCTGAATATCAGAAGCCTGTGCAGACAAGAACTAGGTCATTGCTGTGTCCCTAACATCACCTGCCCAGGGCACACTCAGAGGAAACACCAGGGAATTCTTCCTGAATGCGCATCTTAGCAAGCCAGTGAGGAGACCTTTTCCTGCGCAGAACCACCGTGAAGGCTTATGGGCTGGGAGAAGGAGCCTGGTTTTCTGTTGGAAGGTAACCCATAAGCCCAGGTGAGCACAGAAAACAAAGTCTGGGTGAGGGTCAAGGGCAGGGCTACGGCCCTGGTCCTGTCACCTGTAAATGGAGGCCAAGGGGCAGGTGAGCCACCTGTTGTTCGTCCACTTGCCGGGCTGGTAAATGTCAAAGATGAGGTATGGCTGGTGAATTTCCTTGACGGGATTGCAGGGTACATGGCAGGCTTCCACCTGCAGTTCGGGCTGCATGCGGCTGAATTGCATCTTCTCATCTCTCAGATACAGCCGGCAGGGCATGAGTTTTTCCACGGGCTCCTCAATGTAGCAGTACCCCAGGCGTTTGCACTCACCCAGTTCCCCATAGTGGTTACAGTCCTGCCAGGGGTCCCAGTGGGTAAAGATGAGTACCTTGCCATCCAGGATCAGAGTCTCATTCTGCAGGGACTTTTGGTCCAGGCTCTTGTGCATAACATGAAGGGTGATGACATCCTGGAAGTCGATCTCGTATTGTACCATAAGGGTATCATCATTGCCCTGGCAGCAATAGAGGCCGGTCTGGGAGGGCTGAGGGCTGGTCAGTTGAAGGCTACCCCCAGGCAGTTTCCTTATGTCAGCCATTGAATTAAGCAGAGAAGGACCTTCCCCAAGAATGGAAGAGAAGTACCAGAGTGCCATGGGATGGTCACGCTTCAGGACAGCATCACTGCTTGAGAGTAGGGCTCGCTGGCAGAGGTCCTTGTAGGCACAGCTGATTAACATCTAGGCCCACAGAGTGGAGCAAGAAAGTCTAAGCAGCCACAGGGTGTCCAGCATGGTGGACCAAGGCTGTAGAAGGAGGCTAGGAACTCCCTGGCCATTGTGAAGTCACTCACAAAACTCGAGGATCAGCCTAGGCAATGGAATGAACCTTGATCCACTGTGCTTCCAGGAGTACAATTCAGTTTGTGTCATCAAATGGCTTGTCATAGGTTGTAGGGTCGAAGGTCAAATATCCACATGAGCTAGGCAGGAAACAAAACGGGTGAGCTTAAATCAGAACAAACGAACTACAAAGACAAATTATTGGCCCTCCACATACCCAATATATAATGACGGAATGGGACAAAATGACTTTATGACTATCAGAAAGTGGAAGAAGAGGCAGGGCCCAGTGGCTCACACCTGTAATCCCAGCATACTTTGGGAGGCCGAGGCGGGTGGATCACCTGAGGCCAGGAGTTCAAGACCAGCCTGACCAACATGGTGAAACCCCGTCTAACCCCGTCTCTATTAAAAATACAAAAATTAGCCAGGTATGGTGGTGCATGCCTGTATTCCCAGCTGCTTGAGAGGCTGAGGCAGGTGAATCTCTTGAACCCGGGAGGCAGAGGTTGCAGTGAGCTGAGATCGCACCACTGCACTCCAGCCTGGACAACAGAGCGAGACTCTGTCTCAAAAAAAAAAGAGAAAGAAGAAAGAAAGAAAGAGAGAGAGAAAGAAAAGAAAAGAAAGAGAGAGAGAAAGGGAAGACACACAGAAATCACTGCTCTGTACCACTTCTGCAATCCAGTGGGAAAACATTACAAGGACCCCCTATCTTGTAGATGGGAAAGATTCCTTAACTAACACCGAAGCAGCTCCTTGGTGTGTGTTGGGAGGGTAGGGGGATTCCCAAATCATTGCTCTCTGTGGGTCATGTCTCACTCTCCAGGAAAATATCTCCTTTTCTCATACTCTCCTTGGCTACATCTGAAGATGTGCCCTCCTTGAGACATCAGCAGTTTACTCAGCCTGCTTTCTATCTCCCACAGTTTGGGACCTACGGTTCTTATAAGCCTCTACTCAACTAAATATGTAAACGAACAAACTAACAAACAAAAACACACACACAGCCGTAGTTCTGTTCGAGATGTTCTCAGGCTGGGCACGGTGGCTCACGCCTGTCATCTCAGCACTTTGGGAGGCCAGGGTGGGAGGATTGCTTGAAGCCAGGAGTTCGAGACCAGCTGGGCAACATGGTGAAACCCTGTCTCTTCTAAAAATACAAAAATTAGCCATGCATGGTGGTGGGCTCCTGTAATCCCAGCTACATAGCAGGCTGAGGCAGGAGAATTGCTTGAACCTGGAAGATGGAGGTTGCAGTGAGCCAAGATCACACCACTGCACTCCAGCCTGGGCAACAGCACAAGACTCTGTCTAAAAAAAAAAAAAAGATGTTCTTATCCTCTCTCTCTCTCTCTCATTTCAGGTAGCTTAAACTCTATCTAGCATCCTTGGCGAGCTATATCTCTTATCTCTCTTTCATGGAGACATTTGTCCACCTGAAAGCATTTTCTGGTAGTATCTTAATTCATTCAGAGAATTTTTAAACAATGGGTAATAATTATTTACCTAGGCATATACTTTTGATTTTATCCTTGTCAAAAGCTGAGTTCTAACTGGACTTTGTCTCTCAAAGGCCTTCTCAATTTTTAGCTAACTTTTGTCAACATCTACTGCTAACATCTTATATTCCAGCTGCTTCCTTGAAAGCTACAAGTCCATTAAATAAATTATCTGCCTTCCAGAGTATCTCAGGCAACAGGCTCCATCCTTCTGGTTTCAAATAAGTGTCTTTGTCCCAAATGTATCTAAGCCAATGCTGTCTTTTTATTTTTGATTAAGTCAGCACCCTACTCCTGATACTGTTTTGGTATCAATCTAGATAAGTTATTTGCTACTATAATAAACTTCCAGCCAGGTGTGGTGGCTCACGCCTGTAATCCCAGCACTTTGGGAGGCTGAGGAGGGCAGATCACCTGAGGTCAGGAGTTTGAGACCAACCTGGCCAACCCTGTCTCTACTAAAAATACAAAAAATGACAAAACCCTGTCTTTACTAAAAATACAAAAATTAACCAGGTGTGGTGGCATGCACCTGAAGTCCCAGCTACTTGGGAGGCTGAGGCAGGAAGATCACTTGAACCGGGGAGGCGGAGGTTGCAGTGAGCTGAGATCATGCCATTGCACTCCAGCCTGGGTGACAGAGCAAGACTCCATCCAAAAAAAAAAAAAAAAAATTCCCCCCAAATCTCAACAACATAAAACAAGAAAGGTTTACTTTTTACTCATTGTGCATTGGTATTGGAATCACTCAGGAATCCAGGGTGATGGCACAACTGCCATCTCAAACATTTTCAGTTTCTTCCAAGGAGAAAGAAAGAGCTCTCTGTAAGATTTCGGGTCTACATTAAATGCTTTGCCCTTAAGAAACACATGTCATGTCACTTGCTCACAAACCATTGGCCAGAAACAGCTACATGGCACCACCAATCCACCAAGCCAACAAAAGAAATGGAACTCTAGCCAGGCACGGTGGCTCATGCCTGTAATCCCAGCACTTTGGGAGGCCAAGGCAGGCGGATCACGAGGTCAGGAGATTGAGACCATCCTGGCTAACACCGTGAAACCCCGTCTCTACTAAAGATATAAAAAAATTAGCCAGGCGTGGAGGCGTGTGCCTGTAGTCCCAGCTGCTGGGGAGGCTGAGGCAGCAGAATGGCGTGAGCCCGGAAGGCGGAGCTTGCAGTGAGCCGAGATCGCGCCACTGCACTCCAGCCTGGGCGACAGAGTGAGACTCCATCTCAAAAAAAAAAAAAAAAAAAAAGGAACTCTACTATTTCCAAGAATCTTTTGGCAAATGGCAGTAATGATTTCCATGGCTAATGTCTATTACAAGGGATTTTTCCTCTGGTATTCTCCTTTATGTCACAGAGTTAAAACCATTTCCAAAATCCTCACATCAGCTCTCCCCTAAAGTTCTACTGGCCAGGATTGGGGCCCATGCCCAGGTCTAAACCAATCCCTGAAAATAAATGAAGCTTACATCATTGGCTTAAACCAATTAGAATTTGTTCCCTAGGATTGGGTAAGTTCAACTTTTTCTTAGCAGAAAAGCCACTGGAGACCCAAACAAAATCAGGGTTTTGTATGCAGGAGCGTTGTAGAAAAGAATGCTGATTTGGTGTAGCCAACCCTGTCTTCCACAGCATTGACTGATGGGAAAATATTAGTTGTACCAGAATTGTGCTAGGCACTGTGTGAGCCACATGACCCCAGGCAAGTTGCTGAGATTTTCCTTTTTTTTTTTTTTTTTTTTTGAGACACAGTCTCATTCTCTAGCCCCCAGGCTGGAGTGCGGTGGCGCAATCTTGGTTCACTACAGCCTTTGCCTCCCAGGTTCAAGCAATTCACTTGCCTCAGCCTTTGAAGTAGGTGGGATTACAGGCATGCACCACCACGCCCAGCTAATTTTTGTATTTTTAGTAGAGACGGGGTTTCACCACGTTGGCCAGGCTGGTCTTGAACTCCTGACCTCAAGTGATATCTGTCTGCCTCGGCCTCCCAAAGTGCTGGGAATACAGATGTGAGCCACAGCACCCAGCCAGAACTACTGGAGACTGGTTAATTTATAAGGAAAAGAGGATTAATTGACTCACAGTTCTGCATGGCTGGGGAGGCCTCAGGAAACTTCCAATCATGGTGCAAGGTGAAAGGGAAGCAGGCACCTTCACAAGGTGGCGGCAGAGAGACAGCAATGGGGGAACTGCCAGCTACTTTTAAAGCATCAGATCTCATGAGAACTCCCTCACTGCACGGGAGAAACCACCCCCATAATCCAATTACCTTCCACTGGGTCCCTCCCTTGACCCGTGGGGATTATAATTCGAGATAAGACTTGGGCGAGGACACAAAACCAAACCATATCACTCATCCACCTTGTACCAGACACCAAAGATCCAGGCTAAGTCCCTGACCTCTTGGAGCTTACATCCTAGTGGGGATGTATTAGTCAGGATAGGTTAAGTTATGCTACGTAACAAAGGATTCTAAAATCTTAATGGTTTAATAAAATTTTTTTTCATGCGACATGTCCAAAGTTGGCTGGGGAGAGCTCTACTCCACAAAGTCCCTTCAGATACTGTGGCAAACAGAGGTGGTACCATCTGCAACATCATTAGTTGCTATGGCAGGATAAGGGAGTATAGCAAATCATGAACTGGCAATTGAATGCTTTGGTCAGTGATATGGTTTGGCTGTGTCCCCACTCAAACCTCATCTCATATTGTAGCTCTCATAATCCCCACGTGTCATGGGAGGGACCCAATGGGAGGTAATTGAATCATGAGAGCAGGTTTTTCTCATGCTATTCTCATGATAGTGAATAAGTCTCACAAGATCTGATGGTTTTTTTCTTTCTTTCTTTTTTTTTTTTTTTTTTGGAGGCAGAGTCTCACTCTGCTGCCCAGGCTGAGGTGCAGTGGCACGATCTCAGCTGACAGCAACCTCTGCCTCCCCGGTTCAAGCAATTCTTGTGCCTCAGCCTCCTGAGTAGCTGGAATTACAGATGTGCACCACCATGCCCAGCTAATTTTTATATTTTTAGTAGAGAGGGGGTTTCACCATGTTGGCCAGGCTGGTCTTGAGCTCCTGACCTCAAATGATCCACCCACCTTGGCCTCCCAAAGTGCTAGGATTATAGGCATGAGCCACCGTGCCTAGTGAGATCTGATGGTTTTATAAAGGGCAGTTCCCCTACACACGGTTGCTTGCCTGCCGCCATGTAAGACACGACTTTGCTCCTCCTTTGCCTTCCACCATGATTATGAGGCCTCCCCAGCCACGTGCAGCTCTGAGTCCATTAAACATCTTTTTCTTTAGAAATTACCCAGTCTCAGATATTTCTTCATAGTAGTATGCAAGTAGACTAATACACAGATGGTAAACAAATAAATGACTAATAAAACATCAGGTCATGGTAAATGCTTTGAAGAAAAAAGAAGGCGCGAAGAGAGATTGGGGATGGAGACTATTAGGGGATGAATTGTGACCCCACAAGTTCATATGTTGAAACACTGACCCCCAATACCTCAGAATGTGACTGTATTGGGAAACAGTGCTTTTAAAGAGGTAATTAAGTTAAAATAGGGTTGTTAGAGTGGGTTCTAATCCAATATGACTAGTGCCCTTAAAAGATGAGGGAATTAGAACACAGGCAGAGGGATGACCATGTGAGGACTTAGTGAAAAGGGAACCATCTGCACACCAAGAAGAAAGGCCTCAGAATGAAACCAAACCTGCCAACACCTTCATTTTGGACTTCTAGCTTACAGAATTGCGAAGAAATAAATCTCTGTTGTTTAAACCACCCAGTCTCTGGTGTTCGTTAGGGAAGCCCTAGCCAACAAATATAGAGACTATTTTATTTTTATTTATTCATTTATTTTGAGACAGGGTCTCATTCTGTCACCCAGACTGGAGTGCAGTGGTGTAATCATAGCTCACTGCAGCCTGAAACTCCTGGGTTCAGGTGATTCTCCTGTCTCAGCCTCCTAAGTAGCTAGGACTACAGGGATGTGCCACCATGCCTAGCTAATTTTTAAAATTTTTGGTAGAGATGGTAGACTGGATAAAGAAAATGTATACAACATGTAGAGGCTTGTCTTAAACTTACGGCCTCAAACTGTCCTCCTGTCTCGGCCTCCCAAAGTACTGGGATTACAGGTGTGGGACACCATGCCCAGCCTGTGAGGAGAGAGGTAGTTGAGAAGAGAAGGCTTTTCTGAAAGAAGTGACATTTGAGCAGAGCTACATAAGATGGTTATGAAGATTCACGCAGTGGCTCATGCCTGTGATCCCAGGCTGAGGCAAGCGGAGCACCTGAGGTCATGAGTTCAAGATCAGCCTGGCCAACATGGTGAAACCCCATCTCTAATAAAAATACACAAATTAGCCAGGTGTGGTGGTGCACGCCTATAATCCCAGCTACTCAGGAGGCTGAGACAGGAGAATTGCTTCAACCTGGGAGGTGGAGGTTGTAGTAAGCTGAGATTGTGCCACTGCACTCTAGCCTGGGTGACAGAGTGAGACTCTGTCTCAAAAAAAAAAAAAAAAAAAAAAATTCAGAGAAAGCAAGGTCTGAACTAAGCACACTGCACATGCAAAGGCCTTGAGGTGGAAACAGGTTTGCTATGTGAATACCCGTCAGCCAAAGACAATCAGGCATGCACTTATGAACAAAGTTAGGGTGCAGTGAGGGCAGGTGTACACCATGGGGAATGGTGCAGTGTCTCAGGAAGAAGGCGTCAGAGAAGACTAATAGAATTTGGGCTGTGTTGTATGATTGTGGGAAGGATTCAAAGAAGTGGGGATTTGCTTTGGGTTGGGTGCTATCAAAAAGTGTAACCAATTCTTTTTTTTTAAACTTTTTATTTTAAGTTCAGGGGTATGTATGCAGGTTTCTTATAGAGGTAAATTTATATCATGGGGGTTTGTTGTACAGATTATTTCATCACCCGGGTATTAAGCCTAGTGCCCATTAGCTATTTTTCCTGATCCTCTCCCTCCTCCCAGACTCTACCCTCTGATAGGCCCCAGTGTGTGTTGTTCCCCTTTATGTGTTTGTGTTCTCATCATTTAGAGTCCACTTATAAGGGAGAACATGCAGTATTTGGTTTTCTCTTTCTGCATTAGTTTGCTAAGGATAATGACCTTCAGCTCCATTCATGTTCCTGCAAAGGACATGATTTCATTCTTTTTTACGGCTGCATAGTATTCCATAGTGTATATGTACCACATTTTTTAAATCCAGTCTACCATTGATGGGCATTTAGGTTGATCCTATGTCTTTGCTATTGTGAATAGTGCTGCAATGAATATATGTGTGCATGTGTCTTTATGATAGAACAATTCATATTTCTTTGGGTGTATACCCAGTAATGGGATTGTTAGGTTGAATGGTAGTTCTGTTTTTAGGTCTTTGAGGAATTGCCACACTGTCTTACATGCTAATTTATACTCCCACCAACAGTGTGTAAGCATTCCTTTTTCTCTGCAACCTCGCCAGCATGTTGTTTTTTGACTTTTTAATAATAGCCATTCTGACTGATGTGAGATGGTATCTCATGGTGGTTTTGATTTGCGTTTCACTAATGATCAGTGATGTTGAGCTTTTTTATATGATTCTTGGCCAGATGTATATTTTCTTTTGAAAAGTGTTTGTTCATGTCCTTTGCCCACAACAAGTGTAACCAATTCTATCTTTTCTAGAAGGTGAGAAGAATGGAGCAAAGCTAAAACTGAAATTGGTAAAGAAACAGCAGCCATTCAGAACAGCTGAGAGAAGGGGATGTTTGATATTTTGTGGTTTGGACAGTGTTCCTGTTTTGTCTCTGTTCAGGCATAATTACAGAGCAGTCTTGTTTCTGTCTAGATGCATAACAGTCATAGAGAGGCCTTTGTTGTTGTTGTTCTGTGAAAATTGTTCACCTTCAACAGGAGAACATCATGACCTAGCAGAGCATTCTAGACAAGCTGCTAGCAACACCAAGACACAGTTGTTACTGTTAGGCCAGCTCCCAGCTGTTAGAGTCTGTTTTCTCTTTCTTACATAGATGAGGAACTTCAGTGAAGTCTCTTCCAGCAATGAAAGACTGATCAAATGGTTTTCACTCTGTGAACCTCCGTTTCCTTATTTTCAAAGGATTTTAATTGTACTGGCCACATAGGGCTCTTGTGTGGATTTGATGAGATGTTATCTATAAAGTATCAGCCAGTATTATTACCTAGGGGTTAGCAATATGGACTCATCCTCCAAATATCAGAGTTCTGTGTTGGGACTCTGGATTACTACTTCTGATCACGGTTGTGCAGACACAGGGGGTGGGCCACGATTGGCTTAATCCCCACCAGCTGAACTGGCTTCCAGACGGTATAAAGGGATAGCCACTAGATTTTCTCCCCTTTTGTTCCCTTTGGAATGTGGACATTTAAGGATTAGGACATTCAAAAGCAACTGTGTATATTCAGATGCAAATTCAGAAAAGACCTAAGATGATCATAAGCTTTCATTTTAGGTTGATCCTAGCACAGATACATCTTATAACAATAAACAAACAAAAAAACAGCAAACCCTGGGGAATGGGGAAAAGCTGATTTCCAGAGTTAGCACACTGTAAGATTCACATGTCCATTTTCAACAAAAAAGTCACAAGACATACATACAAAGAAACAAGAGAGTATGGTCCACTCAAAGAAAAAATAAATAAACAATACCTGAGGAAGCCCAGGTGGTAGACTTACTAGACAAAGATATAAATGTCTTAAAGTTGCTCAAACAGCTAAAGGAGGCATATACGAAGACAGAAAAATGATGTATGAACAAAAGAAGAATATCAGCAAAAAGATAGAAAATGCAAAAAGGAACCAAAAGGAAAATTCTGGAGCTAAAAATACAATTACTGAAATAAAAAATTCATTGAAGGGGCTCAAAAACAGATTTGAGCAGGCAGAAGAAAAATCAGCAAACTTGATGATAGGACAATTTATTGAGTCTGAGGGACAGGAAGAAAAAAGATTAAAGAAAGCTGAACAGAGCCTAAAGGATCTGTGGGACACCACAGAGAAGACCAACATACATATTATGGGAGGTCCAGAAGGAGAGTAGAGAGAAAAAGAGGAAGAAAGAATTGTAATTTTAAGAAATAAGGTTGAAAACTTCCCAAATTTAATGACAGACATGAATCAACAAATCCAAAAACTCAACAAACTCCAAGTATGAAAAACCCAGAGATTCAAGCTGAGACACATTATAATCAAATTGTAAAAAGCCAAAGCCAAAGAAACAATCTTGAAAGCAGCAAGAGAGAAGCAACTTGTCACATTCAAGAAATCCTCAATAAGATTATTGGCAGATTTATCATTAGAAACCTTAGATGCCAAAGGCAGTGGGTTAATACACTTGACATGCCAAAAGAAGAAGAAGAAGAAGAAAAAAAACCTATCAACCAAGAATTCTATAGCTACCAAATCTATCCTCCAACAATGAGGAAGAAGTTCAGATATTCCTGGATAAACAAAAGCTGAGGGAATTCATTACCACTAATCCTTCCCTACTGGAAATGCTAAAGGAAGTCCTTCAGGTTGAAATGAAAGAGTGCAGACAGTAATTGGAAGACATGAAGAAAAAAATTAAAATCTCTGCTAAAGATAAATACATGAGCAATTATAAAAGCTACTGTTATCATAATTTGAGTTTGTAATTTCACTTTTTATTGTCTACATGATATAAAATAAAATGGATGAAAACAATTATTAATCTTCATTATTGGGAAAACAATGTATATAGGTGTGATTTGTGACACTGACAACAGAAAATGAATGACAGAGGCCAGGTACAGGGGCTCATGCCTGTAATCCCAGCACTTTGGGAGGCAGAGGCAGGTGGATCACTTGAGGTACTTGAGGTCAGGAGTTCAAGAGCAGCCTGGCCAACATGGTGAAATCTCATCTCTACTAAAAATACAAAAATAAAATTAGCCGGGCATGGTGGCAGACACCTGTAATTCCAGCTACTGAGGAGGCAGAGGCAGCAGAATTGCTTGAACCCGGGAGGCAAAGGCTGCAGTGAGCCAAGATTGCACCATTGCACTCCAGCCTGGGTGACAGAGCAAGACTCCATCTCAAAAAAAAAAAAAAAGAAAAAAGAAAAAGGAAAAGGAGTGACAGAGCTATATAAGAGCAGAGTTTATATATATACTATTGAAATTAAGCTGGTATAAATGTAAATTGGAGTATTATAATTTTAGGTTTCATATATAATATAATCTCCTCTATGACCACAAAATAAAAAGCTACAAAATATACACAACTGGAAATGAAAAGAGAATCAAAACATTTCACTACAAAAAAAAATTAAACATAAACAGTAATGGAGAAAATGAGGGACAAAAAGCCATAAGGTATATAGAAAACAAGTAGCAAAATGGCAGTAATTTTGCTGATGGTCATTTCTTTAAATCGAGACAGAGATTGCCAGAATGTATTTTTAAAAACATCACCCAACAATATGCTGTCTATAAAGGATTCATGTTAGATCCAAAGACACAAATATGTTCAAAGCAAAAGATATGGAAAAGGATATTCCATGCAAATAGTAACCAAAAGACAGCTTGAGTGGCTATGCAAATATCAGACAAAATAGACTTTAAATCAAAACAATTTACAAGAGACAAGACAGACATTACAAATTAATAAAAAGTTAAATATCTCAATAAGATATAACAGTTATAAACATTTCTGCACCTAATAACAGACCTCAAAATATAAAGCAAAAATTGATAGACTCCAAGGAGAAATACACAGTTCTACCATAATAGTTGGAGAGTTCAAAATCCCGCTTTCAATAATGGATAGAACACCCAGACAGAAAACAAGTAAAAATATAGTGGACTTGAACAACACAAAAACCAACTAGACCTAACAGACACATATGGAACAATCACCCAATTAAAAAAAATCCAAGTGCACATGAGACATTCTCTATGATAGATGACATGTTAAGGCATAAGTTAAATCTCAGTAGATTTTAAAATACATATCAAATGAACTATTTTCTTTGATCACAACAAGATAAAGTTAGAAATCAATAATAGAAGGAAAAATGAAAATTCACAAATATGTGAAAATTAAACAACACTCTCTTAAACAACCAATAGGTCAAAGAAGAAATCACAAAGGAAATCAGAAAATACTTAGGGACAAGTGAGAAAGAAAACAAAATATACCAAACTTATGAGATGCCCCAAAAACAGTGCTCAGAGGGAAATTAATAGCTATTAATGCCCATGTAAAAAGAATAACTATCTCAAATTAATAACCTGACTTACATCTTATGGAACTAGAAAAAGTAGAGCAAACAAAACCCAAAGCCAGCAGAAGAAAGGAAATAATAGACTAGAGCAGAAACTAATAAAATAGAGAAAGAGAATAGACAAAAAAATCTATAAAACCAAAAGTTGGTTTTTTGAAAAGATTAAAAAAATTGGCAAACCTTTGGTAAGACTGATGAAGCACCAAAGAGAGAAGACGCAAATAACTAAAATCAGAAATGAAAGTGGCCATACCACTAATTTTAAACCACCTAGCAAAGAAAAATCTTAAACCAGATGGCTTCACGACTTAGCTCAACCAAACATTTAAAGAAGAATTCACACAAATAATTTTCAAACTTCCAAAAAATTGAAGAGAAGGAAACACTTTCTAACTCATTCTGTGCAGCCAGTATTACCATAATACCAAAGCCAAATAAAGAAATCACAAGAAAAGAAAATTACAGACTAATATCCCATATGAATATAGATACAAAAATCCTCAAAAAAAATTTAGCAAATCAAATTCATTAGCATATTAAAAGGATTACTCAACATATCCAAGTATGATTTATGCAGGAATGCAAGAGTGATTCATCATAAGAAAATTAATCAATGTAATACATCACATTATTAGAATGAAGGTAAAAAACACACACATGATCATCTGAATTAATACAGAAAAGGTATTTGGCAAAATTCAACACACCTTCATGATTAAAAAAAAAAAACAGAAAACTAATCATACAGGGAAAATTCCTCAATGTGATAAAGGGTATTTATGAAAAACTCACAGCTAACGTCATACTCAATGGTGAAAGATTGAAAGCTTTCCCCCTAAGATCAGGAATAAGACAAAGATGCCCATTTTCACCATGGCTATTGAACACCGTATTGGAAGTTCCACCCAGAGCTATCAGACAGAAAAAGGAAATAAAAGCCATCCAGATTGGAAAGAAAGGAGTAAAACTATCTCTATTCACAGATGACATGATCTATGTATAGAAAATCCAAAAGAATTCACAAGACACCTACTACAGTTAATAAACAAATTGCAGGGCACAAGATCAACACCAAAAAATCAGTCATGTTTCTATGCACCAGCACTGAACAATCCGAAGAGGAAATTGAGAAAACAATTTCATTTACAACAGCATCTAAAACAACTAAATACTTAGGAATAAATCTAACCAAGTAGGGGAAAAACTTGTACACTGAAAATGACAAAAGATTGCTAAAATAAGGCCTGGCACGGTGGCTCACGCCTGTAATCCCAGCACTTTGGGAGGCCGAGGCGGGCGGATCACGAGGTCAGGAGATCGAGACCATCCTGGCTAACACAGTGAAACCCCATCTCTATTAAAAATACAAAAAAATTAGCCGGGCATGGTGGCGGGCGCCTGTAGTCCCAGCTACTCGGGAGGCTGAGGCAGGAGAATGGCGTGAACCCAGGAGGCGGAGTTTGCGGTGAGCTGAGATTGGGCCACTGCACTCCAGCCTGGGTGACAGAGCAAGACTCCGTCTCAAAAAAAAAGAAAAAAAAGATTGATAAAATAAATTAACAAGTATCTAAATAAATGGCAAGATGTGTTCATGGATAGGAAGACTTAACATTAAAAATGTCATTACTACCCAAACAATCTACAGATTCAACACAATGCTGATCAAAATTCCAACATCTTTTCCCAAAGAAATGGAAGCAGATCCTCAAATTCATATGGAGTTTTAAGGGGCACCCCATAACCAAAACAATACTGAAAGAGAAGAATAAAGTGAGAGGACTCACACTTCCCAACTGTGAACTTACTACAAAGCTACAGTAATTAAAACATATGGTACTTGCATAAGGATAGGTGTATAGATCAATGAAATAGAATACAGAACCCAGAAACAAACCCTCACATATACGATTAATTGATTTTTGACAAGGAAGCCAAGACCACTTAATGGGAAAAGGACAGTGTTTTCAACAAATGGTAGAGGGAAAACTGAATATCCATATGCAAAAAAATGAAGCTGGACCCTTCTACCACATACTAAAATTAAAATGGCTCAGGCCAGGTGCAGTGGCTCATACCTGTAATCCCAGCACTTTGGGAAGCCAAGGCGGGTAGATCACTCGAGGTCAGGAATTCAAGACCAGCCTGGCCAACGTGGTGAAACCCCATCTCTTCTAAAAATACAAAAATTAACCCGGTGTGGTGGCACGCACCTGTAATCCCAGATACTTGGGAGGCTGAGACATGAGAATCGGTTGAACCCGGCAGGTGGAGGTTGCAGTAGGCGGTGATCACACCACCGCACTCCAACCTGGGCGACAAAGTGAGACTCCGTCTCAAAAAATAAAATGAAATAAAATAAAATGGCTCAAAGACTCAATTTAAGAGTTAAAACTATAAAACTCTTGGAAGAAAATATTGTTGAAAATCTTCATCACATTGGACTTGGCAACAACTGCATAAATAGGATACCAAAAGTACAAGGAACAAAAAATAGTAGGTAAATTGAACTTCATCAAATTAAGAACTTTTGTTCACCAAAGGACACTATCAAGAAAGTGAAAAAACCTGGAGAATGAAAGAAAATATTTGCAGATCATATATCTAACAAGGGATTAATATTCAAAATATATATAGAACTCCTACAACTTGACAACAAAAAAACAAACAACCCAATTCAAAAATGGGCAAAGTACTTGAATAGACACTTCTCCAAAGAAGATATACTAATGGACAATAAATTCGTGAATATGCTCAACATCATTAGTCATTGGGAAAATGCAGATTACAACCACAAAGAGATGCCACTTCACACTAACCAGGATGGCTATAATCAAGAAAATGGATAATAAGTTTTGGTGGGGATGTGGAGAAATTGGAATCCTCCATGCATTGCTGGTGGGAATGTAAAATAGTGCAGTCATTGGGGAAAACAGTTTGGCAGTTCCTCAAAAGGTTAAAAATAGAACTACCAAGTCACCCAGCAATTCCATTCCTAGGCATATATTCAAAAGAAATGAAAGCAGATATTTGTACACCAGTGTTCACAGCTTTATTATTTACAATAGTCAAAAGGCAGAAACAACCTAGGTCCATCCACAAATGAATGGATAAATAAAACGTAGCATATACATACAAAGGTACACTAGTCCGCTGTAAAAAGAAATTTTGATCTTACTGCATGCTACATGACTTTGACATACTACAACATGGATGGACCTTGAAAACATTATTCTTTGTGAAATAAACTAGACACAGGACAAATGTTAGACAATTCCACTTATATGAGGCACCTAGAATGGGCAATTTGGTAAGCAAAGTAGAATAGAAATTACTAGGGGCACAGGTAGCAGGGAATGGGGAGTTACTGTTTAATGGGCACAGAGTTTATGATGATGAAACAGTTTCGGGGATAAAGAGTAGTGATTAGTACACGACATTGTGAATGTACTTAATGCCACTGAATTTTACACTTAAAATGGTTAAAACGATAAATATTATAGTTTGCATATTTTATCATAAAAACATTTTTTTAAACGATGAAGGGACGTGAACGGGTTGAAATTTTATAAAAAGTGGCCAGAGAAGGTGTCACTGCAATGGTGTCCTACAGGAGGAGGACGATCATGTGGACATCTGCGGGAAGGGTGTTCTGGCAGAGAGAGTAGCACGGGCGATGGCTCTGAGGACTGTGAGAAGTATATTTGGAAACAGCGAGGAGGCCAGGGTGTCTGAAGCTGAGTAAGCCAGAGTGAGTGGGAGGAGGTGAGATAACAGAGGGAAGGTCAGTTTCTGCTGAGAGTGAGGAGGAGCCACAAGAGGGTTGTGAGCAGGTGGACGTGATCTGGCTTGAGTTTTAACAGGGCCAGTAGAACAAAGCACGCCTGGGTACCGAAACCAGCCAGTGGCCAGTTGGCAACCTGGGGGAGTCTAACGCGAGGAAGCGCCCAGGGTTCCCCCAGGATGCGCTTCCCCTCGCCGCCACCTGGAGACAGCAGAGTCGCGCCCAGCGCTGCGCAGGCTGATCGCCGCGCCGCGCCCCCTCCCTCGGTCGCAGGTGGCTCGTCCCGGGAATTCCTAAGCGGAAACCGGTCCCAGGCCCCGCGCCTTCGCTCGGCCCCTTTAAGAGCCAGAATTTCCGGAGGGCTGACCTGGGGCTAGGGATGCCCAGGGGCCGAATCACAAGTTGGGAACGGGTGGGGGAGGTGGCGAAAACTTCCGAAGTGGAATTCCAACTTTTCCTGGGCCTGAATCCCCTTGGGCATCCCTGAGGGGGCAGAGCTTCCCTTCCGGGGACTTCAGAGGGTTCCTCAGGTCATCTAACTGGGAGACACAGGAGGCCCGAAGTGCCCCCCTCCACCTGGTCCGGAGGAACCCCAGTGGATGTGGAGAAGTCAGGCGCCACCGACAAGCCTCTCCCAGCCAGGACTTTGCTTAGACTCGCTCCTCCCGGCAGGGCGCACCTAGGCGGGTCCATCACCAGCCGGAGAGAGGGGTGTGGGCAGGGAGGGAACAGGTGCGCGGCGGGACCCGCCCTATCTCAACAGGTGAATCGCTCCAAGTGGGTCTCGGTTGCGTGGATCTCGGTGCGCTTGGTTTGGCCGGAGCAGATGGGGGCCCGAAGGGGCCTGTGGTCCGCAGACGCCCTCCCAGCGGGCCAGTCACTTGGTTCGGGCCCTGGGGGCCGGCGCGCACCTGGGTCAGCCCACTTCCGGGGAGGGAGGCAGAGGAACCCCTCCCCGCCGCTCACCCCCTAAGCCCAGCCCTCGGCTCCCACCCTTGTGTACCTGGGCCGAACCATTCACCCGATTGCGCAGCGGGTGGAGTGTGGCTCCGAGGACCGCGGCGGGTCAAGCACCTTTCTCCCCCATATCTGAAAGCATGCCCTTTATCCACGTCGTTTACTTTCATTAAAACTTCCAGAACGCAGCAGGATGGACTTGGAGTAGGGACAAGGAACGGAAGTGGGAAGGGGAGGAGCGTGCACCCCTCCTGGCCTTGGTGCGCGCCGCGCCCCCTGAGGTACTTTGGAGGGGACGCGCGGGCCGGACGCGCCCAGACGGCCGCGATGGCGCTGTTGGCCGGCGGGCTTTCCAGAGGGCTGGGCTCCCACCCGGCCGCCCCAGGCCGGGACGCGGTCGTCTTCGTGTGGCTCCTACTTAGCACCTGGTGCACAGGTACGAGGCACGGGGCCTCTGACGCTGCGGAACGGCGGAGGGCACTGTAGAGGGGGATGGATGGAGTTGGAGGCGGCGAGGGCGCGGGAAGCGGGGGGTCGCAGAGGCTGGGACCTTCCGATCCCCTGGGTCTTGGGCGATCTCTTGCGCGCCGGAGTGAGAGGAATTCCCCATCCATGCCGGGGAGCGCTCCCTCCGCCCTTATCTGGAAGATAGCAGGAAGTGAAACTCCCTGGACGGTGAGACCCGGAGCGGCAGGGAGAATGGAACTCTTTGTGGGGAGGGAGTGGAAGACCGCCAGATCACTGGGAAAAGAAAAGCCGGGATGGGGCTTGGGCGCACCCGGGGATTTCTAAGTGTTGGAGTAACGGGGAGAGGGCACGGGAGGGCTGGATCAGACGCTTCCTAGAGGGACAGAGACGAAGGAACAATGCCTAGGCCTCCCTAGACTCCCCATCCCCCGCACCCCACCCACCTCCCGCGGGCTCCGGATTATACGTGCGTAAGAGTCTGGTAGGATGGACTTACGGACTTGAAACCGACTTCTGCTGGCAGGCTTTCACCTGGATGGGATGTTTGGGTGGTGATGAGGTCTTTCAGCATACACTTTTGGTTCAGTCATTTGAAATGACTTTAGAGTAGGGTGAGGTGGTGGGAGGCTGATGGAGATGTGGTGGGGGCTTTAGTCCCTCCCTGGCAAAGCAGTTCAGGCAAACAACGCCATGGTTTCCCTCCAAATTCAAAAGACCCCGGGTAACCTGGAATCCTTGGTAGTCGGTTTTGAAGTGGGGCCTTGGGCGCTGGGGGCATCAACATGGCCATTTGGGCTTGCCTGCCCAGGCCACACAGAGGCCCCTTGCTGTGAGTGAATGGCAAAGGGAAGAGGGGACTGGTGTGGTTCAGAGGCCACAGGCTGGGAAGAGGGATGGTGGGCGAGTCCAAGGAAACTGGCCATGTCACTGTGCACCTGCCACTTCAGCCCCACGGGTCTATAAAATGGGCATGATTATCGTGGCTACCTCACTGGTCCTGGCGATTAAGGACCAATGTGTGCCAGGCACTCTGTAAACCACACACTTGCAAGTGTCAAGCTGGTGACAGGTGGCGTTCCTGTTGAAGCACCTCCCTGAGCTCACAGCAACCCTTGCTGTCTCTCCTCTTGCCCTCAGCTCCTGCCAGGGCCATCCAGGTGACCGTGTCCAACCCCTACCACGTGGTGATCCTCTTCCAGCCTGTGACCCTGCCCTGTACCTACCAGATGACCTCGACCCCCACGCAACCCATCGTCATCTGGAAGTACAAGTCTTTCTGCCGGGACCGCATCGCCGATGCCTTCTCCCCCGCCAGCGTTGACAACCAGCTCAATGCCCAGCTGGCAGCCGGGAACCCAGGCTACAACCCCTACGTCGAGTGCCAGGACAGCGTGCGCACCGTCAGGGTCGTGGCCACCAAGCAGGGCAACGCTGTGACCCTGGGAGATTACTACCAGGGCCGGAGGATTACCATCACCGGAAGTATGTTGGGCGGGGCAGGGGGATGAGGCTGGGCTTGCCCGGGTGGTGGGGCTGGCGTCCTTGTGCGGGACCTGGAGTCCCCATCTGAAAGCTCTTGAGTGCCAGTGTCTGAAAGGACCAATGAAGGGAGCAATTCTTTTTTTTTTTTTTTTTGAGATGGAGTCTTGCTGTGGACTCCAGGCTGGAGTGCAGTGGTGCGATCTCAGCTCACTGCAACCTCCACCTCCCAGGTTCAAGCAATTCTCCTGCCTCAGCCTCCCGAGTAGCTGGGACTCCAGGTGCGTGCCACCACGCCCGGCTAATTTTTGTATTTTTAGTAGAGATGGGGTTTCACCGTGTTGGCCAGGCTGGTCTCAAACTCCTGACCTCAAATGATCTGCCCGCCTTGGCCTCGCAAAGTGCTGAGAGACACCATACCCAGCCTAAAGGGAGCGATTCTATTCTACTATTCTTCCTTCTGCTAATCCTTCCATTCCTTAATTTAATAACGAAGATTTTTTGAGTACCTGTCATATACCAGGTGCTGTTCTGGGCCCTGGGAATACAGCTGTTAACAAAATCATCAAACCACTTCCCTCGTGGAGCCCACATTGCAGTGAGAGAGACAAACACAACACACACTCTCAAGTGCTTGAAGATAAAGAAAACTGGATAACGGAGAGAAGAGGCCAGGGTTTGTTCTATAATCATATTAATAACACGAGCAGTAAGAAGTAAAATTTATCTGAGTAACAACTTATTAAGGGTCTACTGTGTGCTAAGCTCTCATCCAGGTTCCCAAGGATTAACTCAGAGCACACAGTAATTGAATAGATTCTATTATTGTCATCTTACAGAGGCCCAGAGAGAGAAAGTGACTTGCCTAGTGTCACATAGCTGGTAACGGGGCTGGGATTCTAACTCAGCCACTTTGGGTCTAGTGGCCAAGCTCCTAATCCCTTTGCTTGCCTAGGGTAGTCCGCAGAGGACTCACAGAGGAGGTGGCAGGAGTGAACTGCAGGGGCAAGAGATCTTAATGGAGAAAGCCTGTGACATGCCAGGAACTGCACACATATTCTCCCATTGAGTCCTCTCCTCTACCCTCCTGACAGCTGAGGCACAGAGAGGTTAACTTGTTCAAATGGGCACATAGGCAGTCAAAGTCTGGAGCTGGGGTTTGAACCCAGGCAGCCCTGAGAATGCTTGTTCTTAACTGTAATGCTGCCTCCTGATAGGATGTGCCTGTTGGGACTAAGTAACGGGCAGTCATTCATTCATTCATTTGGTATTTATCAAGCATCTACTATGTGTCGTTGGTGCTGGGGATAGAGGTGATTGGGATGGCTGAAGTTTCTGTCCTCAAGGAGATGACATTCTGGTGGAGTGAGACTGGCAGTAAATAAGCAGATAAAGAAAGAGTATGAGAATTTCAAAGTCTGGGCACGGTGGCTCACGTCTGTAATCTCAGCACTTTGGGAGGCCAAGGTGGGTGGATCACCTGAGGTCAGGAGTTCCAGACCAGCCTGGCCAACATGGTGAAACCCCATCTCTACTAAAAATGCAAAGATTAGCCAGGCATGGTGGCACATGCCTGTAATCCCAGCTACTCAGGAGGCTGAGGTATGAGAATCGCTTGAACCCAGGAGGCAGAGGTTGCAGTGAGCCAAGATCGCACCACTGTACTCCAGCCTGGGTGACAGAGTGAGACTCTGTCTCAAAAAAAAAAAGACTCCATCTCAAGGTATAAGAATGTCAGAGAGTACTAAGTGCTGCAAAGAAAATAACACCAGGCTGGGTGCGTTGGCTCATGCCTATATATTTCAGCACTTTGGGAGGCCAAGGCAGGAGGATCACTTGAGCCTAGGAGTTTGAGACCAGCCTGGACAACAAAATGAGACCCCATGTCTGCAAAAATTTTAAAAATTAGCTGGGCATGGTGGCATGTGCCTGTGGTCCCAGCTGCTCAGGAGGCTGAGGTGGGAGGATTGCTTGGGCCTGAGAGGTCAAGGCTTCAGTGAGTCATGATCATGCCACTGCATTCCAGCCTGGGTGACAGAGTGAGACCCTGTCTTGAAATGAAAAGAAAATAGGCTGGGCGCGGTGGCTCACATCTGTAATCCCAGCATTTTGGGAGGCCGAGGTGGGTGGATCACCTGAGGTCAGGAGATCAAGACCAGCCTGGCCAACATGGTGAAATCCCATCTCTACTAAAAATACAAAAATTAGCCGGGTATGGTGGTGGGCACCTGTAATCCCAGCTACTTGGGAGGCTGAGGCAGGAGAATCGCTTGAACCTGGGAGGCGAAGGTTGCGGTGAGCCAGATTGCACCACTGCACTCCAGCCTGGGAAACAGTGAGACTCTGTCTCAAAAAAAAAGAAAAGAAAATAGCACTGGGTGATGTGCTACATGAAATGACTTGGGCTGTGAATATGATTTGAGGAGGGCCTGGGCCTGGGCCCTACAGAACCTAGAAGGCAGAGAGGAAGGGGAGGGGCAGGGTGCCAGGGATGAAGGCTCACCTACCTCATGTCTTAGTGTGTGTTCACTGTCTTAAACAACAATTTAAAGCTGGGCATGGGGCAGAGGGGGGAAGGGAGCATCCCCAGCCAGGGACTGGAGCACATCCTGCTAGAGGATCAATGGGAAGCAGGGTTCCAGGGGCTGAGCCTATGTCAGTCCTGTTTCAGAGGAGGCACCAGGCTTGCTTGCCCTGAATTTCTGTGGGCAGCTCAGCAATGAGCATCCTACTGTTATTGAGGTCACAGGGCTTCTTAGGCCCCCTCCTCTCTAACCCAAGGATTGTGCCTGCCTGGACCAGGCATGACTGCTAAGCTCCTGCCAGGACAAGCCAAATACTGAGGGCACTTCCTCTGCTGGGCACAAAAGTCCAGGATGACCCCCCAAGCTCTGTCTGGGGGAAGGGGCCCCACATGCTCCAGGGGCCTCACAGGCCTGGGTCTTTCAAACCACCCCCACCTGGGCCTGTGTTTGATCAAGGCCCTGAGTGTAAACATCCATTGTGTGTGTGTCCTTTCAGGAAACCCCATTAGCCGTAGGAGCTTCCTCTGTTTCAGCTTTGAGGATGGGGAAAAGTGGACTCCCCGTGGTGTTTCTAGGGTGACCCACTGTACTGGGGTTTTTCTGTTTTTTGTTTTTTTTTTTTCTGTCGCCCAGGCTGGAGTGCAGTGGTGCAATCTCAGCTCACTGCAACCTCTGCCTCCCAGGTTCAAGCGATTCTCCCGCCTCAGCCTCCTGAGTAGCTGGGATTACAGGTGCACACCACCACACCTGGCTAATTTTTGTATCTTTTTGGTAGAGATGGGATTTCACCATGTTGGCCAGGCTGGTCTCAAACTCCTGACCTCAGGTGATCTGCCTGCCTTGGCCTCCCAAAGTTCTGGGATTACAGATGTGAGCCACCATGCCTGGCCTATCCTGGTTTCAAAAGTGAAAATAGTCCTGGGTGAACTAGAAGGCTGTCCACTCCAGGCGTCCCTCCGGTCAGGTGGCTCGTGCCCTCCTTTGTCCTTCCATGCTTTGGGTGATGGACCAGCACCTGGACACGAGGCCCTGTTCCACCTCCTCGGGCTCTTTGGGGTCCAAATACCCCCACCTCCAGCTGCACTGCAGCAGAGAGCCCATGGGACCTCTGAAATCATGAAGGTCACCTTTGTGGTGTATAAAGAAGGAACCAGAGGTTGGAGATGTGGAGGAGGCCTGGCTGCTGTTCCCACTGGAGACCTGGCATCTTCTCCCCTCACCTAAAACAATGAAAGCAGTGCTCAGCCCGGGTGAGATCACGGCCAGCCCAAAACCAGGAACAGGGTACGCCCTGCAGGAAGACGGTGCGCCCAGGCCTTAGGATGGATCAAAAGAAGCCGGAAAACTATGTTTTTTGTGGGTTTTGAAAACGTCAGACAGGTCAAACAAAACACAGTGAGGTCCAGCTTCAGCCTACGAGATGCCAGATTTCAACCCCTGGCCCTATATGATCTGTTTGCCATGGCAGGCGGTTTCCGTCCACCTCTTTTGTTTACAGCAGGGACCAGCTCTTGAGCTCCATTGTTGAAGAGGCATAGTCAGGGTCTGATTTGAAGACACTGGTGGCTCATGCCTGGAATCCCAGCACTTTAGGAGGCCGAGGCAGGAGGATTGCTTGAGGACAGGAGCTGGGAGACCAGCCTGGGCAACACAGTGAGACCCAGACACTACAAAAAATAAATTAGTGGGGCATGATGGTGCACCCTGGTAATTCCAGCTACTCTGGAGATGGGAAGATTGCTTGAGCCTAGGAGTTCGAGGCTGCAGTGACCCATGATCGCACCACTGCACTCCAGCCTGGGTGACAAAGCTAGGCCCTCTCAAAAAAGATACAGGTGGAAAAACGATGGACGAAGAGGGCGTTGTGGCAAACCTGGAGGATTTAGGAGAACCTAGTTTGGAATTCTATGAGGATTCAATGAAAGAATGTGCGCAGAGGGGCCCAGCACATAGTAAGAGCTCAATAAACGGTGGGGGCCAGGGGCGGTGGCTCATGCCTGTAATCCCAGCACTTTGGGAGGCTGAGGCAGGTGGATCACTTGAGCCCAGGAGTTCAAGATCAACCTGAACAACAAAGCAAGATCCTGTCTCAAAAAAAACACCACCAACAACAAAAAAACAGTGGCTTAGATGCCTGATCATTAGGGTAAGTCGTGTCCTCAACTCCTTCACATCTGCTCTGAAGGTCACCATATCCGGAAGCTTTCCCTGGCCTCCTTGTTTAAAATGACACAGCCCCCACTCCACGCCTGGCACTCTCTCTCTGCTGTCCCTGATTCATTTTCTCCATACAGCTTATCTTTGTCTGCTATGTGACATAGTTACATTTTTTATTTGTCTTTCTTTCCTAGTTAGAATCTGAACTCTACAAGGGCAAGGGCAAGGATTTATAACTCAAAAGTTCCGGGCTTAGGCCTCTTTACATTCTTGATTTTGAGGTTAATTAAGAGCTCAGGCCTAGCAAGGTGGCTCATGCCTGGAATCCCAGCACTTTGGGAGGCCCAGGCGGGCAGACGACTTGAGGTCAGGAGTTCCAGACCTGCCTGGCCAACACAGTGAAAACCCTGTCTCTACTAAAAATACAAAAATTAGCCAGTCATGTTGGCAGGCACCTATAATCCCAGCTACTCAAGAGGCTGAGGCAGGAGAATCGCTTGAACCCAGGAGGCAGAGGCTGCAGTGAGCTGAGATCGTGTCACTGTACTCCAGCCTGGGCAACAGAACGAGACTCCATCTCAAAAAAAAAAAATTAAGAGCTCAAAGAGTTTGTTTTCATAGGTAGCAGAATGAGAAAAGTTTACAAAATAGTTTAAATGACAATAAAGTCATTATAGATTAACATAAATAAAATACCTTTTATGAAAAAAATAATCATTTTCTGAAACCAGACAAAACATTATGAATAAGAAGGTGGCGTGGTTTTATTTTTTTTGCAAGTCTCTGAAGCCTGGCTAGATAGAAGAGCCTGGCTTCTCAGAGCTGCTTCAGTCTGTGTGATGTCTATCCTATGTCATGTAGCCTCTGGAAAACGCCACAGTTAGTATTGTTGGGAAAATAACTTTGACCTCAGGATCTCCTGAAAATGTCTTGGGGAACCCCAGGGTCTAGAGGCTGCAGTTTGAGAACTGTTGCTGTGGTATACCAGGTGTCTCAAATACTGCCTAAAACATAGGTGGCACTCAGTAATTATTGTTGAAGGATGAATGAATGAATGAATGAATGAAATGTGTCTTTGAATCCAGCCATATGCCCAGAATGATGAGACAGATGACAAAAGCTAAGGGACTGTAGCATGAGGAGAGAGGGGGTTTGTTTCCTTTTTTTTCTTTTTTATTTTTTTTGAGATGGAGTCTCACTCTATTGCCCCGGCTAGAGTGCAGTGGTGCAATCTCAGCTCGCTGCAACCTCTGCCTCCTGGGTTCAAGCGATTCTCCTGCCTCAGCCTCCCGAGTAGCTGGGACTACAGGCGCGCGCCACCATGCCTAGCTAATTTTTTACATTTTTGGTAGAGATGGGGTTTTACCATGTTGGTCTGGAACTCCTGACCTCAAGTGATCCACCCGCCTCAGCCTCCCAAAGTGTTGGGATTACAGGTGTGAGCCACCATGTCCGGCCAAGAGGGTGTTCATTTCTGCTCCTGGCCAGGTATTGTGTCAGGCACTGGGGACTCAGCAGTGACTGAGACAGACAGGGCTCTGCCTCACAGAGCCCACATTTTCACCAGGCAAGGGATGGTCGGCCCCTAAGCTGGGAGATAAGACTTCAGCAGTTGGGTGGGGGAGCCGTGGGAGAAGCCCAGCCCACGGGGGGACAGTACGAATCTAGAACCAAGGCGATGGCAGGGGTTAGGCTGGCACGGTAGCTAGAGACCATGTCGTGCCAAGGGCCTTGGGGACCATGGGACCTTAGGGAAGGCGTCTGGAATGCTGTAGCCAGACACTGTTGCAAGGAGGATTTTTCTGTAGACATGAGGCCTTCCTTGTGAAGAAAGCAAGGGTTCTTTCATTCCTGGGGGTGCCAGGTGCTGTGGACTGCAGCACGCATGGTTGCTGCCGTCACAGAGCTGTCGTGCAGGAGGGCAGCGCGTCCTTGGGAAGGTGGCAGGCAGGTCAGGCTAGGAGGAAAGAGGCCGGGAAGCTGAGGGCGTTTCCTGCCCGAGATGCCCAATGTAGCCTACTTCTCTCCCCAGTGGCCTAAGGCAGAGTTGCCTGGTAGGTGCCCCGGTCCCACCCTGGTGGAAGGCTGAAGGTATTTAACTAATTAGTGCCTGAGGAGCAGAGAGGAAACAGGATGTGCCAAAACACTTTGATGGATGGTAGAGTTAACAGGCTCCTTGCCTGCAGCTGCTTCAGACAAGAGCGTCCCCAAGCCCTGGGCCTGACCTGGAATGTGGGGTTGGAAGGGGAGGGGGAGGGACCAAGGCACTGGGAGGGTTAGTCTCTCTCTCTCCCCCACATAGACACACCCACTCCTTATGGGTGCCTGGGCATCTCCTGGTACCTAGAATCTGGCCTGTTTATCTCCACACCCATCCCTGGGGTCTACACTAGGCCCTGTAGGTGGCAGTTTACATCAGGGGGGTTCTGACTTTGGCTCTGAGAGGTGGTTCAGAGATGGCTGTAGTTGAGAAGCACAGACTGCTGGGCGCGGTGGCTCACGCCTGTAATCCCAGCACTTTGGGAGGCTGAGGCGGGGGTGGATCACCTGAGGTCTGGAGTTCAAAACCAGCTTGGTCAACATGGCGAAACTCCATCTCTACTAAAAATGCAAAAATTAGCCAGGCGTGGTGGCAGGTGCCTGTAATCCCAGCTACATGGGAGGCTGAGGCAGAAGAATCGCTTGAATCTGGGAGGCGGAGATTGTAGTGAGCCGAGATTAGTTTGCCCCATTGCATGCCAGCCTGGGCAACAAGAGCGAAACTCCGATTCAAACAACAAAAAAAAGCTGGGCATGGTGGAGTACCTGTAGTCCCAACTACTCAGGTGGGAGTATTGCTTGAGTCCAGGAGGTTGAAGTTGTAGTGGGCTATAATTACACGACTGCACTCCAGCCAGGGCCACAGAGTGAGACCCTATGTCTAAAGAAAGAAAAAAAACCAACCTCAGGCTCTGAGGGCACCATTACTGCTCTACACTGAAGAGCTGTGCAGCTTTTCCAGACCCGAAATGTCATCCACAAAACAGAAGTGATAATGGCCCTGCCTCACAGACTTCTTGCAGTAGCCCAGGTGTTTAGAACGGGGTGTAAAAGGCCGCGTGCCCTTGGTAGGAATCTTTGCATATGAATTTGATCATCTGCAGCCTGCCCAGCCTACCACTTGCCCCCTCCTGGGTGTGCTGGGAAGGGGGCTCTGGCCCTCCTGGGGTTAGGTGCCCCAGCCTCTAAGGTGCCCTCATGCCTTTTCATCCTGACCCAGATGCTGACCTCACCTTTGACCAGACGGCGTGGGGGGACAGCGGTGTGTATTACTGCTCCGTGGTCTCAGCCCAGGACCTCCAGGGGAACAACGAGGCCTACGCAGAGCTCATTGTCCTTGGTGAGTGGGCCAGGGAAGGGGGAGGTATGGCCCTTCCTTTTGTCCGCTTCTGTTCTGTCTGCCCTCCCCTGTGTCCGCCCTCTACCCTCCAGCTTACCCTCTGGGCTCTGTCACCTGCTCTGCTCTCCCCCAGGCTCTGCCAGTCACTTAGGCTCCCCCGTGCCCTGCACCCCAGGCAGGGACGACTGGCCCGCAGTGCCTCCAGTCATCCAAGCCAAACTAAGAGAAGAGTGGAGACAATTGGAGACTCTGCCTCTTCGAAGTCTCATTTTTAAAAAAATCCAGACTTGGGGTCCGGGTGCGGTAGTTCATGCCTGTAATCCCAGCACTTTGGGAGGCCGAGGCGGGTGGATCACTTGAGGCCAGGAGTTCGAGACTAGCCTGGCCAACGTGGCAAAATCCCGTCTTTATAAAAAATATAAAAGCCAGGCGTGGTGGTGCACATGCCTGTAATCCCAGTTACTCAGAACGCTGAGGCATAAGGATTGCTTGAACCTGGGAGGCAGAGGATGCAGTGAGCCAAGATCACGCCACTGCACTCCAGCCTGGGCGACAGAGTGAGACTCCATCCAAAAAAAAAAAAAAAAAAATCCAGACGTGGTCAGAGTCCATGGGCAGTGAATGAGGACAGTTGATGGTGTGCAAAATCGACCCACCTCTTGCTACATCCCCAAGGCCTCATCTAACCCGAGTCCCTTGCCAAAGCACAGCGGTTTTGCCGTGTGCCCTGCTGGGATGGTGCTGCATGGCACACACAGTGTGTAAGTTTGAGTGCAGCTGAAACGAAGCTGATTCCAGACACCCAGGGGCAGGGCGGGGTGTCCATGTGGCTGGGAGGCCTCCCTCCATGTGTTAGGGGGATGTTGCCATCGGCCAGGTGCCCTGCTGTAAGCCAACACATGGAGTCTTGTATGACATGTGCTTTGCATGAGTGATGCCACTGGGCTGTACACTGCCATCTTCACGTGTGAATGAGCACGTGACTGGGGGGTACTTGGGCCGCAAGACAGAGTTCATGTGTGGGGGATGGAACACGTACACCAGTGACCCAGGAACCTCTGCGTGTTCTTTGGTAAAATGCACCATTTGCATCAGCAGTTCCCAAAATTAGTCTCCAGGTCTATTTACACTCTAAAACATTATCGAGGGTCTCCAAGAGCTTTTGTTTGTTTCTGTGGGTTTTATGTCTATCTGTTGTTTAACGTATTAGGAATTAAAATGGGGAGATTTTCCTTTTTTTTTTTTTTTTTTTTTTGAGATGGAGTCTCGCTCTGTCGCCCAGGCTGGAGTGCAGTGGCTCGATCTCGGCTCACTGCAAGCTTTGCCTCCTGGGTTCACGCCATTCTCCTGCCTCAGCCTCCTGAGTAGCTGGGACTACAGGCGCCCGCCACCACGCCCGGCTAATTTTTTTTGTATTTTTAGTAGAGACTGGGTTTCACCATGTTAGCCAGGATGGTCTCGATCTCCTGACCTCGTGATCCGCCCACCTTGGCCTCCAAAGTGCTGGGATTACAGGTGTGAGCCACTGTGCCCGGCCTTAAAATGGGGAGATTTTTCAAGCCCAAGATACACAAGCAAGACTGGGCAACATGGCAAGACCCCGACTCTACAAAAAATTTTAAAATTAACCAGGCATGGTGGCATGCACCTGTGAGCCCAGCTTCTTGGGAGGCTGAGGCAGGAGTATCGCTTGCGCCCAGGAGGTCAAGGCTGCAGTGAGCCGTGATTATGCTACTGCACTCTAGCATGAGTGACAGAGACCCTGGCTCAAGAAACACAAACACACACACACACACACACACACACACAAGCATATAGTCCGTTAGGCATCAGGGCAATGATGGCATCAGGGAGCCTGGGAAACCCCACTGCACATTCATGGGAGAACAACTGAAAAAGGCAAATAACATCTTAGTGTTAGTCTAAAATTTCTTCTTTTGGCCTTGCGGACAGGACCATGCTTTGAGAGCTGTGACTGACATGCCTCTGTCCTGTTGCGAGGGCCTATAGCGCCAAGTGCATGAGCTCTGGGGAGGGCTTCGTGGGTACAGAGCTGGGCCTGTGGAGGCCCCTCAGACACAACGCTGGTGGGGCTCAGAGCTCCAGGGGCACTCGAGGGAAGACAAGAACCGGGTCTGAGATGCGTGAATGTGACAGTGCATGAGTAGAGATGGAGACCTTGTGGGTCCCAGAACCAGGACTGCATATGACTTTCATATGTGGGTATTTTTGCCTTCATGGGTCCCTTCCTGTTTTAAAAAAAATTTGTGATTATGTTGTCACAAAGAGTTTATTCCTGTATATTCAGTGTTAATTTTTTTTCAGATTTGTAAAGTAAAATTAAACCATTTCAGCCAGGTGTGGTGACACATGCCTGTAGCCCTAGCTACTTACCCTGGAGGCTGAGGTGGGAGGATCGCCTGAGCCCAGGAGGTTGAAGCTGCAGTGAGCCATGATCACATCCCTGCACTCCAGACTGGGCAACAGAGCTGAGATCCTATTTCATGGGCCCTAGGCCACTGTGCCTGCTGGAACAGGACATCCCTATCACTGTGGTTGGAGCCCTTTGGAGTGCTAAGACCTATGAATGAGGAAAACAGGGTGCCCAAGCCGAGGTAGAGCCCTCAGAACCCCCTGGGATTTGTATTGGAGCCCTCGTGGCATGAGACACAGGTGGATTATGCAAAGGGAGTTTCTTACCTATAAGCACCCACATGTGGGCAGGTGGAGGGTAGGAGCTATGTGCTAGGGCTTCAGCCTCCAGCCCCTTCCCACTTCAGAGCACACCTTGCACTTGGCCAGTCTGGAGCTGGGCTTTCGGGGGCGGCACAGCCTGGGCTGGCTCTGGCCAGCATAATCTGTTTCTCTTTTGTCCTTCCAGGGAGGACCTCAGGGGTGGCTGAGCTCTTACCTGGTTTTCAGGCGGGGCCCATGGAAGGTACGGGGGGTGGATCCTGAGTTGGGCTTCTCAGGAGCTCCCATACATCACCTACTGCTTCTGACTCTAGTTAGTATCCCCTTCCCCACTAAACCCTGCTCACTGTGGACCCCTCACTAACCTGGCCTGACTGTGGCTCTGAGGCATCTAGTGGCCTGGCGCTGGGCCTAGGCTAGGCTGGGCTGAGGAGAGCCTGGGGTGCAGGCCGGGGCTCTGTGACTGGCACCTGCGGTGCTCTTGAGGGTGTGGCGTCTGGGCAGCTGGCTCTCTCTTTGGTCTGGGGGCTGCCTCGTTCTCTGCCTTGTGTTTTTGCACCTGGGGGAGGGCCGTAATTGGGGAATGGCCGTGATGGTAGAATGGGGAGTGTGCTGTGCCCAGCCTCTGGCACAAAAAATCCAGCCAGGGCTGCAGGTTCCTTGGTGAGCTTTGCAAATCGTCCCCGACCTCAGTGCTGGCTCTGCACCATGTGCCCCTGCTGTGCCGTTGGCCCTGTTCCCTCCCAGGCCTCTGGGCTCAGGGCCTGTTGTCTTTCTGCAGACTGGCTCTTCGTGGTTGTGGTGTGCCTGGCTGCCTTCCTCATCTTCCTCCTCCTGGGCATCTGCTGGTGCCAGTGCTGCCCGCACACTTGCTGCTGCTACGTCAGGTGCCCCTGCTGCCCAGACAAGTGCTGCTGCCCCGAGGCCCGTAAGTGTCCCGCTCATGGCCACCCTGGTTTGGGCAACATCCTGCATCCGAGGGAAGGTGGTGGCCATCCACCTGCCCCCAGGACAGTGGCGTTGGTCTGGAGGATGTGAATTTAGCCAGTGGGGAGAAAGTAGGCTGAGGAGGGTCTGCTGCTTTAGATTGTCATTTACTTCCTCCAACTTTTAGTTTATTTTTATTTATGTTGTTCTTTTCTTTTGTAAGTATAATCCATACACATGGTAAAAATGTCCAACAGTACAAGATACTATTCACATGAAAGTAAAGCCCTCTAAAAAAACCAAATCTTGGCTAGGCGCGGTGATTATGCCTATAATCCCAGCACTTTGGGAGGCCAAGACAAGTGGATCACTTGAGGTCAGGAGTTCCAGATCAGCCTGGCCAACATGGTAAAACCCTGTTCTCTACTAAAAATACAAAAATTAGCTGGGCATGGTGGTGTTCGCCTGTAATCCCAGCTACTCAGGAGACTGAGGCATGAGAATCGCTTGAACCCAGGAAGTGGAGGTTGCAGTGAGCTGAGATCATGCCACTGCACTCCAGCCTGGGCGACAGAGTGAGACTCTGTCTCAAAAAAAAAAAAAAAAATCTTAAGTGAAAAAGTTAAGAAACCAAACAAGGTTTACAACACTACATGATTTAAGCAAAAAAAATTTTTTTTTGTTTTAGAGAAAGGGTCTCACTCTGTCATCCAGGCAGTGCAGTAGTGCGATCATAGCTCTCCGCAGCCTCGAACTCCTGGGTTCAAGCAGTCGTCCTGCCTCAGCCTCTGGAGCAGCTGGGACTGTAGGCACACACCACCATGCCGAGCTAATTTTTTGATTTTTGTTTTTTGTAGAGACAGGGGTTGCAGTATGTTGCCCAGCCTGATCTCAAACTCCTGGCCTCAGGTGATCCTCCCAAGTCAGCCTCCCCAAAGTGCTGGGATTACAGGCATATGCCACCATGCTGGCCAATTTTTAAAATTTTTTTGTAGAGACTGGGTCTTGTTATGTTGCCCAGGCTGGTTTTGAACTCTTGACCTCAAGTGATCCTGCCTCAGGCTCCCAAAGTGATGGAATTATAGGCATGAACTACCACACCTGGCCTTAAACTTAAGCAATTTATTTATTTATTTATTTATTTTTGGAGACAGTTTCACTCTGTCGCCCAGGCTGGAGTAAAGTGGCACGATCTCGGCTCACTGCAACCTCCGCCCCCCGGGTTTAAGCTATTCTCCTGCCTCAGCCTCCCGAGTAGCTGGGATATAGGCGCCCGCCACCACGCCTGACTTAATTTTTGTATTTTTAGTAGAGATGGGGTTTCGCCATGTTGGCCAGGCTGGTCTCGAACTCCTGACCTCAGGCAATCCGCACCCCCCCCTCCCCGCACCCCCACTTTGGCCTCCCAAAGTGTTAGGATTACAGCTGTGAGCCACCATGCCTGGCCAAATTTAAGCAAATTTTTGAAAACACATATCCACAGGAATGCTGCACATTTTACCCAGCTACTATGTCTAGGGTCATATCTAGCACACCAGCATGGCTACTGTGGAGAGCTGGGACTGGATGTGGGACTAGAGCTAAAGCGGAAGTAAGCAAACCAAGCAGGGGAAGGTAAGAGAAGACAGAAGACAGAGAGAGAGGGACCTAACTCTATGAGAGGAGTCAGACATGTGCAATTGAAACAGACTTGCTCCTGCCTCTCTTCTGTGAATGTTTGTGAATATCCCAACGGGACACTTTCACAGAGGAGCTGATAGACGTCATCACAGCCATCAGCCTTGGGACACCAGGCCACAGCGTGTACACTAAGTGGCACTGATGGACACTTCAGCATCCCTCTAGCTGCTGTCCCGTTTCCCCTCCTCGGGGACCACAGCTGTTGCCAGTCCTTGGTTTCCTTCAGGAGGGTGTCTGGGTAGACCGGCCTGTGTGCACATAGTCCAAGATACATGAACAGTGAAGTACCAGGCAATCCTTGCAAGCGTGGGCAGGTGGAGAGCTGAGGCCTGCTTACCTTCCTGCTCAGAAGCCCAGTGAGCAGTTTCCCTCCCTAAGGCTCAGTGTCATCCCCTATAAAATGGGGCTTATGGCAGAGCTCACCACACTGGGTGCGTCTAGGGATTTGGTGAGCTCATGTGCACACCACTGAGCATGGGGCCCAACCTATATAAAATATTCTACGTCTGTCAGCTGCTGGGCACTGCCACTATCAGCCTCAGTAGTGACTGAGGGCCAGGGCACCAGTCAGAGCCCTGGTGCACACAGAGTGACCCCAGAGAAGCAGCCTTCCCTCTCTGAGTCCTGTTTCCTTCTGTTAGGTCCCGACTTCATGGGTTGTTGTGAGCATTAAGGAAGTCGCTGGCTAATTTTATAGTCATTGAAGTGAGTGGTGTGCAACCTGGTTCCTCAAAGGATCACTTCCCTGAAAAAATTCCACTGCTCCCTGGAGGCTTATGCAGGCCATCCCATCCCCTCCCTCTTGTTGTGTTCAGCTGACAGCTTTTGCTCAGTGAGTGAGTGTTAGGTCCATCTCACAGATGGGTTGCAACCAAGTTTGCAGTGAACCCACTAAGTCCAGGGCTAGGGCCAGGACTAAATGCTGGTCCCAATGCCACATTCCCCTGTCCCAACACCACATTTCCTCCATCCGGAGTCCCTGTTACCCCAACCCGGGGCCCCATTAACTCCCTGGCAGAGGCCGTGTTATGTCTGCTGCTGCCACAGCCTCTGCCCACCCGTCAGGAGGCAGCAGGTCCCACTGCTGATGATAAAGTTGCAGGCTGCCTGAGCTAATGAAGGGGCTTCCTCTAGGCTGTGCACTTAGTCTTCTGCTTCCAAACCAAATCAGAGGTGAGGCACCCTCTCTGGGCCCATCTCTCTCCTCCATTTTCCTGTTGGGGTCCCAGGGAGGAAGCCACTTGCCTAGGGCCCAGGAACTTTGCAAACCTCTTGCCCTAGGGAGGAAGGAAAGGAGGAAGATCTTACCTTGAACTGTCAAGCCTAGAGCCTGGCGGGGCGGGCGGAAATGGTTGCAGTCCATGAGTTAGAAACACTAGAGGAGACACTTTGCTGCTTGGCGGGGGCAGGCAAGTTAACTCCTGAGGCTCCTGCCACTGCATCTCGATCTGGAAGGTGATCAGGTGGGCAGGACCCACGTCTCCCAGATGACTCATTTTTTCTAGAGCAGGGGCTTGGCTGCCAAAGAGGATACTTGATTTCGGCTTGTGCGGACAGTGGTGGATCCAGCACCTGGGCTTTATATAAAGGGCAGCTTTGTTGCCCTGTAAACACACAGACCGTGGGTGGCCACTTCTTCCAGTAAGTTAGCTGGGGAGTTGCAAGCTTAGGTAAAACCTTTTGATTGGCAAATGTTGGCGAATCACCATGCTGTTAAATGAAACATTGTTCTGCCACCCTGGGGCCATGGGCTGCCTGTGTGCACCCTCTGAAAAATCACAAAGGAAGTAGGGTGGGGTCTCTGTGAAGCTGGTGTCCCCCAGCCTCAGGGATGCTGCAGAAATGGAATGAGGACCAGCAGGGACTCAGATGCCCAAGGAAGCTCTACAGCACAGGACGACTTGGGAAGGAGGTCCAGGCCCAGGTCCCTCCGGAACCCAATGGGTATGGGGCAGCCTGGCTCCTGCCCCACCCGCCTTCTCCTGTTGATTGTGTCCTCACAGTGTATGCCGCCGGCAAAGCAGCCACCTCAGGTGTTCCCAGCATTTATGCCCCCAGCACCTATGCCCACCTGTCTCCCGCCAAGACCCCGCCCCCACCAGCTATGATTCCCATGGGCCCTGCCTACAACGGGTACCCTGGAGGGTACCCTGGAGACGTTGACAGGAGTAGCTCAGGTGAGGCTGGGGGAAGCAGGAACAGCTGGTGGGGGTGTGCTGGGCATCTGGACACTGAGGGGCTGGAAGGAAGAGGGTCTTGGGAGCCGAGGAGGGGCTCTGCTCCTGGTGCGCAGCCACTGACAGCCACTCTCCCCCAGCTGGTGGCCAAGGCTCCTATGTACCCCTGCTTCGGGACACGGACAGCAGTGTGGCCTCTGGTGAGAATCCATCATCCCGAAGTTGGATGCGCTTGTAAGGGAGAGGGGTGGGCCAGGATCCATCCTCCCAAACCGACCACCACCACCCTGTCCCTAGAAGTCCGCAGTGGCTACAGGATTCAGGCCAGCCAGCAGGACGACTCCATGCGGGTCCTGTACTACATGGAGAAGGAGCTGGCCAACTTCGACCCTTCTCGACCTGGCCCCCCCAATGGCCGTGTGGAGCGGGGTGAGCAGGAACCTTGGGGTCTGAGGGCTTTTAAGGTGGGGGGGGAAACATGTCTCCCTGATACCTGCCCCAGGGACTCTTGGTGCAAACCCTGGACCGGGGGGTTCCTCCAGCAGTCAGTGACACCCCCCTTCCCTGCAGCCATGAGTGAAGTCACCTCCCTTCACGAGGACGACTGGCGATCTCGGCCTTCCCGGGGCCCTGCCCTCACCCCGATCCGGGATGAGGAGTGGGGTGGCCACTCCCCCCGGAGTCCCAGGGGATGGGACCAGGAGCCCCCCAGGGAGCAGGCAGGCGGGGGCTGGCGGGCCAGGCGACCCCGAGCCCGCTCCGTGGACGCCCTGGACGACCTCACCCCGCCGAGCACCGCCGAGTCAGGGAGCAGGTCTCCCACGAGTAGTGGTGGGAGGAGAGGCCGGGCCTACATGCCCCCGCGGAGCCGCAGCCGGGACGACCTCTATGACCAAGACGACTCGAGGGACTTCCCACGCTCCCGGGACTCCCACTACGACGACTTCAGGTCTCGGGAGCGCCCTCCTGCCGACCCCAGGTCCCACCACCACCGTACCCGGGACCCTCGGGACCACGGCTCCAGGTCCGGGGACCTCCTTTACGATGGGCGGCTACTGGAGGAGGCTGTGAGGAAAAAGGGGTCGGAGGAGAGGAGGAGACCCCACAAGGAGGAGGAGGAAGAGGCCTACTACCCGCCCGCGCCGCCCCCGTACTCGGAGACCGACTCGCAGGCGTCGCGCGAGCGCAGGCTCAAGAAGGTGAGGGCCGCCCTCCCTGGTGTCCAGACCGTCCCTGGGCCCCCAGTCGGTCCCCGCGGTTCATACCCTTTTTTCTTTCTCCCTTGCAGAACTTGGCCCTGAGTCGGGAAAGTTTAGTCGTCTGATCTGACGTTTTCTACGTAGCTTTTGTATTTTTTTTTTAATTTGAAGGAACACTTATGAAGCCCTGCCATACCCCTCCCGAGTCTAATAAAACGTATAATCACAAGCTCTGGAAAGAACCATTTGTTCGGCCGCGCGGGGCGGGGGACCGGGGCTTCTCCCGTGTGTGTCTGTAAAGCGCCGCGGCCCGGGGGCGCCGGAGTACCGGGCCGGGAGGAAGAAACCCAGCCTGGCCCGGCCCGGCCCGCGCCCGCGCCGCCGGCCGGAGAACGTGCCCCGCGCAGCCGCCGCCCGCCTGCGTGCGCGCCCCGGCCCCGCCCAGGCATGCGCATGCGCCCCGGCCCTCCGCCTTCGCGCACCGCAGGCTGGCCGCCGGGACCGCGCGCGCGCGCCCCTCTCCCCTTCCAGCCCATCCCCCATCCCCCCACCGACCTACTTTACTGTCTCCAAATTCGGGCAGCCCAGCTGGGCCCCGACGACCCCAGCCCTTGCTCCGGGTACCCCGACGTTCCATCCGGCCCCGCGTTTCACCCGGGCGGCGCGCGGCGACCTCGCGCCCCGTGGAGCCCCGGGCCCGCGCGCGCCCGCCCGCCCCCGGAGACAGACAGCGCGCGCGCTCCCGGGCCGCTTCCCCCCAGCGCGCGTCCGCCCCGGGCTCGCGCCGCCGCCGCCGCCGCCGCCGCGCGCGCGCAGCTCAAGTAAAGGAGGAAAAAAAAAAGGGGGAAAAATAGAAAGCGGCGGCGGCTGCAGCAGCGATCCGCCGCCGGACTGGGACAGGCCGGGCGGCGGCCGCGCGAGCCGGCGATCCAGGGCACCGGCTGCGGCCAGCCAGGGCGGGCCGTGTTCAAAAAAAAAAGTCGCGGCGGCGGCGGCTGCTCAGGGAAGGAGGCCTGAGGGCCGCGTGCAGCGGGCGGGCAGCCGGGTGGGCTAGGGGCGGCCGCGCGGCGTCCCGGAGCCTCGGGCCGCCCGGAGCCGGCGGGCGGGCGGAGGCGGAGGCGGCGGCGGCTGCAGCGGCTGCAGGAGCGGCGGCGGCTGCGGCGGCGGCGGCGGCATCTCCTCCTCACATGACCCCACTGTTTGTCCCCGTGATCAGCGCGAGCGGCTCCCGTATCTCCTCCGTCCCCTCCTGCCGCGCGGCGTGAGCGCCGGGCTCGGGGCCCCCCCGGCCGCCCGCCCCCTCCCCTCCCTCCCTCCCCTCCCCTCCCCTCCCCCCCGGGCCCCGCGCCCCCCCCGCCCCCGCCCCCCCCATGGACATGCTGGACCCGGGTCTGGATCCCGCTGCCTCGGCCACCGCTGCTGCCGCCGCCAGGTAAGATCCCCGTCCCGGCCGTGCCCCCCGCCCCGGCCCCGGCCCCGCGGCCTGCAGGCCGGGGCCGCCATGATCCCGAGCGGCCGCGGGCCCGGCTCAAAATGGAGGCCGCCGGCGCGGGGGGGACCCGGTGCCTCCCGCCCCCGGCCCCCGGCCTCGGCGGCGCCCCCGGCCTCAGGCGCGGCCGGGTGGGACTGGGGCCCTGCAGCTGGGCGCGGGGGCGGGGGCGCGGGCACGGGCCGCAATGACCCTGCTCCCTCCTGTGCCCCCGGCAGCCACGACAAGGGACCCGAGGCGGAGGAGGGCGTCGAGCTGCAGGAAGGTGAGTGCTTGCGGGGCCGGCCGCGCCCGGGGAGGGCTGGGGGCGCCCGGCGCAGCCCTGACCGTGCCCCGACCCTCCTCGGCCCCAGGCGGGGACGGCCCAGGAGCGGAGGAGCAGACAGCGGTGGCCATCACCAGCGTCCAGCAGGCGGCGTTCGGCGACCACAACATCCAGTACCAGTTCCGCACAGAGACAAATGGAGGACAGGTGAGCGGCGGGCCGCGAGGGCGAGCGGGCGGGCGGGCGCGCCGGGAAGGCTCGGACCTGGCCCCAGCGCCGGCCTCGCCGCTCTGCCGCCCCCTGCAGGTGACATACCGCGTAGTCCAGGTGACTGATGGTCAGCTGGACGGCCAGGGCGACACGGCTGGCGCCGTCAGCGTCGTGTCCACCGCTGCCTTCGCGGGGGGGCAGCAGGCTGTGACCCAGGTGGGTGTGGATGGGGCAGCCCAGCGCCCGGGCCCCGCCGCTGCCTCTGTGCCCCCAGGTCCTGCAGCGCCCTTCCCGCTGGTAGGTGCCCTGCCACGCCGGGGTGGGGGGGGGAGGGAGTGGAGAGGGGACACTGGCTCTGCTCTTGGGGAGCCCCGGGGGTGGGGCAGGTGTCGCCCAGCGGATGCAGCCTTCAAGCCTCAGGCTGCATGGGGTCAGATCCCTGTTGTGCACAGTGAAATCTGGGGACAGTGCTCTTGGAATTTTTTTTTTTTCCCTCAAAATGGGAATGATGCGTCTAAGAGGAAAGTTTCTTAGAGTGCAAAACGGATTGGATCAGCAAGTGATCACTGATGTCCTGCCGTGTTTCAGGGCTGTTTGAGACACAGAACAGAATGCTACACGCAGAAGGAGTCACCACTCCTGTTAATTGCAGAGAATGCAGTAAACCCCAAGCACAGCAGTGAGGGGATGGGATGGAGGAACAGAGAAAGCTAAGAGTAGCCTCTGCCCTCCTACTCCCCAGGCTGTGATCCAAAATCCCTTCAGCAATGGTGGCAGTCCGGCGGCCGAGGCTGTCAGCGGGGAGGCACGATTTGCCTATTTCCCAGCGTCCAGTGTGGGAGATACTACGGCTGTGTCCGTACAGACCACAGACCAGAGCTTGCAGGCTGGAGGTGAGGAGAAGAAGTCAGGTTGGCAGGTGGGGGAGGCAACGGGCCCAGCAGGGAGGGAAGCCCCCCCAACCAGTTCTGACTTCACCCTGTCTTGCCACTAACCCCCCACTGTCCCTGCAGGCCAGTTCTACGTCATGATGACGCCCCAGGATGTGCTTCAGACAGGAACACAGAGGACGATCGCCCCCCGGACACATCCTTACTCTCCGTATGTGCAGGGGACACCAGGAGAACCTGGCATTGGAATGGAAGGAAAATAGGGGTTTCTGGAGTAGAAGCTGGGCAGTTAGCATGAAGTGGGCACATGGTGTAATTTTTTTTACTTTGCCTGTTTCTGCTTCTTTAGTGCACATAAAGTATCACGTCTTTCGTTTTTGCACATGGATTTACCTTGCAAAGATAATTTTTAAGTCTAATACTTAGCAGATGTTTGGGCAAACAGATCTGCGATAATACATGCCCCCTTTTTTTTCCTCCTCTTCTAGAAAAATTGATGGAACCAGAACACCCCGAGATGAGAGGAGAAGAGCCCAGCACAACGAAGGTGAGGACAAGGTGTGGCTCCGGGTCCCCCCGACCGCCACCCTCACAGGCTCAGCCAGCCCTGGGGTGTGGAGTGACAGAGAGGGAAGCCACTCCTGGGCAGGCCACAAGTGCTCCAGAGGGCTTTGCTGGATGCTGTAAAGGTGGAAAGTGAGCAATGAGGGGAGAGTACAGTGTCCGAAGTAGAGGGACAGGGAGTGTGAATTGGAACTGGCCATTTGTTGACCCAGCTGGTGATCTTGAATTCATGGCTCACATCTAAGATGGTGGACTTCACATTCCCATACGGATTGCCTGCCCCACTTGAAAAATGGGGCTGACCGGGCTCACCTGGGCTGACCTTTCCATGTGGCAGCTGTCATGCTCACATCCCTCGCTCCCATGCCTGCCTGGCCTCCAGAAGTAGGTCTGTTCCCCCAGGGAGCACATCTGAGGGAGAAACTGCATGAAGCTCTGCCTCTGGCTGCCTAAGGCCAGAGCATCCTGCCCTTTCCAGAAACACAAAGTCTCACCTCAGGTCATTTGGCCTTCAGCACTGTCCCGCCCCGCCTGTCAGTAGCCACTGCAGTGGGCACAGCAGTGTGCAAGTGCCAGGAGAGTGCTTACACCCAAACAACCATCATTCAACAAATATTTACTTCCCGTGGGTTCTGGGCCGAGCGGCACAGGCCCTGTGCCAGGTCTGGAGTCTGGCCTGGAGCGTCGGAGAGGCTCAAAGGCCGGAGGGCTCACGTCTCATGGGTCTCATGGGACATTGATGGGGGGTGGGCTGGGGTGAGGCTTCCCCAGGGAGAGGGGAGTGTGGGTCAGGTTACTTTGTGGGGTGCCGGTTCGGTTGTGGGAGAAGTTCCATTTGGAATGCCTCAGGAGGGAAGATCGGGAAGGCCTTGGATGCCCGAGTGAGGTGCTGAATGCTGAGTCCTAAAGGTGGCGATGGGGCTGGGGTCTGCGGCCCAGGTAGTTGTGTTCTGAGCAGCTCCTCTCTGAGTTCAGGCGTTCATTCAGCGTGTGCATACTACGGCCAGCCCCCATTTTGCATCCTCAGATATGGCAATGCAGCAGATAATAGGACAGATGAGGTCTCAGCTCTCTGTACGTGTTCTGGTGGGAGAGATGGGAGTCACGCACAGCCGCATCAGGCAGCGCAGGCAGTCACAGGCAGGAGAGGAAAGCTGGGGAAGGAGGTGGCGGGTGATGGCGGCATGGCAGTGTGCTCCGAAGGGCTCTTCGAGAGGTGACATTGAAGCAGAGCCCTGAAGGGACCTGAGGGAAGGGGCCTGTTGAGAACCTCAGGAGAGTCCCGGGCAGAGGGAAGAGCTAGGACACAGGCCAGGCCCTGAGCCAGGGCCGCCGTGGTGTGTCTGCAGAAGAGCAGAATTCAGGAAAGGAAAGAGGAAGTTGGTGCAGTGGAGGGGGCTGCCCGGGCCAGATGGTGGAGGACCTTGGAAGAAGTCCCCAGTGTGGCTGTCTGGGCTCCTGTGGTTTTATTCCAGGGTGATGAGAAGCCAGCGTAGGGGTTTGGGTGTGGAGGCTGTTGGCAAGAGTGGTGGGAAGAGGCTGGGAGATAGGAGACCATATGAGTATCAGGCCTGAGACAGGGCAGGGGTTGGGGGAAATGTGGGGAGGACTCCAAGGCTGGAGAATAAGGGTTTCGTGCTGAATTCCCCTCCATGCTTGGAAGGGAAGGGGTGCATCTGAGCTTGGTTTTGAGATGCAGTGAGTTTGAGGGGCCCCCAGAGCAGCCCCAGCCCCACCACTTACCTGTGGTGGGGCATCAGGGTGGTTCTTAATCTCCGTATCTGTCTTCTCTCTGTGAAATGCTGGAAGCACAGCCACCCCCAGCACCTGGTGGGGATGCAGTGAGTTGTGGTGGCCACATAGTAAGGCTGAAGAGAGGACTCAGGACCCTCCCACCCCACTCTCACCCCCGCCTCTCCCTCAGTTAATCTGACTCCAGGCAGCCTTGAGACTTTCTCACCCTGTGAAGCAGTCTTCGTCACCTGCCCACTTCTCCAGCTCCGTCCTGTCTCTGCTTTCCTGACTTGCAGAGCATCTGCCCCCATCTGCTCATCCTCCTAGTACCCTCAGCCATCTGGCTCATGGCTCTACCAAAACAGCTCCACTTCCGGTCACCCATGGTGACCCCATTGCCACATCCACTGGCCTCCTTTGCTGTCTGGGCTCCAAGCATCTGACGCTGCCTGTTTCCCTCTGTTCGTTTCTGGAATCTTCCTTTCTCCTCCATCCTCTCTGATTCTCCTGTGATCTTTGCCTCTCCTGCCCCACTGTTAACAGTGAAATTTCCAGGGCTGTCCCAGTTCCAAGTGAGTAGATGGGGGTGCTGGGGAATCTGTGTTTTCCATCAGCTCTTCAGGTGATTTGTCATAGTGAACAAGCTTGAGAAACTGCTTTGGCTGCGAGTGTTTCTTTTTCTTTGAGAAGGGGGTCTCACTCTGTCACCCAGGCTGGAGTACAGTGGCACAATTGCAGCTCACTGCAGCCTTGACCTCCCAGGCTTAGGCGATCCTCACACCTCAGGCTTCTGAGTGGCTGGGACCACAGGCAGGCGCCATCACATCGGGTAATTTTTTTTATCTGTAGAGTGGAGGTCTTGCTATGCTGCCCAGGCTCATCTTGAACTTCTGGCCTCAGGCAGTCCTCCGGCCTCGGCTACAGGCCTGAGCTGCCACGCCCAGTCTTGCTGGTGTTTCATAAGGTCCGGCCCCTCCCGTCAGTCTCAGGTGTATGACGTGTGAGGCCCAGCAACGGGCTCGGAAGCTCTTGGTCAGTATCCCCCAAACTCTGTTCCCACTTGTAGGTGTTCCTCTTTTTTCTTTGCTGCAGAAGAGTGTGTGACTCACAAAAAGTTGAGGACTGTTCCTTGATGTCCTCCCAGGCTTCGCCCACCACCTGGCTCCTGGTAATGCAAGGAACTGTGTTTCCATCCATTCCATTCCTCTCACTGCAACTCCAGCCCCACATTTTGAACTACCTATTCAAGATTTCCGTCTCTGGACATCTCTGTAATGCCTCAAACTCAACTCGCCCAAAAGAGAATGTGCCATCTCCCCTCTCCAAAGGCTTTCATGCAACCTTCTTCTTTGCAGAGCAGCAAAAGCTACCCCTGTCACAGCTGCCAAAGCCAGAAACTAAGACCAGAGCCGCTTTCAACTCTGCCCTCTTCTTCCCTTATGGCCACAAACCCCAAGTTTCTGTTCTATGGTGAATTTCAGATCCGCTTCTCTCACTTCTTTTTCCCTCCTTCCCACCACTTCTTGGTACTGCAGGAGCTTATCCCAGAGTCACAAACTCAAATGCCTGCAGGGGCCTGAGGGAGGGAGGTGCACTTGGCATGTCAGGAAGGGGTGTGTGGCTGGGCGTGGTAGCTCACGCCTGGAATCCCAGCACTTTTGGGATTACATTTTGGCCAAGATGGGCAGATCACTTGAGCCCAGGCGTTTGAGACTATCCTAGGCAATGTGACAAAACCCTGTCTCTACCAAAAAAATTAAAAATTAGCCAGGCCTGGTGGTACATGGCTGTAACAGTCCCAGCTACTTGGGAACCTGTGGTGGGAAAATGGCTTGAGCCCGGGAGACGGAGGTTGCAGTGAGCTGAGATTACTCTCCAGCCTGAGCAACAGACCCAGACCTTGTCTCAGAAAAAAATAGGAAAGGTTGTGGGGGGCCCCCAGTGATCTGGGGCATGTGTGTGCTGCCTGAAGGGTGGTCCTTGCCCAGTGCCTTCCCCTTGCTGCCCTGTCAGAATCTAGGGCCACTGTTGCCAGAAACTCTGAGAAGCTAGAAATCGAGACTTTTATGTGAAGTCTGATTTTTAGGTGCCAGATTGGATTGCTTTTTCCATTTCATTGATTTCTACTCTTAATGTTCCTAATTCATGCTTCTACTCACTTTGTTTTTTTGTTTGTTTGTTGTTTTGTTTTGAGACGGAATCTCGCTCTGTCACAGTGGTGCGATCTGAGCTTACTGCAACCTCTGCCTCCCCGGTTCAAGTGATTCTCCTGCCTCAGTCTCCCAAGTAGCTGGGACTACAGGTGCCCACTGCCACACCTAGCTAGTTTTTGTATTTTTAGTAGAGATGGGGTTTCACCATGTTGGCCAGGCTGGTCTCGAACTCCTGGCCTCAGGTTATCCACCTGCCTCAGCCTCCCAAAGTGCTGGGATTACAGGAGTGAGCCACTGCACCCGGCCCCTTCTACTCACTTTGGATTCAATTTGCTAGGTTTTGTGCTTTAGCTTCCCTGGCACACCCCAACCCCAGCTTTTTAAGGTAATTTTTTTTTTTTTTCAATTTTCTGCTAAAATCTTTATTTTACAGGATTTATGTTTCACAGCAGGGATTGAGATGATTCTTAACCTTTCTCTTTGCTTAACAGCATTTAGAGTGCCAGTTCACTCCAGCATCACTTTAGCTACATCCCACTGGGATATGTTGTGTTTTTGTTACCATTCAGTTTAAAGTATTTTCCAATTTTCCTTGTGATTTCTTCTTTGACCTTTCTGTTGCTTGGAGGCAGGTTGCTTAATTTCCAAATATTTGTGGGTTTTCCAGATATCTTTTTGTTATTGATTTTTAATTTAGTTCTGTTATGGTCAGAGAACATACTCTGTATGATTTCAGTTCCTTGAAATTCGATGAGACTTACCCGACGGGCCCGATTGTGTCCTAGCTTGGCGGAAGCTTCTGGGGCATTGACGAGGACAGGTGTCTGCTGCTGTCAGGCAGAATGTCCCCCCAGGTCAGTGAGGTCAAGCTGGTTGAGTGTTCAGGCTTTCTATTCTGATTTTGTTGTTGTTGTTGTTTACTTGTTCCACCAATCAATGAGAAGGATGTCCATGTCTCTCACTATATTTGTGGATTTGTCCATTTCTTCCTTCAGTCCTGGCAGGTTTCGCTTCTGAATTTTCTCTTTTTTTTTTTTTTTTTAAGACAGCTCTGTCACCCAAGCTGGAGTGCAATGATGTGGTCTCAGCTCACTACAACCTCCACCTCTTGGGTTCAAGCAATTCTCATGCCTCAGCCTCCCAAGTTGCTGGGATTATAGGCACGCACCACTATGCCTGGCTAATTTTTGCATTTTTAGTAGAGCCGGGGTTTTGCCATGTTGGCCAGGCTGGTCTCGAACTCCTGGCCTCATGTGATCCGCCCTCCCAAAGTGCTGGGATTACAGGTGTGAGCCACCCCACCCAGCCTCTGAATTTTAAGTGTCCTATGGAGTAACTGAAGTGCTTCTGTGGAATGAACCTGGCCTTGGTCCTAATGGGTCTTCCTGTATTTCAAATGTGCCATGATGATCTTCCGAAGCCACAGGCTGGACAGCATCACTGCCTGCTAAAGTCAGGGCCTGGATTCAAGGGCCTGGGCCTCTAGAGGAGGAGGAGATGCGGTCCTGACCTGCGAGCAGAGCACGCAAGGCCTTGACAACCGATCTTTACAACCTCTTCCCACCCCTGCATACCTTGAAATGGTTTTCAGGCCACCATTTCTGGGATCTTCCCACCTGCGTGCCTTAGAGCCCTTCTCTCAGGAACCAGCCCGAATGTTTCCTGGATCTCTGAGGATTCATCCTACCCCCATTCCCACGCAGAGGCCATGGCTCGGCGCCTGGCATTCCCGAGGCACTTTGTACCATCTTCAGTGATGACACGAACACAATGGGGTTAGTGCCACCTGCCCACAGTGGCATTGCGAGTGCCAATGGGGCGCACCGGGGCTGCTTCCACCCTGGACCCCAGCCTGGCAGACGGCCTGGCACACAGTAGGGCGGGGAATAGGTGTGTAAGAAGTAAACGTGCGCTGGAGAGGATGTAGCTGCTGCCGGCGCCCAGCTCTCAAGAGGACCGCGGGAAGGCAGAGGCTGAAACGAGGCCGCCTGCCGAGTTCCTCCACGGACCCCTGGGCGAGGAGTGCTCTGCTGGGGACTGCGCCAGCGGTGCCTCCAGGCCTGGACTCTCAGCTCCGCTGCTGCTTTTGGCCAGAGTTCCCAAAGGCGGGTGTGGTTGTCTTTGGTGGGAGGGTTCAGCGCACCGTGATAGTAATAGGGGAGCAAGCACTGACTGAGCCCAGTGCGGGGCCTGGACGGTGCTCCATAGCGGAGCACTGATCTTGTGGGATTGGTTTTGGAGGAAGGAGGGAGCACAAGGATGGAAGGGGCCAGGGAAGAGTGGCCACGGCAGGAGAAGGAGAGTCCACGTCCATCGGAGGGTTTGTCACTCGGGCCTGAGTGGGAGGCACTGGAGGCAGGGAGAGGCCAGTCAGCAGCACGTGGCCACAGCCCAGAGAAGCCAGAGGGGTTTGCTGGTGGGTGGGCCCCAGCCTTTTCAAGGGAACAGCAGGGCCAGGGAGCTGCCGATCTTGGGGTGTGAGGGTAACGGGCAGGCTGTGGCCCACCCCTCCTTCTCAGGCTCACCGGACCCCTGAACGGTTTCCCATCACCATTATCCAAGGCTTTGAAAAGATCCCCTGGCCTTCCTGCCACATCTGCCCTAGCTATAGGCTTCATTCCCCTCCACAAATGGCGCAGACAGCATGAGCCACCCTGGCAGGGGGCTGGGGGTCCGTGGGGTGGGAGTTGGGGGTAGCTGAGCGTTATTTCCTGTCCCCACGGTGCCTGGTGCTGGGGCTTGGCAGGCGGTGAAGGGTTGGGACAGCCTGGCTTTAGCAGGCCCTGAATCAGGGGTCTCAGGCTCCACAGCACACAGACCCCAGGCAGGTATCAGGATGGGATGTGGCCGGATAAAGGCGTGTGCTCTGTCTGGGGGCAGCTGTCACCCAGCTGACACAGTTGGCGTGAGATTGTGGAGTTTTATGGAGTAAAATCACAAATCTGGGTTTTTTTTAAGGAAAATCTTCTATGAGTTGCCATCTCTGGCCTTCAACATAGGGTTTGGGTCTTTCCTGGGTGAGCTGGTGCTTTGTGGGCCAGGCCCTGGGAGCTGCAAGTACCAGTTGGGATCTGCCATTGCCCTGTGGAAGGATTTTAAGCAGGGGTGACACATGGTCAGACTTGGATTTAGAGATGAGGAAAAAAATAAAATCACGGTGCCCAGAGTCTCTGGGGAGACTGGAGAATCCAGTGCAGGGGCCGTGGGAGCCAGAGAGGGGCACTGGTCCTGCGAAGAGTGGCTCTGCCCATCCGTGCCTCCCAGTATGTACCCACTGTGACCAGAGCTCCATTTCTCAAAAGAAGCCAGTGACGCCAGTTACCATGAGAAATTTACTTATTTTTCACTGTCGATTAAAATTTGTACAAGTATGGCGGAGCAGGCCCGCAAAATGATCTCCAAGTGCCTGGCCTTTGACGCCCGTCCTAAAAGCATGTGTGGCACTGGAGGGGCCAGGTTTCTTTGTTCCTCTTGAGAAGCTAGCGTGGGGGCCTGCTGGGCTCAGGGTGTGGCCCCTCACTTCCCAGGGCTGTGGTCTCGGTGGGGCCTGCACTGTGCCTGGGTGTCCTCGGGCTGAGCCTCTGCCCTGTGAGGACAGCTGCTCGGGCACGAGCCATCAGCGAAGCCGTGGCTGTGACTCTGTTTTCCGCAGTGGAGCGGAGGCGGAGGGACAAGATCAACAACTGGATCGTCCAGCTTTCAAAAATCATTCCAGACTGTAACGCAGACAACAGCAAGACGGGAGCGGTGAGCACCCCGGACCCTCAATGGCTGCGGTGGGCCTGGCCCCCAACCCTTGCATGCAGAAAGTCCAACAGCCATGGGGCTCGGGAGTCATCCCTGGGGTGGAGGCCGGTGGGCGGTGCCTGCCCTAAGGCTCCTGGTCCCCTCGCCCCCCAGAGTAAAGGAGGGATCCTGTCCAAGGCCTGCGATTACATCCGGGAGTTGCGCCAGACCAACCAGCGCATGCAGGAGACCTTCAAAGAGGCCGAGCGGCTGCAGATGGACAACGAGCTCCTGAGGCAGCAGGTGGGTGCGGGGCCTGGAGCGGGTCAGGGCCCAGGAGCCCCAGATGCAAGGCGCCGGCCCTCAGCTCCCTTGTCCTCCGTCGTGTTCACCAGATCGAGGAGCTAAAGAATGAGAACGCCCTGCTTCGAGCCCAGCTGCAGCAGCACAACCTGGAGATGGTGGGCGAGGGCACCCGGCAGTGACACCCGCCACCGCTGCGCAGCTGCCGCCGCCCACGCCGGCCTCTGCTGCCCCCTTCCCCAGCCCTTAGCACAGAGAGGGACACACGCCCCTCCCCCAGCTGCGTTTTTTTATAGTAGATTTTTAACAAAAAACGGGGAGAAATAATGCATTTCTGTGGATACAGTGCCCACCGCCCTCCTCCACTTGGAAACAGTATCCTCCCTCCCCATCCGTCTGTCTGTCGCCCTTCTCCCGGCCCTCACTAAGCCCCGGCACTTCTAGTGGTCTCACCTGGAGGCAAGAGGGAGGGGACAGAGGCCCTGCCACGTCCCGCTGCCTCCTGTTCTCTGGAGGTACTGAGACAGGGTGCTGATGGGAAGGAGGGGAGCCTTTGGGGGGCCACCCGGGGCCTGGACCTATGCAGGGAGGCCACGTCCCACCCCACCTCTTGTTTCTGGGTCCCTGCTCCCCTTTGGGTGTGTGTGTGTGTGTTTTAATTTTCTTTATGGAAAAATTGACAAAAAAAATAGAGAGAGAGAGAGGTATTTAACTGCAATAAACTGGCCCCACGTGGCCCCTGCCTTGTCTGCTTGTGTGTCTGTCCATCTCAGGAGTGGGGAGGGGGTCTGGGGTCTGCAGAGCTCCACGAGGCATGGTTCCGCTGTTGTGCACATGGCTGTGCGCGGTCCCTGCCAGCTGCACCACCCAGTACCCAGTGGTTGGTTGGATGGATGGAGGAATTAAGGAATGAATGTCCCCTTTGAGGCCCTAGGCGTGCATGAGGGTGTGGGGAGCTGGGGTCAAGGACATGTCCCATGTTGGAGGAGAGGCGGGGGTCTCCGTGTCAACAGTTCTGAAAACATGACCAGCCCCTGGCCCTGCCCTGCTGGGCTGAAGCCCTTCCCTCTGCACCAGCCAATAGTGGGGCCTGGCCTTGAGCCCCTCACCCCCAGGGAGGGCAGATGGCCAGGGCGCCAAGCTTGGCCCGTCAGCCTGTCGCCTTGCACCGAGGCTCTGGCGCCTGTGCTGTGACCCCTGCCCCTGCTGATGATGAAACCTGTCCTCAGCTGAGATGCAGCGATGCCTGGTAGGGCTGGGGGCTGCTGCCGTGTCTCCCCGGGTGAGCACACCCCTATTCACTGGGCCCTGCTTCAGCCTGCAGCCGCCTTCAACTCCATCCACTCCCAGGAGCTGGGCCTGCCACTCTGCTCACCTTGTGGAGCTCCATCGGCCTTTCCTCCCAAATTCCCCCGCTCCCAGCACTCGTCTGCTTCCCTCAAGAGCCCTGTCTCCTTTTCCTAGCTATTCCCATCTGAGGCCATCTTTATTCATTTAGTTTTTAAAGACAGGGTTTCACTCTGTCACCCAGGCTAGGGTGCAGTGGCGCACAATCACGGCTCACTGCAGCCTTGACCAACTACAGGTGCGTAGCACCACAGCCAAGTTTTTATAGAGATGGGGGTCTCGCTTTGTTACCCAGGCTGTGACAAGAGGAGCCTCCCACGTGGTGTGGATGAGGAGGCAGATGGCAGGGCCTGTCCATTTCTGTGCTTGAGTGGGCCTTGGAAGTGGTTCAGCAACCAGGAAGAAGTATTCCTCGACAGCAATATCCCCAGGCTCTGGTGACTGGGCTGACACTGGATGGCCCTGGAATGAAAGAGGCAAAGTGGCAAAATGTCCAAGGGCCCATCTGGAACCAAGGTTTGTCGATCCCCTGGGCCGTGTGCACCCTGAGCTGGGCCTGGTAGTGGAAAGGAATGAAGGCACTGCAGTCAGGCAGCCTGGGTTCATCCCCCAGCCAGTGGTGTCCTAAGGAACCGGCTCCCCAAAAACATCCCTGGCTTGTAGTGCTTGCCAATTTCTGGGTGTCAACACTCCCACTGCTGCTGATTTCAGGGTACCAGCATGATGCCACTGAATGCAGAGTTTCGAGATATGCACGGTCTGCTCGTTGAGCCAGGTCTAGCATGCCGCTGTGCCCTGCTGTGTTTTAGGGGAGATGGGGAAGCCTGGTGGGTAAGAGCAAAGGCCCTGGAGTCAGGCTGTCCAGGCCAGAATCCCAGCTCTGCCTCTGGCTGAGCAAGCTTGGTCCATGCCCTGATCTCTGCCTTCAGTGCCTTTTCTGTAAAGTGAAGGAAATGAGTGTCCGACGGGGAGGAGGCTCCTAAAAGGGAGCAAGGTCTGGGGAGCCTAGGCCTCTGGGTTTGGGTGACTGAGAAGGCAGCCCCTGAATACAGAGCAGAGCTGAAGGTGGGGCAGTAAGTGCTGCCGGGAGAACAGGCAGCACAGGCTGAGTTGGTGCAGAAGTGAGTCAACATATGTGCCATCGTATAAAATGTAACAGCAGATGTTAGCTATTACTATTACCACTATTTTATGTTTTATAGACAGGGTCTCGCTCTGTCACCCAGGCTGGAGTGCAGTCACACAATCATAGCTCACTGCAGCCTCAGCCTCCTGGGCTTAAGCGATCTGCCTCAGCCTCCCAAGTAGCTGGGACTACAGATGTGCACCACCACGCCTGGCTAAATCTGTTTAAATTTTTTTTTGTAGAGATGGGGTCTCCCTATGTTGCCCAGGCTAGTCTTGAACTTCTGGGCTCAAGTGATCCTCCTGCCTCGGCCTCCCAAATTGCTGGGATTACAGGCATAAGCCAGTGTGCTGGGCCATATTACTGTTGTCATTTATGGCCAAAAGTTTGCTCAAACATTTTCCAGTTACCAGAGCCACATCTCAAGGGTCTGACACTGGGAAAACACCGCATGCGGATCAGGGGCACACGCTGATGCTTGCCCTGCTCAGGGCTATCTAGTGTTCCCTGCCAGAACCTATGCATGTGTGGTGAGAGCTTAAAGCAATGGATGCTTCCCCCAACATGCCAGACACTCCTGAGGAGCCTGGCGGCTGCTGGCCATGCCCTGTGTGCATGTAGGCGATGGGGAAGTGAGTGGAGGAGAGCGGAACCTTGATTCTGCTCATCAAACTGCTTAACCGCTGAAGCAAAAGGGGGAACTTTTTCCCGATCAGCAGAATTACATCGTGATGGGGAAAGGGCTCCCCAGATGGCTGGCGAGCAGTGTGTGTCTGTGACCCCGTCTGCCCCACCCCCTGAACACACCTCTGCTGGCTGAGGGTGACACAACCCTGTTCCCTGTCGCTCTGTTCCCGCTTATCTCTCCCGCCTTTTCGGCGCCACCACCTTCTTGGAAATGAGACAGAGCAAAGGGGAGGGGGCTCAGACCACCGCCTCCCCTGGCAGGTCCCATAAAAGCGACTGTCACTCGGTCCCAGACACCAGAGCAAGCTCAAGACCCAGCAGTGGGACAGCCAGACAAACGGCACGATGGCACTGAGCTCCCAGATCTGGGCCGCTTGCCTCCTCCTCCTCCTCCTCCTCGCCAGCCTGACCAGTGGCTCCGTTTTCCCACAACAGGTGAGAGCTCAGTGGCCTGGGTCCTTAGCAGGGCAGCAGGGATGGGAGAGCCAGGCCCCAGCCTAGGGCACTGGAGACACCCGAGCACTGAGCAGAGCTCAGGACGGCTCAGGGGGACTGGCAGCTGAACAGTGGCTCATGCCTGTAATCCCAGCACTTTGGGAGGCTGAGGCAGGCGGATCACTTGGGGTCAGTTTGAGACCAGCCTGGCCAACATGGTAAAACCCTGTCTCTACCAAAAATACAAAAGTTAGCCAGGCTTGGTGGCAGGTGCCTGTAATCCCAGCTACTCGGGAGACTCAGGCAGGAGAATTGCTTGAACCCACAAGGTGGAGGTTGCACAGTGAGCTGAGATTGCACCACTGCACTCCAGCCTGGCAACAGAGCAAAACTCCATCTCCAAAAAAGAACAGAAATCAATGAAGCACCGAGTGACAGGGACTGGAAGGTCCTAATTCCATGGGTATTTACGAAGCCCCTACGCTGTGTGGAGTCTTATTCTAGACAGTGGGGACAAGGCCATGAACAAGGTAGATGAGAGAGGAGACTTCTCCATCCTGGTCAGGGAATTCGTTAAAGGCTGATGAAAACATGAACAAATAATTGTGTCTAGTACATGCTATTCGTGAATCTCATAACAGATGGTGGTAGAGCGACCGTGACCCATTCGCCACACAGTAGAGTCACTTTTTTGGTTTGTTTTTTAGAGACAGGGTCGTCCTCTGTTGCTGAGGCTGGAGTGCAGTGGTGCAGTCATAGCTCACTGCAGCCTCAACCTCCTGTGCTCAAGCAATCTTCCCACCTCAGCTTCCCAAGTAGCTGGGACAGCAGGCACACGCCACAGGTGGGGGGACCACAGGCACGGTCAAGGGGTTGGCAGTCAAGCAAGTGTTTCATGAGAAAGTGACAGTTGACCTTCGTCTTGGAGGGTGAGAGATGGAGTCAGCAAAGACCTAAGGAGAGGACAAGCCGGCATAGCCCAGGGTCAGGCTGAACAAGAGGAGACGGTGGGACTTGGGGATAAGGCTGAGGGGTGGGCAGTCCCAAAGTCTTGTGGGCAACCATACAGACACTGATTTTTCCTTGGAATAAAGAGGAAGCCCCCATAAGCTTTTTTTTTTTTTTTTTTTTTTTCTGAGACAGGTTCTCGCTCTGTCGTTTAGGCTGGCTTGCGGTGGCATCATCTGGGCTCACTGCAACCTCCGCCTCCCGGGTTCAAGCAATTCTCCTGCCTCAGCTTCCCAAGTAGCTGGGATTACAGGTGCCTGCCACCACGCCTGGCTAATTTTTGTACTTTTAGTAGAGACAAGATTTCACCATGTTGGCCAGACTGGTCTTGAACTCCTGACCTCAGGTGATCCTCCCATCTCGGCTTCCCAAAGTGCTGGGATTACAGGCATGAGCCACTGCGCCCAGCCTCCTGTAGGTTTTTAAAATGGAGAAAACCACAATCTCACTGGCCATGTTTTAAAAAACTTAGTCTGCCAGTCGGGCACCATGGCTCACACCTATAATCTCAGAGTTTTGGGAGGCCAAGGTAGGAAGATCAGTTGAGCCCAGGAGTTCGAGACCAGCTTGGGCAACACAACCAGACCCCATCTCTACAAAAAATTAAAAAATTAGCCGGGTGTGGTGGCGTGCACCTGCTGTCTCAGCTACTCGGGAAGCTGAGGCGGGAGCATCGCTTGAGCACAGGAGGTCAAGGCTGCAGGGAGCTATGACTGTGCCACTGCACTCCGGCCTGGGCAACAGAGGGAGACTCTGTCTAAAAAACAAACAAAAAAAGTGACTCTGCTGTGTGGCAAATGGATTGAGGGGCAAGAATGCAGGGAGATGTGTTAGGAGGCTGGCACTGGCATCCAGGCAGGGGAAGGTGATGTCCCAAAGAAGAGTAGCAGCTGTGGAAAGAGGAGGAGGCGGATCTGGGAGGTTTTTTTTAGGAAAAGCCGCCCATGGGAAGGTGAGCAGAAGCAAGAAAGCAAGGCCCCTCCTAAGAGTCCAGCTAAGCTCTGGGTTTAAACCACTTGGAGAGGAGCAGGTTGCCGGGAGCCAGTCTCAGAGGTCCACTGGGCCCCTGCCATCCTCAACACCCCCTTCTGCTTTCACAGACGGGACAACTTGCAGAGCTGCAACCCCAGGACAGAGCTGGAGCCAGGGCCGGCTGGACGGTGAGCGCAACAGTGATGCCCTTCCCAGCCCCCTGCTCCCTCCCCATGCCCAGGCCGGTTCCCTGCTCACACTCCCTTCCTTCCCACAGCCCATGCTCCAGAGGCGAAGGAGGCGAGACACCCACTTCCCCATCTGCATTTTCTGCTGCGGCTGCTGTCATCGATCAAAGTGTGGGATGTGCTGCAAGACGTAGAACCTTCCTGCCCTGCCCCTGTCCCCTCCCTTCCTTATTTATTCCTGCTGCCCCAGAACACAGGTCTTGGAATAAAATGGCTGGTTCTTTTGTTTTCCAAACCAAAGTGTCTGTTGTCCTTTCTCTCTGCCGACGGCCTGTGCTAAGAGCTTGTCCTGACCCTGCCTTGCAAGCGCCAGTGCTTGGTGGATCATGTGGGGCTGGTGTGTCCTGGAGGTTGCCAGGAAAGTTGGTGAAGAAAATTTGTTTCTGTTCTCCCCCTTCATGTTGCAATAACAGGGGATGAAAGTTAATGTTTCCCCTCCTTGAGATCTTCCTAAAACAGCCGTAGAAATCAGTGCCTATAAGGCAAGCTTGTCCAACCCGCGGGCCACATGCAGCCCTGCATGGCTTTGAATGCACCCAACACAAATTTGTAAAGTGTCTTAAGACATTATGAGATTTTTCTGCAATTTTTTTTTTATTTTTTGCTCATCAGCTGTCATTAGTGTTAGTGTGTTTTATGTGTGGCCCAAGACAATTCTTCTTCCAGTGTGGCCCAGGGAAGCCAAAACATTGGACACTGCTATAAAGGTTCTCAAAGTAAGATCCAGGGACTCCTTTTGTAGGGCTCCTGAAGGTGGAAACTACTGACTTTTCTTTTTCTTTTTCTTTTTCTTTTTTTTTTTTTTGAGGCAGAGTCTCTCTCTGTCACCCAGGCTGGAGTGTAGTGGCATGATCTTGGCTCACTGCAACCTCCACCTCCTGGGTTCAAGCGATTCCCCTGCCTCAGCCTCCTGAATAGCTGGAACTACAGGCACATGCCACCACGCCTGGCTAATTTTTGTATTTTTAGTAGAGGTGGGGTTTCGCCAAGTTGTCCAGGCTGGTCTCGAACTCCTGACCTCAAGTGATCCACCCATCTCGGTCTCCCAAAGTGCTGAGATTACAGGTGTGAGCCACCACGCCCAGCCTACAAAGATGTTTATTTGCCTTTTTCACCCTGGTTCTCTCATGAGTATACAACGGAGTTTCCAGGAGGCTCCATGACACCTGATGGCATCATCACCAGATGCTAATGGATTGTGTGCTGGTGTATTTCACGCTTTTAAATGTCCCAGTTTCTAGCCCGGTGCGGTTGCACGGTCCCTGCTACTTGGGAGGCTGAGGCGGGAGGATCATTTAAGACTGGGAGTTCCAGAAGAAGACCTGGTGTCAAAAAAAAAAAAAAAAAGTGGGGCAATGAAAATGAGAGCAATACAGCTTTCAAGAATGGGAGGGGCCAGGGGTGGTGATTCATGCCTACAGCACTTTGGGTGGCTGAGGCAGGCAGATCACTTGAGGTCAGGAGTTCAAGACCAGCCTGGCCAACATGGTGAAACACCGTCTCTACAAAAATTAGCCAGGCATGGTGGCATGTGCCTGTAATCCCAGCTAGTCAGGAGGCTGAGTCAGCAGAATCACTTGAACCCTGAAGGTGGAGGTTACAGTGAGCCAAGATAGCACTGCTGCACTCCAGCCTGGGCGACAGGTGAGACCTTGTCTCCAAAAAAAAAAAAAAAAGAAGAATGGGCAGGAACTCAGTTCCTTGTGGAGGTGAACTATATTCCTATATGTTTCACGTGCAAAGTGTGCCCTTCCTGAGATAATACAACTTAAGATGCTCCTATGTAACAATCACCCATACCTCGCTCATCCGCTACACCTGGATGGCCTCTGAAGGCCATGGCCCTCACACCTTTTGGTCTTAGGACCCCTTTACATTCTGAGAAATTACTGAGGACTCCAAAAAGCTCTTGTTAAAGTGGGCTATATCTCTAGTTGCCTGATGTATTAGAAACTGAAACTGGGAAAATATTTTTACTGTTTATTTATTTATTTTTGAGACAAGGTCTCACTCTGTCGCCCATGCTGGAGTGCAGTGGCGTGATCTCGGCTCACTGCAAACTCCACCTCCCGGTTTCAAGCGGTTCTCCTGCCTCGGCCTCCTGAGTAGCTGGGACTACAGGCACCCACCACCATGCCTGGCTAATTTTCGTATTTTTAGTAGAGACAGGGTTTCACTGTGTTGGCCAAGCTGGTCTTAAACGCCTAAACTCAAGTGATCCACCTGCCTCAGCCACTCAAAATGCTGTGATTACAGGTGTAAGCCACCACACCTGGCCTGCCCACATTTGATAGAAACAGAGATAGGAGCTGTTATTTCACTTCCTTCTTAGCTCCTAGGAAGCAACAGCTCTCACTTGATGATAAAGGGCATTGATCATTCGGCCTCAATGTTGGGTGTGGACAGGGAGTGAGAAGGCCCAGGCTTGGCAGGAGAGGGCTCCAAGACATAGCTGCCACACCCAAGGCAGGTAAACCTGACTAGAGCTTCTGATTTTGTCAAGAGAAGGTGGGAATTCCTATTTTTATTTGAGATTTCTTGCTTTTACAGTATTGGCAACTGAGCAAAGGAATTTGTCTTTTTACATCAACATTCTGTGAGCCAAACTAAGCCCAGCTGGGAGCCAGATCAGTCTGGGGCACCATCAATGTCTGCCTTTGCTTTGGAATTCACGGAGGCTTGTCCTCTGGGAGGGGAGGTTTCCTGAATGAAGACTGAAGGGGTAGGGAGAGGGGAGTTGTGGTGAGTTGGCCTCTTATTAGCTGTAACATCTTGCATGCATCTTCTTTGTATCCAGAGCTCCACCTACTCATCTGTATTTTTTATTTTATTTTTTTAGTCTGGGTCTTGCTCCACAGCCCAGGCTGAAGTGCAGTGGTGTGATCATGGCTCACTGCAGCCTTGGCCTCCCGGGCTCATGCGATCCTCCCACCTCTGCCTCCTGAGTAGCTGGGACCACAGGTGCCTATCACCATGCCCCACTAAAGTTTTGTATTTTGTGTAGAGACGTGGATCTGGCTGTTGCCCAGGCAGGTCTCGAACTCATGGCCTCAAATGATAGTCCCACTTCAGCCTCCCAAAATGCTGGGACTACAGGTGTGAGCCACCATGCCTGGCCTCTCCTTACCTTTAAAAGAACAGAAGCACTGGGCGCGGTGGCTCACGCCTGTAATCCCAGCACTTTGGGAGGCCAAGGCGGGTGGATCACCTGAGGTCAGGAGTTTAAGACCAGCCTGGCCAACATGGTGAAACCCCGTCTCTACTGAAAATACAAAAATTAGCCAGGCGTGTTGGCACACACCTATAATCTCAGCTACTCGGGAGGCTGAGGCAGGAGAATCGCTTGAACCCAGGAAGCAGAGGTTGCAGTGAGCCAAGATCATGCCACTGCACCCCAGCCTGGGTGACAGAACAAGACTCCATCTCAAAAAAAAAAAAAAAGAAAAGAAAGAAAGAAAGAACAGAAGTGTCTGTACAGGACTTAGCTTATCTGGCTCTAGAGCTGCTCAACCAAGGGGATGAGTGTGAAATTGCTTTGGAAACTGTCCAATGCTTCCTCAATGTAAAGGATTCACATTGACAGGGGAGGGTAGAGGCCTCCGTCCTGGCAGGTGGGAAACCTGAAATCAGGAATTACACTTAATGACATGGGGTGCTCTTCTCTCCTGAGCAAGCAGTTCTCTGGGGTGGTCCTAGAGAGATGGGAGAACATGTAAAGCAGAGATACTCAAACTTCAGCGTGTTCAAAATCTCCTGGAGGGCCTGCAAAAATGCAGATGGGGCCGGGCACAGTGGCTCAAGCCTGTAATCCCAGCACTTTAGGAAGCTGAGGCTAGAGGATCACTTGAGGCCAGGAGTTCGAGACCAGCCTGGCCAACATGATGAAAGCCCGTCTCTACTAAAAATACAAAAATTAGCTGGGTGTGGTGGTGCACACATGTAGTCCCAGCTACTTGGGAGGCTGAGGCACGAGAATTGCTTGAACCTGGGAGGCAGAGGCTGCGGTGAGCTGAGACCTTGCCACTGCACTCTAGCCTGGGTGACAGAATGAGACTCCATCTCAAAAAAAATTAAATAAATAAATAAATAAAAATAAAATGCAGATGAGGCTGGGCGTGGTGGAGCATGCCTATAATCCCAGTAGTTTATGAGGCTGAGATGGGAGGATCACTTGAGGCCAGGAATTCAAGGCTGCAGTGACCTATGATGGCACCACTGCACTCCAGCCTGGGTGACACAGTGAGACTCTGTCTGTAAAACAAATGAACAAACAAAATGCAGATAGCTGGGCCGCCAGAATTTCTGATTCCACAGGTGCAAGGTGGGGCCCTTGAACTTGCATTTCGAGCAAGTCCTGCAGAGGACTGGTTGTGAAGCTGCCACCACTGTCTGAGGTCAGCAAGGGCTCTTGGATGGATCAAGCCTCAGCCCCCATCTATGAGAGCTTTGAGCTTTAAGTGAGAGCTCCCCATGGCCGAGAGCTTCATTCTGAATTCCTGCTGCTAGGAATTCAAAACTCACATTGAAGTCCTAACCCCTAGTAGCTCAGAATGTGACCTTAGTTGGAGGCCGGGTCTTCACAGAGGTAATCAAGTTAAAACGAGATGGGAGAATCCTAATCCAATATAACTGGTTTCCTTATAAAAACAGGAAATCTGACAGGGTGTGGTGGCTCACACCTGTAATCCCAGCACTTTGGGAGGCCAACACAGGAGGACTGCTTGAGCTCAGGAATTCAAGACCAGCCTGGGCAATATAGTGAGACCCTGTCTCTAGCGAAAAAAAAGTGCCAGTAGTCCCAGTTATTATTGAGAGGCTGAAGCAAAAGAATCGCTTGAATCTGGAGGGTGGAGGTGGCAGTAAGCTATGATTGCACCACTGCACTCCAGCCTAAATGACAAAGCAAGACTATGTCTCAAACATAAATAAATAAATAAATAAATAAATAAATAAATGGCAAATCTGGGCAGGGGTGAATACAGGGGAAGAGCACGTGAAGATGAAGATGCCATACAGAGAGAAGCCCGGAACAGATCCTCACACCCCTCAGAAGGAACCAACACTGCCAGCACCTTGATCTTGTTGATCTTGGAATTCAAGCTCAATTCTGGCAGGGGTTTTTTTTGTTTTTTTTTTTTTTTTTGAGTGGGAGTCTTGCTCTGTTGCCCAGCCTGGAGTGCAGTGGCGCAATCTCCGCTCACTGCAAGCCCCGCCTCCCGGGTTCACGCCATTCTCCTGCCTCAGCCTCCTGAGTAGCTGGGACTACAGGCGCCTGCTACCACGCCCAGCTAATTTTTTGTATTTTTAGTAGAGACAGGGTTTCACCGTGTTAGCCAGGGTGGTCTCGATCTCCTGACCTCGTGATCTGCCTGCCTCGGCCTCCCAAAGCACTGGGATTACAGGTGTGAGCCACCGTGCATGGCCTCAATTCTGGTTTTTAAACCACCCAGTTTGTGAAACTTTGTTGTAACAGCCCTGGAAAACTGATACACCTGCTTTCTCATAAGAGATCAGCTGATGCGGCAGCACCGGCCACTGGATCTGCAGGTCGGTTGTCCCCTTAGACAGGGCACCTGTCCGCCAGTCACAGGTCCTCTCACCCAGCCCCTTCCTCTCATGGGCTCCAGCCGCCTCACTCCCACAGGTTTCCTGGAGACCCGAGTTGCTGATGTCAGCGACTATTGCGAGTGCTCCTGTGGGACACTGTCCTCTCCCCAGCAACAGCCTTCAGTTCACACCCAGGAAGGAGATGGAGCCCCGCACTGCACCAGCACACGACTCCAGCTCCAACAAGGTGGGTGTTGATGCTGAAGGCTGTGACATGCAAATACCCCCAGGATCTCCTTGTCGCCCCGACCACCACCAATGCCCAGGCACCAGGCCCCTCTCTTCTCCAGGACCCAGGCGTTCAAGCCCCACCCAACTCTCAATGGTCCTTTGTCCCAGACTGGGAAAGGCACGGGCAGAGTCTGACATCATGAAGCCTGGGGTGGGGGTGGGACTCCCCCTCCCCCTCCAACTCCTCCCCAGCCCCACAACGCTTCTCTCCCTGGTCTGAGGGATTTCCCCGCCCCTCACCCCCTGGGTTCTCCGTTGAGAGCGAGGACCCCCCCCCCCCCCCACTGCTCTGGCCTGAAGGAGGACAGGAGATGTCCCAGTGCGGCTGAACAGCTCATGCTGAAATCACTGCTGCATTTTGTCACGCCACCTCCAGCTGCCCCAAGCCCCCACCCACCTTGCAAAAGTCGTGACCAAGGGGTGGAATCTGCACTCAGAGGGTCCTTGCCCAACTCGGTCAGCACAGTCCTCTGTGCACCAAGCACTGCCCCAGGGGACAGAAGGGTGCTCATGACAGACAGAGAGGCAGATAGGTTTCTGGTGAGCCCCTGCCTCTGAGAGCTCCTGGGTTAGTGGGAGGCAGAGGCGGGCAGACCTAGGGTGCACACGGGCCAGCCTGCCAAAGCTACAGAAGGAAAGGACAGCATTGCAATGGAGGGGCCTGGCTGATGGGGGAAGATGGGAAGGCTTCCCAGGGAAGCGGCACCCGGGCTGCTGAGCCTACAGGATGGGTGAACGGCAGCCAGTGCCAGAGTGGGGAGTGCTATGGGGTGGGGACTGCTTTCCAGGAAGAATGAGCAGCAGGTGCACAGGCCTTGAGTCTGAAGGTGCCCCGGGGCTCTGGGGAACACATTCAACCACCCACGCTGTTTATTAAGCTCAACTGCCTGCCAGGAGCTTGTCTACGAGCAAGGATGGATTGAGAATATCCAAGACGAAGCTTCTGGCCTGGTGGAAGTCACGTTCTCATGAAAGGAGTTGGTGAACACGGAAGGTCATTTCAGATGGCAAGAGGTGACATTGACGTTGAGGGTGGAAAGGACCTGTCTCCTTCTGCTGCCCACCTAATGTTGCCACCAAGATTCCCTGAGGACAATGCCTCTGTCCCTCAGCCCGGGACTTCCAAAGAGATTAGACTGCCCCCCGACCCCCGGGACCCAGAATCAGGGTGTACAGGGATGGAGGATGGGGAGACAGCAAGGCAGCCACTCCCGACCCCTCCAGGAAGGAGCTAGGAGAACCCAGGCGTCAGGCTGCCCAGTCCGAGCCCCGTGGTGACAAGGGCCCCTTTGTGCCCCCCTCCCCCGGGGGTAGGGAGGAGCTGGGCCCTGGAGGCAGGCGGCCCCTGGCACCCAGGGGGAGGGGAGGGGCTGGCAAGTGGGGGCCTAGACCCTGGGAGGCAGGGGACTGTGAGCTGGGCTGGTGGAGCAGAGGTGCAGAAGCAACTGAGTCCAAGTGAGTACGGTGGCAGGGAGGCCAGGGCACGGGAAGCAGGGCACCGGGGCAGTGGCACCCAGACGTGAGCAGGGTCAGGTGCTCTGGGTGAGGGAGCGTCGCTGTGCACCACCACTGATTTAGGGTGCAGGAGAGTGTGGCTTGGGGCTGCTTTGGGGATGGGCTCGGACCATCGTTGGGGCAGCGATGGGGCTCTGGGAAGAAACCACAGAAAGAAAAAACAAAGGGCCCCCCTCAGCACCCCTTGTGGGTGAAGGTTTTGCAGGAGAGGTTTCCTTGGGGTTCCCGAGTGCGAGGCAGATGGGGTGGAGGAGGTCTGTGTCTGGGCAAAGAATGGAAGGATGTCCAGGTGATCAGACACCTGCAGGCTGCAATCTGGCAGGTGGATGGGGGCAGTGGGCTGTGAGTGACCACATTCTAGCACCTGGGCACATAACAGGTGTGTGTGTGTGTGTGTGTGTGTGTGCATGCACACACGTGGCTGCCCATGCACCTTCCTCTGTAAGCCTCAGTCGACTTTTCTTCATTAATCCTCACTAAGGAAACTTTTTATTTTATTTTATTTTTTTTTTTTTTAAGAGACGGGACTCTCGCTATATTGCCCAGGCTGGTCTCAAACTTCTGGGCACAAGAGAGTTTCCCAACTTGGCCTTCCAAAGTGCTGGGTTTACAGGCATGAGCCACTGCGCCCGGCCCCAACTTTTTAGATGCATTTGTCCTCATCCCATCCTTCCCCTGGCATTTTAATCCAACAGATCTGCTGTACATGTTTATGGACTGTGGCCACACACATTGTAATAGCTGAGGTTGACTTGGCCCCTATCCCGCGAACTTGTTTTCCCCGCTATTAAGAGTGCATGGTCTACCTGCTTGTTTCATGTCTGCCCGGGCACGTGCTCATCCTCATCTGCGTCTCTCTCCTGTACCTTCCTGTCACAGGTGCAAAGGCAGCGTCAGCCAGGTGTCCATCGGTGCGTGTCTGAGTGGACCCGTCTATAGCCATCCTCAGTGTGTGTGTGCAGTTCCTTGCATCTTTGTCAGCCTGGCATGCATGCTAGGCTGTGTGTGTGTGTGTGTGTGTGTGTGTGTGTGTGTGTATGTGCTGAATGCTAGGGCTGTGTCTGTCCAGGTGTGTGTGGACAGCAGCAGAGGCATTGCATGCATGTCTTGGGAACTATGTGAGTGCCAGCCCATTCCTGTGGGCCCAGGGGTCCCCGTGCCTGTCTGTGTGTTCAGGGTCCTGTCTGGGTGTCTGTATGAGTCTCTGCTGTGTGTGCCTGCCCCTTCTGGCTAGGGCTACATCTGTCACATTTCATCCCCGCGATTGGATGTGTCTGTGCATGTGTCTCTGTCCGTGGGAAGAGGGCGGTGAAGGCTGGGAAAAGCAATTGCTTGGAAACCCTGGCTCCAACCCCAACGCAACCCACGGAGCAGCAGGGTGCCAGGGGCTCGCTAGCCCCCACCCTGGGCTTTCCTGGCCCTGCTCAAAGCCCAGCCAGGAGTGCCTGACCCCTTTCTTACTCCCCACCTACCCTGAAAGCCCCCCACAGGCTAAAACACCCTCTCCCCGAGGGAACAGGACTCTTTTGTACCGGGGACCAGCTTCTGGTGAGGGTGCGGACACCAGGGGCCGTCTGTGGGGTGGGAGAGGGCGGCAGGAATTCACGCGGCATGTCGGGAATGCTGATACTGTGAAACCCAGTCATTGATGGCTCTGGGTCCCTGCCCGCCACCCCCAGGCCCCGGCCGTGGGACATCTGCTCCCTCACTCCACTCGCCACACCCCTCAGTCTCACCCCCGTACCCCGATGCGGTCGTTCCCCCTTCCCTCCCCACAGTTCTCCGACACCCCAGCTTGGAGGGAGTTGTTGCGAGAGTGGCTTCGAGGCTGTGTGGGAGGGTCCCAGGCACAATGGGAGGCCACATGGGCAGCCTAACAACAGGTCACAACCCATGCAGGAGATACTGAAGCGGGGGTGGGTTGGGCGCCCCGATCCCTCCCCCTTGCACCTGAGTGACTCTTGTTGCAGGTTGTCTGGCAGCTTCAGGTGGACCCAGAAGACGTCCCCAACTCAGGGAGATTCAGGTGAGGGGCAGGGTACCAACTTACTTCCCTTGCTTCAGCTTTGCGATGCCGTCCCTGCCTTGGCTCTCTGGTTCTTACTTTCTGGAGATCTCCAGGAGCATCATGGTGACAAAGATAATGATCAGCATATAATCACTGCATAGAAACAGGACATGCGGCTAAGACTGCAGACCAACTGTGTGGCCTTGGGCAAGTCACTTAACCTCTCTGGACCTCAGCTATAAAATGAGGATAATGCATCTTCCTCAAAGAGATCCAATGAGTTAAGACAGCAGAATAAGCAGTGAGGGCTGGCGCATGGCCAATGCCATAGAAGGGTTTATAATTATAAGTAATAGCAGCAGGCCGGGTGAGGTGGCTCATGCCTGTAATCCCAACACTTTGGGAGGCTGAGGCAGGAGGATCGCTCGAGCCAAGGAGTTCAAGACCAGCCTGGGCAACATAGAACATGGCAAGACTCCCATCTTTAAAAAAATAATAATAATAACCAAATAAATAAACTAAAATAAAATTAGCCAGGCATGGTGGTGTGTACCTGAGGTCCCAGCTACTCTGGAGGATCGCTTAAGCCTGGCAGATTGAAGCTGCAGTGAGTGAGCCATAATTGCACCATTGCATTCCAGCCTGGGCAACAGAGCTGAGACCCCATCTCAAAAAGTAAAAAGTTAAAAAATATCAGCAGACCAGGCATGGTGATTTACACCTGTAATCCTTTGGGAAGCCAAGGCAGGAATATTGCTGGAGGCCAGGAGTTCAAGACCAGCCTGAGCAACATAGTGAGATCCCACCTCCCCAACCATTTCCACAAAAAAGAAGAAAAATTAACTGGGTGTGGTGGAGCATACCAGAAGCTGAGACAGGAGGATAACACGAGCTCAGGATTTTGAGGCTATAGTGAGCTGTTATTGTGCCACTGCATTCCAGCCCGGGCGATGAAACAAGACCCTGTCTCAGAAAAATAAGTAAATAAATGCATAAATAAATAATAATAGCAGCAGCAGCTAACACATGAATGGGCCCCTTCCTGAAGCCCAGATGGAACACCCCCTTTCACTTCCCCCAGCCTTTAACCCTCTCCTCTCCCTTTCCAGCGATCACTCACTCGCTGTACAGAATGATATTCCTCACGGCACTGCCTCTGTTCTGGATTATGATTTCAGGTAACGGCTGACAGGTGCTGGGGACCTAAGGGCCTTGGCCCCTGAGCAGGTTGGAGGTGGGTCCCTGCAGCCCCGGGCATGTGGTCGGGGATGGGAGCCGGAGGGGGTGATCGTGTAGGACGTGTCCCTGAGCCTCAGCTCTCCTGCTTGCCCGCAGCCTCCCGAGGGGGTCACTGGGGTGCCTGGATGCCCTCGTCCATCTCAGCCTTCGAAGGCACGTGCGTCTCCATCCCCTGCCGCTTTGACTTCCCGGATGAGCTGCGGCCCGCCGTGGTGCATGGTGTCTGGTACTTCAATAGTCCCTACCCCAAGAACTACCCCCCGGTGGTCTTCAAGTCGCGCACCCAAGTAGTCCACGAGAGCTTCCAGGGCCGCAGCCGCCTCCTGGGGGACCTGGGCCTTCGAAACTGCACCCTCCTGCTCAGCAACGTCAGCCCCGAGCTGGGCGGGAAGTACTACTTCCGTGGGGACCTGGGCGGCTACAACCAGTACACCTTCTCAGAGCACAGCGTCCTGGATATCATCAGTGAGTCCCCAGCGGTTGTGCAGGCACCCGGAGCTGGGGCAGCGGGGCGGGAAGGAGTGTGGCCGGAAGGCCTCCCCGCACCTTCCCCAGCAGGCCTGGATGGCAGATCTGGGAGGTGCTGATTTGGCTGGGGGTGCAAACTTCAAGGCCCACGCAGACCATGCAGATGACAGACATGAACAAAGCAGGGCCCCAAAATAGTCTTGCTGCCCTCAGGGGGAAACAGGTGCTGCTATTCTTTTGGAAACACCTGGAGAAAGGCAGTGGGGCCAGGGGGTAGGGGCAAGGCTGCTGGGTCCCCACTTTAGTGTGGTGATCTTGGGCAAGTAACTTAACTTCCTTGGGCCTTGGTTTTCTCTTCCGTAAAATGGGGATAAGAACAGCACTTAAGGCAATGAGTGAAAAGCCATCAGATGCCCAGAGCAGCACCTGGCACGTGGCCCCCAGCTCTGGCCAACAGAAAGCAGGGCCGTGGCTGTCAGGTGTTCTGAATTTTCAAGATAAACCAGAATTTTGGATTCTTTGGTGTAATCTCCTAATTCTTAAATTTTGGCTGCTGATTCAGATTTCTTTTTTTTTTAATCCTTTAAGCCAAGTAGAATACAGCTATGGCCAGACATGGCAATCAGAATAGGGCACACTGCCTGATTTCAGGGATCCCCCTGCCTCATTTCTGAGCGGCGCTGCTGCTTGGAGCCCTCAGCGCTGAGTCCCTATGAGAGAGCCGGGTTCACCCTGGTGCAGAAAGAGACTGCACAGGTGCAGTACACACATACACCACTCTACAGAAATCACACACTACACACTGCACACTCTACCTACACACTACCCACACACCACACACACACCACACACTACACATACATCACACACTACACAAACCACACACCACACACTGCTCATGCTACCTACACACTGCCCACACACCAAACATACACACCGTACCCAACACACCACACACACCACACTACACAAACCACACACCACACACTGCATACACTACACACACACTACCCACACACCACACACACACCACACCAAACACACACCACACACACACCACACTGCAAAAACCACACACCACACACTACCCACACACCACACACACACCACACTACCCACACACCACACACACACCAAACACACACACCACACACACCACACACTGCACAAACCACACACCACACACTGCATATGCTACACACACACTACCCACACACCACACACACACCAAACACACACACCACACACACACCACACTACAAAAACCACACACCACACACTGCATACGCTACACACACTATACACACACCACACAAACACCACACCAAACACACACCACACACCCACCACGCTACAAAAACTACACACCACACACTGCACATGCTACACACACAATACCCACACACCACACTAAACACACAATACCCACACACCACACTAAACACACACCACACACTACATAAACCACACACCACACACTGCACATACTACCCACATACCACACACACACCACACACCACATAAACTACACACCACACACTGCACACACTACCCACACGCCACACACACTACGCACACCACACATGACACACACCACATACATACACCACACACTGCACATGCTACCCACACACCAAACACACACTACACACTGCACAAACCACACACACACTACACCCTATATACACTGTACACATACATGCACTACCCACACATCACAACACAAACCACACACTCCACACACAACAAACATGCACAACACACACTACACAAACCACACACCACACACACACCACACCACACACCACACACACATACCACACTACAAAAACCACACATCACACACTGCACATGCTACACACACACACCACACCAAACACACAGCACACACTACACAAACCACACACCACACACTGCACATACTACCCATGCACCACACACACACCACACACCACATAAACTACACACCACACACTGCACACACTACCCACACGCCACATACACTACACAGACCACACACTACACACACCACATACATACACCACACACCACACACTGCACATGCTACCCACACACCAAACACACACTACACACTGCACAAACCACGCACACACTACACCCTATACACACTGTACACATACATGCACTACCCACACATCACAACACAAACCACACACTCCACACACAACAAACATGTGCAACACACACTACAGAAACCACACACTGCACATACACCACACAGTACCCAAACCACACGCCACACACCGCACACTCTACCTACACACTACCCACACACCAAATACATGCCACACACCAAACACACACCACACACACCACACAAACCAGACACCATGCACACACCACACACACAAACCACACACTATACCCAACACACACTGCATACACACCACACACTACACAAACCACACAACACACACTGCAGACACTACCCCTACACCAAACACACACCACGCACTACACACAAATCACATGCTACACAAACCACACACACTACACCCTACACACCCTGCACACATACATGCACTACCCACACACCACACACATACCACACACTACACACAGCACACACACACCACACATGATACAAACCACACACCACATACACACCACATACTACACTCATACCACACAAACCACACCACACACATACCACGGACTACGCAAACCACATACCAAACACGAACCAAACTACACAACACCCCACACACACTGCAGACATACATGTATTACCCACACATCACACACACACCACACATGACACAGACCACACACCACATATACCACGCACTACACTCACACCAAACCACACATCACACACACAACACACACTGCACACATACCATACACTACACACATACATCACAAACACACCACACACTGCACAAACCACACACATCACACTACACACATGCACCACACACCCACACACCACACATACACACACACCTACACACACACACACTCACATGCCCGGCGGAGGGTAAACCAAGCAGGCATGGGAGAGGAGAGCCGCTTGGGAAGTGCTGAGGTGTGGGGAGCCCACGCTGACGCCAGAGCCACAGGGTTTGTAGCCAGTGTTACCTGGTGCCAGCTGCAGCCTCAGTTTCTTCATCTGCAAAATGAGCAAAATTACAGTACTCACCCTCTCGCTTTGCGGGAGGGACTGGCAAGTTAAACACTGTCAAGTGCTCTGGCCACGACACTGTGATTTTCATTACGATGGCGCTCTGGTGGCTCCGTGGAGGGCTCCGGGGTGACCAAGAGGAGGAAGGGTGAAGGGAATTCTGAATCCGGAGGCAGGGAGTGGAAGCGGTGCCGTTGAGGAGTACCATTGCCAGCAATGGAGGTGGACAAGGAGGAGGGTGGGTGGGGTGGGACCGGGACGGTAGCTCAGTGCTGCTTCCTCAGCCCTCCCTTTCCCCCACTCGTATAGACACCCCCAACATCGTGGTGCCCCCAGAGGTGGTGGCAGGCACGGAAGTGGAGGTCAGCTGCATGGTGCCGGACAATTGCCCAGAGCTGCGCCCTGAGCTGAGCTGGCTAGGCCACGAGGGGCTGGGGGAGCCCGCTGTGCTGGGCCGGCTGCGGGAGGACGAGGGCACCTGGGTGCAGGTGTCGCTGCTGCACTTCGTGCCCACGAGGGAGGCCAACGGCCATAGGCTGGGCTGCCAGGCCTCCTTCCCTAACACCACCCTGCAGTTCGAGGGCTACGCCAGCCTGGACGTCAAGTGTGAGCCTGGGTGCGGGCGGGGCGGGGTGGGGCGGGGTCCGGGGAGGGGGTGGACCTGGGGATGCGGCCGGAGGCGGGGCCGGCCCGTGATGGGGGCGGGGCCAGGGCCAGGGCCAGGCAGGGATTGGGGAGTTGGGTGGGACGTGGGAGGAACCAGGCAGTCCTGGGGCGGGGCCGAGGCTGAGGGCGGGGCCGGACAGTGTTGGGGGCGGGGCGGGGCTGGGAGAGGGCACTGGGCCGGGTCCCCAGCACCTGCTCACTAACCTCGCTGTGTCGCGGGCCTCAGACCCCCCGGTGATTGTGGAGATGAACTCCTCGGTGGAGGCCATCGAGGGCTCCCACGTGAGCCTGCTCTGTGGGGCTGACAGCAACCCCCCGCCGCTGCTGACCTGGATGCGGGACGGGACAGTCCTCCGGGAGGCAGTGGCCGAGAGTCTGCTCCTGGAGCTGGAGGAGGTGACACCCGCCGAGGACGGCGTCTATGCCTGCCTGGCCGAGAATGCCTATGGCCAGGACAACCGCACCGTGGGGCTCAGTGTCATGTGTGAGTGGCCCACCCTGTGCGTCCACACGCCCACCTGCAGCCGAGAGAAAAAGGGAAAGGGGACTCATCCTGGGCGAGCACGGGCTGGGTCCCGCAGGGGACCGGCCATAAACACGGTCGAGGCCAAGGTAGACAGGAGGGTTGCAGGTCAAGGTGTACCTTCATTCTTTCCACAAGAATCTGGGGAACACCTGCTCTGCCTTACCCTCCTCCCAGGACAAGACCCAGGCCTGCCTCCTAGGGAAGCCTGTTAACTGCAGCTTCCTGGGGGCAGTTCCTGGTTGTTCTGGGACTTGATGTGGGCCTGGCCCCAGGAATCTGCATTTTACTTTATAAAACTTTTTTGGAGACAAGCTCTTACTCTGTTGCCCAGTCTGGAATGCAGTGGCACCATCATAGCACCACTTGCCCTCAAACTCCTGGGCTCAAGCAAGCCTACCACCCCAGCCTCCTGAGCAGCTGGGCCTACAGGTGTGCACCACCACACTCCAGGCTAATTTTCAGATTTTTTTTGTAAAGGTGGGATTTTGCTATGTTGCCCAGGCTGGTATCAAACTCTTGAGCTCAAGCAAGCCTCCCACCTCAGCCTGCTGCACTGCTGGGCCCACAGGCAGGTGCCACCATACCCAGCCAATTTTTCTATTTTTTTATAGAGACAGAGAATCGATATGTTCCCTGGGCTGGTCTTAAACTTCTGGGCTCAAGTGATCCTCCCGCCTCAGCCTCCCAAAGTGCTGGGATTACAGGCATGAGCCACTGTGCCCGGCCAGGAATCTGCATTTTTAAATGAATTCCACTGTAGTTCTAATGAGAGGGTTGAAGGGACTTCAGGCCTCATCCAGCCCCTTGTATGCACATTTATATTATTGGGCCAGCAAGAACGGAGCTGGTCAAAAGAGGATTCTTAGCTGAGAACCAAAGAGATACCATTGATTTATTCATTCATTCATTCACAAATGTGTATTGAGGCAAAGTGCCCGGCACTGGGGATATTAATAATGACAGTCCCAGCCAACATTTACTCCACAGCTCTTGCATGCTTTTTTTTTTTGAAACGGAGTCTGGCTCTGTCACCAGGCTGGAGTGCAATGGAGCAATCTCGGCTCACTGCAACCTCCCACTTCCTGGTTCAAGCGATTCTCCTGCCTCAGCCTCCCGAGTAGCTAGAATTATAGGCGCACACCACCACACCTGGCTAAGTTTTGTATTTTTAGTAGAGACAGGGTTTCACCATGTTGGCCAGGATAGTCTCAAACTCCCGACCTCGTGATCTGCCCACCTCAGCCTCCCAAAATGCTGGGATTACAGGTGTGAGCCACCACACTCAGCCTAATTTTTGTATTTTTAGTAGAGATGGGGTTTCACCATGTTGGTCAGGCTGGTCTCGATCTCCTGACCTCAGGTGACCCGCCTGCCTCAGCCTCCCAAAGTGCTGGGATTACAGGTGTCAGCCAGCACGCTCGGCCTTCTGCATGCTTTTGACATGCAATCTTACCCCCGGCATTCCCACGGCTGGCTCTGCCCACCTCCTAGGCTCGCTGAAGCTTTCACCCATCATCCTATCCCAAACTGTAACTACCCTGATTTTCCATACCCTCAGCCCCTTTATTTTTCTCTACATACTTCTTCCCATCTTACAAAGTATATATTTTATTTAATTACATCGGCTCTTTCCACATGGGCCTTGTTCAAGCTAGAGCAATGCCTGTCACTCAGCAGGTTCTCAGTGAATGTTGGATGATCACCCCTATGAGGTTGAACTATTACAAAGCCCATTTTCCAGATGAGAAAAGTGAGGCCTAGAGAGGTTAAGATGTGGGTCCACACACAACTGGACAGGGGTAAAGTAGGGATCTGAAGACAAGCACTCTGGTTACCAAGATGCTGTTCTTGGAAATGAGATAGCCAGGACTGGGGTCACCTGAGCCTTTCTGAACCAGTGTGCTAGGTTTGGGGTGGGATCTGGGGTGATATCTGGGGGTGGTAGTTGGCTGGCAGAAGAAACACCTCCTGGGTTCTGACCATTAGTCCCGTCCCACCCCACAGATGCGCCCTGGAAGCCGACGGTGAACGGGACAATGGTGGCCGTAGAGGGGGAGACGGTCTCTATCTTGTGCTCCACGCAGAGCAACCCGGACCCTATTCTCACCATCTTCAAAGAGAAGCAGATCCTGGCCACGGTCATCTACGAGAGCGAGCTGCAGCTGGAGCTGCCAGCCGTGTCACCCGAGGATGATGGAGAGTACTGGTGCGTGGCTGAGAACCAGTATGGCCAGAGGGCCACCGCCTTCAACCTGTCTGTGGAGTGTGAGTATCTTCCGCTCCCCTACGCTGGGGATGGATGGTTCCGTGGGGGACACCAGGGTTACTGTGGGTGCCCACGCATCCCAATCAGTATTGGCTTTGCCTGTCCTCCGCAGAGACGAGGAAGGGACGGCAGGGAAGCTGAATTCACAGCAGGAAAATAAAATCCCATCTGAGAATATTGTGTTCCCACATCCGGGAGTGGGCTTTTTTTTTTTTTTTTTTTTTTTTTTTGAGACAGAGTCTTGAGTCTTGCTCTGTCACCTAGGCTGGAGTGCAGTGGCGGGATCTCGGCTCACTGCAGTCACTGCCTCCTGGGTCAAGCAATTCTCCTGCCCCAGCCTCCTGAGTAGCTGGGATTACAGGCGCTCGCCACCACACCTGGCAAATTTTTGTATTTTTAGTAGAGATGGGGTTTCGCCATGTTGGCCTGACTTGTCTCGAACCCCTGACCTCAGGTGATCTGCCCACCTCAGTCTCCCAAAGTCCTAGGATTACAGGCGTGAGCCACCACGCCCAGCCTGGGGTGGGCTTTTGACCAGTAAAACTTCTGGATCCTGTGGCCACTGCCCCTCTGCATTAACCAAAACAATGACCATGATCTCTAACATGTGTATAGTGTCGCTATGTACCAGGCACTGTTGGAAGCGCTGTACAGCAGCCCACTCGTTTAATCCTCATGACATCTTCATGAGGGAGGTTCTATGACTGTTCCCCTGTTTACGGAGAAGGAAACTGAGACCCAGAGAGGTTACGCCACTTGCCTAAGTTCCCACAGCCAGGAAACAGCAGAATTCGAGGTTTGAATCCAGGCAGTCTGGTTCCATTCTTCTTCCCTGCCCAAGGCTGACCTCATCCTATGTTATGACAGCAGAATACATTGATGGGGTAATTGTTATACACAAAAGGCTGTGCGGCTCTGTGAGAGGTGGAGGATAGGGCTGAGAAGACACCACGCTTATGAACAGGTACAGAATAGCTGGAGAGATGACATAGATGCACATACAAAGCTACTGTCTTGGAAATGAAACTCACCATTGCACCGCTGGCCAGCGCCTCTCATCTCCTCACTATGGACTGTGCCACCATCTCCCACCACCCCTACCCCCACAGCCATCACTCCAGGTTGTAGCAGCCAAGTCACAGTTTTGACTCCCCTTCCTTAAGCAACTCCCTCTGCAATGTCGCCTTCCTGTTTCCATTTCCCCTGCTTCCTCCCAAGCTCCTGTTGGCTTCTAGCACTCCTCTCCAAACTTCACCTCTGTGGCCTTCACGATGCTCACAACGGCCCCCACCACACAAGTTTGCCAGAAGGTTTGATGACATTCAACATGCAAAGAATTCAATGCAGTGTCTGCTACACAGTACACGCTCTGTGCTGTATACATGGTGACAATCAGTACATGGCAGATACAGGTTAGTCCTGGGGGGCAACCTATCGTGGCAAAGCCGTCCCTCTCCTGCTGACCTATAATCTTCGGGCACTTTCCCTCCTGGTTCTGTTCCCTAGCGGGGTTGATGTGATCCTGGCGCGGGGCTGCGTGGTCCCCTGCTCCCTCCATCTGTGCGTGCTATCCTGGGCCAGCTTCCCCCTCTGGTTGTCCCCTGTTCCCCGTTACACCCCACACCAGTGATTCTTAAGTTTAAGAGTCAGAAAGAGGAGCCGATGGCAGTATTTGAACAAGCATGCAGCACCACCTCACATACATTTTCCGGTGGGGCACAGATCTCTCCTTTATAGTAAGAGCAGCGGGCAGCAAGTGTGCGTTAGGGGCCTGTCCTGGGCCAGACCTTGAATCCTCTACAGCTGTTTTCTGGCTCAGTTCTTTTTTTTTTTTTTTTTTTTTTTTTTTTTGAGACAGAGTCTCGCTCTGTCGCCCAGGCCGGAGTGCAGTGGCACGATCATGGCTCACTGCAACCTCTGCCTCCCAGATTCAAGCGATTCTTCTGCCTAAGCCTCCCAACTAGCTGGGATTACAGGCATGCGTCACCACGCCCAGCTAATTTTTGTATTTTTAGTAGAGACGGGGTTTCTCCATGTTGCCCAGGCTGTTCTCCAACTCCTAGCCTCAAGTGATCCACCCGCCTCGGCCTTCCAAAGTGCTGGGATTACAGGCGTGAGCCACCATGCCCAGCCTATCTGGCTCATTTTCAATTCTAGGGTCACCCTGTGAAACAGGGGTGTGTTATCATTATCCCCTTTACCAAGGAGAAAACTCAAACTCAAGGGTGGAATTCCCTGAGGCCAGGCAGCTATAAAAGTTGGTCCGAGCCCGATACTTCCAGACTCCTGTCTGCCCCAGCTGTTAAACCTCTGGCTGCCTCACCTCCCTCACAGCTCTTAGCACGCCAGGACTCAATCTGGCTTCTCTTGAAAACGAACACACAGGCAGATGTGGAGTGTGCAGGCCTCACCCTGCTAGAGTTGAGGGGAGCAGCGGCCCTGTCCCCCGCCCCACCTGCCAGCTCCCTACTCTTTACCCAGGGCTGTGTCAAAGTGCTTGCTCTTGGAGAGTGCGACCCTCAGGCCCCCTCCCTCTCCACACAGTCAATGTTCCCTGGCACCAGGTCTCCAGTGTTCACTGACAATGGTGGTGACCCTTGAGCAGGGCCTTCTGTCCTACCTGCCAACCCCAGAGCCCTGAACGGCACAGGGCATGCAGGAAGCGTGCAACCTTACCGAGTGCCTGAGATGTCTAGGGAACTAGCTTAAGTACCTTGTACGCATTGACCTATTTTGTTCAACCATGTGATTGGGGGGAGGGTACCATTCTTCACCCCAGTTTAATACAAGGAAACAGAAGTTTGACTGGCATCCAGTCCCAATAGGGCTGAACAGACCTGGGCTAGAATCCCAGCTCTGTCCCCATCCTCCTGCCTGAGCTCAGGCAAGTGACTTCAGCTTTGCAACCCTTAGCAAGGGTTCGTAACAGTATCTTACCACAAAGATGGCTGTGAGAACTAAGAGAATTAGGCTGGGCGTGGTGGCCCACACCTGTAATCCCAGCACTTTGGGAGGCTGAGACAGTTGGATCACTTGAGGCCAGGAGTTCGAGACCAGCCTGACCAACCTGATAAAACCCCATCTCTACTAAAAATACAAAAATTAGTCAGGCGTGATGGCGCACACCTGTAGTCCCAGCTACTCAGGAGGCTGAGGCAGGAGAATCACTTGAGCCTGGGGGGGTGGAGGTTGCAGTGAGCTGAGATGGAGCCAGTGTACTCCAGCCTGGACGACAGAGCAAGACTCTGTCCCACCCCCCCACTCCCCCCAAAAAAAAGAAGAACTAAGAGAACAATACTGAGTGTTCATAGTGCTACGTACTCTGTGAATATTGGATGTCATCATCTTTCTCACTGATTTTTCCTTTGGACTCCAGGTTAAATATTTGTTGTGTGTTTTGTTGCTGAGGTTTTGCTCATGTGACCTCTTTGCTGGAATGGTTCTGTCTATCTACTCATGAGTACTTGGGTGGGATGTTACGTTTTTTTTTTTTATTATTATTTTATTTTATTTTTTTGAGACAGGGTCTTGCTCTGTTGCCCAAGCTGGAATGCAGTGGTTTGATCATCGCTCACTGCAGCCTCAACCTCCTGGGCTCAACTGATTCTCACACTTCAGCCTCCTGAGTAGCTGGGACTACAGGCACGCATCACCATGCCCAGTTAATGTTTTAATTTCTTGTAGAGATGGGGTCTTGCTCTGTTGCCCAGGCTGGTCTCAAACTCCTGGGCTCAAGTGATCTTCCTGCCTTGGCCTCCCAAAGTGCTGGAATGACAGTTGTGAGTCACCGCGCCCAGCTGGGATGTTAAGTGTTTACAACACATTTGCGCGCCTGTCTTCGGAGTCCCGTAGCCCCTTATGAGTTACTGACTGTAACCCCCTGGTTTGCACAGATGAGAACTCCATCCTGGAGGCCCAGGAGCCTGAATGGTCTCACCCAGCCAGTAGATGGCAGAGCTGGGATTCAAGCCAAATCCATCCCACCACAAACTCCTCATTCTTTGTACCTTTGTCTTAGAGGTTTGTCTAGAGTCCCATAACAGTTTCCGCAGCTTCACAGGTTGTCTGAAAAGATACTAAGCACGTGCACCGGCAGGGTGTCGGCGTTCCGCCAACATCCAGGTCGCACACTTTGTCACCAGAGCACCAGCGGGGCTGTCTTGAGTGGAAGTGCTTTGAAAAAGTTTTATGTCTGTTGGTTCAGGTTCGCTGTTATTAATGTACTCTGTGGTGTGTTAGCTGGTTAACGCTATAGCAAGCATATTGCATCTCTGCCCGAACAGGACTTTTTATTCAGTAGACTTAGAGACATATGCACAGAGTTCCCATTCCTGCCGTGAATCCGTGTGCCCATGTGACTCCCAGGTCCACCACCATTACCGGCACATTCTTTTTGCTGGCAATTGAAAATACATGGGGTAGGTGAGCCAAGGGTCTCTTGCCTGTGTGTAAGTGGGTTTTGGTGAGAACTCACTGAGAACCAGTGCTCAGTCTAGAGCAAGCCAAGGAGGGTGCTGGACTCTGCAGCCAAGAAAGAGAACATAGTTTAAAAAGCAGCATTCTGTGCTGTAATACAATTTCGTATTTTGGTACAAAAATTAGCCAGGCATGGTGGCATGCACGTGTAGTCCCAGCTACTCAAGAGGCTGAGGCAGGACAACCACTTGAACCCGGGAGGCAGAGGTTGCAGTGAGCCGAGATTGCGCCACTGCACTCTAGCTTGGGCGACAGAGAGACTCCGTCTTAAAAATCATAGTAATAACAATAATAATAATAATTTCCTGTTTTGGAAAATGAAAGAAAAAAAACCTACCAGTACTATTTTTGTAATCCAGTGGCAGCAAAGCAAAGCTCAACCAAGTGACTTTGGATGGAGGGTGGTGTTTGGTGCTAGTGGCAGAAGGGAATCTCATGGGTGAGGGAGGGCTGGGGTTCAAGGGGGCTTTAGGGGAGGAAGTGGGGGGCATCTGCAGCACAGACTGAAAGGAAGGAGCAGAGGCTGGAAGCCAGAAAGGAGGGGATAGTCTAAGCCTGTGTGAGCCCCAAGGGTCTGGGGAGACCGGGGGCTGGGAGAGTTCCATGGTTCCTCCCTTCTATGTGTGGGGCCCAGAGTGGAGAAGGAGCAAGCCCCTGTCTTGATGGAAACAGGAGGCCCCTTATATCAGTGTGTGATGCAGGGAGGGTGAGTGCTGGGGAGGATAACTGAGTGAGGCAGGGAGTGAATGACATGTGGAGCGAGGTGTACCTTCCCTGGGTGGTTAGAGAAGGAGATGCTGCGTGGGTAGAGGCCAACTTGGAGCGAGGGAGGGCGTTCCACGGGCAACTGATGGAAGTGTTCCAAGTTGAGGGAGAAACGCACAGACCCTGGAGTGGGAGAAAGCTCCACAATTTTCAGACACAGCAAGGAACCAGTGTGGCTGGAAAGGACTAAGCTAGGGGGAGAGAAGGAGAGAGCATGTGGTCAGGCAGGGACTGAGGGGCCTTGTAGATGAAAGACTTTGTATTTTGGGCTGGGCACAGTGGCTTGCGCCTTATAATCCCGCACTTTGGGAGGCCAAGGCAGGAGGATTGCTTGAGCTCAGGGGTTCAAGACCAGCATGGGGAACATAGCAAGACCCTGTCTCTACAAAAACAAACAAAAACCCTCCAGTAACGATCATGAGTATGACAGATTTACCGTCCTCTGCAATTCTGAACATAAAGCTTTAAAATCAAAAGGCTTTTTGCAAATTTGGCACCACCCTGATTTGACAGCAAAATCTGGCCTAAAGAACACAAGGCTGTTTGTAATCTATACTGATTTCATTTAGGGTGAATATTCGTACTTTTTGCTGTATATATTACATTGAACTATGTGAAATTTTTTCTGCATGTCAAAAATGGTCAAATGTAGCTGGGCGCAGTGGCTTATGCCTGTAATCCCAGCACTTTGGGAGGCTGAGGCAGGAGGATCGCTAGCGGCCAAGAGTGCAAATGAGCTATAGTACTGCCACTGCACTTCAGCCTGGGTGACAGGGCCAGACCCTGTCTCTAAACGATAAAAAATAAAGGATTTGTATTTTAGGTGAACCACGGAGCAACAGAAGGAGGGTTTTGAGCAGAGAGTGCCATGATCTGATTTATGTATTACAAGGTGAATGAGGTTAGAGACAGCGTAAGAGCCAGGGCCCAGGAGAAATAGCCCGTCCCTGTGACATAGTGCTCCGTCCAGGCTGAACATGAGGCTAGAGTTGCCTCAAAAGGGGCACCAGAAGAATCGTCCCAAGAGAGCACCCCAAACCATCCCGAAATGAGGCCACTTGGGATTCCAAAGAGAGAGGCACTAAACACCAGGTGATCATCAGTCCAAAGCATTTGGGAGGGGAACTCGCACAGTGCTACGGCGAGAGAAAGGGAGATTCTACCCAGACACATCCGTGAGGATCAGGGTATGGGTTTACATGAGGGTTTAAGGAATTTGGCCCAGGGCTGGGGCTGGTTTCTTTCATTCTTTCATTTTTGTTGTTGTTGTTTGGGGTTTTTTTGAGACAGCGTCTCATTCTGTCACCCAGGCTGGAGTGCAGTGGCGAGATCTCAGCTCACTACAACCTCTGCCTCCCAGGCTCAAATGATTTTCCTGCCTCAGCCTCCTGAGTAGCTGGGACTACAGGTGTGCACCACCATACCTGGCTAATTTTGTATTTTTAGTAGAGACAGGGTTTCACTATGTTGGCCAGGCTGGTCTCGAACTCCTGACCTCAAGTGATCCACTCACTCTTCAGCCTCGCAGAGTGCTAGGATTACAGCAGTGAGCCACCGTGCCCGGCCTCTTTCAGTGTTTTGAGCAACAACCTAAACACCTTTATCAGTGCCTGGGAATGTTCAAGGCCCCAGGCGTGGGTTAGTGAAGCTTGCAGTGAAAACAGGCAGCCGGCGGGGTCGTAGTGAGGTCAAGGCGCTCTCAGTCAGGACAGAGGAAAAAGGAGGGGAAATTGGAGGGCCCTACATGAAGCTACCGCCCCCATCCTTGGCCACGCTGGCCTTGCCTTGAGCCAAGGAGTCTCCCAGGCCGGGCCTCGCGTTGGCTCCGGGCCACCCTCAGTCCTGATTTTGCCCCTGCAGTCGCCCCTGTGCTCCTCCTGGAGTCCCACTGCGCGGCAGCCCGAGACACGGTGCAGTGCCTGTGCGTGGTGAAGTCCAACCCGGAGCCGTCCGTGGCCTTTGAGCTGCCGTCGCGCAATGTGACCGTGAACGAGAGCGAGCGGGAGTTCGTGTACTCGGAGCGCAGCGGCCTCGTGCTCACCAGCATCCTCACACTGCGGGGGCAGGCCCAGGCCCCGCCCCGCGTCATCTGCACCGCGAGGAACCTCTATGGCGCCAAGAGCCTGGAGCTGCCCTTCCAGGGAGCCCGTGAGTGGCGTGGACTTGGGGTGGGAACCACAGGAGGGAGCAGGCTCATTTTGGATCCAAGTTCCCAAGGCTGACCAACAGCCACAGAGCATGGGCTATGCAGATTGAGAAAAAGGTCAAATTCTTCCTTTCCGGTTGGAGAGGAGAAGCCACCCTGAGTTTGCCCTGAGTTTGCTTGGACCTTTGAGGTATAAGCCCCTCCCCAGGGCCCTCTACCACAAAAGGGATTGCCCTGGCACAAGGAGGCTCCGTGCCAATCAGTCAGTGCAAGGATGCCCCAGATGTGTGAATACATTGACTGTCACCCCAGCACGTCTCCAAAGTTCTCAGGTGTCCTCACCACCACCCATAGCCTTAAGGGCACCTGGGTCTTCTCTGTCCTCAGATCGACTGATGTGGGCCAAGATTGGGCCTGTGGGCGCCGTGGTTGCCTTTGCCATCCTGATTGCCATCGTCTGCTACATTACCCAGACACGCAGGAAGTGAGTGCCAGCTGGGGCTTATCTGGGGATGGGAGTCTCCAAAAAGGGGATCTAGCGGGAGATGGAGGCCCAGAGTGGGCGGGGGAAGGCAACACCATAAGTGTAGAGAAGGCAGATTCTGTTCTGGGAATGTTCAGCTGGACAGAGGAGAGAGGGTTCCTGTTAATTCCAGCCCCTGCTGGTCAGAGGCACACCAGGGACTGGGCTGAGCCCTTTACACACATCATTTGAGACCTGTTTCCCCACATTCTATTTTGACGGCCTCCCTATCTCTAGGAACTCTCTCCTACACACTCCAGTGTGGGAAAGCCCAGGTACCCCACTGCAGCCACAGCAGCAGGGCCACTTGACGCCAGAAGCCCCAAAGATTACACACATCTGTGGCAAAAAAAAATATGCCTTGGCTGGGTGCGTTGACTCACGCCTGTTATCCTGCACTTCAGGAGGCCAAGGATTGCTTGAGGCCAGGAATCTGACACCAGCCTGGGCAACATAGCAAGACCACATCTCTAAAAAAATTTTTTTTAATTAGCCAGGCATGGTGGCACCCACTGTAGTCCCAGCTACTTGGGAGGCCGAGGTGGAAGGATTCTTGAGCTCAGGAATTAGAGGCCAGCCTGGGCAACATAGGGAGACCCCATCTACAAAAAAACGAAAAAATTAGCTAGGCATAGTGGCATGTGCCTGTGGTCCCAGCTACTCGGGAGGATGAGGAGGGAAGATTGCTTGAGCCTGGGAGGTTGAGGCTGTAGTGAGCTATGATTTCACCACTGTACTCCAGCCTAGGTGACAAAGAGAGACCCTGTCTCTAGAAACAGACAGACAGAAAGCCTCTCCAGCCCCAAACCACACCCACCTGGCCCAACTCAGCTGCAGCCGTGTTTCTTCCTTGTGGCGCACACACATCAGCTGTCCTGAGAAATAAATTAACCCGTCTGCTCCACATCGTGGCAGCAAGAGGGGCAGAAAGACCCAGAGCCTATGAGGGGAACCTGGAGAATCCAGGCGAGGGTCCTGAAAAACGGCAGAGCTCAGGGGCCAGGTGGCTCGTCCCCGGCTGGGCAGGAGCTGCAGAAGTGGGAAGGATGCGCCATGTAGGCAGGAGAGGCTGGTGCTTCTGAAAGGGCTGCTTGCCACATCTTAGAGATGGGTGGGAGAACTCTGAGGTCCCCTGAACCAAACTCCTAAAACACGTGGGGGTGCAGAAAGGGAGGGCAGAGGGAAGTCTGACGAGTCCTACCCTGCAGAAAGAACGTGACAGAGAGCCCCAGCTTCTCGGCAGGGGACAACCCTCCCGTCCTGTTCAGCAGCGACTTCCGCATCTCTGGGGCACCAGAGAAGTACGAGGTAAGGACCAGGCTCCAGGCTGGCCTGGGAACCTGGATGCCAGGGACACTGAGGGCCTGGGAAGGGCCTGCGAGGCCAAGGTGCAGGGGAGTGGGAGCAGCCTCTCACAGGAGGAGAGGAAGGACATTCCAAGGCTGGGTTGGACCTGGAGGCTGGGGAGGAGGTGCCCAGGCTGAAGCTGTGTAGGGGGCGATGGGATGTGGGGCCTAAGGACCCCTCCCCTCCCTGCCTGTGTCTGTGACTGCATTTCCTTCTCCAATAGTCCAAAGAGGTTTCTACCCTGGAATCTCACTGAGCGCCCCAGGAGGTAGGTTCCGGGGGCCTCAGTGTGCCCTCCTCTGGGCCCTCCTTGGGCCCTGGGGTTGGCGTGCATGTCCGTGTGTCCCTGTCAGGAGTCAAGGTGGTCTCTGGTGACGTCCAGGCCTGCCCGGCGGTGCTGGCCTTGTCTAGTCTGTCCTGTTGCAGCTCCCTTCTGTCTGTGGCCACCGTCCTGTGTGTCCAAATTTCTGTGGCTAGGGGGTGGAGGGAGGGGTGGGAAGCATGGGGGAAACCCACATGTCACCTGCAGGACCTCCCAGATTGAGGGCAGACCCATGCAGGACCCATGGGGGGGCACGTACCAAACCAGGTATTTCCAGGAATTTGGAAAGATGGGGGTCCCGACTAGGTGGCTTTCACCCAAAAAGGTGTTCGGGGTTAAATTGTGTGCCCTCAAAGCTCCTATGTTGAAAGCTTTCTGGCCGGGGGCAGTGGCTCACGCCTGTAATCCCACCACTTTGGGAATCTGAGGCGGATGGATCACTTGAGGTCAGGAGTTCGAGACCAGCCTGGCCAACATGGTGAAACCCCATCTCTATTAAAAATACAAAAAATTAGCCAGGAGTGTTGGCGGGCACCTGTAATCCCAGCTACTCAGGAGGTTGAGGCAGGAGAATTGCTTGAACCCAGGAATTGGAGGTTGCAGTGAGCAAAGATCGAGCCATTGCAATCCAGCCTGGGTCTCAAAGAAAAAGAAGAAGAAGAAGAAAGCTTCCTGAAGAAACTGAATTTGTAGGCAAATTTCAAGCTCAGCAATGATTAACACTGGCAGAAGCTCTAGAGAGGGACCCGGTGACCGTGGGGCTCGCTGGGCCTGCGGTCCTTGAGAAAGGAGGTTCTCACAGGGATTTATTTGGGACTGAACTCAGGAACTCTGAGGGTGCAAACACTCTGGCCTCTGCATCGGGAAAAGGCAGGGAGAAGGACCCTGCTAATGGGTGGTTTCCCCTCCTAGAGCGAGAGGCGCCTGGGATCTGAGAGGAGGCTGCTGGGCCTTCGGGGTGAACCCCCAGAGCTGGACCTGAGCTATTCTCACTCGGACCTGGGGAAACGGCCCACCAAGGACAGCTACACGCTGACGGAGGAGCTAGCTGAGTATGCTGAAATCCGGGTCAAGTGAAGGAGCTGGGGGCAGCCCGCATGGCTGACCCCCCTCAGGACCCTCCCTGGCCCCCACTGGCTGTGGGCTCCCTTCCTCCCAAAAGTAGCAGGGGCTGGGGCAGGAGGGGAATGAGGCAGGTGACAGTGAGGTCCTGGGGGCCTGACCTCCTCCTCCTTCCCAGCTGCCCCTCCCTGCCAGCATCCCCACGCCCTCATTACGGCTCCTCTCTAACCTCCTTTATCCTCATCTGTCTGGAGGGGAGCTCTGTCTGTCCGTGTTATTTATTGCTACTTCCTGCCTGGTCTCCTGCCCCCACACCTGGCCCTGGGGCCTGTACAAAAGGGACATGAAATAAATGCCCCGAAGCCAAATGCCAGTCTAGATCCTGATGCTTTCTGACCCGTCTTTGGGCAGCCTGCTATCCCACCGTCTACAGAACAATGACAGAATTACTTCCTTGCCCTCGGCTGAGCCTGGTATGCAGGCAAGGGCCCAGGGATTTTAGCCTTGAACCCAGGGCCAGTGGCCATTAAGTTGCTCCCACTCTGAGCTGGTAGCTGCGAGCTGGGTCTGGTTTGACTTATGGGTGATTTCACATAAAAATCTTCATGCTGATTTCTGTCACAGTCAGATCAGCTGACAGCACCAGGCTTGCACTTGTACGTGGCCATGACTTGCTGAAAGGGAGGGTCCTGTGCACTGGCCACAGTCCCCACCATTCCCTATTGTCCCACACCTGGCAGGCTTCCTGCACTGAGATTACCTCCTGGTCCCTGCAGCTTGGAGTCCGAGCCACAGATCTAGGTCTCACCAGCCCATGTTGGTTTCACCCCCATCTCTCACATTCATGCAGCAATTTGCAGCATCAGCCTTTACACATCACTACATTCAGTTCAAGAAACATTAATTAAGCACCAGCTGTATACTGAGCACTTTGCAGAGGCTCAGGCTATCCTGAGAAGGGTCTCCTAGGACAGCTTGGTGACGATGAGAACGCTGAGACTTAGAGAAGTTAGGTGATTTTCCCAGGGTCCCAGAGCTTAGAAACAGTGTGTCCAGGCCCTGGGGTTGATTCTTCTGATTCAAATGCACTCTTTCTTTTCTTTTCCCTCCCTCCCTCTCTCTCTCTCTCTCCTTTTTTTTTTTTTTTTTTTTTATGATGGAGTCTCTCTCTGTCACCCAGGCTGGAGTGCAGTGGTGCGATCTTGGCTCACTGCAACCTCCGCCTCCCAGGTTCAAGTGATTCTCCTGCCTCAGCCTCCCGAGTAGCTGAGATCACAGGCACTCGCCACCACGCCCGGCTAATTTTTGTATCAAATGCACTTTTTCTATAATACCTGTCAGGAAGTTAAAAAGGGCCAGAGTGTCTGGTGTAAATGGGATTAATAACTAACAGTTGTTGAACGCTTTCTATGATTCTACCCACTTTGCATTAATTAATCTCCATTAACCTCATTTACCTTCCCTAATAACTATGACAATGGTTCTCAAAGTGTGGTCCCTAGGCAGCAGCATCAGCAGCACCCAGGAACTTGCTAAAAAGGCAAATTTTTAGCCCCTACCCCAGACTTCAGGAATCAAAAACCCTGGGGTGGGGCCCAGGAATCTGTGTTTTGAGAAGTCCTTGGTGGATTCTGATGCACGTGCACGTTTGAGAACAAGCAGCTGAAGCATGGAGAAGTTACATCAGTTCTGTGGTCCCCAATTGTTAGCAGTGGAGCCCAGATTTGAGCCCCGATCACTGGCTCCAGAGGCCGTGCTCTGACGCTGTGCTACACGGCCATCTTGGTGAGAACCAACAGCTGCTCACAGAGCCCAGGTGCTGGAGGAGCAGTAAGGTTAAGCTGTGGGCTGCGGGCAGTGAGGGCAGGGTTTCCTAGACGGCAGCTTTCCCTGTTTTTTTTCTTGTTTTTTGTTTTTTTTGAGATGGAGTCTCACTGTGTCATCCAGTCTGGAATGCAGTGGCACGATCTTGGCTCACTGCAACCTCTGCCTCCCAGGTTCAAGCGCTTCTTCTGCCTCAGCCTCCCAAGTAGCTGGGACTACAGGCGTGCGCCACCACACCCAGCTAATTTTTGTATTTTTAGTAGAGATGGAGTTTCACCATGTTGGTCAGGCTGGTCTCGAACTCCTGACCTCAAGTGATGTGCCCAACTCACCCTCCCAAAGTGCTGGGATTACAGGCATGAGCCACTGTGCCCGGCCTCTCGCTGCATTTTGAAGAAGGCGGAGGACACAGCACAGAGACCAAAATAAAGGCCTAGAGGCAGGAATAAACAAACCAGATGGGGAAGGGAGGTGACATGGGGCTGCTTGGCTGGGATGGGAAGTCCACATGCAGGAGGAAAGGAGACATGTGGGGGGCCGGGCTGTGGGCAGTGGGAAGGGAAACCCTCTGTGGGGCCTGTCCAAGCTGGCAGGGTGCATGCCCTTTCTTCACGGAGCTCACAGTCTTGCAGGGACAAGGACATGAAAGAATCTCATGCACAATATCAGACTGCAACTGTGACACCGGCTCCCAAGGAGAAGCTCAGAGTTTTTACAGCAGGGGTCCCCAGTGCTGTACTGCACACCCTGATACTGGTCTGTGGCCTGTTAGGGACTGGGCTGCACAGCAGGAGATGAGCAGCCAGCGAGCAAGCATGACCACCTGAGTTCCGCCTCCTGTCAGATCAGCAGCGGCTTTAGATTCTCATAGCAGCACCATCCTTATCGTGAACTGTGTGTGCAAAGGATCTAGGCTGCGCACTCACAGATGGTGCCTGATGAACTGTCACTGTCTCCCATCACCCCCGGATGGGATCGTCTAGTTGCAGGGAAACAAGCTCAGGGCTCCCACTGATTCTACATGATGGTGAGTTGTATACTTACTTCATTATATATCACAATGTAATAATAATAGAAATAAAGTACACAATAAATGTAATGTGCTTGAATCATCCCCAGCTCCCTCCCCACTCTCAGGCCCATGGAAAAATTGTCTTCCATGAAACCGATCCCTGGTGCCAAAAAGGTTGGGGACCGCTGTTTTACAGCATAGAATCTAAGTGTGACTTCAGGTCGCAGGGGGCAGGGGAGGCTTCCCTATGGAAGGAAACTCACACATGTGTGAAGGCCCCAAGTGGGAACATGTTTAGCAAAATTCCAGGAGCTAAAGCAAGGCCAGAGAGGCATCAGATGGGGCTGGGGATACACAGGGGCCTCTCAGCAGCCGGGAGGGAAGCCTCTTCCAGATCCCCTGCATACATGCTCACCAGCCCTGCCCTGACACACCTGTCCCCTGACGACAGACTCTGGCTCCAGCAGGTCTGGCCTGGGAGGACTTCGCCCTGAGGAGCAGAACATTGTCAATAACCAGGGATCGGGGAGTAACCTCACACTGCCCAAAGTGCAGCTTGAGGGCCCCGGGAGCCACTGTGACGCTACCGTGTATGCTTCATTTAGTATGCGCCAGAACAACAGGAAACCAGAATGCCACACCAGCTTCGGATGAGGCTAAGTCAAAATAAATAAATAAATAAGAAAAAAACCAATCAACTGAATTGATTTTAAAAATGTATTAAATAAACATGTTGCAGGTGTCTCCTGAAGGTTGTAGGCAAACCTCTAAAGTTTGGGAAACAATGAGGGAATTTGACACAAAGACTATCCTTAGGAGGGACCGGCACTCAACCATGGTGAACGTGTAGGACCGAGCCAGGTGCGGTGGCTCATGCCTGTAATCCCAGCACTTTGGGAGGCTGAGGCTGGTGGATGGCTTCAGCCCAGGGTTTGAGACTAGCCTCAGCAACACAGCGAGACCCTGTCTCTACAAAAAATACAAAAATTAGGCAGGTATGGTGGCATGCGCCTGTAGTCCTACCTACTTGGGAGGCTGAGGTGGGAGGATCGTTTGAGCCCAGGAAATGGAGTTTGCAGTGAGCTGAGATTGAACCATTGCACTCCAGCCTCAGCAACAGAGTGAGACCCTGTCTCAAAAAACAAACAAACAAACAAACAAGTAGGACCTGAACTCGAGTTCACTGTCTCAGACTTTTCCCACCCAGCTCCTGGGCCCCACCAGAATTCAACACATGCTCACTGAGCACCTCTGTGTGCCAGGCCTATGCTGGGCCCCAGGGTCATAGCAGTGCCCAAAAAGAATCACTCTGTGACCTCCCAGAGCTGACATTCTGCAGAAGAGACAGACAACAATCAGAAAGACAAGCAAACACATGACCGCACATCTGACAGTGAAGGAACTGCAGAGGGGTGCAAGGTCAGGCTGTGCTGGGTCAGGCTGCCATTTCAGAAAGAGAAGTCATTTGACTTGAGACCAGAAGGAAGTACGGGAGGGAGCTCTGTGGGTTCCTGGGGAAGGTGGATCCAGGGAAGGCCAAAATCAAGTGCAAAGGCCCCTGGTGAGAATGTACTTGTTACATTCATGGAACAAGAAGGAAAGAAGCATGCTTGAGTGGAGTGATGGAGCCGGAGTGGTTGCCCAAGGAAGCTCGATTACACAGGGACTTGTAGGCCACAGGCAGGACTGGGGCTTGTTTGTTTGTTTCTTTGTTTGTTTGTTTTGAGGCAGAGTCTCACTCTGTTGCCCAGGCTGGAGTGCAGTGGCACAATCTCAGCTCACTGCAGCCTCTGCCTCCCAGGTTCAAGCAATTCTCCTGCCTCAGCCTCCTGAGTAGCTGGGATTACAAGCATGTACAACCATGCCTGTCTAATTTTTACATTTTTAGTAGAGATGGGGTTTCACCATGTTGACCAGGTTGGTCTTAAACTTCTGACCTCAGGTGATCCACCTGCCTCAGCCTCCCAAAGTGCTGGGAGTACAGGCGTGAGCCACCCCGCCCAGCAATGGAATTTAATCCTAGGGTTTTATTTTTTTGAGATGGAGTCTCACTCTGTCACCAAGGCTAGAGTGCAGTGGCATGATTTCGGCTCATTGCAACCTCTGCCTCCCGGGTTCAAGTGATTCTTCTGCCTCAGCCTCCCAAGTAGCTGGGATTACAGGCACGCACCACCACGCCCAGCTAATTTTTAATAGACACGGAGTTTCACCATGTTGGCCAGGCTGGTCTCGAACTCCTGACCTCAAGTTATCTGCCTGCCTCCGCCTGCCAAAGTGCTGGGATTACAAGTGCGAACCACTGTGCCCAGCCGGGACTTGGGCTTTCAAAGAGCGCATTGAGAAGCCGCTGGAGAAGTGAGTTCGGATGGGTGTGATGGAGGGCTTGAGGCTTCAGAGGCCCACTGGCAGCTGTGTGGACAGTGAGCACAGGCTATCAGTGGAGGCAGGGACAGGGCTTGGGAGGCCTTGGCCATTGTCCAAGAGAGAGGAAGTGGAGATGGGGAGAGGGGTGGGGTCAGGACCCATTTTGGAGGAGGAAGTTGTGGGACTCACTTGAAGAGTCAAAGGTGACTCCAGCAGCTTCCTTAAGAGGTCGAAGAAAGCGGGAGGGGCAGGTTCAGTGGAGAACACAAGAGTGATCTACTCCGGCCGAGTTCAGGCCCAGGAAGGCCCCCAGGGACAGGGAAGGCAGATGGCACCCCCTCCCTGGGAAATGCCAAGCTGAGGAAGAGTCAGAACAAATGACACAGTGACTCAGAGAGATGGGGGCAGACACTGAGATGAGGGTTGGCCAGGCAGGAAGGGAGGTGAGAAGGTCTCATGGCCTCACGTGCCGGTAGGGCTGGGCCACCACGTGTGGGAGGGAGGACAACCCAGGCACCGGGCCATGGTCATGACACGGGTCTCTTTGTCCCTCCCAGTCTGCCAACCTCCTGAGTCACTCCTGACGGAGATGACCGATCCATCCCTGGCCCGCCTCCCACCCTGTCCCTGGGACAGTGCCTGGGGCAGGCGGCTCCATTATCCTCCTTGATGAAAGAGCTCCCGGCCAGCACTGGCCACTCCAGAGCCTCCTCCCCAGGTGGGTGATCATGCAGGGCTGGGCTCTTGCGACTGGCCAGGGGTAGAGATGCACTGCACTGCTGAGAAGTGCTTTCTAGGGCTTCAAGACCAGCCTGGGCAACACAGCAGACATTGTATGTAGGAAAAAAAATGTTTAAAAATAAGCTGGGCACAGTGGTGCATGCCTGTCGTCCCAGCTACTCAGGAGGCTAAAGCAGGAGGACCACTTGAGCCCAGGAGTTTGAATCTGCAGTGAGCTATGTTTGCACCACTGCATGCCAGCCTGGGCAACAGAGTAAGACTCAGTCGCTAAAAAAGAAAAAAAAAGATCTAATGTGGTGCTCATGCCTGTAATCCCAGCACTTTGGGAGGCCAAGTCGGGCAGATCATCTAAGGTCAGGAGTTCAAGACCAGCCTGGCCAACATGGCGAAAACCCATCTCTACTAAAAATATAAAAATCCAGGCGTGGTGGTACGCGCCTGTAGTCCCAGCTACTCAGAAGGCTAAGGCAAGAGAATTGCTTGAACCTGGGAGGCAGAGGTTGCAGTGAGCTGAGATCGCACCATTGCACTCCAGCCTGGGCAACAGCGCAAGACTTGGTCTCAAAAAACAAAACAAAACAAAAAAAAAAGGAATAAAGAAAGAAAAGAAAAGAAAAAGGGGGAAGAAAAAAAGGAGAAGTAGGCAAGCCTCTTTCTTCTTTCCCCATTCTTCTCGCTTTCAACTCCAGGCTGCTCCTTAAACAGGAGGTGACAACCTCAACCTCGCAAATTAAAAAAAAAAAAGTCTTTTAATTTTGAAATAATTATCACAGGTAGTTGCAAAGATAGAACAGAGAAGTCTGGCAGCAGCTGAGCCAAAGTCCCCTTCCCACCCTAGAGCTCGATCTGCCTGGGGAGCGGGAAGGAAATAACAGTTTAGTCCCAAAGGGCCTCTCTGTGACGCTCAGGCTAGGGCTGAGTAGCCAGAAGTGGGTGAATTAATGTCTGCAGGGAGTGCTGGGTCAGCAGGGTACATGACAATGTCTGGAATAACGACAGCTCACTTTTACAGAGAGCCCGTTCCATAGCAGCCACCATGCAAAGTGCTGTAGGGGCTGGGGACCTGTCACAGCATAGCCCTGAAGTCATAACAGCAATCTTATTATCACCCTGGGAGGGGAAACTGAGGTGATGTCACAACAAACACATGGCAGACCTGGGACTGGAACCCAGGTCTTTTTACCACATGCTTCTCATGGGATGTGCGGGTTGCTGAGTGTGTCCTGTGTGTGCTGTCACCAGCCCTGTGAGGAAGGCACTATCATTGTTCCCGTCTTACCGTCCTAGGCAGAGGTTGGGAGGTGAGGGGGACATAGCCAGGCAGGGAGTAGCCACCCAGGGCTCACAGGGACTCTGTTAGTTGCCTGCTTTCACTGCTTCCCTGGTAAAGGGGTGACAGTCAAGTCACCAAAAAAGGAGACCAACGACCTGTTTGGAGGAACGGGAGAGGAAGAGTGAAAGCGCCGAGGCTGCGATCTCAGGAGTCCTGCTCCTCCTCCCTTGCCTTCTCCACACAGCCCTTGGCCTCCAGAAATCAAGACACATCCACAAGCCCAATCTCCTCCTGTTACAAGACTATGAGCCACACCTGGTGCCGTGGCCTGCAGAAACCTCAGCTACTCCTTCTAGGTGAGGAGCAGGAATTCAAGCCCCAAAGGGTCTCCTCCCTGAGACCTTTGGGACCTGGCCACCTGGCCTGGAGTCCCCCATTGAGATTGCTGGGATTAAAAAAATAAAAATTTACGGCCAGGTGCGGTGACTGGCGCCTGTAATCCCAGCATCTTGGAAGGCTGAGGAAGTGGATTGATTGAGGACAGGAGTTGGAGACCAGAATGGGCAATGTGAGACCCCGACTCAACAAAAAATAAAAAATAAATTAACGGGGTATGGTGGCTGGTGCCTGTAGTTCTAGTTACTCAGGTGGCTGAGGATTACTTGAGCCCACCTCAAGTTCAAGGCTGCAATGAGCTATGATCACACCACTGCACTCCCTCCTGGGTGACAGAGTGAGACTCTGTCTTAAATTTTTTTTTTTTTTAATAAGTATAGATTCACAGATGTTGCAAAGATAGAACAGAGAAGTCTGGTGTGCTCTTCACCCAGCATCCCCTGATGGTTACTTCTTAAATCATTCAGGACAATAGCAAAACCAGGAATTTGACATTGGTATAATGTGTGTGTACAGTTCTATGTCATTTTATCACATCTGGATGTATATAACAACAACTGCAGTCCAGATACAGAATTATTCTGTTACTACAAAGACCTCCCTTGTGCTACTCCCTTCATAGTCAAACACTTTCCCCCACCATCCCTAACCCCTGGCAACTTTTCATCTTCTCCACCTCTATCATTTTGTCATTTCAAGAATGTTATGCCTGGGTGTGGTGGCTCACACCTGTCATCCCAGCACTTTGGGAGGCTAAGGCAGGTGGATCACTTGAGGTCAGGAATTTGAGACCAGCCTGGCCAACATGGTGAAACTCCATCTCTACTAAAACACAAAAATTAGCCAGGCGTGGTGTTAGGCACCTTAATCCCAGCTACTCGGGAGGCTGAGGCAGAAGAATCACTTAAACCCGAGAGGCAGAGGTTGCAGTGAGCCGAGATCGAGCCACTGCACTCCATCCTGGGGAACAAGGGCGAAACTCTGTCTTAAAAAACAAACGAACAAAAAGAATGTTGTAACACATGTGATCCTTGGAGACTGGCTGTACCACTCTTCAGAATCGTCCAAGTTGTTGCCTGTATCCTCTTCATATCTCACTCCTTTTTATTGCTGCATAGTACTCCATGGCATGGATGTACCATAATCTGTTAAGCCACTCACCTAATGAAGGACGTATTGGTTGTTTCCAGTTTTTGGTTTTGCTTTTTTTTTTTTCTTGAGATGGAGTCTTGCTCTTGTTGCCCAGGCTGGAGTGCAATGGCGCGATCTCGGCTTACTGCAACCTCTGCCTCCCAGGTTCGAGCAATTCTCCTGCCTCAGCCTCCCGAGTAGCTTGTGTTAGAAATGCTTGTTTTTTGGTGCTGTAAAGAAATAGCACTTGAATGTAAATTTAATTTCTTTCGTAAGGCTATTTTTACTTTCTGCAGAAAGGGTATACTCGCTAGCAGTTTTGCTACAAAAGCACACTGAACAAAGGAGACAGGGTCATTTATAACTTGACACATCTACTTTATTGCTGTGTCTGGTTTCTATTGACTGGAACGGGATCTCACATTCTGTATTTGTCTCGATTGGCTAGCAACTTAGAACTTCTTAAAAGAGGCAAAGGCAGAGGAGAACAAAGGAAGGAGAAAGTAACATGGAATACTGAGAAAAGTAAAAACATTTCTAAATAAGGAAGAGGAACAGGCTTTGACTTAATGCTTTCTTGGACTAGTATAAGCATGCTAGGGCAAATCTTTAGGCTAAATTGTAGGATCTAAGAACATAAAGTACATTGATTTTTTTTATTATGGCTAGTAGATATTTAAGAATGTTAGCACAGGTCTTTGAATAAATTTTGCTTCTACGAGAAGTTACTATTTATTCTTAATTAGATGGGGAGGACAGTCTCTTTGAAAAGGAACTTCTACTTTACTTTTTACACTGGGATTACCAGCATGTACCGCCATGCCCAGCTCATTTTGTATTTTTAGTAGAGGCAGGATTTCACCATGTTGGCCAGGCTGGTCTTGAACCCCTGACCTCAGGTGATTGCCCTCCTTGGCCTCGCAAAATGCTGAGATTACTCCTGACCTCAGGTGATCGCCCACCTCGGCTTCCCAAAGTGCTGGGATTACAGGCGTGAGCCACCGCGCCCAGCCTGTTTCCAGTTTTGGGCTATTACAAATAAAGCTGCTGTGAATAATTGTGTGCAGGTTTTTGTGTGGACTTACGTTTTCATTTCTTGGGGATAAAATGCCCAGGAGTGCAATTGCTGGGTCATCTGGTAGGTATATTTTGTTTAGTTTTTCAGGAAACTGACAAACTGTTTTCCAGAGTAGCTGGACCACTTGGCATCTCCACCAGTCGTGTGTGAATGATTCAAGTTCACGGCATCCTCACCAGTGTTTGGTGTTGTCATTATTGGTTTTTTAATTTTAGCTGTTCTAAAGCGGTATCTTGTCATGGGTTTCAATTTGCATTTCACTAATGGCTGGTGATGTGGGACATCTTTTCATGTGCTTATTTGCCTTCTATATATCTTCTTTAGGGACATGTGTCATCATGTCTTTTGCCTATTTTCTAATTGGACTGGTTTTTATTTATTTATTTATTTAGAGACAGAGTCTCACTCTGTCGCCCAGGCTGGAGTGCAGTGGCGGGATCTCGGCTCACTGCAACCTCCGCCTCCTGGGCTCAGGTGACTCTCCTGCCTCAGCTTCCTGAGTAGCTGGGATTATAGGCGCACACCACCATGCCTGCTAATTTTTGTATTTTTAGTAGAGATGGGGTTTTGCCATGTTGGCCAGGCTGGTCTCGAACTCCTGACCTCAGGTGATCTACTTTGCCTCCCAAAGTGCTGGGATTACAGGTGTGAGCCATCGCGCCCAGCCTGATTTTTATTTTTTGTATATATATACACAATATACATACACACACATATATGCATACATAGGTGTGTTAAAGCTGTATATAAAGCTGTTATATATTACATACATACTACATATATAACAGCTTTGCTGAGATATAATTCACATACCATAAAACACACCCATGTAAAATGTCCAATTGAATGGTTTTGGGTCTATTCACTGAATTATGCAACCATCACCACAACCAGTTTTAGAACATTTCATCACCCCAAAATAATCTCACATCCATTAGCAGTCACTCTTCATTTCCTCTCACCTTCCCCACCCCACCCCAGCCCTACGCAACCACTACATCTACTTCTGTCTCTACAGATTTGCCTTTTCTGAATATTTCACATGAATGGAATCATACAATATGCGACATTTTGTGATTGGCTTCTTTCACTTAATGTTTTCAAAGTTCATCCATATCCAGCCGCCATGGCTCACACCTGTAATCCCAGCACTTTGGGAGGCCAAGGCGGGTGGATCACCTGAGGTCAGGAGTTCAGGACCAGTCTGGCCAACATGGTAAAACCCCGTCTCTACTAACAATACGAAAAATTAGCTGGGTGTGGTGGCGGATGCCTGTAATCCCAGTTACTCAGAAGGTTGAGGCAGGAGAATCGCTTGAACCCAGGAGGCAGAAGTTGCAGTGAGCCGAGATGGCACCACTGCACTCCAGCCTGGGCAACAAGAGTGAAACTCGGTCTCGAAAAAAAAAGTTCATCCATGTTGTAGTATCTATCAGTACTTCATTCCTTTCTATTATCAAATAATATTTTATTGTTTAGGTCTCCCATATTTTCTTCATTCATCTCTTCATGGACATGTGGGTTGTTTCTACTTTTTGGTTTTCACGAATAATGCTGCTGTAAACATTTGTGTTCAACTTTCTGGGTGACCATGTTCTTATTTCTCTTGGTTATATATGTAGGAGTGGAGATGCAGGAATGTATGGTAATTCTATGCTTAATCTTCGGAGGAACTGTTTTGAGACTTTTTTCCAGAGTGGCTGGACAATTTTATATTCACACTAGCAATATATAAATGATTTAGTTTCTGTATACATCCTCTCCAGTATTTGATACGATCTTTTATTTTAGTTGTTCTTATAGATGTATGGTAGTGATATCACATCGTGGTCTTAACCTGTCTAAAGGCTAGTGATGTTGAATATCTTTTTACATAATTATTTTCTATCCATATATCCCCTTGGGTGAAATTTCTCTTTATGTCTTTTGCCAGTCTTCGAATTGGATTATTTGATTTTTTTATGTAGTGTTTCTGTGTTGAATTTGAGAGTTTTTTATATATTTGTTTTAGATAGGAGTCCTTTGTCAGATAAGTGGTTTGCAAATATTTTCTCTTAGTCTGTAATTTGTCTTTTCATTCTCTTAACTAGGTCTTTTACAGAGCAAAAAAAAAAAAATTTTGATGAAGTTGGATTTTTTTTTTAGGGATCATGCCTTTGGTGTCATGTCTAAGAACACTTCATCAAGCTCTAGGTCTCAGAGATTTTCTCCTATGTTATCTTCCAGAGGTTTTTTTTTTTTAATTTAATTTATTTTATTTTTAATTGAGACAGAGTTTCGCTCTGTTGCCCAGGCTGGAGTGCAGTGGCACAATCTCAGCTCACTGCAACCTCCGCCTCCCAGGTTCAAGTGATCCTCCTGCCTTGGCCTCCTGAGTAGCTGGGATTACAAGCATGCACCACCCAACTGGCTAATTTTTTGCATTTTTATGTGGTTGCTTTCGAGAATTTTCTCTGCCTCTTGTTTTTAGAAGTTTGACTATGATGTGTCTTGGCATGAATTTCTTTGGGTTTATCCTGTTTGTGATGCGCTCAGCTTCTTGAATCTGTAGATATATGTTGCGCGTGTGTGTTGTCAAATGAAGACAATTTGCAGCCATTACTTCTTGGAATATTGTTTTAAGGCCCACCCTCCTTTTCCTCCCCTTCTGGGACTTCAATGACAAAATGTTAGATCTTCTTTTATTATAGTTACGCATGTCCTTGAGGCTTTGTTCCATTTTCTTTCATCTATTTTCTTTCCATTGTTCAGAATGGGTAATTTCTATTGTTATATGTTTTGTTTCACTGCTTCTTTCTCCTATACTCTCCATTCTGCTATTGAGTCCATCCATTATGGTTTTTATTTCAGCTCTTGTATTTTTTAGTTGTATTTTTTAGTTCTAAAGTTTCCATTTGGTTCTTCTTTATATTTTCTATTTCTTTGCTGATACTTTTTATTATTTTATTTGTTTCAAGCACATTTATAATTTCTCAGTGAAACATTTTTATGATGGCTGCTCCAAAATCTTTGTCAGATAATTCTAACATCTGTGTCGTCTTGATGTTTGTGTCTGTTAATTATCTTTTGTTATTCAGTTTGAGGATGCCCGATTCCTAGTATGACAAGTGATTTGCCATTGAAGTCAGGATATTCTGGGCACTGTGTTATAAGATTCTGGATCTTCTTTAAATCTTTTGTTTTAGTGGGCTTCCCTTTATACTGCTCCAGCGAAATAAAGTGGGGCACTGCCTCATTGCTTCCAGACAGGGATAAAAGTCCAGGTTCTCCCTTCAGCCTTTCCTGAACCTGGGGGGTTGGGAGAGATGAGGCCTCCATGTTATTGTTAGGTAAGGGTAGAAGTTCAGGTTCCCCACTAGGAATCCATGACAACTCCCTGGCTGGGAGTGGGAGAGTTGCTTCATTACTGCTCCCTGTGTGGCTTTCATTGACCCTGTGTGGCTTTCATTGGCACTGTGTGTGGCAGAGAGAGGGGGGCGCTTGTTACCACTGAGTGGTGGTGAAAGTCCCAACTCTCCACTAGGCCCCCTTTGACACTACTCCAATGGGGGTGGGGGGAATGCCTCATTTCTGCATTGGGGTGGCAGTGGATGTCCAGGCTGCCCACATGGTTTCCACCAACGTCACATCGGGGGAGGGTGATCCCAGTGGGGATGAAGGTCCCAGCTCCAACTCTGGCATCACTCTGGCTGAGTATGGGAGTGGCCTAGGGTTCTTTGTTACAGCCTGGTGAAGGTGAATGTCTAGGTTTTCCATCCAGCCTTTGCTGACAAGGGTGATGATGGAACTTGGCTGGAGCAGAGCAGGTATGGACTAAAAGAGCTCTGTCTTTCTAGGATGCCCCTTTCCTCATTCTTTGGCTAGAAAAGCATAGTTTTGCTAGAACTTGTTTTGCTGGGACTTTTTCTTGTTTGTGCCCCTAGGCATTTTCAGTTGTTGGCTTCTCCAGTATTCAGCCTGAGATATGGGAGGCAAAGAGAAATCCCAGGGAATTCACCACCATTCCTTAAGTCCCGAGGTCCCTAACCAGTCTGCTTCTCTCCATCTTTCAGTCTTCTTATGCTTGTCTTGTCACGTTCAACGTTTTCAGTTATACTTGGCAGAATAAATAAATACATCTACTCCATCTTTCCAGAACATCACTGCTTTTTGTTCATTTTATTTATTTATTATTTACTGAGACAAGGTCTTACTTTGTTGCCTGGGCTGGAGGGCAGTGGTGCTGTCATGGCTTACTGCAGCCTTGAACTCCCAGGCTCAAGCGGTCCTCCTGCCTCAGCCTCCCAAGTAGCTTGGACCACAGGCACGTGCCACCATGCCCAGCTACTTTTCATTTTTTGCTTTTGTTGACTAGCTGCACAGAGTTTTGCTATGTTGTTCAGATTGGTCTCAAACTTCTGGCCTTAAGTGATCCTCTTGCCTCACTCTCCCAAAGCGTATTACAGGCGTAAGTCACCACACCCAGCCCCATCGGTGCTTTTGGAAGAAGGTGTTCTTCCCTCTCTCTGTTTCCCTCCCTATGGCCAGGTGCCCATAGAGAGCAGTGGTGCTGGAGTGAAGACATCTCAGCGCATCCCTCTTCATCTCTAGGATGTGCATGGCTTCCACTGCTGTCTGTTCTGCTCCTGAGACACTCGCTGGCTACAAGATTATAAAGGTGATGAGGTTTCAGCCTAAAGACTCTCCATTCAATAACACTTCCTACAAGATATCTTTTTTGTTTTTTTGTTTTTTTGAGACAGGATCTGGCTCTGTCACCCAGGCTGGAGTGCAACAGCGCAATCTGCTCACAGCAACCTCAGCCTCTCGGGCTTAAGTGATTCTCCTGCCTTAGCCTCCTGAATAGCTGGGACCACAGGCACCCGCCACCACACCCAGCTAATTTTTGGATTTTTTTTTTTTTAGTAGAGATGGGGTTTCACTATATTGCCAAGCTGGTCTTGAACTCCTGAGCTCAGGCAATCCACCTGCCTTGGCCACGCAAAGCGCTAGGATTGCAGGCGTGAGCCACCACGCCCAGTCCTACAAGATATCTTTTCTTTTTCTTTCTTTCTTTCTTTTTTTTTTTTTTTTTGAGACAGAGTCTCACTCTGTCACCCAGGCTGGAGTGTAGTGGTGCGATCTCTTCTCACTGCAGCCTCTGCCTCCTGGGCTCAAGTGATTCTCCTGCCTCAGCCTCCTGAGTAGCTGGGACTACAGGCGCCTGCCAACACACTCAGCTAATTTTTTGTATTTTTAGTATAGACGGAATTTCACCATGTTGGCCAGGCTGGTCTCAAACTCCTGACCTCAAGTGATTCACCCACCTCAGCCTCCCAAAGTGTTGGGATTCCAGGCATGAGCCACCACGCCCGGCCGAGATATCTTTTTCCTCCTCAATATCTATGTGCTCCTCCCTCAACCCCTGGGGGCTTCAGTGTAGGTGGTCAGATTCCCCACCATTTATGCCTATGATGAAAAGAATGGAAATGGTTATAACTGGATGGTGTCACTAAACTACAAATACTTTCAGGTAGGCCTGTGCCTTTTTCAGCAGGCTGCAGTTCTGCTTGGCTTGAGTCATTCGCATTTCCTGAGAGCTGGGTAGAGGGGGAGTTGTGGAGGAGCCCGTTCTGAAACTGATCTGATATCGCAAACCCACACACTGAAAGGAAGAACTGCTCATACATATTCGAGTCTTCCGATCTGACTCCGAGCCTGCATCTCTTTTCCCCACTCCCCAGATCACGGTACTGCTTGGTCCCCCTCAGAGCCATAGAGAGGCAGGGGGTGTGGCCATGGAGGGGAAACCTCTGTCACCAGAGACTTTACTGTACTTCTCCTTTTTCTCTCAGATGCTGCCAGGGTCCCTGAAGAGGGAAGACACGCGGAAACAGGTAAAAACCATTTTGCTTTTATTTTGCATTCAACAAGCAAGTTATTATGGAACAGCAGTTATGGGCAAGGCATACCTCCCAGAGCTGGGAACACAGCGGGGACCTCCCTGGCTCTCTCTTACCAGTGTTACAACAGGTTGTAGACAGACCCCTGTCTTGAGCATCCTCCTTGCTAGGCCTGCTGAGTCTTCTGAGAGTAGGGTAGGTTATTGGATGCCCAGGAGGGAAGAAGGAGCCAGGGAGGTCGGCCCCGAGGTTCTGCAAGGCCCTCAACAGGCCTGGACTGGGGAGGTCTGGACAGCATGGCCCTGTCCTGAGCCTCTGTGCGTAATAACTGCGTCCCTAACCTCCACCCCACCCTCGGCCTTCCAATTCCCGGGCCTGGGGCCCTACTCCTGTGCTCCAGAGACTCCTGGAGCTCCTTGAGGCAGCACACAGCCCTGCTCTGGAGGCACCCATCTCCCACTCATGCTGGGATGCTCCAGCCCATCCCAGAGCAGGGTGTGGCTGGAGGGTGCTGGCAGAGGAGGGACAATGGCCTGGCTCCTGGAGGCAAGTGTTGGCTGCAGGGAACGGAGTCTAGTCCTTGCCACAGCCCTTGTTACCCCTTAGGTAACCTTAAGGGGATTTCAAAGAACACTGGCTCTGCAACCCTGCTAAGTTTTTTATGGAACATGTAAAATAGATCCCATGGCCAAAGAAGTATGGACAATGTATTATACTATATTCTAATCCCCATGTCTAGAGATTAATGGTGTAGATAGAGTTTACTAAAAGGTTTTCAAAGTCCTGCAGTAAAGAATCTTACTTAAGCCAGGTGCGGTGGCTCACGTCTGTCATCTCAGCACTTTGGGAGGCCAAGTTGGGGGATCACCTGAGGTCAGGAGTTTGAAACCAGCCTGGCCAACATGGTGAAACCCCATCTCTACTAAAACAAACAAACAAACAAACAAATCAGATGGGTGTGGTGGCACATGCCTATAGTCCCAGCTACTCAGGAGGCTGAGGCAGGAGAATCACTTGAACCCTGGAGGCAGAGGATGCAGTGAACTGAGATCACACCACTGCACTCCAGCCTGGGCAACAGAAGAATGAGACTCTGTCTCAAAAGAAAAAAAAGAATCTTACTTAACTCTTTAACCCTGCCTTTCTCAAGTGTATGTGACCTTGAAGACGTTTTTTGCATGTGACATGATGAGTACCTGCAGGGCTGATGTCAGCTCTGCCTGGGGAACCTGCCTCAGCTTCAGACCCTGCACCCCGAATACATTCTTAGGCCAGGCCAGACCCCCTTCCTGCTGTTGGCAAGCAGCTTAGCTTTCCCCACACCCATGAACAGACACCCAGCAGCCCTTGGCATGAGCCATGTGGCCCGAGGAGATAGACAGAGAGAGGAACATTGATGCGTGGGAAATGTTGGCAGGTGAGTAGGAGGGGCTTGGGTTGGTGCTGAGACCGGAGACACACTCTGCTGTCACATCCTTCGGGGTCCCCGGGGGCCAGCATGGAGGGCCATGATCATGTAAATTGGGACTTAAATTTAACTCTATGTAAATATAACTCTATGCAGAGGTCAGGGTTGGTGGAGGACAAGCTCATTGCAGAGAAAGACAGAAAGACGGGCAACAGTTGCAGAACCTAACCCACAGATAGGTTTTGTTTGACCAGCTCTGTATATTTTTAGTTTATTTATTTTTTATTTTTTTGAGACAGGGTCTTGCCCTGTTGCCCAGGCTGGAGTGCAGTGGCATGATCTCGGCTCACTCCAACCTCTACTTCCCGGATTCAAGCAATTCTCCTGCCTCAGCCTCCTGAGTATCTGGGATTACAGGTGTACGCTACCACACCTGGCTAATTTTTTGCATTTTTAGTAAAGATGGGGTTTTGCCATGTTGGCCAGGCTGGTCTTGAACTCCTGATCTCAAGTGATCTGCCTGCCTTGGCATCCCAAAGTATTGGGATTATAGGTGTGAGCCACTGCGCCTGGCTCACCCATACTTTGTTACTGGTTTTAGAACTCCTTTTTACCTGGTCTTTCAAACCAAGTTTTGACCATGTCTGTCCCTGAGTATAATCCTTGATGAGCAGCACCAGAGAGAGCTCCATGTTACCCGGGGCCTGGCATTCAAAGCACTCAGTGGTCTGGTGCCACTCAAAGCCTGCGAGCCAGGCAGGAAGTTTATAAAATTAGAGATGGATGAATGGATGGATGGGAAAAAGGAGGCAAGGGAGGAAGGAAGGAAGAAAGGAAGGAGTTCTAGGAAGAGAGAGAGGCTGCCCCCACAGGGCTCTCAGTTTGAAGGAGAGGCGCAGCATACTCAGAAAAAACTCCCGGCCGGGAGTGGTGGCTCACACCTGTAGTGCCAGCACTTTGGGAGGCCGAGGCTGGCAGATCACCTGAGATCAGGAGTTCAAGACCAGCCTGGCCAACATGGTGAAACCCCATCTCTACTGAAAATACAAAAATCAGCCAGGCGTGGTGGCACCTGCCTTTACCCAGCTACTTGGGAGGCTGAGGCCAGAGAAACACTTGAGCCTGGGAAGCAGAGGTTGCAGTGAGTGGAGATCACACTACTGCACTCTAGCCTGGGAGACAGAGCAAGACTCTGTCTCAAAAAAAAAAAAAAAGAAAGAACTCCGTGAGCATCCCAAATGCCACATCCCCGTAATGCAACTAGACCCGGTCCTCCTGGATCCAGGAGAAGGGTTGGAGCTCAGTGGGTGAGCAAGAAAAGCCACGTGGAAGAAGTAAGTGGCCAGGTGGCTCAAAGACAAACTCTCCCCTGCTCAGGCTTCCACCCAGACACGACACCATGCATCTCCTCGGCCCCTGGCTCCTGCTCCTGGGTAAGGACTGTGGCCTGGGCTAGTACTGGGGTTCTGGGATGTCAGTGGGCACTGGAGGAGGAGGAAAGACCCGGGCAGAGAGGTGTCAACATAGGGTAGGGTGGGGGCAGCAGTGTGTATAGATAAATGTACATACAAATATATATGTTTCCCATATATACATACACTTCTCTCATTGCATCCTGCTGTCTTTGTGTATTTCTGTATTTCTCCCACTATCTTCAGAGGGAATTCTTTAGTCTTTGGAAAGCTCTCTGATGGGTGCAGTGGCTCATGCCTGAAATCTCAGCACTTTGTGAAGCTGAGGTGGGAGGATCACTTGAGGTCAGGAGTTCAAGGCCAGCTTGGACAACATAGCAAGACCCCTATCTCTAAAAAGAATAAAAAATTAAACAAATTTTAAAATAAAGAATAATTTTTAAAAGAAGGCTCTCATGCCCCCTCAGTAATGCTTTCTGATCACTGTGGTGAGTTTTAGAATACTTGGCTTTCTCTGACTCAAGTAAATGGGCTTTTGAGCACCCTGAAACCCTCTACGCCTGGGAGGGGGCCTGCGTCTGGATCCCCTGCACCTACAGAGCCCTAGATGGTGCCCTGGAAAGCTTCATCCTGTTCCACAATCCTGAGTATAACAAGAACACCTCGAAGTTTGACGGGACCAGACTCTATGAAAGCACAAAGGATGGGGAGGTTCCTTCTGAGCAGAAAAGGGTGCAATTCCTGGGAGACAAGAGTAAGAACTGCACACTGAGTATCCACCCGGTGCACGTCAGTGACAGTGGTCAGCTGGGGCTGAGAATGGAGTCCAAGACTGAGAAATGGATGGAACGAATACACCTCAATGTCTCTGGTAAGGCCTTCGGGGAGAGGGTCCTCTGCTCTAGGCAGGGGTGAGTGGGAGGCAGGAAATACCTGACTCCTGGCACAGAGCTCACAAACCGAGCTTCCTGCAGAGCTCAGGCAGGGGACGCCAGCAGATGACGATGGCGATGCAGCAGCACTAGACAGAGCTGCAGGACCTCGGATGTCCCATCTGACCCTCAGTTCCTGCCCCTCTGGGACCTGGATTCCAAAGTGGTCGGATCTTCTGATCTTTCTCTCTTTCTTTCTCACCATGTATTTTTCAGCTTTTGTGACAAACTCGTGTTTGGCCTTAGTACTGGAACCATCCAAGCACCGCATTCCTTTAGTGGGGTGGGTCTGCATGTAACCAGCCTCAGCTCTCCCCCAGGCTGGACCACCCCCTTCAGACAGCGGGGTCTGAAGCTGCATCGCTCACCCCAAACTTAGGGCTGCTCAGAGCTCCTTATAGAGGAAACAGGGTGTGGAACGGAGTAACCACACTCCTTAGGGCAGAGGCCCCAGACCTGTGTTTGATGGGTCAAATCCACCTCTACATGTGCAGTGCAATAACTGAGCCTGTGTTATAAAAATCATAAAATGTTTGTTTTACTTTTTTTCCTCTTCTTTTCCCCTTCCCCTTCCTTTCCCTTTTTATGAGACAGGGTCTCGCACTGTCGTCACCCAGGCTGGAGTGCAGTGGCACGATCTCAGCTCACTGCAGCCTTGATCTCCCGGGTTCAAGCAATCCTCCCACCTCCAAAGTAGCTAGGATCGCAGGTGCATGCCACCATGCCCAGCTAACTTTTTAATTTGTTGTAGAAATGGGTCTTGCTATGTTGCCCAGGCTGGTCTTGAACTCCTGGCCTCAAGCAATCTTCCTGCTTCAACCTCTCAAAGCATTGGGATTACAGGCATGAGTCACCGCACCCTGATCTTCTGATTTTTCAAGAGATGATGGAAATCTAGATTTTCCAGTGAAATCTCTCAGTGTGTTAATGTTCATGGCAAATTCTCATGAGCTCTTCAAGGTTAGATGACACTGTTGTCGAACCCCAAAGGCCAAGTTTGAGCTCCCGATGCGTAGTCAGCCAAACACTGACACATCAGTGCTTAGAAGCTGAGAAAGGATTATTTAATTTAGCCAAATCGAGGGGACAGAAGAGAGAAACTCTCAAATCTGACCTAACTTTGAGCGTTACTGGGGGCTTTTACGAGTAAAGTAAATTGTCAAAGCTGTTTTGCCCCTTGGCTCATCAAATTTCTGGATGTCATCAAGGAGGTCTGTGTGATCTAAGGATCATTGTTCTTTGAAAGAGAGACAAGTTCATTTATCTTGCAGGCAGCTGCCAGGGAGTCAGGATGTAAGTTAAACAATTATTAGTGAATTAGTGGTTACCCGCTACTGAAATGACCAAATGTAACTAATCATGCATGGAGGAAGGAAAGGACAAAGAGAAAAGAAAAGAAGTAAAACGATCATCTTATAATTTTTATAACATAGGTTCAGTTATAGCACTGCACATGTAGGGGTGGCTTTGACCCATCAAACACAGGTGTGGGGAGCCCCTGCCATAGGGAGTGTGGGCACTCTGTTCCACACCGTTTCCTGGGTGGGCAGTTCTGAGCAGCCTTAAGTTTGGGGTGAGCAATGCAACTTCAGACCCCGCTGTGTGAAGGAGGTGGTCCAGCCTTGGGGAGAGCTGAGGCTGGGTGCACACAGACCCACCCCACTAAAGGAATGCGGTGCTTGGATGGCTGCAATACTGAAGGAAGCCATGAAAGTAACACAAGTTTGTCAAAGCTGAAAAGTCCGTGAACTAAACTGATAAAATTCACTTAGAGGTGGTGGGAATAGGCCAGGCATGGTGGCTCACACCTGTAATCCCAGAACTTTGGGAGGCCGAGGCAGGCGGATCACGAGGTCAGGAGATCGAGACCATCCTGGCTAACACGGTGAAACCCTGTCTGTACTAAAAATGCAAAAAGTTAGCCAGGCGTGGTGGCGGGCGCCTGTGGTCCCAGCTACTTGGGAGGCTGAGACAGGAGAATGGCGTGAACCCGGAAGGTGGAGCTTGCAGTGAGCCGAGATCACGCCACTGCACTCCAGTCTGGGCGACAGAGCGAGACTCTGTCTCAAAAAAAAAAAAAAAAAGAAAAAGAGGTGGTGGGAATAGAACTTTGCAATCATTCAGAAAGCAGACATCCGGCAATGAGCATGAAAGAAGAGTAGATTACAGTTCCCAAGGAGGTTCAGTGTGGTCAAGGCCTTTCAGAGGGGATTTCGGGTGAGCGAAAGTGATTCAAAGTGGAGAAAAGCAGGACTGAGTTGGGTGCAGTGGTTCCCGCCTATAACCCCAGCACTTTGGGAGGCTGAGGTCGGAGGATCGTTTGAGCCCAGGAGTTTGAGACCAGCCTGGGTAACATGGCAAGACCCTGTCTCTACAAAGTGTTTAAAAAACTAACTAGGTATGGTGGCACATGCCTGTAGTCCCAGTTACTCAGGGGGCTAAGGTGAGAGGATTGCTTGAGCCTAGGAGGTTGAGGCTACAGTGAGCTAGGATTGCGTGACTGCACTCCAGCCTGGGTGACAAAGCAAGACCCTGCCTCTAAAGAAAAAAAAGAGGCCGGGTGTCGTGGCTTACACCTGTAATCCCAGCACTTTGGGAGACCAAGGCGGGAGGATCACTTGAGGTCAGGAGTTCAAGACCAGCCTGGCCAACATGGTGAAACCCCGTATCTACTAGAAATACAAAAAATTAGCTGGGTGTGGTGGTGGGCACCTGTAATCCCAGCTACTTGGGAGGCTGAGGCAAGAGGATCACTTGAACTGGGGAGGTAGAGGTTACAGCGAGCCAAGATCGCACCACTGCACTCCAGCCTGGGTGACAGAGGGAAACTCCATCTCAAAAAACAAACAAACAAACAAACAAAAAAAAAAAAAGCAGGACTGGAGAGAGGTAGAATGAAGTGGCAAGGGGTTCCTGAGGGGTGATTTGGGACAGGACATCTAAAGCCAGGTGTACGCTCACGTCCTCAGTCCCTCAGGCTCCAGCATGGGCTCTGTTCTTTTGCAGAAAGGCCTTTTCCACCTCATATCCAGTTCCCTCCAGAAATTCAAGAGTCCCAGGAAGTCACTCTGACCTGCTTGCTGAATTTCTCCTGCTATGGGTATCCGATCCAATTGCAGTGGTTCCTAGAGGGGGTTCCAGTGGGGCAGGCTGCTGTCAACTCGACCTCCTTGGCCACCAAGTCTGTCTTCACCCGGAGCGAGCTCAAGTTCTCCCCACAGTGGAGTCACCATGGGAAGATTGTGACCTGCCAGCTTCACGATGCGGATGGGAAGTTCCTCTCCAATGACACGGTGCAGCTGAACGTGAAGCGTGAGTCTCCCCGACATGCCTGTGGGAAGGGCAAGATCTGTGTCGCCTTCTCCCCAGGGCAAGGCCTGTGTCACCTTCTCCCCAGGGCAAGGTCTGTGTTACCTTCTTCTCAGCCCCACAGGGGGCATGCACCCAGGGCACGGGGAAGCCTGCACAGACGGTGGCGTCCTCTAGCCCTGGTCACACTGCCTTGTCAGCCCCGGTGTTTCAGGAAAAAGATTTGCTCTAGCCTAACAGAATAAAATGATCCATCCTCAAGCCATGACATGAATTGGGGATTATCTGGTTAGGTCTTTTTGTTCCCCTCTTGGTGGGAATTTTTTTTGCATCGTTATCTTGTGCCTCATTCATTCAATAAATACGTATCATGAACCTACTAGGTACCAGGCCTTATTATGGCTGCCAATGGGGGTCATGGGGCGGTGGGCAGGGTGCAGCAGTGAGCAAAGCTCTTGCCCCACACGGAGCTGGCACTGCAGTGAAAGAGACAGACAACAAACGGATTAACAAAGAAATACAGAGCATGAGCCAAGACATTAGAATCTGGAACAAAGCAATGTTAACAAAGAAATATACAACACTATTGTAGGTAATGATATGTGTGTTAGGAAAAAAATAAGGCCGGGAGAGGTGAGTGATGGAGAGAGACCTCTCTAAGAAGGTGAGCACTTAGGCCAGGCATGGTGGCTCACGCCTGTAATCCTAGCACTTTGGAAGGCCGAGGCGGGCGGATCACAAGGTCAGGAGATCGAGACCATCCTGGCTAACATGGTGAAACCCCGTCTCTAGTAAAAATACAAAAAATTAGCCGGGCGTGGTGGCGGGCGCCTGTGGTCCCAGCTACTTGGGAGGCTGAGGCAGGAGAATGGCGTGAACCCGGGAGGCGGAGCTTGCAGTGAGCTGAGATCGCACCACTGCACTCCAGCCTGGGTGACAGAGCGAGACTCCATCTCAAAAAAAAAAAAAAAAAAAAAAAGAAGGTGAGCACTTAAGCTGACTGGAACGGAGGGAGTGGCTGAGGCCGGCAAATATTTTCGAGAGGAGGATTTCAGGGAAAGAGAAGAGCAGGTTCAAAGCTTTGAGGCAGGAGCTGGGTGGGAGGACCTCAGAGGCTGAAGTTCACTGCCCCTGAGGGCCACATGGTAGGACAGGATGCAGCAGATGGAGCAGGACTCTGGATCCCGAGGGCTGAGGTGAGGGTTTGGGCGTGGTTTCCAGCAGGATTGGCGAGGTCTGGTGGATGGTGTTAGGAACCCTGCGTGCTGCTGGTGGAGATCAACAAGTAGAGGAAGTGGGAGGGGGAAGCTGAGAGCCGAGTTAGGAGGCCGTGACCAACACCTGGGCGAAGGGACCGGCAGGCCACCACTTTGTCGGAATAAAAGCACTTTCCACACCCTCCGCCCTTGAGAATTCCCTGCCCCCTCCCCGACTGCCCCTCTGCTCCTCCAGACACCCCGAAGTTGAAGATCGAGGTCAATCCCAGTGATGCCATAGTGAGGGAGGGGGACTCTGTGACCATGACCTGCGAGGTCAGCAGCAGCAACCCGAAGTACACGACGGTATCCTGGCTCAAGGATGGGACCCCGCTGAAGAAGCAGAATGCACTCATGCTAACCCTGCAAGAAGTGACCAAGGACCAGAGTGGGAAGTACTGCTGTCAGGTCTCCAATGACGTGGGCCCGGGAAGGTCGGAAGAAGTGCTCCTGCAAGTGCAGCGTGAGCCCCTCAGAGCTGGGGATGGGCCAGGCAGGGAGGTAGCAGGGGTGGACCTGGAGAGGGGAGCCACGGGGGCTCTCGGGGCCATGTGCACAGGTTGGGGGTGCTCTCCTCACCCCTCCACCCGCCTCTGCCCCCTCTTCCAGATGTCCCGGAACCTTCCACGGTTCAGATCCTCCAGTCACCGGCTGTGGAGGGAAGTGAAGTCAAGTTTCTTTGCACATCACTGGCCAATCCTCTTCCAACAAATTACACGTGGTACCACAATGGGAAAGAAATGCAGGGAAGGACAGAGGAGAAATTCCACATCCCAAAGATCCTCCCCTGGCACGCTGGGACGTATTCCTGTGTGGCAGAAAACATTCTTGGTACTGGACAGAGGGGCCCGGGAGCTGAGCTGGATGTCCAGTGTGAGTAGCCACGGAGCCTCTGGTTCTAGGGAGAGAAGATGGACACAGGGAACGGAGAAGGCAGATGGGGTGCAGGGCATTCCGGGGTCCTGGAGTCAAGAGCAAGGAGCAGTCAGGGTCTCCTGACATGTAAACTTCTCAGGGCAAGGACTTTGTTGCTGTTCACAGCTTCACAGCTGCTGTCTCAGCTCCTGGCATAGGGCCTGGCTCATGGAGGGTGCTCGGTAGATGCCTGGGTTTTTTTTGTTGTTTTTTTTTGTTTTTGTTTTTGAGACGGAGTTCCCTCTGTCTCCCAGGCTGGAGTGCAGTGGCACAGTCTCGGCTCACTGCAAGCTCCGCCTTCCCGGGTTCACGCCATTCTCCTGTCTCAGCCTCCTGAGTAGCTGGGACTACAGGCGCCTGCCACCACGCCCGGCTAATTATTTGTACTTTTAGTAGAGATGGGATTTCACCGTGTTAGCCAGGATGGTCTCGATCTCCTGACCTCGTGATCCACCCGCCTCAGCCTCCCAAAGTGCTGGGATTAGAGGCGTGAGCCACCGCGCCCGGCCTGTAGATGCTTGTTGAATGAATGAGGCCAGGTGCAGTGGCTCACGCCTGCAATCCCAGCTCTTTAGGAGGCTGAGGCAGGAGGGTCTCTTGAACCCAGGAGTTTGAAACCAGCCTGGGCCACACAGCGAGATACCATCTCTACAAAAAAATACAAAAATTAACTGAGCATGGTGGTGCGTGCCTGTGGTCCCAGCTACTGGGGAGGCTGAGGAGGGAGAATCACTTGAGCCCAGGAGGTGAAGGCTGCAGACAGAGCTATGTTCCTGCTACTGCACTCCAGCCTGGGTAACAGAGCAAGACCTGGGTCTCAAAAAGAAAAAGAAAATGCCGGGACTGGGATTATAGGTGTGAGCTGGGCACAGTGGCTCACACTTGTAATCCCAGCACTTTGGGAGGCCAAGGCGGGCAGCTCGCTTGAGGCCAGGAGTTCAAGCCCCGCCTGGGCAACATGGCAAAACCCCATCTCTACAAAAAAATTAGCCTGGCATGGTCATGCATGCCTGTAGTCTCAGCTACCCAGGAGGCTGAGGTGGGAGGATCACCTGAGCCTGGAAGTTGAGGCTGCAGTGAGCCTGTGATCATGCCACTGCACTCCAGCCTGGGTGACTGAGTGAGACCTTGTCTCAGAAGAAAGAATGGATTGGCCAGGCACAGTGGCTTATGCCTGTAATCCTAGCACTTTGGGAAGCCAAGGTGGGTGGATCACATGAGCTCAGGAGTTCGAGACCAGCCTGGCCAACATGTTGAAACCCTGTCTTTACTAAAAATACAACAGATTAGCCGGGCATGGTGGTGGGCACCTGAAATTCCAGCTACCCAGGAGGCTGAGGCAGGAGAATCGCTTGAACCCAGGAGGCAGAGGTTGCAGTGAGCTGAGATCATGTCACTGCACCCTAGCCTGGGGGATAGAGTGAGACTCTGTCTCCAAAAAGAAAGAATAATTAACTGCAAGATACCAGGACTCCATGAGGGACGCAGAGACTTAGTGTCCCTAGGCGGTGGCTGAGTCTTGAAAGAGGTCTTGAAATTTTTAACGAGAACTGGGGCAAACTGTCTCATTACCTCTCCATTGTGAGACCCTCTTTAACACAGTGAATCTTGTTACCATGTAGAGCACAGGACAAAAAGAACACATAAGCTTGATCCTTGGACCCTGAGATGTCATATGTGCTAACGGGACAGGGGTGTCCAAATCCTGAGCATCTCAGACAGCTGGATGCGCGACCACAGCAGCCGCAGCGATGTTTGTGGAGTGTTTGCCACACGCCACACTCTGCTCTAAGGGCGTCATCTCATTTCCTTCTTGAAACAATTCCCAGGAGGTTAGGAGCTCTCAGGACTCACCCCCCACCCACCCCCCACTGCCTCTTGTTTTTGAGATGGAGTCTCCCTCTGATGCCCAGGCTGGAGTGCAGTGGCTTGATCTCGGCTCACTGCAACCTCCACCTCCCGGGTTCAAGTGATTCGCTTGCCTTAACCTCCTGAGTAGCTGGGACTACAGACATGCACCACCATGCATAGCTAATTTTTAAAATTTTTAGTAGAGACAGGGTTTTGCTGTGTTGGCAAGGCTGGTCTTGAACTCCTGACCTCAGGTGATCCGCCCGCCTCCGCCTCCCAAAGTGCTGAGATTACCAGCGTGAGCCACTACGCCTGGCCTCAGGACCCCATTTGACAGACGCGTAAACTGAGACCCACAGCCCATGCCCATGCACCTCTCGGCAGCCGTCTGGCTTCAGCGCTGTGCCCTGAACCCCTGCACCAAACCACAGCCAGGCCAGAGAGCCAGGGCAGGGTTTCTGTTCTCACACAGATGCAGGAAGGATGCACAAGCCCCCTTTGATTAATTTAGGACCTGTGCAGATGCCCGGGACAGGTAGCGGGAGAAGAAACAGCAGGAGGGAAGGGGTACTATGGACAGCTGGCTTTTCTTTACTCACCTCTCCGGTTTTCTTCCAGATCCTCCCAAGAAGGTGATCACGGTGATTCAAAACCCCACGCCAATTCGAGAAGGAGACACGGTGACCCTTTCCTGTAACTACAATTCCAGTAACCCCCGTGTTACCCGGTATGAATGGAAACCCCGCAGCACCTGGGAGGAGCCATCGCTTGGGGTGCTGAAGATCCAAAACGTTGGCTGGGACAACACAACCATCGCCTGCGCAGCTTGTAACAGTTGGTGCTCGTGGGCCTCCCCTGTCGCCCTGAATGTCCACTGTGAGTCCCTGGGCTAGGTAGGGGGATCTGGGAGGTGGCCCGGCTGGGATGAGGGGATGAAGGCAACGAGGCCGGAGCCTGGGCCAGTGTCTTCAACAGAATTGAGGGACAGGAGCTCAGCCTCAGGTCCTAGGGGAGGGGAGGCCTGGGGACAGCAAAAGGGACAGGGAGTGGAGAGATCAGCTTGGGACCCTTGCCCTCCAGATGCCCCCCGAGATGTGAGGGTCCGGAAAATCAAGCCCCTTTCCGAGATTCACTCTGGGAACTCGGTCAGCCTCCAATGTGACTTCTCAAGCAGCCACCCCAAAGAAGTCCAGTTCTTCTGGGAGAAAAATGGCAGCCTTCTGGGGAAAGAAAGCCAGCTGAATTTTGACTCCATCTCCCCAGAAGATGCTGGGAGTTACAGCTGCTGGGTGAACAACTCCATAGGACAGACGGCGTCCAAGGCCTGGACACTCAAAGTGCTGTGTGAGTGAGGGCCGGAGGCTGGGAGTGGAGCAGAGCGGGGACCAGTGGCCTGCCTGGTAGTGACTTCACGCCCCCTCCCCCTGCCCGCCATGCAGATGCACCCAGGAGGCTGCGTGTGTTCATGAGCCCGGGGGACCAAGTGATGGAGGGGAAGAGTGCAACCCTGACCTGTGAGAGTGACGCCAACCCTCCCGTCTCCCACTACACCTGGTTTGACTGGAATAACCGAAGCCTCCCCTACCACAGCCAGAAGCTGAGATTGGAGCCGGTGAAGGTCCAGCACTCGGGTGCCTACTGGTGCCAGGGGACCAACAGTGTGGGCAAGGGCCATTCTCCTCTCAGCACCCTCACCGTCTACTGTAAGGCCTCTTCCTGCTCTTGTTCTTCTTGGGGGTGGTCAGTCCTCCCTTCCTTCCTTCCTTCCTTCCTTTCTCTCTTTCTTTTCCTCTTCCTCTTCTTCCCCTCCTCCTCCTCTTCCTCCTCCTTCTTCTTCTGCTTTCTCCTCCTCCTCCTCCTCCTCTTTCTTCTCCTTCTCTTTCCTTCTTCTTCTTCTTATAGAGACAAGGTCTTACTCTGTCTCCCAGGCTGGAGTGCAGTGGCATAATGACACCTCACTGCAGCCTCCAATTCCTGGGCTCAAGCAATCCTTTCGCCTCAGCCTCCTGAGTAGCTGGGACTATAGACATGCACCACCATATCCGGCTAATTTTTACATTTTTGTAGAGGGGTCTTACTATGTTGTAGTATTTTACTATTTTGTAGAGGGGTCTTACTATGTTGACCAGGCTGGTTTCAAACTCCTGACCTCAAGTGACCCTTCTGCCTCAGCTTCCCAAAGCCCTGGGATTGGAGCCATGAGCCACTGTGCCTCTCCCTATTTCCTCTCAGGCTCCTCTCTGGCCCTGTCTGCTCCTGTGACTTCCCGAAAAGCCTTCCAGACCAGCTGGCCCCTTCTTCCCCACCTCACTGTCCCCTTTCCCATTCACACCCCTTGCTCCAGGCCATCTGCCACTGTGCTGGAGGAGTCATCTTGTCCTGCGTCACCAGTCTCTCTTTTTCTACCTCCCCTGCAGTCTCTCCTGCCTCCCTCTAGGGGGTCCCCTCTTAGGCTGCTCCACCTTCCAGAAGTTCTGAGCTCCTACTGGGTCCCTGTAGGGGACCCAGACTCTCTCTCTCTGACTACTCTGTCTCTCTCAGCCCTGACAGGCTCCTTGTTTTTATCTTTTAAAACATAAATGCTTTTTTTTTTTTTTTTTTTTGAGACGGAGTCTCGATCTGTCACCCAGGCTGGAGTGCAGTGGCGCGATCTCGGCTCACTGCAAGCTCCGCCTCCCGGGTTCACGCCATTCTCCTGCCTCAGCTCCCCAAGTAGCTGGGAATACAGGCGCCTGCCACCACGCCCGGCTAATTTTTTGTATTTTTAGTAGAGACGGGGTTTCACCGTGGTCTCAATCTCCTGACCTCATGATCCGCTTGCCTCGGCCTCCCAAAGTGTTGGGATTACAGGCGTGAGCCACCGCACCCGGCCGAATTTTTTTTTTTTTTTTTTTTTTTGAGACAGGGTCTCACCCTGTTGCACAGGTTGGAGTGCAGTGGCACAATCTCAGCTCCTGCAGCCTCGACCCCCTAGGCTCAAGTGATACTCCTGTCTCGGCCTCCACAGTAGTAAACTTGAGTGGTTTTTAAACAGTTCATACAAGCACCTGGTAAAAAAATAAAATGTAAGCATGAAAGGGTAAATAGTGGAAAGACAGATGCGGCTTACTCTTGATCCCCGAGAACTCTCATCCCCACCAAAGGTCCTCACTGCACACAGTCTTCCCAACTCCTCCAGAGGTATTTTTCACGTGCACAATTCACACACAGAGGTCTGTGCCTATACACCCTTCCTCATGACACAGACGAGGCAGAGCTCACACTTTGCCCGGGAATTTTCTTTGCTGTTTTCCATGTAATAATACTGTTTGGACATTGTTCTGTATCTATGCATACACAGAGTGTCTAAAGTCTGGAGGCTGGGCATGGTGGTTCATGCCTGTAATCCCAACACTTTGAGAGGCCGAGGTGGGAGGATCACTTGAGCTCAGGAGTTCGAGACCAGCCTGGGCAACATAGCCCATACCTCATAGCAAGATCTCATCTCTACAAAAAATACCAAAAAAATTTTAAAAACAAACAAACAAAACAATAACAACAACAAAAAAGAGTCTGGAAGCATAGGGAACATAATTAATTTATTGTACTTTTTCAGATTAATTGGAAACATGGCCTTAAATTGAGGGAACCTGACCAGGCACAGTGGCTCACGCCTGTAATCCCAGCACTTTGGGAGGCCAAAGTGGGTGGCCACAAGCACTTTGGGAGGCCACAAGGTGGATGGATCACTTGAGGCCAGGAGTTCCAGACCAGCCTGGCCAATGGTGAAACCCCATCTCTACTAAAAATACAAAAATTAGCTGGGTGTGGTGGTGCGCACCCGTAGTCCCAACTACTTGAGAAGCTGAGGCAGGAGAATCGCTTGAACCTGGGAGGCGGAGGTTGCAGTGAGCCAAGATCTCACCACTGCGCTCCAGCCTGGGTGAAAGAGTGAGACTCTGTCTCAATCAATCAATCAGTCAATCTAGGGAACCATACCAGCAAGGCCGAAGGCCAAAGGAAAACATCTGAAACATGTTCTCTGGAAATGTAACAGACACATCCCATCGTATAAAACCATTGTTCCCTGGTTGTCCCCTTTGCAGACAGCCTGAGGGCCTCCTCTTTTTCCTGGGGCCATGGATTCCTCGTGTATGAAGGTTGCATACATCCTCCTCTCAGTGCCCTCTCCAGGGCCTAGGTCTGCAGCCTCTTGTTTTGGGCACGCCTGCAAGGACAGTTGCAAGATGCATTCCCATGTGGAATTGCTGGGTGGAAGACAGGTGCACTTTCAGAGCTGATCACACAGCTATACTGCCGTGAAGAGCTGCACCCATTTATGCGGGTGCGGGTCACAGGCTCTGGGCGTGCCACGTCTGTGGGAAAAGAAGCTCCTCAGGAGAATTAGTGCCTTATTCCTAAAGGGAGGCCCAGAGCAAGCAGGAGCCATTGTCACCCTCTTCCTCTGCACCCCTGTATGCATGCAGGGAGACGGACGAGTCTGGCTGCAGAGAGTAGTCCAGGATGCCTTCCAGGCAAAGGCTGCCAGGGAGAGCTGGCCCCTCAGTTGATTAAGGTCTCTCCTTTCTCCACCCAGATAGCCCAGAGACCATCGGCAGGCGAGTGGCTGTGGGACTCGGGTCCTGCCTGGCCATCCTCATCCTGGCAATCTGTGGGTTCAAGCTCCAGCGACGGTGAGCTCCTGCCACCCCCTACCACCTCCTCTCTCCTTTGGCAGAGGCCCGTGTCCAGTTGCTCCATCTCGAAGCCTCCAGCCTGTGGAGTCCCTGAGCCTCACACATGTGCCTTTATTTCTCAGTTGGAAGAGGACACAGAGCCAGCAGGGGCTTCAGGAGAATTCCAGTGGCCAGAGCTTCTTTGTGAGGAATAAAAAGGTAGGATGGGGCTGGGCACGGTGGCTCATGCCTGTAATCCCAGCACTTTGGGAAAGTGAGGCAGGTGGACCACCTGAGGTCAGGAGTTCGAGACCAGCGTAGCCAACATGGTGAAACCCTGTCTCTACAAAAAATATTTTAAAAATTAGCCGGGCATGGTGGTGCATGCCTGTAATTCCAGCTACTCGGGAGGCTGAGGCAGGAGAATCGCTTGAACCTGGGAGGCAGAGGTTGCAGTGAGCCAAGATCGCGCCATTGCACTCCAGCCTGGGCGACAGACTGAGACTCTGCCTCAAAAAAAAAAAAAAAAAAAAGGGTAGGCATGAGGCAGACTGTGAAGCTGAGTGGGGAAACAAGGTGAAGGAAGGGGATAAAATGTCCTCTGAGGAGACCTGGGCTGTCAGAGGCCAGGGAAGGGGATGAGGGTTGGGGAACAGGTGGTTAGCACTTCACCCTCGTCTCCCTCCCAGGTTAGAAGGGCCCCCCTCTCTGAAGGCCCCCACTCCCTGGGATGCTACAATCCAATGATGGAAGATGGCATTAGCTACGCCACCCTGCGCTTTCCCGAGACGAACATACCACGAACTGGGTACTGAGGGTACCAGGAGGGTGACCCTGCACCCTGGGAGGGAGGCGGGAGGAAAAGCTCTTGTCCCGCCTGCCCTCTTTGTGCCAGGCCCATGCCAGGCACCCTGATACATGCACTGCCTCATTCCCGCTCGGCAACAAGCCTCTGGGTAAGGGCCAGTCTCCGGAAGTGGACCTGCTCCTTCAAGTCAGCAGCACACATGCCCAGTCCGTTCTTATCACAAAGGTCAAGACCTCGTGATACACACCCACACCTACTCCCTCCACGCACATTTGCACGAGCTCCTACTGTGAGCTTTGGGCACTGGGGAGGCCACAGGTTTTACATAAGGGGCTGAGGTTGGGGTGCTGTTGGGGGCTCTGGGTGTTGAGAGGCAGGAGAGTTCCTGGGAGATGCTTCATGCATGGTCGTCTATCTGCCCTGTCTCTCAGAGATGCAGAGACCTCAGAGATGCAGAGACCTCCCCCAGACTGCGATGACACGGTCACTTATTCAGTGTTGCACAAGCGCCAGGTGGTAAGGAGGGTGGGGCTGTGGAAGGCTGGGGACGGGGCCTGGCCTCAGCGGTGGGTCCCACATAGGAAGGACTTGGGTAGGCATCCGTGGTAGCAGAGGCTGGGTGTTGGAGACGGTTGCTCCGGCAGAGCTGGTCAGAGCCAGGCAGGTACCTCCAGGTCCTGGATGCCGGCCACAGCCAGTTTCCTGAAACGAGGATGCCCCCCTGGGCTTTTGGACCCCCGGGTGGAATGAAGGAGAGAATGCAGAGAAAAGCAGCGGTGGAGGCTGGTGACTGGGGTCAGGCTGACCACCATGTGGTTTTCTCAGGGCGACTATGAGAACGTCATTCCAGATTTTCCAGAAGATGAGGGGATTCATTATTCAGAGCTGATTCAGTTTGGGGTCGGGGAGCGGCCTCAGGCACAAGAAAATGTGGACTATGTGATCCTCAAGCGCTGACACCGGATGGGCTGCGGCGGAGGCTCTGGGGGCAGCGGGGGCCAGGGAAGTCCCAGAGTTTCCCCAGACACCACCACACGGCTTCCTCCTGCTCACATGTGCACACACACACACTCACTGCAGAGAACCTTGTGCCTGGCTCAGAGCCAGTCTTTTCGGTGAGGGTAACCCCAAACCTCCAAAACTCCTGCTCCCGTTCTGTTCCATTCTCCTTGCTACCCAGAAATCCATCTAAATACCTGCCCTGACATGCACATCTCCCCCTACCCCCACCACAGCCACTGGCCACCCCCACCCCCAGCTGCTTGTGTTCCTCCTGGGATCTGCTCGTCATCATTTTTCCTTCCCTTCTGCATCTCTCTGGCCCCCTACCCCCAATCTGACATCCCCACTCACGAATATTATGCCCAGTTTCTGCCACTGGGGGAAAGCAGTAGGAAGGGGCCTAGTCCCGGCCTGGCTTCTCCTCTGGAAGTGAGGCATTGCACGGGGAGGCATACGTAACAGCGGCCCCTTGACTCCGGGGACTCCGGGTTTGAGATGGACACACTGGTGTGGATTAACATGCCATGGAGACAGAGCTCACAATAAAAATGGCTCAGATGCCACTTCAGAGAACCAGTGAACTCTTTTCAGTCTGTGGAGTCGGAGTGGGGATGAGGAGAGGGGAAAGTCTTCATGGGGTCTGAGGGGAAGGAAATGGAGTCACAGTGGTTTAGTGATCAAACCGGCAGATTAGAGAGTCTGGTGTCTTGTTAGGAAAGGCATACTGGCTTTGCAGGCAGACAAGCGTGAGAGCTTGAATCTTGATTCTTCGGCTTAACTAGCCCGGTGATCTTGGCAGGGCTCACCAGCTTGCCTGAGTCTCGGCTTCTCCATCTGTAAAGTGGAGAGGGAAAGGCCACTGCCTGCCACGCAGGTGGCCCACGATAGGAAGTGCGGCATCGTCTTATATATGCTGGAGCCACATTGAGACCCAGTACAGAAGCCGAAAGTCCCCCAGAAAACAAACCTCCATCCTTTATTTGCATTTTTCGAAGAATGTGAAAAGGGGAAGCCGATTCAAAACAGCTCTTCCCAAAAGTGACACTACCCAGTTCTTGCACAACCCATAGCTGCCAGAGAAAGTCTTGAAGACCAGCCACCCTGAGAAACCTCACAGCTTTTCTGTCATTCGAGGTCCTCTGCACCCGTTCTCTAATACTGTTCACTGATTCAGACTTTCCAGTTAGGTGCCCCAGCTCCCCTCTCCGCTTCTCGGGTTTGATCTTTCTCCACTCATTCACCTGCTTCTGCAAAGGGGCTAAAGCCCATTCTCCTCAGAGGGCAGGGGTGTGATTATCTGATCATCAAGGAGATTGGCTCCTGGCACGTGGCAGGTGTCCCCAAACTGCCACCTTCCTTTCCCACCCTCCTTTCCCTCCCATCTCTGCTCAGTACCTGGACGGTAACTCTAGGAATTATGGTTCAGGGAGGCCTTGATCTCCCCATCAATCCACTTTGTCCCTGGTTTGATTCTCGTGAGCACCATTAACTTTTCTGGAGGAAGGTGAAGCTTTAAGAACTGTTTAAAGGCCAGGCATGGTGGATCATGTCTGTAATCACAGCACTCTGGGAGGCCAAGGTGGGCAGATCACCTGAGGTCAGGAGTTCAAGACCAGCCTAGCCAACATGGCAAAATCCTGTCTCTACCAAAAATACAAAAATTAGCTGGGCCTGGTGGTTCACACTTGTAATCTCAGCTACTTGGGAGGCTGAGGCAGGAGAGTCGCTTGAACCTGGGAGGTGGAGGTAGTGGTGAGCCGAGATCACGCCACTGCACTCCAGCCTGGGCAACAGAGTGAGACTCCGTCTCAAAACAACAACAACAAAAACTGTTTAAATGAGACAGGGAGGGTGTTGGGGTGTCTGTGCCCAAAATGAGGTCTGATGTCATTCAACCCTTTCTTCATTCATTCGGCACACAGATACTGAGCACCTGGAAATGCACCCAGTACAGAGCCAGTTGTTAGGACAAAAAAAGATAAGGCATAGGACCAACCTTGGGGATCTCTAGTCTAGGGCTGCCAAGGGTTTTTAAGGCAAGATCCCCTGGAGGGAGCTGAGGCAGTCTTAAGCCTGAAGGGCCTGGCTCAAGCTCCCTGGCAACCATCGAGCGTCTTCCCCTTCCCACCCTGTCCCTCAGCACAGCTGCTGACATAAACCTACTACATGGCTGATTGACCATGAGATGTGGCCATCAATAGACATTGCTGAGGCGTGAAGAGCAGGTGAAGAGCAGGTGGCCAGGAAGCTGGGGGGCCAGGACTCCAGACGCAGGCCGCCTTCCACAACCCCAGCTCTCACAGTCCTCCCAGGGTCCAGACAATGGATCGTGCATTTAGGTTCCCAAACACCTGCTGTGCAACCTGTAGTAGACAAAGCAGACCAAAGCCTTTGCCCTCAGGAGGCCGGCATTCTAGCTCAGGAGCCAGCCAAGACGATGTCGATGTCGCACTGAAGAAAGACAACAGAAGTGAGATTCACAGGAGGGATCGGTGTGGCTGAGGCACCCGGGAAGGCCCTCGGAGGAGGTGACCTTGGGCAAAGATCCAGACGCCAGGTGGGTGGGGCCAAAGCAGAGAAGATCTGGAAAACCCAACGGCTCCCCGGGGCTTCGCTCTTGCTGTAGGAGGGGAAGCCGCATTGCTGTGGATTCTTCCTTCATTCTGTCCATTTCTCAGTTCCCAACAACACACTGAACAGTAGGAAGCCAGTTCTCCGCTCACAGTGGGCGCTGCACCCCAGGTGTGGCCCTCGAGAAAAAGGCAAGCATGGACCAATTTAGTGGCTCCGAGGTATGAAAAGCAGTGAGATGGTGTCTTTGAGGGAGTTAGTGATAGGCTGAGACCCCCTTACTGTTCCCCCTGAAGCCTGGTGACCGGAGCTGCCAGGAGGCCACACAGAGAGAGGTTTATGATGGGGGACCTGGAATTCAGAAGGGGCAGAGTGGTCAGGTGACCCACATATGCCTGAGAAAACTGATGTGGAGAGGCTGTATTGTCATTTGGAGGTAGGAAACAGAGACAGACAGACAGACAGACAGACACGGGCACAGTGAGAGACAGACAGAATCACACAGCAGAGCTGGCTTCTCACCGGCAGGCATGGGCACACCTGAGAGAGCGTCCAGAGGGGTTAGAAATCTTCCTTAGGTCCTCCTGGGAGGCTCAGGTGACCCCAGTGGGAAACATGAAAGGCTGGGAGGATTCCCAGGGCTGAGAGAAGGAAGCTACGCAGCCAGCCGGTGCCACATTCCCTGTGCCTCAGGAAGTGCCCCCCAATGTCCCCAGCCATGCACCCTGGGGGGAGTCAGCTTGGACATCTGTGCCACCCCTTGACAGGCAGAGTGAGGGCCACAACCTGGGTCTTCCAGTGCCAGGCAGCAGAGGCTGCCCCCGTCCCTTGCCTTCCTCCTCCCGCTCCTTCCTCCAGCCCTAGGAAGGTCGGAAGCTACCACCTTGGAGCTAGAGGGGAAGCAGAGGGAGAACAGAGGGTCCCTCCTCGCAAAAACTAAAACAAGCCCACAGCCTGTGCAGAACCACACCTGGGTGTGATCACTCCTTACCCCACACACCCACTGCCACTTGGAGATGGCTTCATGGCTGCAGTCCCAGGGCACCCTGTGTTGTCAGGGGTGAGCCAGCGAGGCCCGGGGCCTGCCCAGGGGTGCATCGAGGGTGGAGAAGACCTGGCCCCAGCGCAGGTATGAACAGGCAGGAGGGCTAGGGAGGGAATAGCTCTGGGTTGTGGCCGAGCCCCCGAGCCCTGCTCTTGAGAGGCACTGGCTACACACCTGGCCCCTACCCAGATAGGACCCCGATTCCTCCCTGGCCCCTCTGTGTTCCTGCATCTTCCCAGCCCCTCACCTCCTCCGGTGTGGCCTCACCTCCAGTCAGGATGCCCCATTAGCTGCTCACCCAAGCTGCTAGAACCTCAGGCTAATGGCCCTGCCACCTGCCCTCCTCCCCTTCCGGCTCACTGCCCATTCCGGGCATCCTCCGTCAGCCCGCTGAGGGGACTGCTGAGCCTCAGAGACATCTGGCAGCACCGGAGGTGGGTCCCTCTCTCTGTGTGTCCTCTCTTCACCTGACTGTTCCCCAGACCCCCAGACCCCCTGCCCAGGTGGCCCCTGAGATCTGCTAAGCTCAACCATGACACGGATGGGGCCTAGCTGACCCTTGGGCTCTCCCTGGGGGACCCCCTTTTCCTGCCCCTGGCCACACCCTCACCTCATCTACACCCTTCTTCCTCCCCACTGCTCCTCTGGCTTTCCACTGTTGGGGAGCATCTCCTGCCTTGCCAGGGAACCGGGGAGGGCAGTGGGCTCAGAAGTCAAACTCCCATTCCCAGGGAAGGCTCAGGCTGTGGGCCCAGCCCTGTTCTGAATTCTCTCCACCCCTCTTCCCCACAGAGTCTCAGAAATCGAGAAGCCTTCTTCCTCTGGGACCTGCGCGCCACATCCTATCTCCTGTGACACTGCAGGAGCTTCCCTGGTTTTAAGAGGTGATATGGTGGAGAGAAAGCACAGGTCTGGGGGCCACAGGTCCTGGCTTCTCATCCAGGCTCCGCTGCTCCCTGACTGCTGCCTTTCTCTGTGGGCCTCCGTTTCCTCCGTGATCCCACCAGGCGAATTGTAATCCTCCACACAGGGCTGGAACCCGCGACTGATCTCAGGAACCCCTCCTCTCCGGGGCCCCAAGATCTGAGGACAGGGAGCCAGTTGCACACAGGAGCCGTGCAGGCCAGGACGGCGGCCCCATGGACCTGCCCCCGCAGCTCTCCTTCGGCCTCTATGTGGCCGCCTTTGCGCTGGGCTTCCCGCTCAACGTCCTGGCCATCCGAGGCGCGACGGCCCACGCCCGGCTCCGTCTCACCCCTAGCCTGGTTTACGCCCTGAACCTGGGCTGCTCCGACCTGCTGCTGACAGTCTCCCTGCCCCTGAAGGCGGTGGAGGCGCTAGCCTCGGGGGCCTGGCCTCTGCCGGCCTCGCTGTGCCCCGTCTTCGCGGTGGCCCACTTCTTTCCACTCTATGCCGGCGGGGGCTTCCTGGCCGCCCTGAGTGCAGGCCGCTACCTGGGAGCAGCCTTCCCCTTGGGCTACCAAGCCTTCCGGAGGCCGTGCTATTCCTGGGGGGTGTGCGCGGCCATCTGGGCCCTCGTCCTGTGTCACCTGGGTCTGGTCTTTGTGTTGGAGGCTCCGGGAGGCTGGCTGGACCACAGCAACACTTCCCTGGGCATCAACACACCGGTCAACGGCTCTCCGGTCTGCCTGGAGGCCTGGGACCCGGCCTCTGCCGGCCCGGCCCGCTTCAGCCTCTCTCTCCTGCTCTTTTTTCTGCCCTTGGCCATCACAGCCTTCTGCTACGTGGGCTGCCTCCGGGCACTGGCCCACTCCGGCCTGACGCACAGGCGGAAGCTGAGGGCCGCCTGGGTGGCCGGCGGGGCCCTCCTCACGCTGCTGCTCTGCGTGGGACCCTACAACGCCTCCAACGTGGCCAACTTCCTGTACCCCAATCTGGGAGGCTCCTGGCGGAAGCTGGGGCTCATCACGGGTGCCTGGAGTGTGGTGCTTAATCCGCTGGTGACCGGTTACTTGGGAAGGGGTCCTGGCCTGAAGACAGTGTGTGCGGCAAGAACGCAAGGGGGCAAGTCCCAGAAGTAACGCCATTGCTCGGGGGAAGGAGCATGGGGCAGGAGGGCCCGGCTGCTTCTCCAGGCCCCTGCGCGGGGCTGCTTCAGAGGAACTGCAGGGCAGCCTGGCCCGGAGGCCTCCGTGGAGCCACTCAAGCGGAGAGCGGTGCCTGCTGAGGGCAGCACCCCAGTCAAGAGAGGAGCACAGAGCCAGAGCAAGCTGGCAGGGGGAGGTAAGTCTGCCCCTGCACGTGTCGGCCCCCTTCCTCGCCTATCTTTCTCTCCCCTCTGCACGTCCTCACGTCTTCAGTGGGCCGCGAGCAGAGGCCTTGTACTTACGGGAAGGAGGAGGCAGTCTGTTTCTGACCCACAGGAACTGCCACTCCGGGGATGCACTTGAGGACACGCTACTCTGAAATCAGTTCCCAGGAGAGAACATTTGATTTCCGAGTACGAGAGGAGGCAGGAGGCAGGATAATGACGCTGTTATACCATGTGGAACTCGCAAGGGGGCAGCCTTGGAGCTTGGAACGGAGGCTGGCAGGAAAAGATGCTTCAGCCGGGGAGGGAAAATGCAAGGTTCCGCAGTGATGCGCAAAGGCCACGCAGTTGACTCTTGAACAACGTGGGGATGGGGTGCCGGATCCCCACGCAGTGGAAAATCTGTGCATGACTTTGACTCCCCCAAAGTTCAACTACTAATAGCCTACTGTTGACCAAAAGCTTTACCCAGTATATAAACAATTGAGTAAGACATATCTGAAGCCAGGCACAGTGGCTTATGCCTGTAATCCCAGCACTTAAGGAGGTCGAGGCGGGAAGACTGCTTGAAGCCAGGAGTTCAAGACCAGCCTGGGCGACATAGTGAGACCCCACCTCTACAAATAATAAAAATAAAAATAATTAGCTGGGCGTGGTGGTGAGTGCCTGTAGTCCCAGCTACTCGGGAGTCTGAGGTGGGAGGATCGCTTGAGCCCAGGATCGAGGCTGCAATGCCATGATCGCACCACTGCACTCCAGCCTGGGTGACAGAGCAAGATCCTGTCTCTGGAAAAAAAAGAAAAAAGACATATTTTGTATGTTATATGTATTATGTACTGTATTCTTACAATAAAGTAAGCTAAAGAAAAGTACATATTACTGAAAACATTACTAGAAACAGAAAATACCTTCACAGCACTGTGCTGTATTTATCAATACCGTAAGTTTATGTTGTCTGTTTATAAGAGAAGTTGTCTGTCTGAAGTGGCAGTAACCACAGCTGCAGATCTCAATCTGTGGTAGATATCAAGCAGTTCAACCCTTTTTTGTAATGTCATGACTTTTCTTTGCTTCTTGGAAGCAGCTCTGGCATCACTAGTGGCCCCGCATATGGGGTCTAAGGGGTTATTCAAAGTTTACGGTATTGCATTAAACATGGTGAAACATATGCAATGACTACGAAAGATCACTTTTTACTTCTATACACAATGTACTGGCGAGAACTGCTCACCAGGAGATGATTAGCTTCACGTGGTGTTTGAAGCAGATAACTCAACAGTTGAGCTCACGGAGAAAGCACAAGAGGTGGCTATGAAATTATTATAGGAGTACAGTATATCTACAGTAAATATGCACTTATGACTTTAATACTGCACATCTTTATGTTTGCTTGCATTTCTCTTGACTTCAAATGGCATCGAATAGAGTTTGTGTTTGCATGAGTATATTTTTGATAAATTTTAACTTTTTTGTTTTGTTTTGTTTTTAGACAGAGTCTTGCTCTGTCTCCCAGGCTGGAGTGCAATGGTGTGATCTTGGCTCACTGCAACCTCCGCCTCCCGGGTTCAAGCAATTCTCCTGCCTCGGCATCCCAAGTAGCGGGGATTACAGGCAACTACCACCACACCTGGCTAATTTTTTGTATTTTAAGTAGGATGGCGTTTCGCCATGTTGGCCAGGCTGGTCTCGAACCCCTGACCTCAGTTGACCCACCCGCTTCGGCCTCCCAAAGTGCTGGGATTACAGGCGTGAACCACGGTACACTGACAATTTTAACTTTCTATAAGAGATTTGCCCAGCCTGGGCAACATGGCGAAACCCTGTCTTTACCAAAAATACAAAAAAATTAGCTGGGCATGGTGGCGTGTGCCTGTAGTCCCAGCTACTTGGGAGGCTGAGGTGGAAGGACTGTTTGAGCCTGGGAGGCGGAGGTTGCAGTGAGCCGAGATCACGTCATTGCACTCCAGCCTGGGCAATAGAGCCAGATCCTGTCTCAAAAAAAAAAAAAAAAAAAAGCTTTGTGTCCATTTTGTGGCAGTAAATAGACTAGTACCTACATATATTTTTTGTATTCGTGGCATACTTAACTTTTGCTTAATTTTTAAAATATATTTCTAGGCTTGTGTTTCCTCTAAGTTTTTTCAAATTGTTGCAAATCTCTGAAAATGTTTCCAATATATTTATTGAAAAAAATCCACAAGTAAGTGGACCTGCACAGTTCAAACCTGTGCTATTCAAAAGTCAACTATATAGTCTGTAATACGTGATGGGTGTCATGCTGAGTGTCTACAGTGAGTGTTGTCTCACTTCAGCTTCACACAACCCTGTGGTTTAGCCTTGCCGCTGCTGTACAGATGAGCGGGTGTTCACTACACGAAGGTACTGGGCAGAGGAGCAAACACTGACTAAATTCTAGCCTGTGCTTTGCTCAGCAAGCCACATGCCTGCCTTGATTGCATCAAAGGAAGGAGTATTGTGTTCTAATTTGAAGAAATACACCAGCCACTCCTTAGGCAGCACTTGGTGCAGGGTGGGCTCCTCTGGAAAGGGAGCACCTAATTTGCACAAAGGTGCTGCACAAGGTAGCTACGATCCTGGAATGGGATGAAGAAACTTGCCTAAGGCCCTACAGCAAGGAAGGGGTAAAAGCAGGATGTGATCCTTCCAAGCAGAACCCCAAAGAGCCAGGGGACATTTGGGAAACCTGGGGGTATGGGGGGTTAACCCTGTATTTGTGGTCCATTTTGCAAAGGATAGCATCCCAAATCCATGAGAGGGAGGGCAGAGGGGAGTGGCTGTGGCTGTGAAGGAGACAGACACCTGGGCACCTGCTCTAAATGACAGCAATGCCATGCACATGATGATGTATTGGAGCACAACAAATGGCAGCCACCAGCTGGGGTGCACGCACCAATTTCTACAAATGAGCTCTGTTCAGGCTGAAATGTCTACGCAAGCAAGGATTTTTCTTGTAATTGATGATATATCCCCAGCGCCCAGAAGAGAGAGTGGCACACAGTAGGTGCTCAGTAAATGTTCCCCCATTGAATGAATGAATGCCTCTACTAGCCTTCCAAAGAAAGTTCTATGTCTGTTTTATCAATATGGAAACAGGCCAGAGAAATTAAGTAACTTCTTTTGGAAGCCAGAAACAAGCCCAGCCCTTGTGCAGTGACAACACCAGGGAATTTCAGTAAAAACCCAAACTCCACCCCAGGGAGCCCCAGTGCCTCCTCCCGCACCGTGGGGTGCCAGGGCCCACTCTCTTTGACTCCTGCTCCATAGCCCCTGCTGGGTACTGGGCTGCTTCTCTCAGTTCCTCCTGCCTCCCCCAACTTAGGGCAAATCCAGTGCCTCCCTGGGGCCCAGGAGACTCAATGTGATCCACCTCAGGCGCCTCTCACTCCTGTGAGATCCAAACCTCCTATCAGCTCCCCTAGCAGGCCAAGCCTGTGCACCCGTGACTCCCCTGCCCCAGTGTTCCCTCCAGTGGCTCTTTGCCTCTTCAGTATCCATGTCTTCATGATCCTTCCCCTACTCCATCCCCCAAAGCCCTCACCACCAAATGTAATGTAAACAGCATGACAGCAAAAACTTTTCGTTCACAACTGCATTTTTTTTTCTTTTACACACGGTCTCACTCTGTTGCTCAGGCTGGAGTGCAGTGACACAGTCATGGCTCACTGCAGCCTTGAATTCCTGGGCTCAAGCGATTCTTCCACTTCAGCTTCCCAAGTAGCTGGGACCAGAGGCACATGCCACTAAACCCAGCTAATTTCTTTTTTTCTTTCTTTCTTGTTTTTTTGGTTTTTTTTGTTTGTTTGTTTTCCCTGTGAACATAGGGTCTCCTTATGTTACCCAGGCTAGTCTCGAACAACCTGTGCTCAAGCAGTCCTCCCACCTCAGCCTGCCAAGGTGCTAAAATTATGGACCTGAGCCGCCGTACTCAGCCTACTGCTGCACTTTTAAAAGCTTCATTGAGATATTATGTACATATCATCAAATTCACCAATGTTAAGTGTACAATTCAATGATTTTTGTAAATTTACTGAGGTGTGAGTCCATTACCATCAACTAGTTTTAGAACATTTTCATGACCCTAGTAAAACCCTTCATGTTCATTTAAACTTAATCTTGGGCCAGGCGGGGTGGCCCACACCTATAATCTCAGCACTTTGGGAGGCTGGGGTGGGCAGATCACCTGAGGTCAGTTGTTCGAGACCAGCCTGGCCAACATGGCAAAACCTCATCTCTGCTAAAAATACAAAAATTAGCCAGGCGTGGTGGCAGGCACCTGTAATCCTAGCTACTTGGGAGGCTGAGGCATGAGAATCTCTTGAACCCGGGAGGCGGAGTTTGCAGTGAGCCAAGATCGCACCATTGCACTCCAGTCTGGGCGACAACAAGACCCTATCTCAAAAAAAAAAAAAAAAAAAAAAAAAACCCAACAAAAAACCAACTTAATCTTCATTTCTACCTCCATCCCCCAGACAACCACGAGTCTACTTTCTGACTCTATAACTTTGCCTATTCTGGACATATCATATAAATGAAATCTGACAATATATGGTCTTTTATGTCTAGCTTGTTTCACTCAGCATAAGGCTGTAGTGTGTATGGGTAGCTCATTCCTTTTCTTTGCCAAATAGAATTCCAGTATATGGATGTGCCACTTTTTTATTCACTCACGAGCTGATGGGCTGCCAGGTGACATTTCCACTGTTGGTGATTATGATCAACACTGCTGTGAACATTTAGGACTGAGTCTTTAAGTAGACCTGAGTTTCCACTTCTCTTAAGTAAATACCTACGGTGGAATTGTTGGATCGCATGGTGAATTTATGTTTAACTTTTTAAGCAACTGCCACCTGCTTTCCAAAGCGGGGACACCACCTCCCACTATTCTCACCAGCAGTGAATGAGGCCCCTATTTCTCTACATTCTCGCCGACCATAGGCATTGGCTGACTTTTTGGTTGTAGCCATTCTAGTGGATGTGAAATCATATCTCACTGTGCCCCGTGATTGTTTGAATGAACTAATAGATCACCCGTGAAACTGGACAGCACTTGGGTTTGAACCCTGGTGGTGACATTTCACAAGTTGTATCACCTGGAGCAAGTCACTTCCCTACGGTGAGGGACAAGGATTTTATGACATAAAAGCGTTGCCTTAGAAGCAGTGTCTGCTACGTATTATGTGCCCACGAAAAGGCAGCTGCTGTCATCATCGCCACCACCATTATTATTATTATTATTATTATTATATTGTCACCCCAGAGATAATCCTGCACCAGTGATAGGGAAAATAGCAGCTGGCATCCACTGCCCGCTCACGACCACACGCCAGGCTTCTGTCAAACCACTCAACATGTATTAGTAATCTTTTAATCTACCTACGTATTGTTTTAATTTGCATGTGTTAATGCGTTGATCTATGAGATGGGTACTATGACGAGCTCTGTTCTGCAGGGGAGAAAGCAGAGACATGGAGAATTTAAGTCATTTCCCCCAAAATCACAAAGTCAGGAAGAAACAGACCTCACGGAGCTCGCTGTCTGTCATTGCATCACACTTCCTGCCCTTACAAGGCAAATTGGATAAATGCCATTCTAGAGAAGAAGACAAAATTCAAGTGAAGAAGAGGGGAGGGGAAGACGTCGGCTGGGGCCTGTTTAGAGCATCCCAGCTGAGACTGCATGAGGAGGGAGGCACGCAGTTGTGGAATTTGCTCCCCTTTTTAGCATACTGACCAGCCCTGGCAACGGAGCTCAAGGCATCTTTGTGCCACTGTTCAACAGTGAGTGACGTCATGGGCACGGCCAGGTCTTTATCAGTTCTGCTGGATAAATAGCCAACTGCACTAGGTCTGAAGAGACAGCAAGGTGCTGTGCGGCAGAGCATTTGGGGTCTCAAAGAAGCAGGTGAGCCTGGGCCCGAGGGGCTGGGTGGAGGAGCACCTTGGTGCTTCTCTGCTGGGGAAGGGACAGGGGACAGGGCATGCTCAGGAAGACAGGCAGGCTGACCCCACCTGGAAGGCAGCCAGAGACAAGAAGGGTGGGCATAGTGACCTCGTCACTTTTGGGGGAGATGCTGCTGGCCAGAGGCCGTTAGGCCCCCCACTACCAACTCCATGTTACTCTCTCTCACCAGTGGCCACCACCATGGGTGCAGGCCCCGACCAGTCCGACTTCTCCGGCAATCACTGGTTTGTCTTCTCGGTGTACCTTCTCACTTTCCTGGTGGGGCTCCCCCTCAATCTGCTGGCCCTGGTGGTCTTTGTGGGCAAGCTGCGGCGCCGCCCGGTGGCCGTGGACGTGCTCCTGCTCAACCTGACCACCTCAGACCTGCTCCTGCTGCTGTTCCTGCCTTTCCGCATGGTGGAGGCAGCCAATGGCTTGCACTGGCCCCTGCCCTTCATCCTGTGCCCGCTCTCCGGATTCATCTTCTTCACCACCTTCTATCTCACCGCCCTATTCCTGGCAGCTGTGAGCATTGAGCGCTTCCTGAGTGTAGCCCACCCACTGTGGTACAAGACCCGGCCGAGGCTGGGACAGGCAGGTCTGGTGAGTGTGGCCTGCTGGCTGTTGGCCTCTGCTCACTGCAGTGTGGTCTACGTCATAGAATTCTCAGGGGACATCTCCCACAGCCAGGGCACCAATGGGACCTGCTACCTGGAGTTCCGGAAGGACCAGCTAGCCATCCTCCTGCCCGTGCGGCTGGAGATGGCTGTGGTCCTCTTTGTGGTCCCCCTGATCATCACCAGCTACTGCTACAGCCGCCTGGTGTGGATCCTCGGCAGAGGGGGCAGCCACCGCCGGCAGAGGAGGGTGGCGGGGCTGGTGGCGGCCACGCTGCTCAACTTCCTTGTCTGCTTTGGGCCCTATAACGTGTCCCATGTCGTGGGCTATATCTGCGGTGAAAGCCCGGCGTGGAGGATCTACGTGACGCTTCTCAGCACCCTGAACTCCTGTGTCGACCCCTTTGTCTACTACTTCTCCTCCTCCGGGTTCCAAGCAGACTTTCATGAGCTGCTGAGGAGGCTGTGTGGGCTCTGGGGCCAGTGGCAGCAGGAGAGCAGTGTGGAGCTGAAGGAGCAGAAGGGAGGGGAGGAGCAGAGAGAGGACCGACCAGCTGAAAGAAAGACCAGTGAACACTCACAGGGCTGTGGAACTGGTGGCCAGGTGGCCTGTGCTGAAAGCTAGGTCCTCCGGGGAAGGAGGGTATAGCTGGCGTGTCATCCTCAGGGCACTTCCTCGCTCACGCCAGGAGGGACTTGGAGTGGCGAGCTGGGGCCCGATGGGGCTTGGGGGCAGAAGAGACATTTAGCCTCCCTAAGGGTGTGCGCACTAAAGCCCAGCTCTCGATCTCACCTCCATCCCCATCCACCCACACACTATGGATTGGGCTCTGGGAAGGGGTCAGTGTGAGAGGCTGCTCTGGAGAACAATGAGGTCCTCATAGCATCAGACAGCTCCTGTGTTTTCTTGAGGGTGGCAGAGGAGCTAAGAGCAGTGCCCAGGTTCTGAGGGGGCTGCCCAGTGAGTGGCAGGGCCAGGAGAGGGGAGAACCCCATCCTCAGAGCTGCTCCCAGCCAGCGAGTCAGGAGCGGGGGAGACGGGGCTCCAGGGATGAGGCCGTATTCTGCTCCCACAGTGCCTTTTCCAGAAAGTTCCCATTGCTCAATAAATGTGGATCATCAGAGACATTTATGAACAATGACAGAAGAAAAATTACCCAAATAAATGTGGAAGCAAGCAAAAGAGAGCAGTGTTTCCTTCTCCTGTTTTGTTCTGGTGGTGTGCTTGGGCCGGGTGGGACTGGTGGATGGAAGGAGAAAACACCAGACTCTGGAGGAAGAGGGCCAAACACCAGGATGCCTGGATGCTGGGAGAGGATCTGGCTTGCAGGGATGAGAATAACAGCTGCCCTGTCTAAAGGACTTGGCCTGACACATCATCTCCATCTATCTCTCAATAGCCCTGTGAGAGGTACCAGCATTATCCCCACTTTCAGATGAGGGAGTGGCCCAGCGAGGTGACATCTCCTACCTGAGATCCCATAGCTGGTGGGCGATTGAAGTGGGACCAGAAGCTGGTGTCAGTTGACTCTGACACCCATGCCCCTAAGCCACTCTGCTGTTCTCCAGCTGTGTGTCACCTGTGGTCACCTGGCCCATTCAACTGTCCCAAGTCAGATAAGGCTGTCTGAGCAGGACAAATGTAAACAGGCCATGATAAGAAACATAACTAAATGCAAAGCATATTGACTATTTGTGTGGATTCAACCTTTTCCCAGTATAAAAGCCCTCTTGGAAAAAAAATAATAATAATTAGTCAGCACAATGGACTTCAGGTTTCTGCAAAGTCAGACAGATGTTCCTCAGAGCTCTATTCATCAAAATATGGCCATTCAGGAAGTTTTCATGTTCCCTGAGTGGTGGCCCATGAGAAATAGCTGGTCAGGACCTCCTCCCCAAGCAAGGCCACCTGAGACTTGCCAGCCCCTGTTTGCATGCTGTCAGCAGTATTTCAGAAGCATCTGTGGAACACCTATTGCATGCAGATGGCTGGGCTCAGAACTTCGGGGAGTTCAACACCAAGGTCTTTCAATATCTGCTTCCTCCCTGGGGTTAAGTGTGCTGGGAGAATGAAGACTGGCTGTGTGTGGGGAAGTGGATTTCAGGTGGAAGGAGAGGGACTCTGTGGAGAGTTGAAACCATTAGCTGTCTCTCTGTCCCATGTCTCACTTGTCCATCCCCAGGGCACTCAGCCCTGGTGGCTGCAAAGAAGTTGATGCAAGTAGAGGTGTTCGTGGCTCAGAAAGGGGACAAAGGTGCCATGGAATCCTGCAACTGCAGAATGGGCACCGCCACCCCAAGGCAGAGAACAGAAAAACTGAAAACCCCACCGTCGAAAGAGAGCCATGAAGAGCTGGAGTCTCCCTCCTCCCCCAGGTTTATAAGAGGGAATAAGAGGCAGCTTCATGGGCTTTGCTGTCCCCACCATCTCCCAGCCCAGCCCAGTCTGTATAAGCAAAAGCCCAGGGGTGGGGAAGATGAAAAGCCATCAGGGTGTGGGTGATCGTAGGAGTGGGGGTGAGGAGGATGTTGGAGCATTTTCCATACATCTCAGAAGCCAAGGGAACGGGGCTGTCAGAGAACGGGAGATGCATCTGGGGCTGCTGCCTGGTGCCATCTAGGTGGGGTGGGAGAAAGGCAGAAAGAGGAGGTGGGAGAAGACTGTGGGGGGTGCAGCAGCTGGCACCATCTCCATCGGGCAGAGCAAGTATGTGTGAATCTCCCATGGGTGAAGCGATCACACGCAAAAAGGAGGGAGATGGCGTCTTTGGAGGGAGGTGGTGATAGGCTGAGACCCCCTTGCTGTCCCCCCCTGAAACCTGGTGACCCGAGCTGCCAGGAGGCCACACAGAGAGAGGCTGATGAGGGGGGACCTGGAACTTGGAAGGGGCAGAGTGGTCAGATGACCCACACACGCCTGAGAAAACCGATGTGGAGAGGCTGTGTTGTCATTCTGAGGCAGGAAACAGAGACAGATAGACAGACAGACAGACACGGGCACAGTGAGAGACAGAGACAGATTCACAGAGCAGAGCTGGCTTCTCACTGGCAGGCGTGGGCACACCTGAGATAGCATCCAGAGAGGTTAGAAATCTTCCTTAGGTCTTCCTGGGAGGCCCAAGTGACACCACCGGGGAGCTGAACCGCTGGCTGGATTCCCAGGGTTGAAAGAAGGAAGCTGCGCAGCCGGCCAGGGCCACATCCCCTGTGCCTCAGGGAGGGATCCCCAGTGTCCCCAGCCACACACCCCGGGAGGAGTCCTTGGAGTTGAGGTCACTGCCTGGGTCCTCCAGTGCCAGCCAGAGGAGGTTGCTCCCGTCCCTTGCCTTCCTCCTCCCCATCCTTCTGCCAGCCCTGGAAAGGTCAGAAACCACCATTGTGGAGCTAGAGGGGAAGCAGAGGGAGAACAGAGGGGCCCCTCCTTGCAGAAACTAAAACAAGCCCACAGCCTGTGTAGAACTGCACCTGGGTGTGATCACTCCTTATCCCACACACCCACTGCCACTTGGAGATGGCTTCATGGCTGCGGTCACAGGGCACCCTGTGTTGTCAGGGGTGAACCAGCGAGGCCCGGGGCCTGCCCAGGGGTATATCGACGGTGGAGAAGACCTGGCCCCAGTGCAGGTGTGAACAGGCAGGAGGGCTGGGGAGGGAATAGCGCTGGGTTGTGGCCGAGCCCCCGAGCCCTGCTCTTGAGAGGCACTGGCTACACACCTGGCCCCTACCCAGACAGGACCCTGATTCCTCCCTGGCCCTTCTGTGTTTCTGCATCTTCCCAGCCCCTCACCTCCTCCAGTGCCACCTCAGCTCCAGCCAGGATGCCCCATCAGCTTCTCACCCAAGCTGCTAAAACCTCAGGCTAATAGCCCTGCCATTCCAGCTCACTCCCCCCATCCCCTTCCGGCTCACTGCCCATTCTGGGCATCCTCCATCAGCCCGCTGAGGAGACTGCTGAGCCTCAGGGACATCTGGCAGCACCAGGAGGTGGGTCCCTCTCTCTGTGTGTCCTCTCTTCACCTGACTGTTCCCCAGACCCCCAGACCACCCCTGCCCAGGTGGCCCCTGAGAACTGCTAAGCTCAACCGTGACATGGATGGGGCCCAGTTGACCCTTGGGCTCTCCCTGGGGGACCCCCTTTTCCTGTCCCTGGCCACACCCTCACCTTATCCACACCCTTCTCCTCCCTGCTGCCCCGCCGGCTTACTGTGGGGGTGGTGGGCAGCTACTGCCTTGCCAGGGAACCGGGGAGGGCAGTGGGCTCAGGATTCAAACTCCCATTCCCAGAGAAGACTCAGGCGGTGGGCCCAGCCCTGTTCTGAATTCTCTCCACCCCTCCTCCCCACAGAGTCTCAGAAATCGAGAAGCTTTCTTCCTCTGGGACCCACGTGTGAAGTCCTATCTCCTGTGAGCCTGCGGGTGCTCCTCTCATTTTAAGAGATGATATGGTGGAGAGAAAGCACAGGACTGGGGGCCACAGGTCCCGGCTTCTCATCCAGGCTCCACTGCTCCCTGGCTGCTGCATTCCTCTGTGGGCCTCCGTTTCCTTGGTGATCCCACCAGGCGAACTGTAATCCTCCAGGCAGGGCTGGAACCCACAAGTGATCCCAGGAGCCCCTCCTCTCTGGGGCCTCAAGATCTGAGGACAGTGAGCCAGCTGTACACAGGAGCCATGCAGGCCAGGACGGTGGCCCCATGGACCTGCCCCCGCAGCTCTCCTTAGCCCTCTATGGGACCACCTGGCTTGTTTCACTTAGCGTAATATTTTAAAGATTCACCCATGATATAGCACAGCAGTCCCCAAACTTTTTGGCACCAGGGACTGGTTTTGTGGAAAGCTATTTTTCCATAGACCTCAGGGGAGTGGGGGGATGGTTTTGGGATGAAACTGTTCCACCTCAGACCATCAGGCTTTATTTAGATTGCCATAAGGAGCGCGCAACCTAGATCCCTCACATGTGCAGTTCACAATAGGGTTCGCGCTCCTATGGGAATCTAATGCTGCCGCTGATCTGACAGGAGCTCAGGCAGTCGTGCTGGCTTGTCTGCCCACTGCTCACCTCCTGCTGTGTGGCTGGGTTCCTAACAGACCACTGACCTGCACGGGTCTGCAGCCTGGGGTTGGGGAGCTCCGATGCAGTAGGTATAGGCAGCTCATTCCTTTTTATTGCCAAATAGAATTCCAGTGTATGGATGTGCCACTTTTCTTATCCACTAACTAGCAGAAGGGCCTCCAGGTGAGGTTTCCACTTTTAGGTCTTTTTCTTTTTCTTTCTTTTCTTCTTCTTTTTTTTTTTAATACTTTAAGTTCTGGGATACATGTGCAGAACATGCAGGTTTGCTACATAGGTATACATGTGCCATGGTGGTTTGCTGCACCCGTCAACCCATCATCTAGGTTTTAAGCCCCACATGCATTAGGTATTTGTCCTAATGCTCTCCCTCCCCTTGCCGCCCATGCCCCGACAGGCCATGGGGTGTGATGTTCTCCTCCCTGTGTCCATGTGTTCTCATTGTTCAGCTCCTGCTTATGAGCAAGAACATGCAGTGTTTGGTTTTCTGTTCCTGTGTTAGTTTGCTGAGAATTACTTTTGGTTCTTATGATGAATGCTGCTACGAACATTGAGGACCGAGTCTTTGCATAGACGAAATGTTTTCACTTATTTTAAATAAATACGTAAGGTGGAATTATTGGATCACATGTTAAATTGATGTTTAACTTTTTAAGAAACTGCCACCTGCTTTGCAAAGCAGCTGCACCATCTGACATTCTCAGCAGCAATGAGAGGCCCCTGTTTCTCCACATCCTCGCCATCACTTGTTATTGTCTGCCTTTTGCTTATAGCCATTCTAGTGGATGTGAAATGGCATCATTGTGCTCCGTAAGTATTTGAATGAAGAAATAAATTACCTCTGCACTGGAGAGCACTTGGGTTTGAACCCTGGTGGTGATACCTAATAAGCTGTATCACCTGGAGCAAGTCACTTTCCCACTGTGAGGCACAAAGGATTTCATGACAATAGGGGATGCCTTGAGAAGTGGAGTATCTCTGGATCTGTGGATTATGTGCCTACCAAAAAGCAGTTGTTATCATCACCACCGCCACCATTATTATTATTACTGTCACCCCAGAGACATGCCCACACCTGTGACCTGGATGCTGGCAGCTGACAGGTGCTGAACACTCACTATCACATGCCAGGCCTCCTTCAAAGTACTTGACACAGCTCTTATTTGGGATTTCACAAACAGCGGCACCCAACTCTCCCTCCCTACAGGAGCAGCAGGGTCCCAGCAATGTAGGACAGTTCATGGAGTTGCACACTCTGGACTTAGGGTAGAGGCTCTGCCATGACGCCTATCTTAATTGTAGATGGCAGAGAGGTGGATCTACAGTCCACAACAGCACTGTGGCTGGGAACCAAAGGACTAAGACTTTATAACCAGAAGGTCATGTGCCATGTAACGGGGGTGTAGGGAAGTGGATGATGCTTCTGTTGGCTTAGAACAAGGAGCTGGTGCACCCCTTACCCCTTTCTGTGTCACTTCAGAGCACCCCATCACGATCTCTTCCTGCCACTCCTGTCAAGGAGGGTGTGACCACGGGGCCCTGGCCTACCTGCCAGCTCTTCTTAAGTGCCATCTACTAGACTTCAGCCTAAATTGCACCACTAAATAAAAATATATTGCTACAACAAGCGGCATCTGAGAAAGCCACCGCATGAACCTATCTGCAACCAAGAACTTGTACAGAGCCTTGGCCCTCCGAAAGCATCCAGAAATGAAGCCAGTTGATCACACACAACACACACCACAGCCACACCTTCAACAGAAAGAAAGAATAAAAAAATTAAAAAGCCCCACCCAAATAATAGCAAATTTTGAAAAAGAAGCATCAGCCCCCTCAGATGAGAAGGAATCAGCACAGGACTCTGGCAGTACAAAAAGCCAGAATGTTTTGTCACCTCCAGAGGATCTCACTAGCTCCCCAGAAATGTATCCTGACCTAATTGAAATGCTGAAAATGACAGATCTAGAATTCAGAATGTGAGTGGCGAGGAAACTCAGCAAGACGCAATAGAAAGTTGAAATCCACTACTAAGAAGCCATAAAAATGAGCCAGGATGTGAAAGATATACATATAGGGGGGAAAAAACTATATATAGAGAGAAAGAACCAAAACCCAAAAAGAATCAAACAGAACTTCTGGAATTGAAAAATTTACTACAGGAATTTCAAAATACTGTCGGAAACCTCAACAATAGACTAGACCAAGCAGAAGAAAGAATTTCAGAGGCAGAATGCGTTTTTTGAATTAACCTAGTCACACAAAAATAAAGAAAAATAATTTCAAGAAATGAACAAAGGCTTTGAGAAGTATAGGATTATGGGAAATGACCAAACTATGACCCATTGGCATTCCTGACAGAGAAGAAAAAAAAATAAGCAACTTGGAAAGTGCATTTTAAGGTATAATTCAGGAAAATGTCCCTAATCTTGCTAAAGAGGTCAACATGCAGATATAAGAAATTCAGGGAATGCCTGAGAGGTACTATACAAAATGACCATCCCCAAGACACATAGTCATGAGACTACATGAAAGAAAAATATCTTTAAGGAAGCTAGAGAAAAGAGCCAAGTTACCTATAAAGGGAGTCCACTCAGAATAACAGTGGACTTCTCAGCAGAAGTCTTACAATTTAGAAGAGATTGGGTGCCTATTTTTAGGCTTCTTTTTTTTGATGGAGTCTTGCTCTGTTGCCCAGGCTGGAGTGAAGTGGTGCGATCTCGGGTCACTGCAACCTCTGCCTCCTGGGTTCAAGCAATTCTCCTGCCTCAGCCTCCCAAGTAGCTGGGATTACAGGCATGCACCACCACGCCCGGCTAATTTTTTTGTATTTTTAGTAGAGGGGTTTCACCATATTGGCCAGGCTGGTCTCAAACTCCTGACCTTGTGATCCACCCACCTCGGCCTCCCAAAGTGCTGGGATTACAGGCGTGAGCCACCACGCCCAGCCTTCTAGGCTTCTTAAAGAAAAAATGCCAGCCAAGAATTTCATATCCTACCAAACTAAGCATCACAAAGGAGAAATAAAATCTTTCCTAGACAATCAAATGTTAAGAGACTTCATCACCACCAGGCTGGTCCAACAAGAAATGCTCAAAGAAGCTCTAAACGTGAAAACAAAAGAATGATACTTGCTATCACAAAAGCACACATAAGTACAAAGCCCACAGACCCTATAAAGCAACTACACAACCAAGACTACAAAGTAACTAACTAACAACACTATGATAAATCACAACAGGGACAAAACCTCACATATTAACCTTGAATGTAAATGGCCTAAACACTCCACTTAAAAGACATAGTGTGGAAAATTGGATTAAAAAATGAGACCCAACCTTCTGCTGTCTTAAAGAGACCCATCTCACATATAATGACACCAAACCCTCAAAGGGATGGAGAAAGATCTCTCATGCAAATGGAAAACAAGGGGTTGCTATTGTTGTATGAGAAAAAACAGACTTTAAACCAACAACAGTAAAAAAGCACAAATAAGAGCACTTCCTAATGATAAAGGGTTCAATTAAACAAGAAGATTTAACGTCCTATATATATAAGCACCGAACGCTGGAGTACCTAGATTTATAAAACAATTACTACAATACCTAAGAAAAGAGATGGACAGCCACACAATAATAGTGGGGTTCTTCAACAGCCCGTTGACAGCATTAGACAGATCATTGAGGCAGAAAACTAACAAAGAAATTCTGGACTTAAATTGGACACGTGATCAAATGGACCTAATAGACATCTACAGAATACTCCACCCAACAATCACAAAATATACGTTCTTCTCATCTGCAACAGAACATACTCTAAGATTGACCCAATGCTTAGTCATAAAGCAAATCTCCATAAATTTAAAGAAATGAAAATTATACCAATCTTCTTCTCAGACCACAGTGGAATAAAAATAGAAATCAATACCAAAAGGAATTCTCAAAATCACACAAATACATGGAAACTAAACAACTATTTCCTGAATGACTTTGGGGTAAGTCATTAAGGAAGAAGTCAAAAAATTAAGGCAGAAGTCAAAAACTTCTTTGAAACAACTGAAAATAGAGGCACAACATACCAAAACCTCTGGGATACAGCAAAAGCAGTTTTAAGAGGAAACTTTATATCACTAAATGCCTACATCAAGAAGTTAGAAAGATCTCAGATTAATAACCTAACATTACACCTAAAGGAACTAGAAAAACAAGAGCAAACTAAATCCAAAGCTAGCAGAAGAAAAGAAATAACTAAAATCAGAGTAGAGCTAAACAAAATTGTGACCAATAAGCCATTCAAAGGATCAATGAAATGAAAAATTGGTTCTTTGAAAGAATAAACAAAATTTATAGGCCGCAAGCTAGATTAAAAAAGAAAAAAAAAAACTCCAAAAAAGCACAATCAGAAATAACACAGGCAACATTACAACTAATTCCACAGAAATACAAAAGATCCTCAGAGACTGTGATAAACATCTATATTCACATGAACAAGAAAATCTAGAGGAAACAAATAAATTCCTGGAAACATACAACCAAGATTGAACCAGAAAGAAATTGAAACCCTGAGCAGACCAATAATGAGTTACAAAATCGAATCAGTAATAACATATCTACCACCTTTAAAAAGCCCTTGACCAGACAGATTCACAGCCAAACTCTACCAGACCTGCAAAGAAGAGATGGTACCAATCCTACTGAAACTTTACCAAAAAATTGAGGAGGAGAGATTCCTCCCTACTCATTCTACAAAAACAGTCTGATTCTGATATCGGAATCTGGCAGGACACAGTGAAAAAAGAAAACTGTAGGCCAATAGCCTGATGAACATAGATCCAAAAATCCTCAATAAAATACTAGCAAACCAAATCCAGCAGCATGACAAAATCATAATTCAGCATGATCAAGTGGGCTTTATTCCTGGGATGCAAAGATGGTTCAATATATGCAAATCAATAAATGTGACTCACCACATAAAATTAAAAACAAAAATTATATGATCATCTCAATAGATGCAGAAAAAAATATAATAAAATCCAACATCCCTTCATGATAAAAACCCTCAAAAAACTAGGCATCGAAGGAACATACCTCAAAATAATAAGAGCCATCCAGGACAAACTCACAGCCAACATCATACTGAATGGGCAAACGTTGGAAGTATTCCCCCTAAGAAATGGAACAAGACACGGATGTCTACTCTCACTATTCCTATTCAACATAGTAGTGGAAGTCCTAGCCAGAGCAATCAGGCAAGAGAAAGGAATAAAAGGCAACCAAATACGAAGGGGAAGTCAAATTATCTCTGTTCACTGATGATATGATTCTATGCCTAGAAAACCCTACAGATTCCTCCAAAATACTCCTAGACCTGATAAATGACTGGCAGTTTCAGGATACAAAATCAGTGTCTAAAAATCAGTAGCATTACTATATGCCAACAATTGTCAAGCTGAGAGCCAAATAAAGAACACAATCCCAATTACAATAGCCACACACAAAAATAAAATACCTAGGAATACATCTAACCAAGGAAGTGAAAGTGAAAGATCTCTACAAGGAGAACTAAAAACCACAAATAAATGAAAAACATTCCATGTTCACGGATTAGAAGAATCAATATCATTAAAATGTCCATACTGCTCAAAGCAATCTACAGATTCCACCCAATTCCTACCAAATTACCAATGTCATTTTTCATAAAATGAAATCATTCTACCAAAAAGACACCTGCGTGCATATGTTTGTCACAGCACTATTCACAATGGCAAAGTGATGGAATCAACCTAGGTGCCCATCAATGGTGGACTAGATAAAGAAAAAATGGTACATATACATCATGAAATGCTATGCAGCTATAAAAAAGAATGAAATCATGTCCTTTGCTGCAACATAAATGCAGCTGGAGGCCTAAGTGAATGATCCTAAGTGAGTTAACACAGAAACAGAAAATCAAATGCTGTATGTTCTCACTTTTAAGTGGGAGGTAAACAATGGGTACACACAAACATTAAAGATGGAAACCATAGACAATGGGGACTCCAAAGCGGGGGAGGGAGGGCGGAGGACAAGGATGGGAAAACTACCTGTTGGGTACTATGTTCACAATTTTGGTAATGGGTTCAATAGAACCCCAAACCTCAGTATTATGCAATATACCCATGTAACAAACCTGCACACGTGCTCCCCAATCTAAAATAAATATTTTCAAAAAGCAATTGACCTATATTATTAATATTTTAATCTACCTGTATATATGTTTTAATCTACCTGTATATATGTTTTAATCTGCATGTGTTCATGCTTTGAAATATGGTACGGGTACTATGACAATCCCTGTTCCGTAGGGGAGGAAGCAGAGACACATCGCTTCCCCCAAATCACAAAGTCAGGAAGGAACAGACTTCACGGAGTCCAGTCTCTGTCACTGCCTCATGCTTTGTGCCCTTACAAGGCAAACTGGATAAGTGCCATTCTAGAGAAGCAGACAAAATTCAAGTGGAGGAGAGGGGAGGGGAAGAAGACGTCGGCTGGGGCCTGTTTGGAGCATCCCAGCTGAGGCAGCATGAGGAGGGAGGCACACAGTCGTGGAATTTGTTCCCCTTTTTGCATACTGACCAGCTCCGGCAACGGATCTCAAGGCATCTTTGTGCCACTGCTCAACAGTGAGTGACGTCATGGGCATGGCCAGGTCTTTATCAGTTCTGCCGGATAAATAGCCAACTGCACTAGGTCTGAAGAGACAGCAAGGTGCTGTGCAGCAGAGCACTTGGAGTCTCAAAGAAGCAGGTGAGCCTGGGCCCGAGGGGCTGGGTGGAGGAGCACCTTGGTGCTTCTCTGCTGGGGAAGGGACAGGGGACAGGGCATGCTCAGGAAGACAGGCAGGCTGACCCCACCTGGAAGGCACCCAGAGACAAGAGGGGTGGGCGTAGTGACCCTGTGCCCTTTTGGGGGAGTTGCTGCTGGCCAGAGACCGTTAGGCCTCCCACTACCAACTCCATGTTACTCTCTCTCACCAGTGGCCACCACCATGGGTGCAGGCCCCGACCAGTCCGACTTCTCCGGCAATCACTGGTTTGTCTTCTCGGTGTACCTTCTCACTTTCCTGGTGGGGCTCCCCCTCAATCTGCTGGTCCTGGTGGTCTTTGTGGGCAAGCTGAGGCGCCGCCCGGTGGCCGTGGACGTGCTCCTGCTCAACCTGACCACCTCAGACCTGCTCCTGCTGCTGTTCCTGCCTTTCCGCATGGTGGAGGCAGCCAGTGGCATGCACTGGCCCCTGCCCTTCATCCTGTGCCTGCTCTCCGGATTCATCTTCTTCACCACCTTCTATCTCACCGCCCTATTCCTGGCAGCTGTGAGCATTGAGCGCTTCCTGAGTGTGGCCCACCCACTGTGGTACAAGACCCGGCCGAGGCTGGGACAGGCAGGTCTGGTGAGTGTGGCCTGCTGGCTGTTGGCCTCTGCTCACTGCAGTGTGATCTACGTCATAGAATTCTCAGGGGACATCTCCCACAGCCAGGGCACCAATGGGACCTGCTACCTGGAGTTCCGGAAGGACCAGCTAGCCATCCTCCTGCCCGTGCGGCTGGAGATGGCTGTGGTCCTCTTTGTGGTCCCCCTGATCATCACCAGCTACTGCTACAGCCGCCTGGTGTGGATCCTCGGCAGAGGGGGCAGCCACCGCCGGCAGAGGAGGGTGGCGGGGCTGGTGGCGGCCACGCTGCTCAACTTCCTTGTCTGCTTTGGGCCCTATAACGTGTCCCATGTCGTGGGCTATATCTGCGGTGAAAGCCCGGCGTGGAGGATCTACGTGACGCTTCTCAGCACCCTGAACTCCTGTGTCGACCCCTTTGTCTACTACTTCTCCTCCTCCGGGTTCCAAGCAGACTTTCATGAGCTGCTGAGGAGGCTGTGTGGGCTCTGGGGCCAGTGGCAGCAGGAGAGCAGTGTGGAGCTGAAGGAGCAGAAGGGAGGGGAGGAGCAGAGAGAGGACCGACCAGCTGAAAGAAAGACCAGTGAACACTCACAGGGCTGTGGAACTGGTGGCCAGGTGGCCTGTGCTGAAAGCTAGGTCCTCCGGGGGAGGAGGGTATAGCTGGCGTGTCATCCTCAGGGCACTTCCTCGCTCACGCCAGGAGGGACTTGGAGTGGCGAGCTGGGGCTCGATGGGGCTTCGGGGCAGAGTAGACATTTAGCCTCCCTAAGGGTGTGTGCACTAAAGCCCAGCTCTCGATCTCACCTCCATCCCCATCCACCCACACACTATGGATTGGGTTCTGGGAAGGGGTCAGTGTGAGAGGCTGCTCTGGAGAACAATGAGGTCCTCATAGCATCAGACAGCTCCTGTGTTTTCTTGAGGGTGGCAGAGGAGCTAAGAGCAGTGCCCAGGTTCTGAGGGGGCTGCCCAGTGAGTGGCAGGGCCAGGAGAGGGGAGAACCCCATCCTCAGAGCTGCTCCCAGCCAGCGAGTCAGGAGCGGGGGAGACGGGGCTCCAGGGATGAGGCCGCATTCTGCTCCCACAGTACCTTTTCCAGAAAGTTCCCATTGCTCAGTAAATGTGGATCATCAGAGACATTTATGAACAATGACAGAAGAAAAATTACCCAAATAAATGTGGAAGCAAGCAAAAGAGAGCAGTGTTTCCTTCTTCTGTTTTGTTCTGGTGGTGTGCTTGGGCCGGGTGGGACTGGTGGATGGAAGGAGAAAACACCAGACTCTGGAGGAAGAGGGCCAAACACCAGGATGCCTGGATGCTGGGAGAGGATCTGGCTTGCAGGGATGAGAATAACAGCTGCCCTGTCTAAAGGACTTGGCCTGACACATCATCTCCATCTATCTCTCAATAGCCCTGTGAGAGGTACCAGCATTATCCCCACTTTCAGATGAGGGAGTGGCCCAGCGAGGTGACATCTCCTACCTGAGATCCCATAGCTGGTGGGTGATTGAAGTGGGACCAGAAGCTGGTGTCAGTTGACTCTGACACCCATGCCCCTAAGCCACTCTGCTGTTCTCCAGCTGTGTGTCACCTGTGGTCACCTGGCCCAGTCAGATGAGGCTGTCTGAGCAAGACAAATGCAAACAGGCCGTGATAAGAAACAGAACTAAATGCAAAGCACAGTGAGTATCTGTGTGAGTGCATCCTCTCCCCAGTAAAGAAGCCTTCTTGAAAAATATAGATTACGATAATTGGAGTCAATGATTGGGAAGGTGACTCACAGTGGGCACCCGATGCTCCTCAATCTTAGCTAATGCAGGATCTCTTCAACTTTTTACATCCTTGTCCCCTTCAGGAGCCTCTTTGGATATACACCTTTCCTACACAGCACATTCCTCTGCCTGCTTATGCAATTTCAGTGCAACCAACACGCTGTCTGTTTATGTATTGTGGCCCTTTAGAAAGACAGAAACCCGCTGGGCGCAGTGACTCATGCCTATAATCCCAGCACTTTGGGATGCCGAGGCAAGAGAATCACTTGAGGTCAGGAGTTCAAGACCAGCCTGGCCAACATGGTGAAACTTTGTCTCTACTAAAAATACAAATATTAGCTGCTTGTGGCAGCATGCACCTGTAATCCCAGCTACTTGGGAGGCTGAGGCAGGACAATCCCTTGAGGCCAGGAGGCAGAGGTTGCAGTGAGCCGAGATTACACCAGTGCAGTCCAGCCTGGGTGACAGAGTGAGACTGTCTCAAAAGAAAGAAAGAAAGAAAGAAAAGAAAGAAAGAAAGAAAGAAAAGAAAGAAAGAAAGAAAGAAAGAAAGAAAGAAAGAAAGAAAGAAAGAAAGAAAGAAAGAAAGAAAGGAAGGAAGGAAGGAAGGAAGGAAGGAAGGAAGGAAGGAAGGAAGGAAGAAGGAAAGAAGGAAAGAAAGAAAGAGAGAGAAAGAAAGAAAAGAAGGAAAAGAAAGACACAAACCATTGTGAGATTTTTTGTTGTTGTTGTTCCCCAAGAACTAGTTTTCACCTGTTTGGGATCAACATTGCTGCTGCTGAGAATGTCTGAGCCACGGAAATGGTCCCATCTAATATACTGATAGAGCCTGTCTCACAGAACTGTAGCCCAACAAAATTAAGCTGAGGACCTTGCTGCAGGAAGGGAGATCACACTCCAGAAGAAGTGTGAGGTCTTGTACAAGAGAAGAGACACAGTTATCATCGAATTTGAGTGAAGGGTAGCGTGAATTTAGGTGAAGAGGTGTGTGATAGGCTCAGCACAAAGCAGGGATGTGTGGAAAGAGGCCAGTGTTAGGTGGAGGCCAGGAAGACCCCTCAAGGTCCTGTTTCTCTGGAAAATACCAAGCAAAGATAAAGGTAGAACTCTGTATTGGAAAACTCCTTATCTGAAGCTCCGGTGGGTTGAAAATCAAGGTCGCATCTCTGTGTCAGAGACTCTGATCCTCTAAGCAGAAGTATATATTCCTTTCTTACTCATGATCTCATGCAGCTAAGTTTCTGACTATCTTTGACTTTTGAGAACAAGGTTTCTTAGCAATATCCTTCTGTTAATTAGCAAAACAAGTTTTTAAAGGTTTACAAGAGAAACTTTTTTAGAAGGAGAGATCCTCCTTCACCGAAACCAAGGGCAGGTCAACCCAGAAGGACAAGAGGAAGGGAAGACTCAACCCATCTCGGCTACAGCTTCCTGAGGCCATAGGTCAAGTCTCAGCTTACAGGGGAGTGAGAGGAAACAAGAAATTTTAAATCACCCAGTGTTGGTTGGGTGCAATGACTCACACCTGTAATCTCAGTGCCTTGAGAGGCTGAAATGGGAGGATTGCTTGAAGCGAGACTCCTTACTCTAAGAAAAAAAAGGTTAGCTGGGCATAGTGGCACGTGCCCATAGTTCCAGCTGCTCATGAGGCTGAGGCAGGAAGATCGCTTGAACCCAGGAGGTCGAGGCTACAGTGAGCCATGATTGTACCACTGCACTCCAGCCTGGGTAACAGAGCAAGACTCTGAAAAAAAAAAAAAGGAAAGAAGAAAGGAAGAAAGAAAGAGAGAAGAAAGAAGGAAAGAAAGAAAGAGAGAGAGAGAGAAAGAAAAAAAGAAAGAGAGAGAAAAAGAAAGAGGAAAGAAAAGGAAAGGAAAGGAAGACAAGAGTACATCACCAAGAGTGTGGGAAGATCGCTTGAGCCCAGGAGGTCGAGGCTACAGTGAGCCGTGATTGTACCACCGCACTCCAGCCTGGGTAACAGAGCAAGATCCTGAAAGAAAAAAAAAAAGGAAAGAGAGGAAAGAAAAAGAGAGAGAAAGAAAGAAAGAAAGAAAGAAAGAAAGAAAGAAAGAAAGAAAGAAAGAAAGAAAGAAAGAAAGAAAGAAAGAAAGAAAGAAAGAAAGAAAAGAAAAAGAAAGGAAGGAAGGAAGAAAGAAAGAAGGAAAGGAGGGAGGGAGGGAAGAAGGAAGGAAGGAAGGGAGAAAGAAAGAAAGAGAAAGAGAGAGAAAGAAAGGAAAAAAAAGCAAGAATGTATAAATCACCAAGAGTGACCAGAAACCTTTGGAAGCCACCTAAGAAACTGACAAAGATGGTTCAATCCATCCCATGGAAGGCAGTGAGACCATTGCAGGCTTGAGCCCAGTAAGCTCAGACTACTCAGTAAACCAGTGGCAGTGGCAGACAGGAGGCAGAGCAGAAATTCCCCACTGGGAGACAGGATGCCAGTGCCTTTTTATGAGTTAAACATGTATCCACTGGAGAGTGCAGTAAGTGGCCTCTCAGGCTGTGAATATGCCTGGTGGGGCATGGGAAGCTGTGCTGCAAAACAGGATCGGTCAGCCGGCTTCAACTGGGTTCAGCTGGGAGGGGGCAGACATAGACCTGGTCAGGGCCGGCGGAGGTGGAAGGGAGGTAGGAGGCTGGACTTGACTTTGGAGGTGGGGCTCAGACACTGGACCAAATTGAGGACTAGCTAAAACAGGGAAACAGGGAAGGAGCTTAAGCGACTTCCCATAGGACATGCCCACCAGTGTCCCCTGTCAGTTTACCGTGGTCATGGCAACACCTGGTAATTACCACCCTTTTTCTAAAACTTTGGGCATTAACCGCCCCTTAATCTGCATGTAATTAAAAATAGATATAAATATGAATGCAAAACTGCCCTAAGCTGCCACTCTTAGCACATTGCTATGGGGTAGCCCTGCTCTGCAGGGGCAATCACGGAGCTGTTGCACTGCCAGAACTATAACACCATCACTTCAATAAAGCCATTTTCTTCTACCAGTGGGTAGCCTTTAAATTCTTTCCTGGGTGAGCTGGGTGCAGTGGCTCACATCTGTAATCCCAGCACTTTGGGAGGCTGAGGCAGGCAGATCATTTGTGATCAGGAGTTCGAGACCAGCCTGGGCAACTTGGTGAAACCCAGTCCCTACTAAAAAATACAAAATTTAGCCAGGCGTGGTGGCCCACACCTGTAATCCCAGCTTGAACCCAGGAGGCAGAGGTTGTAATGAGCCAAAATTACACCACTGCGCTCCAGTCTGGGTGACAGAGTGACACACCATCTCAAAAAAAAATAAAAATTTAAAAATTAAATAAATAAATAAATTCTTTCCTGGGCAAAGCCAAGAACCTTCCCAGGCTAAACCCCAATTTAGGGCTCATCTGCCCTACATCAGAAGGGAAACAAAGACCAGACAAGGAGAGCAAGAAGCCTAGGAGTCTACAGTTGCGGGACTCTTCCAAAAAAAGGAAGCTGAGCATCGATAAAAGCTCAAAGACACCTGGAAGAAAAGTGAGGCCACTGTTTCTGGGAATTACAAGTGGGAGATAGAGGTTTTTATTGGGGGAGAATAATGTGAGAAGGTGCTCAACTTTTGACCTTCCTCTCTAAGGACATGACTCTTCTGGTTTAGAAAACAACAGTAAAAAGTCCCCAAGAGATACTGGTCGTTGTGGTTCCCAAAACTTCATTAACATCTGTGGGAAGCCTTCTGACTTTTCTTTGAGGCCAGTTCTGAAAAGCCATTCATATGGAGGCAAATCAAAATATCAAAGCAGCAGCCTGCGTTCTGGGAAATGTTGCTGGGATCACATTCCAGAGAAAAGATGGGATAGAAGGAACGAAAGCTGATCAACATGGCTGGGTGTGGTGGCTCACACCTGTAATCCCAGCACTTTGGGAGGCTGAGGCAGGCAGATCACCTGAGGTCAGGAGCTCGAGACCAGCCTGGCCAGCATGGTGAAACCCCGTCTCTACTACAAATACAAAAATTAGCTGGGTGTGGTGGCATGTGCCTGTAATCCCAGCTACTCAGGAGGCTGAGGCAGGAGAATCGCTTGAACCTGGTAAGCAGAGGTTGTGAGACTGCAAGGTTACAGTGAGCTGAGATTGCAGCACTGCACTCCAGCCTGGGCAACAAGAGAGAAAACTCCATCTCAAAAAAGAAAAAAAAAAAAAAAAAGAAGAAGAAGAAGAAGAAAGCTGATCAACACTGGTAGAAGTGGGGAAGGGCAGAGCTCACCTCCCATGGGGAGCCAGGGTGGAGCTAGCGGAGAGAAAATGTTGCGAAAGAGGAAATGGGATACAGAAATATTTTTTAAGGAGAGGGTGCTTTTAATGGATTTAGAAGAATATAGTGGCTGGATATGGTGGCTCATGCCCGTAATGCCAGCACTTTCGGAGTCTGAGGCAGGTGGATAGCTTGAGCCCAGGAGTTCCAGACCAGCCTGGGCAACATGGCTAAACCCTGTCTCTACTAAAAATACAAAAATTAGCTGAGTGTGGTGGTGCATACCTGTAGTCCCAGCTACTTGGGGGGCTGAGGTAGGAGGATCACCTGAACCTTGGGAGGTCGAGGCTGCAGTGAGCCATGATCAGGCCACTGCACTCAAGCCTGAGTGATAAAGTGAGACGCTTTCTCAAAAAAAAAATTAAAATTAAAATTAAAAGAAGAGTATAGTGAGATAACCCAATCAATCATCCCCTGTTGCAGATCCCCCAGTCTCAGGGGTCAAATTGTGATTGGCACTAATCATGATGCTCTCGACCCCCTTTACTGGTGACTGGTCTCAAGATGGAAGTGTGACCCAATTCCAGCCAACAAAGGGAAATAAGTCTGCTGGGGGCCTCTGGGAAAGATTTTCCTCTATCTCGTTAAAAAAATAGTTGCATAAGGAGCTGCTCTCCCACTTCTAATCTGGAACTTTCTATGGAAGGATGTGATACTTGCAGCTACAGCAGCCATATTGGGGCCATGAGGTTACAAACTTGAGAAAGAAGGCAAACAAGCTAAGGACAGCAGAGCAGCAGGATATAAAGGGCCTGGGTCCTTGACCTTGTTGAGGTGGGACCACCAACCTCCAAAGTCACTGTAGTAAATGTTCCTTTTGTTGACTCACTATTGGCCAGATACCCTCTAACTTGCAGCTTAACACAATAGATCAGCCTATATCCTACTAAAACCTACCCAATGACATCTTCTCTCACGTTAAAATATTTTAGGTTCCTGGAGTTTCTAAACTCTGCCTGTTTGCCTTATAGGAGCTATGTGATGTTAGCGTTTGCCTTATCTGTTACGGCTGAACTCAGGAGATGTCTTATGGTTCTAGACACTAGCTCTAGCACCAAGATGTCTGGACTCTCCTCATTCAGAAGGAGGCTTTTGAGAGCTAACTGGCTGGGGCTGCACAAGCATAGCTTTCCAAGACAGAAAAACAAACACGCTAGATGGGACCTTTTTAAGGTAAAATGTTCATCTGACTGACAATCTTAATTGCAAGCCTGCACTTTTATTAATAAAAATTCTCATACTTGAGCAGATCACCTGAGGTCAGGAGATCGAGACCAGCTTGGCCAACATGGCAAAACTCTGTCTCTACTAAAAATACAAAAAGTAGCTGGGTGTGGTAGCACACACCTGTAATCCCAGCTACTCGGGAGGCTGAGGCAGGAGAATTGCTTGAACTCAGGAGATGGAGGTTGCAGTGAGCTGAGATCATGCCACTGCCTTCCAGCCTGGGCAATAGAGCGAGACTCTGTTTAAAAAAAAAAAAAAAAATTCTCATACTTACTATGGGCTCTTCGATGCCATGGAAACAAGAGACGGCTGAAAGACCTCTCTTTCTTGATGTGGACCGTGAGCGATATTATCCTGTAGAAAAGTACTTGTCTTTGTTCAGTGTTCTTGGGCACAGGAGAGCTACCCAGTCCTTGTGCCTGCGGAGTCACTCGAACACACACAATGCCTACATGAAGATGGGGATATGTGGTCTTGGATGCCTAATTTACTACTTACAATTAACACATACAATTAGATGATTCCCTTTTCCCTCCCCTCCCCTTCTTTCTTTTTTTTTTTTTTTTTGTTTCTTTTTTTTTTTTTTTCTGTGACAGGGTCTGGCTCTGTCACCCAGGCTGGAGTGCAGTTACGCGATCATGGCTCACTGCAGCCTCAACTTCTCAGGCTCAAGCAATCCTCCCGCCTCAGCCTCCCAAGTAGCTGGGACTATAGGTGCATGCCACCGTGCCTGGCTAATTAAAAAAAAAAATTGTAGAGATGGGGTCTTGCTATGTGGCCCAGACTGGTCTCGAACTCCTGGGCTCAACCAGTCCTCCCACCTTGGCCTCCCAAAGTGCTGGCATGACAGGGGTGAGCCAGTGCACCTAGCCTTGATAATTTCCAGTGGTTCTCTATGCTTAGAGCATTACTCTCATCTTTTTTCTACACAGTCTAGAATGCTCTCTTAAAGCCTCCATAAAAACAACTCCTTGTTTGTGTATCCTTTGGTGAACAAACCAATGACTTGCAGGAGCACTGCCAGGCATCCCCAGCCATTGCATGCCTGCAGACTTCTTCCCTGGCCCACACTTGCTGGTCTGTTTGTTCACTCTGCAGTGAACCCTTCTGCTTACAGTTTTTCCAGCTAACCTTTTGATTCACAATGTAGCCTCTGACAAAAAGCAGACCAATAGTTGCCAGGGGCTGGGGATGCGAGAGAGGAGGGTGTTGACCGGGAAGATATCAGAGGGACATTTTCAGATGATGGAAATGTTAGATCACTTGATTGCACTGGGGGTCGCACAAGAAGTCAAAACTTATTGAACTCTCTCCATCCAATGGGTGCATTTTACGGTGTGTCAATGAAGCCTCAATAATGTTGTTTTTAAAAAATGGTGTCACCTCACCTCCTGGCTTGTAGTGTTTGTGTACCTAATATCAATCTTGCTAAGTTTCCTCCAGCCAAGCAAGTCTCTGCTTTTGCTGGGCTGCTCTGCAGAGGCTGTGACTGCTGGATGATAACCCAGGTTACATAAAAGTGTAGAAACCATGTGCAAACAAATGATACGTGGCAACCAGCTTTTATCTTGGTGCTGGAGATCTGCAGGGCATGGTGGAAAGGGTGGCAACGGGACAGTGCAATGGTTCATTTCACCTCCTGTCACCACGTGGGGCTGTGGGGGCAGCTCTGTCATACCTTCCAATTTTCCAAGCTGAAAATCCAGTTGTTATTGCTGTTTTTGAAATCTTACATTTTTAAAAAACTGATAACAAATTCAAAATGTTTAAGTATCTGTGTGGGGAAAGTGAATCAGGCCTGAGGGTTGTGGACTGCTTTCTAGGTTTCCAGCCTGTTACCTCTGCAGCAGTGGAGGCAGAGGAGGGCTCAGAGGTTGGGAGGGAAGGGGAAGGAGCATGAGGAAGTGTGATTCTGCAGTAAGCACGGCCCATACTTTTACTCAGAACCCAAGACAGGCAGTTGACAAGAACATCTGAAGATGTTCTTCCTCATCCCTCATTCTTATTTTGCAGCCCCTCCCCACCCCTACAGCTGTTCTCTGAAAGCTGTCTCCCTCATCCACAAAAAGATCTTGGAGGCCACAGGCCAGGCAGGGAGGGACGCTCTGAGGACTGATGCTGGCTCTCCTTCCTTCCTCTCCCAACTCCCCCTCCCAACTGGCACTGAAGGCAGGTGTTCCTCAGGCTCGGACCCTGTCTGCCTTTGTTCATTTTCTCTCTCCTCTCTGCAGGCATTCTGATCCATCACAATGGCTGTTAACATTCATGGCTCCCACATCTCCAGCACCAGACTCTTGTGTATCCAACTGTATACAGAGACATCTCAACTTCTAGACTTTCAAGACCAAACCTAACTCCTTATTTCCTCTTCCTAATCTGGCCCCACCACCCAGCCTACTCCACCTCTATAAATGGCAATACCACCCACAGTCTGCCCACATCAGAAACCCAGATGTCATTCATTCATTCATTCATTCATTCCTTTTTTTTTTTTTTTTTAAACAGAGTCACTCTGTCGCCCAGGCTAGAGGTCAGTGGCACAATCTCAGCTCACTGCAACCTCCACCTCCTGTGTTCAAGCAATTTTCCTGCCTCAGCCTCCTGAGTAGCCGTGATTACAGGCATGCACCACTATGCCTGGCTAACTTTTGTATTTTTAGTAGAGATGGGGCTTCGCCATGTTGTCCAAGCTGATCTTGAACTCCTGGGCTAAAGCAATCTGCCTGCCTCAGCCTCCCAAATTACTGGGATTACAGGCGTGAGCCACACCATGCCCAGCCCATTCTTTCTTTTTTTAGAGATTTGATTCTTTTTTTAATTTTTAAAATGATCATACAATAAAATGAATGTTTTCACGAAAAGGTGTACAGTTCTGTGAATCAAACAGACAGAGAGATTCCTGTAACCACCAACAAAATCAAGATAAAGAGCAACGATAGTCACATCTTCCCTTCACCCCTAGCCACTGCGAAACACAGATCTGCTATCATTAGGGTTTTATCTTCTCAAGAATGTCACATAGCTTTTCACAACAGGTTTGCTACCAGAACACAAGTGTCGTGGAAACTATCCCTAAAAGCCAAAATGGGAAAGAAGAAGACTCATATCAACATTGTCATCGTTGGACACGTAGATTCGGGCAAGTCCACCACTACTGGCCATCTGATCTACAAATGTGGTGGCATCAACAAAAGAAGCATTAAGAAATTTGAGAAGAAGGCTGCTGAGATGGGAAAGGGCTCCTTCAAGTATGCCTGGGTCTTGGATAAACTGAAAGCTGAGTGTAAATGTGGTATCACCATTGATATCTCCTTGTGGAAATTTGAGACCAGCAAGTACTGAATGACTATCATTAATGCCCCTAAGGAATGAGACCACCACTTCTCCTGTTGTCCTTCCCAGCTTCTCCCCAATCTTCCCTTTTCCCTAGTTTATAAGACAGGAGAAAAGGGAGAAAGCAAAAAGTTGGAAAGAAACAGACGTAAGATAAATAGCTAGACGACCTTGGTGCCACCACCTGGCCCTGGTGGTTAAAATAATAATAATAATATTAACCCCTGACCAAAACTACTGGTGTTATCTGTAAATTCCAGACATTGTATGAGAAAGCACTGTAAAACTTTTTGTTCTGTTAGCTGATGTATGTAGCCCCCAGTCACATTCCTCATGCTTACTTGATCTATTATGACCCTTTCACATGGACCTCTTAGAGTTGTAAGCCCTTAAAAGGGCTAGGAATTTCTTTTTTGGGGAGTTCGGCTCTTAAGACGCGAGTCTGCCGACGCTCCCGGCCGAATAAAAACTTCTTCCTTCTTTAATCCGGTGTCTGAGGAGTTTTGTCTGTGACTCGTCCTGCTACACCCCAGGACACAGAGACTTCATCAAAAACATCTTTACAGGGACATCTCAGGCTGACTGTGCTGTCCTGGTTGTTGCTGCTGGTGTTGGTGGATTTGAAGCTGGTATCTCCAAGAATTGGCAGACCTGAGAGCATGCCCTTCTGGCTTACACATTGGGTGTGAAATAACTAATCACTGGTGTTAACAAAATGGATTTTATTGAGCCACGCTACAACCAGAAGAGATATGAGGAAATCGTTAAGGAAGTCAGCACTACATTAAGAAAACTGGCTACAACCCTGACACAGTGGCATTTGTGCCAATTTGTGGTTGGAATAGTGACAGCATGCTGGAGCCAAATGCTAACATGCCTTGGCTCAAGGGATGGAAAGTCACCCGTAAGGATGGCAATGCCAGTGGAACCACACTGCTTGAGGCTCTGGACTGCATCCTATCACCAACTCGTCCAACTGACAAGCCCTGCTTCTCCAGGATGTCTACAAAATTGGTGGTATTGGTACTGTTCCTGATGGCCAAGTGGAGACTGTTGTTCTCAAACCTGGTATGGTGATCACCTTTGCTCCAGTCAACACTACAACTGAAGTAAAATCTGTCGAAATGCACCATGAAGCTTTGAGTGAAGCTTTTTCTGGGGACAATGTGGGCTTCCATGTCAAGAATGTGTCTGTCAAGGATGTTCATTGTAGTAACAATGCTGGTAACTGCAAAAACGACCCACAAATGGAAGCAGCTGGATTCACTGCTCAGGTGATCTATCCTGAACCATCCAGGCCAAGTCAGTGCTGGCTATGCCCCTGTACTAGATTGCCACATGGCTCACATTGCATGCAAGTTTGCTGAGCTGAAGGAAAAGATTGATCGCTCTTCTGGTAAAAAGCTGGAAGACGGCCCTAAATTCTTGAAATCTGGTGATGTTGCCATCATTGATATGGTTCCTGGTAAGCCCATGTGTGTTGAGAGCTTCTCAGACTATCCATCTCTGGGTTGCTTTGCTGCTTGTGATATGAGACAGACAGTTGCAGTGGGTGTCATCAAAGCAGTGGACAAGAAGGCAGCTGGAGCTGGCAAGGTCACCAAGTATCCCCAGAAAGCTCAGAAGGCTAAATGAATATTATCCCTAATACCTGCCACCCTGGTATTAAGCAGTGGTGGAAGAATGGTCTTAGAACTGTTTGTTTCAGTTGGCCATTTAAGTTTAGTAGTAAAAGACTAGTTAATGATAACAATGCATCATAAAACTTTCAGAAGGAAAGGAGAATGTTTTGTGGCCCACTTTGGTTTTCTCTTTTGCATGTGGCAGTTTTAATTTATTAGTGTTTAAAATCAGTGCTTTTTAATGGAAACAACTTGACCAAAAATTTGTCACAGAATTTTGAGACCCATTAAAAAAGTTTAATGAGAAAAAAAAAAAGAATGTCACATAAACAGAATCCTACAGTGTGTAACCTTTTGAGCTGGCTTCTTTTTATTTATTTAATTTATTTATTTATTTTTTTTTTTTGAGACAGAATCTCACTGCAATGCCCAGGCTGAAGTGCAATGGTGCGATCTCAGCTCACTGCAACCTCTGCCTCCCGGGTTCAAGCAATTCTTCTGCCTCAGCCTCCCGAGTAGCTGGGATTATAGGCATGCGCCATCATGCCCGGCTAATTTTTGTATTTTTAGTAGAGACAGAGTTTCACCATGTTGGCCAGGCTGGTCTCAAACTCCTGACCTCAGGTGATACGCCCACCTCGGCCTCCCAAAGTGCTGGGATTACAGGCATGAGCCACCACACCCGGCTAGCTGACTTTCATTCAGCACAATGTCACTGAGCTCCATCCATGCCACCATGCCTGGCTAATTTTTAAATTTTTTGTTGAGACAGGATGTCACTATGTTGCACAGGCTGATCTCAAACTCTTAGGCTCAACTGATCCTCCCATCTCAGCCTCCCAAAGTACTGTAATTACAAGCATGAGCCACCACACTCGACCTCCTATTTATTTCACCTTGGAAGCTACAGTGTTACCCAGAGCCTATAAACAAACAAACAAAAACACCATGGATATTTTGTTCCTGGTACACAAATTAATGTCTTTAAATCCACCAACACCACTATACATTTTGTGCAATTAAAAAATTAACCTGAGGCTGGGTGTGGTGGCTCACACCTGTAATCTCAGCACTTTGGGAGGCTGAGGAGGGCAGACCACTTGAGGCCAGGAGTTTGAGATCAGCCTGGCCAACATGGCAAAACCCCATCTCTACTAAAAATATAAAAATTAGCTGGGCATGGTGGTGCGCACCTATAATCCCAGCTACTCCAGAGGCTGAGGCAGGAGAATCACTTGAACCTGGGAGGCAGAGGTAGCAGTGAGCCAAGATCATTTCACAGCACTCCAGCCTGGGTGACAGAGTGAAACCGTGTCTCTAAAAAACAAAAAGAAAAAGAAATTCACCTGAGGCACATGGCCAGTAAGTCCCTTAGTGCTAGTACTGTCTATGCAAAATAGCAAATACAGAGTGAAACAAACCAATGCAAGCATTTATGTGAAATTGGGCTGCATGCTAAATCTGGCTTCATGCTTAACTACATTAAAAACAATTGCCAAACTGTCAATGTATTTCTTCACAATATTTCTTATTTTAACTTCATCACAACTAAGAGCTTTAACTATGAACAATGTTAACTAGCCAAATTTCTGTAATTTTCCACCATGTTTTAAATAATATTTTATCTTTATTTTATTTTATTTTTTTGAGACAGAGTCTTGCTCTATCATCCAGGCTGGAGTGCAGCAGCATGATCTTGGCTCACTGCAACCTCTGCCTCCCAGATTCAAGCGATTCTCCTGCCTCAGCCTCCCTCAAGTAGCTGGGACTACAGGCGCCCACCATCACACCCTGATAATTTTTGTATTTTTAGTAGAGATGGGTTTTTACCATGTTGGCCAGGCTGGCCTTGAACTCCTGACCTCAGGTGATCCACTTGCCTCAGCCTCCCAAATTGCTGGGATTACAGGCATGAGTCACTGCGCCCAGTCAAAAATATCTTATTAACTAAACTTTTTCAACTTCCTGTTTTTTCTGTATGTTCATGAACACAGACACTCAGAGAAACAGAAAAAAGTAAAAAACTATGTATGACTTACATAGACCATCTATGACATGCTTGAACTTCCTGTTATGTCCTAATTTTATTTATTTATTTATTTATTTATTTATGTATTTATTTTTTTTTTTTTGAGACAGAGTCTTGCTCTGTTGCCCAGGCTGGAATGCAGTGGCACGATCTTGGCTCACTGCAATCTCTGCCTTCCAGATTCAAGCAATTCTCCTGCCTCAGCCTCCCAAAGAGCTGACATTTCAGGTGTGTACCACTTCGCCCAGCTAATTTTTGTATTTTTAGTAGAGACGGGGTTTCACCATGTTGGTCAGGCTGGTCTCTAACTCCTGACCTCAGGTGATCTGCCTGCCTCAGCCTCCCAAAGTGGTGGGGTTACAGGCATAAGCCACTGGGCCCCGCCTGTCCTAAATTTTTTATTTTTTAAATAACCCTTCATTTTACTTTAGGACAGAAATTTACCATGCAAGATCCTTTCTCCTACAACAGTATTTTCTTTATAACCTTCCTTACCAAAAACACATCTTTATATCCATAACTGTCTTCACATCTCTCTCCCCTTTGCTTTCTACCTTGTTTCACAAATAACCTTTCCAAGCCCATAATGTGAATCAACCTCTAGATAACTTCTGAATTAGACAAAATTTTTCTTATTTTCAATAAGAACACATCTTCTTTGGCACATTTTATTCTCAATAAGAACGCATCTTCTTTGGCACATTTTACATACAGAATTACATGTTAACTAGAATTCTTATTCTTAGTAATCTTAAATTTTAGTGAAAACCTAGGAAGCAAGAAATCCTGAACTGCCTAACAGATGTTAGCATTGGCAAGACAATTCCACAATTTTTAAAAACATGTTTTCCTACATCATAACCCTTTCTGAATTGGAAATGTCCCAGACATCCAATAAGCACCCAATATAATTTCAAGATTTTAAATTACATGAAAAATTTCCCTACTGCATTTATCCCATTTACATTTCATTCATTTTTAGCAATTTATCTAGCTTACTAATGAAAGTAGGGATATTAAACAAAGCTAGTCATTATTTCTTCATTAACCATTTTTATAACCTGTGAATATCAGGTGTTCACCTAAGTAAGAAATTTCAAGTTAAACACATGGGTATTTTCACCCGTAACTCAGAAGATTCCTCCGCTTTTTTTAAACTAACAACATTAAATTAGTCTTACCTATCAAAAAATCACATAAAGATCATTTTGTTCTTGGCTAGATTTACAGTCTTATAATCTTTTGTGCCAAATTCTGACACCTTAAAATATCTAGCAGAGACAAAGATAAAACCCAGACAAAAATATATGCTGACAATTCAGAAGACATTTCTATTTTTATTTTACCGATTATCTTAAAGCCAGCTTATTTATTAAACATTTACCTAAGTCATGTAAACTTGAAAAATGCTTGGACTCATACACTTAATTTATGAGTGGTCCTTTATTTACATGCCAATTTTGGTAACCTGCAAAAACAACATATAACATCCAGGAACATATGCACTTGCAAAGATCCGATAGCTTTTCCTAGGGATTCTTGCCGTGAGATAGCAATACAAATTCACCAGTTTATAAACATACTCACACAGGTAAACTTTGTTTTCCCTGGTAGGTAATTCAATGAAGGCTATGAACCAAAATTTTGAGTAAAGCACTTTCTATGATAGTTTTATTTTTATTTTATTTTTATTTTTTGAGACAGGGTCTTGCTCTGCTGCCCAGGCTGGAGTGCAGTAGTGCAATCACAGCCACAGCCCACTGCAGCCGTGACCTCCCAAGCTCAAACAATCCTCCCACCTCAGCCTCCTGTATCTGGGACTACAAGCACATGCCACCTTGCCCGGCTAATATTTTAATTTTTTTGTACAGAAAGGATCTTCTTATGTCGTCTAGCCTGGCTGCAAACTCCTAAGCTCAAGTTATCCTCCTGCCTTGGCCTCTCAAAACACTGAGATTATAGGCATGAACCACTGTGCCTGACCTATAGTTTAATTTTTATTTATTTATTTATTTATTGAGATGGAGTCTCACTTTGTTGCCCAGGCTGAAGTGTGGTGGCATGATCTCGGCTCACTGAAACCTCCACCTCCCAGATTCAAACAATTCTCATGCTTTAGCCTCCCAAGTAGCTGGGATTACAGGCGCCCACCACCACATCCAGCTAATTTTTGTATTTGTAGTAGAGACAGGGTTTCACCATGTTGGCCAGGCTGGTCTCAAATTCCTGACCTCAAGTGATCTGCCCACCTCAGCCTCCCAAAGTGCTGTGATTACAGGCATGAGCCACCATGCCCAGCCTATAGTTTGATTTTTAAAGGCCCAACCTCCCCAGACTCCAAAGAACACTGAGGCCAAACAGTACCACAGAAGAACATCATGTACTAATAAGGCCTTGAAACCACCTTTGCAAAGATGATGACAGTGAGAGAAGTCTAGCATGACTGACTCCACCTTGCTTCTAGCCTTACAGGCTGGCTGTCCTCATTATTCCTGGGCATAAGCCAAGCTAACCATTGGAGGAATTTATAGTTTAACTTTGAAGCAAGGATGATAACAGTCTTTCCCTAAAACTATAACCTCCTTGCTCAGTGACTGAAGCCACGTTTATAAAACTAATGAAAGACCACAACATTAGGATTATGGGAGGGGCCTGGATTCTGTTAAAATGTAGGCATAGTTTCAATAATCTCTTACTGCTCAGGAGTTTGTGGCCAGAGATCACAAGATTCGTGACTTCCCCGATTGCTCCTATAGACAACATCGCTATTGTAGAACCTGATTGGTCTTTTGAGATGTTTTTCAGACTTTGGAACTCTGGCAACCAACTGACCCCACCTGAACCCATGACTCACGACTCAACTGGTTCTGTGGTTCCCACCCAGAGGCAGACTCAGTGCACAAGGACAATTTTCTACACCCTTACAGTATTATCCCCAACTGATCAGCAGCACCCATCTCCTAGACCTCTGCCACCAAATAATCCATAAAAACCCTAGCTTCTGAATCCTCAGGGAGACTGATTTGAGTAATAACTCCAGTCTTTCTGTTTGGCTACCTCTGTGTTAATTAAATTCTTTCTCTACTGCAGTATCATGGTCTCAGTGAATTGTTTTTTTCTGTGCAGTGGGCAAGAAAAATCCTTCAGGCAATTACAGCCCAACCCGGCTTTGAACAGCAACATAAAAACCTGGATACATGGAACTCCATCCCTCTCTCCCATTCAACAACAAAATGAGACCCTGGAGGGGCCAGAGCATTGCAAAAGAACATCCATTGATCAAATTCTCGTTTCTCACAAGTATATTGACACACACACATAAACAAACAATTATCAAAATGCAGTCCAACGGCTACAGCAACAAACAAGCCCCAAGTGTGTCCAAACTAAAACAGCTGGGGTGCCTTCCTCTCTCAGTTGGTTTTTAAAGGCCAAACCAAACCTTTGGTGGGCAGAGGCCTAGGGAGTGGGTTCTGCTAATTGGTTGGGGGTAAAACTGTAGGGGTGTGGAAAATGGTCCTTGTGCACTGAGTCTGCCTCTGGGTGGGAACCACAGAACCAGTTGAGTCATGAGTCATGGGTTCAGGTCGGGTCAGTAGGTTGTCAGAGTGCAAAAGTTGATCTTGTTCCATCTGCAAACAGAAATATCTTCTGAGTTTCCCAAATCAAGAGAAGCCATCTGGTACCCACCAGAAATCACTCACATGTCCAGACACAGTTGTGCACACACACAATTACTAATGTCAACAAAAAGAGTCAAACTCTGCAAAATATTTGAAGAGATTTATTCTGAGCCAAATATGAGTGACCATGGCCCATGACACACAGTGCCCAGGAGGTCCTGAGAACATGTGCCCAGGGTCGTCGGGGTGCAGCTTGGTTTTATACATTTTAAGGAGGCATGAGACATCAATCAAATACATTTAAGAAATACATTTGTTTGGCCCAGAAAGGCGGGACAACTCAAAGCGGGGTGGGGCTTCCAGGCTATAGGTAAATTTGTTTAAATTTTCTGGTTGACAATTGGTTGAGTTTGTCTAAAGACCTGGGATCATAGAAAGGAAATGTTCAGGTTAAAAGATTGTGGAGACCAAGGTTCTTTTGAAGTCTTACAGTGGCTGCCCTTAGAAACAATAGTTGACAAATATTTCCTATTCAGACCTTTAAAAGGTGCTAGACTCTTAGTTAATCTCTTCAGGATTGGGAGGGCCTGAAAGAAAAAGATCTAGCTATGTTAATAGAGATTCTTTACAGGTGCAAATTTCCCCCCACAAAGGACAACTTTGCAGGGCCATTTCAAAATATGGCAAAGAAACATGTTTTGGGGTAAAATATTATGACTTTCTTCTTTGTCATGTAATGTTATACCAGAGTAAGACTGGAAAGTAAGTCACAATACATAGAGTTAAATAAAACCCATCTGGGCTGGGCATGGTGGCTCACGCTTGTAATCCCTGCACTTTTGGAGGCTGAGGCAGGCAGATCACCTGAGGTCAGGAGTTCGAGACCAACCTGGCCATTATGGTGAAACCCCGTCTCTACTAAAAATACAAAAATTGGTGGGGCGTAGTGGCAGGCACCTATAATTCCAGCTACTCATGAGGCTGAGGCAGGAGAATTGCTTGAACCCAGGAGGCAGAGGTTGCAGTGAGCTGAGATCGCACCATTGCACTCCAGCCTGGGCAACAGAGTAAGAATGTCTCAAAAAAAAAAAAAAAAATCTGATGAGAATTTATGGTTTGTAGGGCATGACTTCTCTAGAACCCTTAGATAGGAATTTGGGCAAGATTTTAAAAATGAGAGTTTAGTTCTCACTAACAAGCCCCAAGAGTGTCCAAACTGAAACAGTCATGATGCTTTCCTCTCTCCATCATTTGGGCTTATTCAACCTGCAAATGGAAATTCCTTAGAAAATTCCCAAATTGAGAAGAGCCCTTCCTGCTGTCTGGAACCCAGAAAAGACACTCATCCATCCAGACACAGATGTCAAATTTCAAAGGCTGTTCTTCCTAGGCAATCAGCAATACATTTGGGGCTGGCAGCAACAGGGCCAAAGAGAAAAAAATGGAAACCCACCTCTAGCCAAAAAAGGTCAGACAGCTGTTTAGGGGGCTTCTGAAAGTCTCAGTCTGCAGCAGCTGAGCCACAAACAATGTGTTCCCAGTTAGGGAACCAAAATCTGTTACTGAAATGCCAGGGCTCCAGTCTAGGTCCCGTTGCTCACTGCACAAAAAGCCAATCACCAAGACAATGAGTATTGCCTGGGAAGAAGGCTTTAATTGAGTGCTTTAGCCAAGGAAAATGGGGATCAGTCTCAAATCCATCTCCCTAGTCAACTAAAATCAGGGGGTTATATAGCAGGGAAGAAATGTAACTACATGTGGGAAAACCAGAGTTAGGGAGAGGTAAGGAAGAGGAGTTGGTCAAAGGAATTAGGGAGGGATAAGGAAATCAGGAGGGATGAGGGGTCTGGCATCTCATTGTCTGGATGCAGTGATCTGGTGAGTTTCAATTTGTTGCTATTATCTGGGAGGGCTGAGGGTCACTTTCCTGTGGCAAGAACTCAGATAAGACGAATGCGGGCTTCAAACTTTAAGACCAGGAGGGGGCCAAGCACAGTGGCTCATGCCTGTAATCCCAGCACTTTGGGAGCCCGAGGTGGGTGGATCATGAGGTCAGGAGATCGAGGCCATCCTGGCTAACACAGTGAAACCCTGTCTCTACTAAAAATACAAAAAATTAGCCGGGTTTGGTGGCACACGCCTGTAGTCCCAGCTACTCAGGAGACTGAGGCAGGAGAATTGCTTGAACCTGGGAAGCAGAGGTTGTAGTGAGCCAAGATCGTGCCACTGCACTCCAGCCTGGGCAACAGAGCAAGACTCCATCTAAAAAAAAAAAAAAAAAAAAAAAAAAAGGAGGGTGAATTTCTATGTTGATCCAAAAGAAGCATTTATGGGACAATCAGGCCAGTTTCATGAGGAATATAAATTGGATCCTGTCATTGCCCTGAATAAAACTTTTCAATGGCTTCCCATTCTGGTCCCCTCCTCACAGCCTTTGAGGCCCTGCCTCTCTCTCCAAGCTTCTCTAGGGCCATCCCCAGAGAAGTGTCACTGACATCGCTCTTCTGGCCTGGACTTCTCTCTGTCCCTTGAGCAGGCCAAGCTCTGAATGTCTGCATGCACCATGCCCTCCACTCTTTACCTGGCTGGTTCCCCACTTCTTCCAAGTTTCTGTCCAATGTCACGCCTTAGAGAGGCTTTCCCTGATCATCCAATCTCAAGTAGCCCCCTTCTGATATTATCTCACACTGCGCTCTGATGGTTTGATGTTTGTATTTGTGTGTTCATTCGTTTAACATGACTCCTACTAGACTGAGAAGCCCATGACAGCAGTCACCATGTCGGTTTTGTTTGTCACTATATACCCAGTGCGTGCCTAAAACCGTGCCTAGCACAGATTGGGCATTTGATGGTGAATAAATGAATGAATGATTTTTTAAAAGTATCTCTAATTTTCTACTATTATAAATAATGCTATGAGAAAAATCCTTTTACATAAAGGCATGTGCACTGTGCATTTCCTACAAGTCGTACTGTTGAATTAAACGATTTATACATGTAAAGCTTTGATAAATATCGACGAATCACCTTCCCCAGCTGAGTCAAACCTTTCTTCCCCAACAGTCTGTAAGAGACCCCATAACTCTGCTGACAAGAGAAAATATTGTATTTTAATTTTTTGAGGTGATATTTAGAATTTAGAAACTTAAGTATTAGTCTGGGATTTCCAGAGAAATAGAACCAATAGAGTGTGTGTATGTGTGTCTGTGTGTGTGTCTGTGTCTCTGTGCATGTGTCTGTGTGTGTGTCTGTGTGCGTGCCTGTGTGTGTCTCTGTGGTGTGTGTGTGTCTGTGTATGTATCTGTGTGTGTGTCTCCGTGCATGTCTGTGTATGTCTCTGTATGTGTGTCTGTGTGTGTCTCTCTCTGTGTGTGTACCTCTGTGTGTGTGTCGCTGTGTATGTTTTTGTATGTGTGTCTCTGTGTGTGTCTCTATATGTATCTCTGTGTGCATGTCTGTGTGTGTGTTTCTCTCTGTGTGTGTTTTTGTGTGTGTGTCTGTTTATGTGTCTGTGTGTGTGTGTATGTCTCTGTGTGTGTCTGTGTGCATGTATGTTTGTGGCTCTCTGTGTTAATGTGTGTCTCTGTGTGTGTGCTTCTGTATGCATGTCTGTGTGTGTTTCTGTGTGTCTCTGTGTGTTTTTGTGTGTCTGTGTGTTTCTGTGTATGTGTATGTCTCTCTGTGTCTGTGTGTGTCTCTGTGTTTCTGTGTGCATGTCTGTGTGTGTGTCCATGTGTGTCTCTGTGTGTCTGTGTGTGTGTCTGTGTGTTTCTGTGTGTGTTTGTGTGTGTGTGTGTGTCTGCATGTCTGCGTGTGTGTATAAAGAGATTTATTTAAGGAATTGGCTCATGTGATTGTGAATGCTTGATGAGCCCAAAATCTGATGGAGGAAGCTGGCTGACTCAAGGCTCAGGAAGAAGTTGTGGTTTGAGTCTAAAGAGAGCCTGCTGGTGAGCCAGGAAGACCCACTGCTGCAGACAAAAGTCTGAATCCAGTGTGCAGGAGAATTCTCTTTTGCATGTAGAGGTCAGCCTTTTGTGCTGTTCAGGCCTTCAGTGACTGGAGGAGGCTCCCACATTTTGGAGGGCAATCTGCTTTGCTCAGAGTCCACCAATTTAAATGTCAATCTCATCCAAAAACACCCTCACAGCAACACCCAGGATAACATTTCACCAAATATCTGGGCACTGTGGCTTGGCCAAGCCAACGTATAAAATTAACCATCATACTCTGTATTATTTTCATATTAATCTCCCAGATTAAAAATGAGATAGACAATATTTACATATTGTGTAGAGTCATTTGTGTTTCTCCCAATACTTGCTTTGTTCTTCTTTGACTTACAGGAGTTCTTTGAATATTGGCTTACAAACCCCGTATCAGGTATGTAAGTAGAAGGATAGTGGCCTTTTACTTTGTTGTTTGTAATATTTTTCATAAGTTATCTCTTTTTATATGCTCAAATTTCTCATCACTTTTTGATGACTTCTACATTATGTCATACCAGGAAAAAGCCTCCTTATTTATAAGACTTTTAAAATTACACAATACCTACACAACATTTATTATTTTAAAAAACAATTTTGATCTTGAATGCACCTGCCTTTTATTCTTGTTACCTGGCTGTAATTCTTCCCAGTGGATAGTCAGCTATCCCAACATAATTTACTGAATAGTCCATCCTTTCCTACAGTGGTTTGAAATGGACCTGGATCACTTAAGTAGGAAGAATCCTCCAAATGTAATCTAAAACAACAAGATTTCATCATTTTTACCCATCCTTACCCATAATTAGGAAAAATGTTAAAGATTCAAACATCCAATGATGGAGAAGGTGCAGGGGAAGGGGTTCTGCCATGTACAGCTGGTGGAAATGTAAATTACCAAACACTATCAGGAAGGTAATATGCAAATATCTATCAATAATTTCAAGGCACATCTCTTTGACCTAGCAATTACATAAATTATAGATCTAAAGATTCATTTAACCAAAATACTCACACCTGTTCAGATAGCTAGCTAGATAGATAGAAAGATGATAGCTAGATAGATAGGTAATAGATAAATTTGCAGAGGCACTGTTTGTTATACCAAAAGAACTGTAAACTCTGTAAATTAATCCTAAATGGTTACATAAATTATAAGACAGTCCTAAAACAAAATACCATGTAGCCATTAGAAAGACTCTAGATTGGTATAGGCTGCCATGAAAAGATCACTAAGGCATATTGTAAGGTGAAAAATAAAATTTCAAAAAAATATATAGAGTATGATTCCATTTATGCTTTTTCTTTTCTTTTTTTGAGATGGAGTCTTGCTCTGTCACCCAGGCTGCAGTGCAGTGGTGCCATCTCGGCCCACTGCAACCTCCGCCTCCTGGGTTCAAGTGATTCTCCTGCCTCAGCCTCACGAGTAGCTGGGACTACAGACGCCTGCCACCATGCCTGGCTCATTTTTGTATTTTTAGTAGAGACAGGGTTTCACCATCTTGGCCAGGCTGGTCTTGAACTCCTGACCTCAGGTGATCCGCCTGCCTCAGCCTCCCAGAGTGCTGGGATTACAGGCGCGAGCCACCGGGCCCAGCCCTAGTTATGCTTTTTTTTTTTTTTTTTGAGACGGAGTCTCACTCTGTCGCCCAGGCTGGAGTGCAATGGCGTGATCTCGGCTTAATACAACCTCTGCCTCCTGGGTTCAAGCAATTCTCCTGCCTCAGACTCCCGAGTAGCTGGGATTACGGGTGCGCACCACCACACCGGCTAATTTTTTGTATTTTTAGTAGAGATGGGGTTTCACTATATTGGCCAGGCTGGTCTTGAACTCCTGGGCTCAAGTGATCTGCCTGCCTTGGCCTCCCAAAGTGCTAGGATTACAAGCATGAGGCACTATACCCGGCCCCATGTATGCATTTTTAAACCAAATATTTGTATACGCACATATATGGACATAAACAGAATAGAGGTTTCCTCTGGGAAGGGAGAAGTGTCAGGGAGGAGTGAAATGGCATTTCACGTTTTACTTCCGTACCGTTGGGTTTTTTTAAAGGCTATATTCATGCATTATAATACAACTTTTTGAAATTAGAGAAATAATAATGGGAAACCATTCAGCACCTTGATTCTGACCAAGCGAGAGCAGATAAGGGAGCACAGGGATTCAAGCTGCCTGGAGACCTCCAGGGTTACTGTGAGGGTGGCTGGAATCATGGGAATAAATAAATGATTTAACATGCTCAGGCTTCTAAGTGCCCATCCCTGGGGCTGCGGAGGAGCAAGGTGCTTAAACCATTCCCAAGCCTCAGGCATTGAAAGCAGGAGTGTTTTCTCTAAGAAGGAGGGTGCTGTGCTGTAATTGACCTCTTTGGCATTCAGTGTCTGCACGACATCCAGTGCAGCTCTGGGCCGGCGGAAGAGACCAGGCTGCTTGTGCTGGGAGGGGCCGCTGCCCAAGGACGAGTCCTGTACTCACAGCAACGCTGAATCGCAGTCCCGGGCCATCTGGCCCCGGCCTCATAATCACTCTTCTGTCATGAATACCGAATGAAGGTAAACATACAGTCACAGGGCTATCTTGACAGCACCCAACTTTAAACCTGTGGCCTATTTCTGGCTCTACACTGTGCTGAATTCTGTCACAAACAAACAAATAACATCCTAAAACTATTTTGTGAACAATACATTACTTATTTCACATTAAGAATGTTGCTCTGTTATTGTTTTGTTTTGTTTTGTTTTTGAGATGGAGTCCCGCTCTGTCGCCCAGGCTGAAGTGCAGTGGTGCGATCACTGCACCTCTGCCTCCCGGGTTCAAGCAATTCTCCTGCGTCAGCCTCCCGAATAGCTAAGATTACAGGTGTGAGCCACCACACCCGGCTAATTGTTGTATTTTTGGTAGAGACAGGGTTTTGCCATCTTGGCTAGGCTGGTCTCGAACTGCTGACCTCAGGTGATCTGCCTACCTCGGCCTCCCAGAGTGCTGGGATTACAGGCGTGAACCACTGCAACCAGCCAACAGCATGGTTTTGGTCACCTCAAATGAGGACACAAATACATAAATCTCACGGTTTTGGTATTGCATCATTTTTTTCATATACTGGGAAACAAAAAATGGAAGAGGTGTAGGCTGTCCTGACCTCTGAAAGGCCCTGAGGGGACAGTGGCCATCTTTTGGTTTCCTGGCTTCTGAACCCCTTCTGTGTTTAGGGAACTGGCCACGTATGAGCCTTGTGAGGAGGCAGAGCCCATCTCCCACTAGAGAAGCTACTGATGCAGGGACCTTATTTTCCAAGCATCCCTGATGCCTGCGTTAAGCCAATCAGGTGCACCTGCCCCAAATTCTGAATCTGAGGCTAATGGCACAAAGGAGGAAAAGTGGAAAATTATTTCTGGCAGTGGCAGTACTGGTGGCAAACAGAATGTGGCTCTAGGTCCTAGTGTGCGGTGGTGGGGGGAGTCCCACGTCCTTCCTGGACTGAGTTAATGGCATGACTTTTAATGTGGCCCTGGCTGTGCAGCTTCCTTGATTCTAGAAGCCTGGTTTTCCAGCCTTCCTGGCACATCTCTGAGCTACCCAATATCTTATCATTAAATCCCTAAATAAGCCAGAGTTGGTCTCTGTTGCTGCAATTAACAGCGATTGCTGAGACACGAGTCCAGCACAATGATGATGAGCAAGGAAGCCTGCGTTCTGTTGAGAGATGTGCAAACCATTAGTAATCAGAAAAATGAGACTGCACTAAAACGGCATGGAGACGCTACTTGATATCCATGTGACTGGCAAAATATCAGGCGCTGGATAATGCCAAGAGTGGGTGGGGGCATGGCTCAGAGATCTAGTTGCCTTGCGGCCAGTGGCTATACCCTTTTCTCTTTTAAAAAACTTGTTTTCTTGGCTGGGCGTGGTGGCTCACGCCTGTAATCCCAGCACTTTGGTAGACCGCGGCAGGTGGATCACTTGAGGTCAGGAGTTTGAGAGCAGACTGGCCAACGTAGTGAAACCGTGTGTCTTCTAAAAATACAAAAATTAGCCCGGCATTTTTTGTGGCAGCCACCTGTAGGCTCAGCTACTCGGGAGGCTGAGGCAGGAAAATCACTTAAACCCACGAGGTGGATATTGCAGGGAGCCGAGATTGCACCGCTGCACTCCAGCCTGGTGACAGTGACTCTATCAAAGAAAACAAAAAGGTTTGCTTTTTTACATTTTTTTCTCTTTTTTTTAATTTTTAATATTAATTTTTATTTTTTGAGACAGTCAGTAGCCTGGGCTGGAGTACAGTTGTGCAATTGTAGCTCACTGCAGCCTCTACCTCCGGGCTCAAGTGATCCTCCTGCCTCCTCCTCCCAAGTAACTGGGACTACAGGCACATGCCATCACGTCCAGCTTTTTAATTTTTATTTTGTAGAGACAGGGTTCTTGCTGTGTTGCCCAGGCTGGTCTCAAACTCATGGGCTCAAATGATTCTCCCACCTCAGCTTCCCAAAGTGCTGGGATTATAGGTGCGAGCCATAGCACCTGGTCCCTTTTTCTTTTTTATGTCTATTTGGGTCCCATACACTCAACAGCTCAACAGAAGAAAGGGCTGTGGCTGGATGGAGTGGGCCATGCCGCTTCCTCTTACACGAACTATCGCCTTAATCACTTTCTTCTTGCTTTTAATTTATTTTTTGAGTAACATTAAACATTCACACACATACTTACATACTTAGAGAATTTCTTCAACAGCAGAAAAGCATATACGGGGAAAGGTGAGTTTCCCTCCCGCGCCAACGCCCAGAGCCCCTTCCCAGAGACAGCCGCAGGTGTCTCTTCGTGGGTGACCCTTCCCCAAGTATATTCACACCACGAATAGGTTCGTGGGTGACCCTTCCCCAAGTATATTCCTCACTCAGCATCCAGATGGGTCCTTCGGAAACGTGACACAGATTACGGCACAACTTCTGCCCTCCAGGGGCTTCCCATCATTCTCCGGATGTCATTCTACATCCTACCGTGGTGACAAAGCCCTATGTGATCTGGACCCAGTCGCCTGCCCCGGCCTCATTCCCACGGCTCCCCCCCACCCCGACCCCTTGCAGCCGCTCTGGCCTTCCCAGCCTCCTCTGACACCCCATGGCTCATCTCATGACTTGCTGTACCTCTGCCTAGAATGTCCCTAACAGGCTCCCGCCTCCGACTCTCCTGCTGGAGTTCTCTCCTTAAATACCACCTCCTCCAAGGGGCCTTCCTGGGCTGCCTGCGCCGCCTTCCTTCCGCTTTTCTCCAAGTCTGAGGCTTCCTACCCGACTCCAGCCCACAGCCCCAGGCTTTATGGTAACGTAACCGTTGTAAACTTAAAATTCTGGCCGGGCGTGGTGGCTCATGCCTGTAATCCCAGCACTTAGGGAGTTCGAGGCGGGCAGATCACTTGAGGCCAGGAGCTCGAGACCAGCCTGGCCAACATGGCCAAACCCCGTCTCTACTAAAAATACAAAAATTAGCCGGGCATGGTGGAGCGCGCCTGTAGTCCCAGTTACTCTGGAGGCTGACGTGGGAGGATGGCTTGAACTGGGGAGGCAGAGGGTGCAGTGAGCTGAGATCACACCACTGCACTCCAGCCTGGGTGACACAGCAAGACTCTGTCTCTAAAAAAAAAAAAAAAAAAAAAAATCCTAAGCCCCCCCCCAGTGACTGAACAGACTCCCTCTTGGCCAAGGGGACCCCAGAAAAACCTTAAAACTTGAGTTCCTGGCCGTGATAGGATGAGAGGTCAGACATGCCTCATTATACGTCTTTACCTTTCACAGTTCAGACACTGACCAGCATTCATGTTAAAACAGAGATCATAAGACTGACAGAACGGACCCTTTATGGAAGTAAGAAACCAAATTATAAATAGAACTAAGGTCATGCCAGGCAAGGGGTAAGTCACGCACCTCTACACTTAAAGAATAACTTATGCTCTAACTGCCATGAGGCTTTTCTTTTTCTCTAGCAGATAAACAAGCACTGGCCTCAGGATAAGCAGTGTTGAAACATTTGGAAGCTCCTGCAGATGCTGAATAACTGACCTCCAGCCTCTGTTCCACCAGCCATAACTACAGCTTTGATTGGACAAGAGACTGATTTCAGCCACTTTCTCCTGGTAAGAAGAACAGGGACCGGTCCTGGCTCGTTTACAGAGGTTGCACACAGGTTGCCTCCCTGTCTTGAAAATACCTTTTGATATATAGGGCCTAATTTTAATAACACTTAAATGCTAAGTCTCCACTCCGAGGTGAACATAGGTTGGTTTTTTGTTTATTTGTTTGTTTGTTTTTTGAGACAGAGTCTCATTTTGTCACCCAAGCTGGAGTGCAGTGGCGTTATCTCGGCTCATTGCGTCCTCTGCCTCCCAAGTTCAAGCGATTCTCATGCCTCAGCCTCCCAAGCATCTGGAACTACAGGCGTGCCCCTACGCCTGGCTAAATTTTAGTAGAGACGGGTTTAGCCATGTTGGCCAGGCTGGTACTAAATTCCTGGCCTCAAGTGATCTGCCCGCCTTGGTCTCCCAAAGTGCTGGGATTGCAGGCATGAGCTACCGCACCTGGCCAACATAGGTTGTATGTTACATGCATATTTGTTCAGTATGCATGTGTCATGACTACCTCATGAATATTCATAGCTTCTCCTGTAATCTGTTGAATATGTATGTTTAGCCAACCCATTCAGTATAAAACTCCTACCCCAAACCCTCTTCCTTGGAAGTACCTGTCTCTGGCCTTGGCCGAAGGCACACTTCCCAGCCTGTGGGACAGCCACCTTGCAGGCTGTAACCCTTTATAAGAAATAAAGTCTTCATCAGGCATGGTGCTGTGTGCCTATAGTCTCAGCTACTCAGGAGGCTGAGGTGGGAGGACCACCTGAGCCCAGGAGGTTGTGGCTGCAGTGAGCCATGATTATGCCACTGTACTCCAGCCTGGGCAACACAGTGAGATCCTGTGAAACAAAGGAAAGAAAAAAGAAGGAAGGAGGGAAGGAAGGAAGGAAAAGAGAGAGAGAGAAAAAAGAAAAGAAAGAGAGAAAGAAGAAGAAGAAAAAAAGAAAGAAAGAAAGAAAAGGAAAGAAAGGAAGGAAAAAAAGAAAGAAAGAGAGAGAGAAAGGAAGGAAGGGAAGGAGGGAGGGGAAAGAAAAGGGAGGAAGGAAGGAAGAAGGGGAGGGAGAAAGAAAGAGGAGAAGAGGAGAGAAAGAAAGAGAAAAAGAAAATCAGAGTCTCCTCCCCTTTTCTACATGTATAAATTCTGTGAGCTTTAGGTAATCACTGTTCATCAATCTCTGGCCCGTCTTGCTGCAATGGGCAGCTCCGTGGAGCCAGGCCTTGTCTACCGCTGAATCCCCAGCACCGGCAAGTGCTGTAACGGGGGCTGCCCAGGAACTCCTCGCTGAATGGGTGTGGAGACGCGTGGCCATTCTCATGCCTTGCTTTTTTCCACTGAACAGTATGTGTCAGGGCCTGATCTACATTGGCATACATGGACCTGCCTCATTCTTTGTAACAGGTGTGTGGGATTCCTACCACGTGGATGCTCCATGATCTTTATTTAACCAGAGCCTTTACTGATAGACAGGTTGCTCCCAATTTTTTATTATCACAAAACAAACAACAAACAAAAAAACAGAAAAGTATATCCATACAATAAATCTTAGATATCAGTTTCTTGGGTCAAATAATATGGAATGTTTCATTTTGTTTTTTTTGTTTTGTTTTGTTTTGTTTCCTTTTTTTTCTCTCTCTTTTTTGACACGGAGTCTCTCTCTGTCACTCAGGCTGGAATGCAGTGGTGGAATCTCAGCTCACTGCAACTTCCTCCTCCCAGGTTCCAGCGATTCTCCTGCCTCAGCCTCCTGAGTAGCTGGGATTTCAGGTGTGCCCCACCACATCTGGCTAATTTTTGTATTTTTAGTACAGATGAGGTTTTACCATGTTGGCCAGGCTGGTCTTGAACTCCTGACCTCAAGTGATCTGCCCACCTCAGCCTCCCTAAGTTCTGGAATTACAGGCGTGAGCCACCATCCCCGGCCAGAGTGTTTCATTTTGAAAGACGTCATCAAATCGCAGTCCCCAGAGAAATCCCCAGAGAATCGCAGTCCCCAGAGTCACAGGGAGATGGGAGAAAAGAGGAACAGATGAGGCCAGAGAATGCTGCAGACAGAAGGCCCATGGAACAGAACTTGTAAGTTCTGGGAGGACTCTAGCTTTGATCAGAGAGGTGGGGAGCCTCTGTGGGGTTCTGAGTAGGGAAGGGACGTAGCCTACTTATGTTTTTATTTATTTATCTATTTTGAGACAGGGTCTCACTCTGTCACCCAGGCAGGAGTACAGTGCTATAATCACGACTCACTGCAGCCTCAATCTCCTGGGCTCAAGTGATCCTCCCACCTCAGCCTCTTCAGTAGCTGGGACTACAGGCATGTGCCACCACACCTGGTTAATTTTTTTATTTTTTGTTGAGACAGGGTTTCACTATGTTGCCCAGGCTGGTCTTGAACTCCTGGGCTCAAGCCATCCTCCCGCCTTGGCCTCCCAAAGTTTTGGGATTACAGGTGTGAGCCACCGCACCCAGCCCTGCTTATGTTTTTATAAGACCATTCTGGCTGCTGCGTGGTGTGAAGTAGGGAACCAGAGAGCAGATGCTGAAGAGACACAGGCGAGAGACAGTGCTGACAGCCTGGACCAGGGCTGTGCTGAGAAGTGGCTGGATTGGGGAGCTATTCTGAAGACAGGGTGGAAAGGATTTGCTGATGGGGTAAAGAAGAATCAGAGATCTCTCAGGGCCTGAACAACTGTAAGGATGGGGTGGCAGAGTCTGTGTAATTGGGGCCCCATTCCCAAGATGTTGGCACCATGGGCCTGCAGGGGCAGCAGCTGGTGGAGGGAGGCATCTGGTAAACTTCCCTTTCCCAACAGATAGGGTTTCCTGATCTTAGCCTGTCAGGGTGATTTCAAAACAGGTACAGCTGGGCTGCAGCAGGCTGAACTGTAAGGAAGGGCCAGCCTACAGGCAAATGAGGGCAGTGGCTAACTCAAATCCTGTCCCCCGGCTAGGCCCACACTCCTCCTTTCCCTCCACTTCCCCTGTTGGTGCATGCTAGTGACCAGGTGCCCAGGTGCCCATACAGCTGGAGACATCTGCATTCCCTTGCTTTTTTTTTTTTTTTCGTTTTTCTTTTTGAGACTGAGTCTCTCGCTCTGTCGCCCAGGCTGGAGTGCAGTGGTGTAATGTCAGCTCACTGCAACCTCCACCTCCTGGGTTTAAGCAATTCTTCTGACTCAGCCTCCTGAGTAGATGGGATTACAGGTGCCAGCCATCACACCTGGCTAATCTTTATATTTTTAGCAGACATGGGATTTCAGCGTGTTGGCAAGGCTGGTCTCGAACTCCTGACTCAAGTGATCTGCCGCCTCAGCCTCCCAAAGTGCTGGGATTACAGCACTTTGGCATGAGCCACTGGGCCCAGCATTTTTTTTTTTTTTTTAAAGAGATGAAGTCTGACTCTGTCGCCCAGGCTGGAGTGCAATGGCATGATTGCAGCTCACTGTAGCCTGGAACTCCTGGGCTAAAGCAGTCCTCCCACTTCAGCTTCTTGAGTAGCTGGGAATACAAGCATGCACCAGCACACTCAGCTAATTTTTTAATTTTTTGTAGCGATGGGCCACTACTATGTTGCCCAAGCTGGTCTCAAACAACTGAATTCAAGCAATCCTTCTGCCTTAGCCTCCCAAAGTGCTGGGATTTCAGGCATGAGCCACCACATCTGGCCCCCTTTCATCTTAAAATGATTCCCATTCTGTTTTGGGTGCCCCATATCTGACCTTTACCCTATCTGTCATTGCGGGATGCTGACAAGGACAGTGTGGCTCAATGTGGGTTTCTGTTGTCAAGATACCACAAGGGCATGGAACCAGAGGGGGCTGTCAGATTCTGACTGGCTGCAGCAGCTTATCAGAACGTGTCATGGATCAGAAGAGGATGACATGATCAACGGATGAGGCAACCATCAGCTGAGGGCAAACAGCTCCAAACTAAAGTCAGCACTTTCCAGCTGCCTCCAGTGCACTCTCCCTGTGGCCACAGGCAGAGCAGCCAGGGCCCCTCCTCCAGCCTCCTTTCCATCCTTCCAACACAGCAGTTTCTCCCACCTCGGAGCTTCAGAGCTTCAGACATCCTTGGTGCTGAGGCCTAGGTTCCATGAGGTCAAAGGGAGAATTCAGGCCGGGCACAGTGGCTCACGCCTGTAATTCCAGCACTTTGGGAGGCCAAGGTGGGTGGATCACCTGAGCTCAGGAGTTCGAGACCAGCCTGACCAATATGGTGAAACCTCATCTCTACTAAAAATACAAAAATTAGCCAGGTGTGGTGGTGAATGCCTGTAATCCCAGCTACTCAGGAGGCTGAGTCAGGAGAATGGCGTGAACCCAGGAGGTGGAGGTTGCAATGAGCCGAGATTGCCGCTGCACTCCAGCCTGGGTGACAGAGTGAGACTTTGTCTCAAAAAAAAAAAAAAAAAAAAAAGGAGAATTCAGACTAAGCTGTTTTGCAGCATCCCAAGACTGTGTTGACCTCACGTACAGCTGCATCATGGGAGTGGGCGGTGCGAGATCTCAAGTCCAACTCAACTGAGCCATGGTTCAGGCTAAGTTCCCACTGGTGCCCCTACCTGGAACGCTCTTCAGATAGTGGCTCCTTCTCACCCATTCAAATGTCCCAGGCCTTTCCTGACAGGCCCTGCCCATCTCTCTCTCTCTCTCTCTCAATTTCCCTGCTTGTTTTTGTTGTTGTTTGGTTTTTGGTCTTTTTTTTTTTTTTTTTTTTTTTTTGAGGCAGAGTCTTCCTCTGTCACCCAGGCTGGAGTGCAGTGGTACGATCTCGGCTGACTGCAATCTCTGCCTCCCAGGTTAAGGTGATTCTCCTGCTCCAGTCTCCTGAGTAGCTGGGATTACCGGTGCCCGCCACCATACCTGGCTAATTTTTGTATTTTTAGTAGAGACAGGGTTTCACCATGTTGGCCAGGCTGGTCTCAAACTCCTGACCTCAAGTGATGTGCCCGCCTCAGCCTCCCAAAGTGCTGGGGTTACAGGTATGAACCACCGCGCCTAGCCAATTTCTTTTCTTTCCCTTTTTTTTTCCCCCAAGACAGGACCACTGGATTGGAGTGGTACCATCATAGTTCATTTTAATTTCCAACTCCTAGGGTCGAGTGATCCTCCCACCCCAGCCTCCTGAGTATCTGGGACTACAGGTGTGCACGACCATGCCTGGCTAATTTTTTATTTTTATCCTTCTTTGTAGAGACAGGGGGTCTCACTACGTTGCCCAGGCTGGTTCAAACACCCGGCCTTAAGCAATCCTCCTCCTGCCTCAGCCTCCTAAGTAGCTGGGATTATAGGTGTGAGCCACCATGCCTGACTTTTTATTTCATTTTTTGTAGAGACAGGGTATCACTATGTTGACCAGGCTGGTTTTGAACTTCTGGCCTCAAGCAGTCCTCCTGCCTGGGCCTCCTAAAGTGTTGAGATCACAGACATGAGCCACCTTGCCTGGCCTACTTCCTTTCTTCCTATAAAATTGCCTTGTGGGTTTGTCTACTTGTTTTCTGTCCATCCTGTTCACTCTTGTCTCTAGCTCCTAGAACGGTACCTCACACAGAGTAAGGGCTCCATGTGTTTTGTGACAGGGAAGCAGTGTGGCTTGTTGGAGAGGAGCCACATACCCCCACCCCCCCATTCATACATGGTGTGACTCAACCTGAACCATTGCTCAGTTGAGTTGGATTTGAGATGTTGCATTGCCCACTCCCGTGACACAGCTGTGCGTGAGGTCAGCAGAGTCTTGGGGTGCTGCCAAACAACTTAGTTTGAATTCTCCCTTTGACCTCATTGGAACCTAGACCTCAGCACCAAAGATGTCCCCATACCAGTAACCCAGGCAACAGAATGCAGATAAAGGACAGAAGACAAAAGGCGCAGGTTCTGACACATTCTTTGCTTGTGTCATCAGCTAGCAAGCACTCACAGGCACACCCAACCTCCATCCTTACATTCCACAAGGATTTGAGTGTCTGTTATAGGCAAGGGACAGTGCTAGGTTTTTTTTTCTAGAAACAAACTTGGGGCTGGGCATGGTGGCTCATGCTTGTAATCCTAGCACTTTGGGAGGCCAAAGCGGGTGGATTGCCTGAGCTCAAGAGTTCAACAACAGCCTCAGCAACATAGTGAAACCCCATCTCTGCCAAAAATTAGCCAGAAGCAGTGGCGTGCACCTGTGGCCCAGCTTCTCGGGAGGCTGAGGTGTGAGGATCGCTTGAGCCTGAAAAGTTGAGGCTGCAGTGTGCCATGATTGCACCACTGAACTCTAGCCTGGGCAACAGAGTAAGGCCCTGTCTCAAAACAACAACAACAAAAAAAAAAAAAGAAAGAAAGAAAGAAAGAGAGAGAGAGAGAGAAAGAAAGAAAGAAAGAAGGAAAGAAAGAAAGAAAGAAAGCAGAAGTGAGAGATGGATGTGTGTGTAGTCGTGTGGGATAATTGCCCATGGGAAGGAAACAGAATGCAACTTCTTGGAATACAGGGGGAGAGGGAAGCCTGAAAAAACTGTTCAAATTTGGATTCTAGGCCGAGCACAGTGGCTCACGCCTGTAATCCCAGCACTTTGGGAGGCAAGGCAGGCAGATCACTTGAGGTTAGGAGTTCGAGACTAGCCTGGCCAACATGGTGAAACCCCGTCTACAAAAAATACAAAAATTAGTCAGGCATGGTGGTGCCCACCTGTAATACCACTACTCGGAAGGCTGGGGTAGGAGAATCACTTGAACTAGGGAGGCAGAGGTTGCAGTGAGCTGAGATTGCACCACTGAACTCCAGCCTGGGTGATAGAGCAAGACTCTGTCTCAGAAAAAAAAAAAAAAAAATTGGACTCTGGGTGAAATGTCTGTTGGGGACAAAATCTAGTGGGAGACCCAGAAGGTCAAGCTGCTTTAGAAAGAGCTCAACCACTGACTTTCCTCTTTTTGACCACATGACTCTTCCAGGTATAAAAGCCTGCCGTTGGTGGAAAAGGAAAAGGTGGTCCAGTTAGACCAGATGCCACCTGCTTCTGAAACCAGACATCTTTGAAAACCCATCCATCTACCTGCAGGAAAAGGCAAGGGACCTGAACTCACTTGGGCTCAGGGAAGAGGTTACTGGGATCATAACCCCAGGGAGAGACGGGATGGAAGGAGAGCATGCAGGGAGCAGAGGACAGGGGTCCTCTCCAAGGAGGAGAGAGAAGAGGCCACAAACATAGAAAAGGGGCCAGGACAAGTCAGTGGAGAGATGGTCAGGGCCCGGCGAGGAGGAGCAGGATGAAAACAGTGGAGCTCAGCCCCGCAGCGGCAGGGCCACTCCCATTCATCTGGTCCTCTACTTCTGAAATTCTCGAATGCAGAATGAGATGTACAGATGGGCCAGCGGTGATATGTTATCCATCGTAGGTTAAGGCCTCATTATTTTATTCATTTTTAAACTTTTTTCTTGTTTTTTTTTTTTTTTTTGAGACAGGGTCTTGTTCTGTCGCCCAGGCTGGTTTGCAGTGGTGCCACCATGGTTCACTGTAACCTTGAAGCCCCTGGGCTCAAGTGATCCTCCTGCCTCAGCCTCCAGAGTAACCAGGACTACAGGTGCACACCACCATGCCCAGCTAATTTTTTAACGTTTTGTAGAGAAAGGCTCTCACTGTGTTGCCCAGGCTGGTCTTGAACTCCTTGACTCAAGCAATCCTCCCGTCTTGGCTTCCCAAAGTGTTGGGATTACAGGTGTGAGTCACTGCTCCCAGCCACAAGTTTTATTTTAAATGTTTACCTTTCAATGATCACTTCGAGGAGATTTAAGCTTACTCTTTTTTTTTTTTTCTTGAGACGGAGTCTTGCTGTGTCGCCCAGGCTGGAGTGCAGTGGCGCTATCTTGGCTCACTGCAACCTCCGCCTCCCAGGTTCAAGTGATTCTCCTACCTCAGCCTCCCGAGTAGCTGAGACTACAGGCATGTGCCACCACTCCCGACTAATTTTTGTATTTTTAGTAGAGTCGGGGTTTCACCATGTTAGCCAGGTTGGTCTCGAACTCCTGACCTAAAGTGATCTGCCTGCCTCAGCCTCCCAAAGTGCTGGGAGGCATGAGCCACCGTGCCTGGCTCATTGTCTAGTTTTTACCAAGAAGACGATGAGATATGCCAGAGGGCTCCGTATCTGCTATGAGAACTTCCCCCAAGAGCAGCTGGCCGTGGTGCTGCAGCTGGAGCTGTGCTTGGAGCTCTTCTTCACCCCCATGGCAGTCACCACCTTCTGCCACTGGCACTTTGTGCAGATCATGCTCTCCTGGCCCTAAGTGGGGACCTGGAGGTGCTGAAGAGCCAGGAGACTGGCTGCCGTGACCCTCTTCAACTTCCTGGTCTGTTTGGACCCTATGTTTTGTCTCCCATGGTGGGTTCCCCCGTGGAAGAGTCAAATTGGTGGGCAGGCGCAGTGTTGTTCAGTGCTCTCGATGCTGCATTGACCCCTTGATTTTCTTCATTTTTGTTTTTATTTTGTTTTGTTTTGTTTTGTTTTTGAGAAGGAGTCTCGCTCTGTCACCCAGGCTGGAGTGCAGTGGTGTGACCTTGGCTCACTGCAACCTCTGCCTCCGGGGTTCAAGCTATTCTCCTGCCTCAGCCTCCCGGGTAGCTGGGATTACAGGCACCCACCACCACACCTGGCTAATTTTTGTATTTTTAGTAGAGACAAGGTTTCAACCTCTACTCAGGCTGGTCTCAAACTCCTGACCGCAAGTGATCTGCCCACCTTGGCCTCCCAAAGTGTTGCAATTACAGACGTGAGCCACCATGCCCAGCCTAACCCCTTGATTTTCTGTTTCTCTTCCTCCACCATGTGCAAAGCCTTTGACAGAGGGCCATGGAGGTGGCAGCACGGCGGGGGTCTCACTGTCTGGGTGGTGGTGAAAGCTCTGGAGAGCCAGCTGCAGAGAGAAGATGTGGATCTTAGGGATGTCCAATGTCACCTTCACAGGAGATTAGAGGTGCCAGCTTGGGTAACCTTTTGGGGAAGGAGGGCTCAAAAAGAGGAACAATTAAACAGAACTAAGGTGAGTTCTCCTTTGCCCAGTTTCAGAGGTCAAGGAGAGTAGTAGATAGCTCAAACCCAACTCAGCCATTGAGTGAGTGTTTTCATTTTGTTCCTTGGGGTCTATGATATTTTCCATTTTCTTTTCTTTCTTTTTGTTTTGTTTTGTTTTGTTTGTTTGTTTGTTTTAGAGACAGGGCTTCCCTCTGTCTCCCAGGCTGGAATGCAGTGGTGTGATCATATCACACTGCAGCTTCTAACTCATGGGTTCAAGCCATCCTCCTGCCTCAGCCTCCTGAGTATCTGGGACTCCAGGTGCACGCCACCATGGCCGGCTAATTGTTTATTTTTTTATAGAGACAGGGTTTCACTATGTTGGCCAGGATGTTCAACAACTTCTGCCTTCAAGCGATCTTCCCTCCTGGGCCTCCCCAAGTGCTGAGATTACAAGCATCAGCCACCACACCCAGACTATGACATTTTCTTCATTATGGCTGGTACTGCCTCATGGTAAGCCACAAGCCTTTTTATCCTGTAATATCGGAGTCTCGGAATTCTTTATCTTCCCTACTCTATATCTAGAAGACAGTAGCATTCACTTATCTGCTGCAGAGCTCTTAATTCTATCCTTGGCCCCGATTCAGAAAGGGGGGTTCCTCATGCTGGATCTGAACAACCCAGCACAGGCAAGTCTGGGGAGCAAGGCAGGTGCCTGCATGTGGACTCAAAGGACCAGCACCCGAAACAAAGCAGTGGCTGGCGCAGGTGGACAAACCGGGCAAGAAAAGCAACAGTCCTTCGGAGCAGAGTCCACCTGGTGGGAAGAAACAGGTCATGATACCTTTTAGTGGTTACATCCTACTGTGTTTGTGCCTTCTTTTTTCCTTTCTCAGTCTTGCCAAGAGGTCCATTAATTTGTCTTTTCAGAAAACCAAGATCCTCTCCAGCATTTATCTTTGTTTTCTTGTTGCATTAATTTCTAATCTTATCTTTATTGTTTCCTTCCTTTTACTTTGCTTTATTGAGTCTTCCCTGTTGCTCCTTTGCTAACATGTTAACTTGGATACTCGTTCATTTTAGCCTTTCTTCTTTGCTAATGTAAGCATTTAGTGTGTTGGTTAGATTTCCCTCTAAGAACAGCTTTAGTGGGAAGTCATAAGTTTTGATTTGCAGCGTTCTCATTATTTTGAGTTCTAAATAGGCTCCAAATTCCATGTGATTTTTTTCTTTGACTCTTGGCTTTGGAAATGTATCTTAATTTTCAAACACAGAATTTTTCTCCCTTTATCCTTTTGTTATTCATTTCTAACTAGAGAGTATTGTTTCAATGGTATCAGTTCTTTGAAATTTGCTGAGAATTGTTTTTTGGCTTAGAATATAAACAGTATTCTAGTATTCCAGTAATGAAAAGAAGATAGATTCTGCAATTGTTGGGTGCCATGTTCTCTGTATATACCTTAGATTGAACTTGTTAATTTATGATGTCCAAATCTTCATAACCTTTATATACATTTTCATCTATTTAATCTATCAGTTATATGAAGAGGTGTGTTACATGCTGCTTCTATCATGGCAAATTTATCTATTTCTCCTTGTAGTTCTGTCTCCCTGGTGAATTGAAACTTTCAAAATTCTTTCTGCCTTAACATTGATTTTGTCTGATATTAACAGAGCCACATCAACTTGGTTTTTACTTATTATTTGCCTAGTCCATCTCTGTCCATCCTTCTACATTTAACCTTGCTATATCTTTATGTTTTAAATGTGCTTTTCCTAAGCAGTGTGTAGAGTGGTTGGATTTTTGTAATCTGGTCTGACAACTGGACAATATTTGTCTTTTAACTGTATCATTTTGTCCATTTATAGTTATAAAATAATAATTTCCAATATATTTGAATTTATCTCTGTCATCTTATTTTAAATACTTTTAGTGAAGTATGTGCACATATATTGAAATATACATGCATACCATGTGTATTAGTCCATTCTCACGCTGCTAGTAAAGACATACCCGAGACTGGGTAATTTACAAAGAAAAGAGGTTTAATTGACTCACAGTTCCACAGGGCTGGGCAAGCCTCAGAAAACATAGAATCATGGTGGAAGGGAAAGCAAACAGGTCCTTCTTCACATGGCAGCAGCAAGAAGTGCAGAGCAAAATGGGAGAAGCCACCTGATAAAACCATTAGATCTCGTGAGAACTCACTCACTATCAGGAGAACAGCATGAGGGTAACCACCCCATGATTCAATTACCTCCCACCTGGTTCCTCCCATGACACTTGGGATTATGGGAACTGCAATTCAAGATGAGATTTAGGTGGGGACACAGCCAAACCATATCACCATGCATGGCCAAATAAAAAGTGTACAGGCCAAATAAACTATCACAAATATCACAGAGTGAACACACCTATTTAAGAAAAAGCGAAATGTCTACCATATTATTTTGTGCTTTTTATTTCCCTCATATTTTATTTTATTTTATTTTATTTTATTTTATTTTATTTTCAGACACAGTCTCACTCTGTTGCCCAGGCTGGAGTCAACGGCATGATCTCAGCTCACTGCAACCTCCGCCTTCTGGGTTCAAGCAATTCTCGTGCCTCAGCCTCCCAAGTAGCTGGGATTACAGGTGTGTGCCACTATGCCTGGCTAATTTTTGCATTTTTAGTAAAGACGGGGTTTCACCATGTTGACCAAGCTGATCTTGAACTCCTGACCTTAGGTGATCCAACCACCTCGGCCTCCCAAAGTGCTGGTATTACAGGTGTGAGCCACCTTGCAAAGCCATCCCTCACCTTTTAATATTTCTTTTTTTCTTCTCTCTAGCCTTCTTTTGAGATTCAGTTCGTTTATTTCTTTTCTTTCTCATTTCATTTATTCCTCCACTGACTTGGAAACTGTATGTTCTGTTTCCATTATTTAGTGGTTATTTTAAACATTGTAAGATGTTAGGAGTTCCTCAATGAGTTACTCCCTCCCTCCCTTCCTTCTTCCCTTTAATACCACACATCAAGGAAAACCCAACCCAAGTGGCTTCAAACTATGTGAATCTAGGGCAGCAGTTCTCAAAGCACTGTCTGTGAGGTCAAAACTATTCATAATGCTATTAAGATGCTGATTGCTCTCTTCACCTTCATTATCTCACAAATAATGTGCACAGTGGAGGTTTTGAGAGCTACATGATGTGATATCGTGACGAAATGAATGCAGACCAGATAGGAAAATACAGCTGTCTTCTATTAAGCCAGGCATTAAAGAGATCTGCAAAAATGTAAAACAATGCCACTGTCACGAATTTTTTGAAGATATAGTTGTTTTTCCTAGGAATGTGTCATTTATATTAACATGTAATGGTTTTATGGTTATTATTATTATAAGATAAGTTAATACACATTTTAAAATTTTTCTGTTTTAACTTTGTTTTTTTGTTCGATATGCAGTTTCACTCTTGTTGCCAAGGCTGGAGTGCAGTGGTGTGATCTCAGCTCACCGCAACCTCTGCCTCCTGGCTTCAAGCGATTCTCCTGCCTGAGCCTCCCAAGTAGCTGAGATTACACACACATGCCATCATGCCTGGCTAATTTTTGTATTTTTAGTAAAGACAGGGTTTCACCATGTTGGTCAGGCTGGTCTCGCACTCCTGACCGCATGATCTGCCCACCTCAGTCTCCCAAAGTCCTGGGATTACAGATATGAGCCACCATGCCTGGCAGGAATTTTCTTTTTTTCTTTTCTTTTCTTTTTGAGATAGTGTCTCACTCTGTCACCCAGGGTGAGTGCAGTGGCATGAACACAACTCACTGCAGCCTCGTCTTCCCAGGCTCAAGCGATCCTCCCACCTCAGCCCCCCGAGTAGCTGGATCTACAGGTGCACGCCACCATGCTCAGCTAATTCTTGTATTTTTTGTGGAGATGGGGTTTTGCCATGTTGCCCGGGCTGGTCTCAAACTCCTAAGCTTAAAGCAATCCACCTGCCTCAGCCTCCCAAAGTGTTGGGATTAGAGGGGTGAGCCACCACCACACCCGTCCCTTCAGTAATTTCCAAGGGTATAAACCGGCCCTGAGATCCACAAGTTTGAGAATTGCTGACCTGGTGAGATGACAGACAGGCTTACTCTGCTAAGTGCAATTGTGCACATATAAAACCTTCTGCTACCTGATGTGTGTTTAATGATTTGAAATTTCATAAAGTCTAATGCCTCTTAAGCTCTCAAAGTGAGTTTAAAGTCTGCCTGGTAAAATGCAAAGCTTGTTGAGGTATTAAATATGAGACTTAACAACCAGAACTATTCCATGAGGAGATAAAGAAGTAACAAAGCCGGCTTAGATGGATGGGATGTAATTGCGCCGCACAGACCTGTATTCACCATGTTATGTTAGTTCCTCTTCTAAAGATTCTTTTTTTTTTTTTTTTTTTTTTTGAGACGGAGTCTCGCTCTGTAACCCAGGTTGCTGCAGTGCAGTGACATGATCTTGGCTCACTGCAACCTCCGCCTCCCAGGCTCAAGCAATTCTCATGCCTCAGCTTCCCGAGTAGCTGGGATTACAGGCATGTGCCAACACACCTGGCAAATGTTTGTATTTTTAGTAGAGATGGGGTTTCACCATGTTGGCCAGGCTGGTCTTGAACTCCTGGCCTCAAGTGATTCACCCACCTCAGCCTCTCAAAGTGCTGGAATTACAGGCATGAGCCACCACACCCAGCCTAAGGATTCTTTAAATTGGAGTTTTTCTTCTTGCTTTATGGGGAAGGATAACTTCATCTACAATTAGGTGGAATATTAACCCAAACTATATGTAAGATTTCCAATCTTAGAGGCTATAGGAACTGGGGGAGAAGGAAAGTGTAATACTAATTATATTTGTCCTATGTCATCCTGGGGAAAGTGCACATTTAATTCTTGTCAGCAAAGCTTAAAGAAAGGTTGTCAGGGCAAAAGTTATGAACAGGCTTAGTGTGTTTTATTTTGAATGGGGGAATTCACAAAGCCTTTGTGAAAGCCTCAATTTTACTGTTAGACTACTTGATAGCATCTAGTTAACATAAGCTAGGGCGATTCAACTAGTTCCGTTGCACCTCCCGGTAAATAAATTGTTCCTGAGGCATTGTGTTAAGCGAGGAATGGAAGTTTGAAGGTTACCGGCAAGGCTCCCTTCAGCCCTCTCCGGTTTTCAGGTTAATGGTGGGGAGAGTGAGTGTCCACCGGAAAGGGACTGTGATGTGAAGTTAGGTCACTTGATTTCTGTAAACTTATGGGAGACCTTTCTCCTAAAGATGGGCTCAAGATGCCACCATTTACAATGTTACTCTCAATGACCTTGGGGAAGTCCTGCTCCTAGGGGTGGGACACAGTGATAAGAGGGAGGGGTGTGCCGGGCACGGTGGCTCATGCCTGTAATTCCAGCACTCTGGGAGGCTGAGGCAGGCGGATCACCTGAGACCAGGAGTTCAAGACCAGCCTGGCCAACATGGCAAAACCCGGTCTCTACTAACAATATAAAAATTAGCTGGGCGTGGTGGTGTGCAGCTGTAATCCCAGCTACTTGGGAGGCTGAGACAGGAGAATCACTTGAATCCAAGAGGCGGAGGCTGTAGTGAGCCAAAATCATGCCATTGCACTCCAACCTGGGCAACAAGAGCAGACACTCCATCTAAAACAAACAAACAAAAAAAACACAAGAGGAAGGGGTGGAAGAGTGTACTGATTGTTGGACCCTGAGGATTGCAATTTTATCATAACATGCTCTACAGTCTCTTTTCAAAAATGAACCAGCGATCAGAGGTGGCAATGGTTGGTTTGGCCTTCTTAGCAGCATCCCTCCCTTACCCTCTGCCATGTGGTTTGGTGGAGCTGACTTCACCCCCAGCTCCTGCTCCAGGGGCAGGTATGAAACCAGGACCCTGATCATCTGCAGTTCGTCCTCTGACCACAGTGATGGTTCACACTTGGGTGCATGACTCAATCCAGACCAACGAAAGATGAACCCAGGCTGGGCGTGGTGGCTCACATCTGTAATCCCAGCACGTGGAAAGGCTGAGGCAGGCGAATCAGTTGAGGTCAGGAGTTTGAGACCAGCCAGGCTAACATGGCAAAACCCCGTCTCTAGTAAAAATACAAAAATTAGCTGGGATATGGTGGTGCACACCTGTAATCCCAGCTACTTGGGACGCTGAGGCAGAAGAATCACTTGAACACGGGAGGTGGAGGTTGCAGTGAGCCAAGATCATGCCACTGCACTCCAGCCTGGGTGACAGAGTGCACCCACTGTGGATCCAGCCTTTTTTTTTTTTTTTTTTTTTTTTTTTTTTTTTTTTTTGAGACAGAGTCTCACCAGGCTGGAGTGCAGTGGCGTTAATCTCGGCTCACTGCAACCTCTGCCTCCCGGGTTCAAGCAATTCTCCTGCCTCAGCCTCCTGAGTAGTTGGGACTAGAGGTGTGCACCACCCCGCCCAGCTAATTTTTGTATTTTTAGTAGAGACGGGGATTCACCATGTTGGCCAGGATGGTCTCGATCTCTTGACCTCATGATCCACCCACCTTGTCCTCCCAAAGTGCTGGGATTACAGGCATGAACCACCGCACCTGGCCAGCCCTTCTCTTTTAACCACCAGGAGAAAGAACCTCTCTTCTACTGATCTTGAACTTGAAGGCTGGTCCCTCTCTTCTGGGGGCCATTGTGAAGAGAGGCTGCCTAAGCCTGAAGTCAACTTAAAGGAAGGTGAAACAGAGAAAAACCACACATTCAGGCATTTGATGTCCTAAAGCAGATCTACTCTGGGGATTTTTAGATTTGAAAACCAAATATTCTCCTTCCTTAGCTTAAAGCCAGTTTGAAGCTGAGATGGACATAATGTAATTGCTCTGCACAAGCCTGTATGTTCATTGCTTTATGCTCATCCTTGTTCTAAAGATTAGCCTTTTGTCCATTTTCTAATTGAATTGCTTGGTTGTTTTTTGTTTTACTATTGAGTTTTGTGAGACATTTATTTAGAGTGTCTCTCTCTGTTGTCCAGGCTGGGGTGCAGTGGCATGATCTCAGCTCACTGCAACCTCCGCCTCCTGGGTTCAAGTGATCCTACCTCTTCAACCTCCTGAGTAGCTGGGATTACAAGTGTACACCATCACACCTGGCTAATTTTTGTATTTTTAGTAGAAATGGGGTTTCACCTTGTTGGGCAGGCTGGTCTCGAACTCCTGACCTCCTCAAGTTGATCAGCCCACCCCAGCCTCCCAAAGTGTTGGGATTACAGGCGTGAGCCACCACACCAGCCAACACTGAGTCGTATTTCTTTAGATTTTTGTGGTTGATGTTCCCATTATGCTTCTCCCTCACTGAATCTCCTACCTTCTTCATCAAAGGCAGCGTCATATTGGACTTTAAGTACATCCTTCCTGTCCATGGTTTTAAATTGTACCTTGCAAATATACTTTGCACCTAAACACTGTTTAGTATTCTTTTGTGTTTTTTCAAATATACATAAATATCTATAGTACAAGTCATTCTGCAACTAGCTACTTTCTACCCCAAATCATCCCTTTGCTATCTGGCCTCCATCACTGAACCTTACATATCTCATTGATTTCTTTTGTCTGCTCTAGCAGTCCATCATATTAATAAGATGAGTTTTATTTTTTCCATTCTACTATTGATAGACATTTAAATCACTTCCTATTCTTTGCCAGCATGACAATGCTGCTTTGAACATCCCTGTGTATGTCTCTTTGCACACACGTGGAAGAGTTCTTCCACTGGGTGGCACGGCATGTGCATTCTCCATTTCAGTAGAAGCTGCCAAGATCCTCTTCAAAGTGATGGCGTAAATCCAGCTCTTTCTGCAAGAAGGCTCACCAGCCTTCCCACCAGCTCTTCTCCCCACCCCAGCCCTGCAGCCCTGCAGCCTGACCCTAGGTAATGAGTGGTGGGGAGTGACCCAGGCATGCACGACCTGCCCAGAGGAAAGGGTGTTCAGAGAAGCACCTGAGACCCTCACAGAAACCTAGTAGATTGGCACAAGTGCCAGATGTATCCAGGACAGACACTCTCCCCAGGACTCCAGGGGTAAAGGAATGCCCCATCTCCCCACTCCTTGCCTTTCTTAACTGAATTCAGATTGTCGTGAACATTCAAGAAAAACATTGTGGCTGACTTCCAAGGTTACTACTTGAGACCATCACTACAGCAGTTACTATTACTGCTCGAGACCATCATTATAGCAGTTACTATTGTTACCACTTGAGACCTTCCTTACAAGACTGAAGGAAGGGAGGAATGTAGAAATGAAAACCAAGGAAAAAAAGAAACTTCTTTAAGTAAAGGCTAGCATGGGGAAGAAGAGAGCTCCACTATTCACAATAGCAAAGACTTGGAACCAACCCAAATGTCCAACAATGATAGACTGGATTAAGAAAATGTGGCACATATACACCATGGAATAGTATGCAGCCATAAAAAATGATGAGTTCATGTCCTTCGTAGGGACATGGATGAAATTGGAAATCATCATTCTCAGTAAACTATCGCAAGGACAAAAAACCAAACACTGCACGTTCTCACTCATAGGTGGGAATTGAACAATGAGAACACATGGACACAGGAAGGGGAACATCACACTCTGGGGACTGTTGTGGGGTGGGGGGAGGGGGGAGGGGGGAGAGATAGCATTAGGAGATATACCTAATGCTAAATGACGAGTTAATGGGTGCAGCACACCAGCATGGCACATGTATACATATGTAACTAACCTGCACATTGTGCACATGTACCCTAAAACTTAAAGTATAATAATAAAAAAAATTAAAAACATAATTAGTTCTCTGAAATAAGACAAATGGCATCCTGCCAAACTGTGCCCTAATGCTTAACTTAAGACATTGAGAGGCCAGGTGCGGTGGCTCATGCCTGTAATCCCAGCACTTTGGGAGGCCTAGGTGGGTGGATCACTTGAGGTCGGGATGTCCAAGACCGGCCTGGCCAACATGGTGAAACCTAATCTCTGCTGGGAATGCAAAAATTAGCTGGGGGTGGTGGTGGGCTCCTGTGGTCCCAGCTACTTGGGAGGTTGAGGCGGGTGAACTGCTTGGACCCGGGAGGCGGAGGTTGCAGTGAACCAAGATTGTGCCACTGCACTCTAGCCTGGGCAACGGAGCAAGACTCCGTCTCAAAAAAAAAAAAAAAAGGCATTGAGAGAGGAGTGTACATGTCAATGGGCAGCTTACTTACATATTGTTTTCCCTTTAAATTTTTTAATGATTCTAATGGTAATATAAAGTTGCAACCAATTTGCATATAACAGAAAATATATAGAAAATGAAAGTCCCATCCCCAGGGAGAACTACTAAGAACACTATGATGCATGAGCTTCTAGCTTTCTTCTCTATGTATACTGATACAGGAACACAGACATAGAACTGTGCTGCAATATGGTTGTCACTTATTGATAGATTTGGATTGTCTTTTTATGTCCATACATGTAAATTCAACTTTAATTTTTTTAACTGTATAGTATTTTGCTATAAGTCCGAATAATAGTTTAACTAACCTATATTTAATTAATATTTGAGTTGTTAAGAGTAACTCTTTTTTTTTTTCAAGACAGAGTCTCGCACTGTCGCCAAGCTGGAGTGCAGTCGCGCAGTCTTGGCTCACTGCGGCCTCTGTCTCCTGGGTTCAAGTGATTCTCGTACCTTGGCCCCCCGAGTGGCTGGGACTGCAGGCGTGCGCCACCATGCCCAGCTAATTTTTGTATTTTTAGTGGAGATGAGGTTTCCCCATGTTGGCCAAGATAGTCTTGATCTCTTGGCCTCGTGATCCACCCACCTCGGCCTCTCAAAGTGCTGGGATTACGGGCGTGAGCCACAGCGCCCGGCCAAGAGTAACTCTTTATTAAAATCAATGTTATAGAGTTCGTTCTTGTACGTATTTATTTATGAACTGTACCCCTGAACCCAGAATTCCCTGTTTCACTTAGGTTAAACATCAAAGCGTTTGGGCTGATACATATACACACATATGTGAAATATAGTATATATATTATATACATATAAATATGGGGTCATACATAAACATACATATACACATACATATATATTTCTTCCCATAGGTAAAAGCACTATCCCACTTGATATTGAAGGCAGTTAGCATTACACTACTTACTGATCGGAAGAAACCCCCACATTACCTACCGATCTTCCTCACAAACATAAAATAAATAAAACCACTTAAAAAAAAAATGAAGAGAACTCCTGCTTCTAGTGAGCAAAGGCAGCCCCCTTATTTATTGGGTAACAAGAGCAAGGAGGAAGTGGCAACAATTGGTCAGCTGCTTAATTGATCACAGGTTCATATTGTTACTGACAGGCTTCTATTATGCCTAATCATAAGAAACATTTGTTCAGCTTCCAACAAAGCTGAAGGTTAAATGATGCAATTAAATTCAGCACAGAGGGGTTTCTTCCCCAAGCCCACCATATAAAGAGAAAGCACATGCATGAAGGAGAGAAACAGTGAACGGAATGCTAGGAAATCTTGGTCTTGGAGGAGAGTGCAGATTGGAGATAGAGGGAAGGGGAAAAGATGCTGGGATCTTGAGGGAGGATGTGGGGTGGTGGCCAAGCTTCCTGGTTCATGGGGATGAGAATGAAGCCTCTGTTGGCTCTGGGTCATGTGACATGGGCCAAGATAAGACATGGTTCCTGCAGAGAGATGGAGTGTGGTCTGTCTGTCTTGTGCTCATGTGTCTGCGTCAAATGGCTTCCGAGGGAACTAGAGCCACTTAGGTCTATGTGGTTTAAGGAAAGCACCAGTGAAAAGAAGCTAGGAATAGTGCAGAAGTAGGGGATGGGACACCAAGACATGAGGCCAGAGTGTGAGACAGAATCAGAGCTCCTGCCTGCAGAGAATGATGGGCTGTGTGACGAGCCCTGGCCCTCTGTGGACATTTTAATAAGTGGCCCCACTTTCTTAGGTGCTCATGTGTCCAGGGATTCTAGGGAGGTTTTGTGAGGCTGAGCTAAAAAAATAACCAATTCCAGCTAGGCACAGGGGCTCATGCCTGTAATCCCAGCACTTTGGGAGGCTGGGGTGTGAGGATTGCTTAAGGCCAGGAGGTCAAGGCTGCAGTGAGCCATGATCGTGCCGCTGCACTCCAGCCTGGGCAACAGGGTGAGACCCTGTCTCAAGAAACAAGCAAACAAAAATAACCTATTCCACTTTGACCCTGAATAGGGAAAACTGACCAAACAAGGAGAGTAGCCGGGGGCAGGGATGGAAGCATAGGAGAAACTGGCAGTGGACAAGCTCCTTTGGAATAATCCACCAAGAGAGGAAATGAAACAGAATGCCTGAATGAATTATGAAAGCAGAACAAAGTCTGAAAGAATAATCAGGGCTTGAGATCTAGAAAGGATCAATGAGATTTGTGGGAACAGACTTTCAGGGGAAACACAGAGGGCTAAGCGGCCTGAGAAACAGCTCAACTCTTGACCTTCCTCTTCCTGACACATAGCAAGCTCAAGTGTAAAAGTTCTTGGTTCCTGGGAGATCCTGAAATGGCAGAGGTGGCTGTATCTATGCACATTATTCAACAAGTTGGTAAAAGTCCACTTAAGGCTGATCACCAAGAGCTGTCTGCTTAGAAACAGGACAAAGCTAGATACCTAAAATACTCCCAGCACGTCCTGGGAGATGACACCCTAAGCTCTCACCTGGGAAAAGAAAAGGATGAGAGACCCAGGTGACCACAGGTTCACCTTGCTGGGGAACAAGGTTTTCTCACCTTCATTTCCAGCGCAGGAGGGAAACCAGAATAGTAAAAGATCAAGAAAACTGAACAAAAACTAGGAGAGAAACTGGTGGAGGGATGACAGGTTGAAATGGGAAGGCACCAAGCAGAATCAGGTATCCTCTACAGAGCAGAGAATTGCCCCGAGCACAGAATGCTGTATCATTTTCTCAAAGTCACAGAGCTGGGAATTGCCAAAAGTGGAACTGGGATCCAGATCTGCTCCCCTCATTACTTATTCTCCCTGGATTTCTCTTCAGAGTGGAGCAATGCCCTGGCATTCAACTCGTCTGTGATATGACAGTCCTCACACTCTGTGTAGTGACCTACTATGAGTGGTACCTGGGCGCTGCCTGCCTAGAATTCATCCCTCCTTCTTCTGGTAGCAGCATCCCAATTTTCCTCTAGTTAACCACACCTCCTCTACTCTTGGTCTGTGGGATGTAGGGAGGGGGACACGGGGAGAAGAGGAGGTTGGCCCCGTTATAACTGCAGGGCATGCAACCCAGACTTGACAAGCTCAGTCCATCTAGAGTCAATCTTTTCTAGACTCTTCTAGACTAATTCAGAAAGCAGCTTTCTCTTTCCACAGGGTGGTTAGGAAGGTAGAAGGTAATCCTGGAGCTTCCTGCCACCACGCAGGAGGAATTTGCCTGAGAGCAAAGCCAGCATAGAGAAGCAGAGCTGAGACATGGAGACTGGTGACTGAAAGTTTCATTTCAGCATATGGATCTCACCATTCCTGAAGCCACTTTCAACTCTTCAATTTCATAGCTAATAAATTCTCATTTTTGCACAATTAGCTGAAGCAAGGTTTTTTGTTACCTGGAAGCAATGAATACAAACGTTTTTTAGGTAACTTGTTAATAATAATAAAAGATAAAGAATATAATAATAAAGAATAGAGGCATTTCCAGGGCCGGGCACAGTGGCTCACGCCTGTAATCCCAGAACTTTGGGAGGCCAAGGAGGGCAGATCACTTGAGGTCAGGAGTTGGAGACCAGCCTGGAGAAACCCCGTCGCTACTAAAAATACAAGAATTAGCCAGGCGTGGTGGCACACACCTGTAATCCCAGCTACTCGGGAGGCTGAGGCAGGAGAATCGCTTGAACCCGGGAAGCAGAGGTTGCAGTGAGTCGAGATCACACCACTGCACTCTAGCCTGGGAGATGGAGCAAGACTACATCTCAAAAGAGAGAAAGAATAAAGGCATTTCTGAATTGTATCTTTTATGACTTTAAAAAACGAATCAGAGAAGATTCAAGGCTAGCTGTGTAATACTTTCACGAATGCACTCACATTCTGACATGCAAGGGTTAGAGTCACAGCCCATGGGCCAGGCATGGCACTTCACCCCAGTATGCTGGCGACGGCCCTCCCTGCACCAATAAATCAGACGCCTGCTTAACAACTATTTCAATCAGAAGTGCATTCTGCAGTTTTGAAAGTTTCCACACATATTATCACTCCTCAGTCATAAAACAATCTGATGAAGTTAGTTTCTAATGCCTTTTTTTTTTTTTTTTTTTTTTTTGAGACAAAGTCTCGGTCTATCACCCCGGCCAGAGTGCAATGGCATGATCTCGGCTCACTGCAACCTCCGCGGTTCAAGCAATTCTCCTGCCTCAGCCTCCTGAGTAGCTGGGATTACAGGTGTGCACCACCATGCCCAGCTAATATTTGTATTTTTAGTAGAGACGGGCTTTCACCATGTTGACCAGGCTGGTCTCGAACTCCTGACCTCAAATGATCTGCCCACCTCAGCCTCCCAAAGTGCTGGTATGACAGGCCTGAGCCACCGCACCTGGCTCTGACTACACGTCTTCTATCAAGGACTTACATCATTCTTTTTGGCCACCCAGAACCTCTGAACTCCCTGCCTGTGAATCTATGCCTGCCCAAGGGAGAAGCAGAAACTTGCTTTCTCAGAGTCGGCTCCCATCTAGGGCACAGGCATGTGACCAAAGTCCAGCCAATTAGCAAGCCCAGGTGGGGGCAGTGCTGCACAGCTGTGACATTAGTCCGGGAGGCCACTCTAGGGAGCTGGCAGCACACAGCCAGCTGCCAGGGTGGCAGAGAGAGGTGCCGAGGGTGTGGCAGCAGTGCCCAGCGTGTGAACTGCAGAGTCTGTGCCAGTGGTGGAGGCGGTGGTGTCTGCAAGGTATCATCCAGGCATACCCTCCAAGCCTGGTGTTCTGGCTGGCCTGGAGATTCCACAAGTTACCTAATACCCTTTAAAAACAAAATTCCTAGGCTGGGTGGGATGGCTCACGCCTGTAATCACAGTGTCTGGGGAGGCCGAGATGGGAGGATGGCTCCAAGTAAGAGGATCACTGGAGGCCAGGAGTTTGAGATCAGCCTGGGCAACATTGTGAGATCCCATCTCTATAAAAATAATTTTAAAATAAAAAAAATAGGCCGGGCATGGTAAGCTCACACCTGTAATCCCAGCACTTTGGGAGGCCAAGGCAGGCAGATCACCTGAGGTCAGGAGTTCGAGACCAGTCTGGCCAACATGATGAAACCCTGTCTCTACTAAAAATACAAAAATTAGCCGGGTGTGATGGCGGGTGCCTATAATCCCAGCTACTTGAGAGGCTGAGGTGGGAGAATGCTTGAACCTGGAAGGCAGAGATTGCAGTGAGCCAAGATCACGCCACTGCTCTCCAGCCTGGGTGATAGAGCAAGACTCCATCTCAAAAAAAATAAAACATAAATAAAATAAATAAGAACAAAATTCCTTTTCCACTTAACCTGGCAAGAGGAGTCTGTTGTCTGTAGTGGGAAACCCGACAGATACAATCAGGAGAGCATCCAAGGTCTCCAGGCGGACAGTCTTCTGCAGCTGCATCCTGTCTGTGCCATTGGTCCCTCTGCCAGCCTCTTGGCCATGTGTGTAGCCTGGGAAGAATGCTGCCCTGCTCCACCTGCAGTGGCAACTGCCACTATGTGAGATGGCCAGGCTGCTCCAGCTCCCACGGTGGCTCGTGGTCTGTGCCTTTGTCAGTCTGGCTTCTCCTGGGGCAGCGGCTACCGGCTGGACTCTGGCCCAGGAACAGGGCTTTCCCTGTGCTCGCCTGCACCTCGCACCATGGTGCTGGCCCCACGACAACGGAATCTGCCAGTCTCCACTCCCCTGTGCACTTTCTGCACTACAGCAGTGGGGCGTGGCGACAGGAACATTAAAGGATTGAATGCCGGGATCCTGGAGGGGAATCGAAGCAGCTGGTGCTTCTGCCTGGGTCCTGGGGGAGCAGGAAACATTGTGGAATACTTACTGTGGGCTCAGCACAGTTCCATTTTAATTGACAAATAATAATTGTATCTACGTATGGGATACAATATGATGTTTTGATCCATATTTACAACGTGGAATGATTAAATCAGGCCAATTAAACACATCCATCACCTCACATACTTATCCTTTTCTTGCAGTGTAAACATTTAAAATCTCTTTTCATGGCTTTGAAATATATATTACGTTATTATTTATTATAAACATTATGTGCAATTGATCACTAAAGCTGATTCCTCCTAACTGAAACTTTGAAGTCTTCAGTCAGCATCTTTCCTTTCCCCATCCAGCCCCTTCCCCCAGCCTCTGGTAACCACCATACTTCTCGCTGTGAGATCTGCTTCTAGATCGTCTTTTTAAGATTCTCCATATAAGTGAGATCATGCAGTATTTGTCTTTCTGTGCCTGGCTTATGTCGCTTAGCAGAAGACCCTCCAGGCTCATCTATGCTGCCACAAATGACAGGGTTTCTTTCTTTTTCAAGGCTGACTAGTATTCCACTGTATATCTACACCACATTTTCTTTTCTTTTCTCTTTTGAGATGGAGTTTTTGCTCTGTTGCCCAAGCTGGAGTGCAGTGGCACGATCTTGGCTCACTGCAACCTCCACCTCCTGAGTTCAAGTGATTCTACTACCTCAGCCTCCCAAGTACCTGGGATTACAGGTGCCCGCCACCATGCCCGTCTAATTTTTGTATTTTTAGTAGAGATGGGGTTTCACCATGTTGGCCAGGCTGGTCTCGAACTCCTGACCTCAAGTGATCTGCCTGCCTCAGCCTCCCAAAGTGATGGGATTACAGGTGTAAGCCACCGCACCTGGCCCACATTTTCTTTAGCCATTGATCTGATGATGGATATCTAGGTTGCTTCCTCATCTTGGCCATTGTGAATAACACTACAATGGACATGAGCATGCAGGCATCTCTTTGACATACTGATTTCAATTCCTTTGGATCTACACCCAGCAGAGGGATTTCTGGATCATATGGCAGTGCTATTTTTACTTTTCTGAGGAACCTCCATACTGTTTTCCATAATGACTGTATTAATTTGCATTCCCATCAACAGTTCGGCGCTGTTTCAAAGGTTTCCTGTGCTCTAAAGCACTCTATTAGCTCTCCTCAAAGGCTTTTGTTGCAAGGGTTTGGGGAAAAAAAGACACTCCCTTGTCCAGAGACATGGACACCTGCTTGCATCCCAATTTGCCTGTCATTCACTCCTTCATCAACTGCTCCCGGCCAGGACTTGTTCAAGCTGCTGAGAATATTTTGGTGAACAAGACAGGAAGCTGCAGCTCTCATGAAATTCGTGTTCTGGAAAAGCACCGGCATTGGAGGAACAGTGGTTGGACCTTTTCCGACCTGGAATTTGGGCTCCCCACAAAGGAGATGCACTTTAGATTATTATTACTTGATCAAACTAATAAAAGGCCCGAAATAGTTAATAATGAAAGCGTGGCTTCCTCCTCCCTGTTTCTAGGCCAAGAGGTGGCGAGGGGTAGCAAATTAAAGACATACGTGTTGGTTTAATCTGAAAGCATGTCTACATGCACAGCTCTTTTTGCTAAAGATGCAAAAAGTTTTCACTGGAGCAACCTAAAACCAATTCTGTGACCTGAGTAGCACCTTTTACCAAGAATTGTTGACAAAAGGTGAATAAATAGAACAATTTCAGATTTTAGTAAAGCATAGTGAAGAAAACAAATTGATTAGTGTAATAAGAAGAGGGGAATTCCATTTATTTATTTATTTATTTATTTGTTTGTTTGTTTGTTTGTTTTTGAGACAGAGTCTCACTCTGTCGCCCAGGCTGGAGTGCAATGGTGCGATCTCGGCTCACTGCAACCTCCACCTCCCAGGTTCAAGTGATTCTCCTGCCTCAGTCTCCCGAGTAGCTGGGACTACAAGCACCCGCCATCATGCCTGACTATCTGTATTTTTGTAGAGACGGGGTTCTACCATGTTGGCCAAGCTGGTCTTGAACTCCTGACCTCAGGTGATCTGCCCTCCTCAGCCTCCCAAAGTCCTGAGATTACAGGCATGAGTGAGCCACTGCACCCGGCCTATTTTTATTTATTTTTTGATACAGGGTCTCACTCTGTTGCCCAGGCTGGAGCGCAGTGGTGCAATCTTGGCTCACTGCAGCCTCGAACTCCTAGGCTTAAGCCTTAGCCACCAGAATAGCTGAGATTATAAGTGTGCACCACCACCCTTTTTTTTCCTTTTTTATTTTTATAGGCATGGGGAGTTTCAGTATGTTGCCCAGGTTGGTCTTGAACTCCTGGCCTCAAGTGATCTTCCCACCTCCGTCTCCCAAAGTTCTGAGATTACAGGTGTGGGCCACCACACCTGGCCAAGGACTCCTTTAGATGGAGTGGCCAGGAAGGGCTCTCTGAGGACAGACACTGGAAAGATGACAGAGAGGCCGCTGTGAGAGGGTGTGGGGCAAGGACGCTCCAGGCAAAGGCAACAGCAGAGACAAAGATTTCCACGTGAGACAAGCTCAGTGTGGGCTGGAGACAGTGCTAGGAGACACGGTGCATCCACAGAGGTCTCCTGCAGGTGCACTGGAGAGACGTGGCCCAGAAGCAGGGCAAGGTGTGCTGGGAAAGAGAACGTGGAGGTCAGCAGGCCATCAATTCCCCTGGAACCACATCTGGATGAAGCTGGAACTGGTAAACCTTTTCCAAGCAGAAGAAAAGATCTCGGGTCCAAGCCAAGTGATCCCACTGCCCATACACATACCTGATGGGTCTTCACCTGGTGGGTCTGCAGCTGAACCCTGGAGTACAAATGAAAACCCACTAGGACTCAGGATAGGAGGGAACAAATACGAGAGTAGTCCCAGGTGTGATGAAGGAGTGGACCTACCGGGACATCAAGGAATCCAGGCTACCACAAGGAAGGACAAACACAAAACACACAGCGCTGACTGTGTCCCAGATCCTGACCCAAGACATTTATTTACTTATTTACTTATTTTTGTGACAGAGTCTCGCTCTGTCGCCCAGGCTGGAGTGCAGTGGCGTGATCTTGGCTCACTGCAGCCTCCGCCTCCCGGGTCTGAGTGATTCTCCTGCCTCAGCCTCCCAAGTAGCTGGAATTAAAGGAGCCCCCCCACCACGCCCAGCTATTTTTTTTTTTTTTTGAGACAGAGTCTCGCTCTGTCACCAATTTTTGTATTTTTAGTAGAGACAGGGTTTCACCATGTTGGCCAAGCTGGTCTCGAACTCCTGACCTCAGGTGATCTGCCCACCTTGGCCTCCCAAAGTGCTGGGATTACAGATGTGAGCCACCACACCCAGCTGCCCAAAAGTTTTAGATCCATCAATCCATTCAGTCTTCACAAAAGCCCATGAGGTGGGCACTATCATTTCCTCCATTTAGAGGGAAGGAAACCACAGCCCAGGAGACTACAGGACTTGTCCAAGCACACACAGCTGGAGGGAGCCCAGCAAGGCTGGAATCCAGGCAGTCTGCGTCCCACTCCATGCCCTTGCCTGCCACTCTACACGGCCTCGCAATATGCCTCTCCAGGTACCTAAATGTAGAAGTCAAAGGAATACTGGGGAAGCAGCCAAGGTCTACATTTGGGAATCCGTACGTTAGATTCGTGGAATCAGTTCTGGAGAAAAGGTGGAATTTTTCAGGTTTTTTTTTCATAGAGGTAATCAACTACCAACTTTCCACACTAAGACACAGCCCATCTTAGTGTGAAAGCCTGTCCCTAGAGCAGAGCCAGAGGAGGTAGAGCCAGCTCCGACTCTGCAACTTCAGAAAGGAGCAAGAAGATTTCTGTTTGGAGGTTACTACTCCACTCCCCAACAAAAAATGAGAGTAGAGCAAGGTTTCTGGGCAGCTGCCTATACTCCAGGAAAGGATGTTGGTGCAGAAGGAATCGGGAGAGGGCCACACTGTTGGGGGCAAGGCATGGGGCTCACTCCCAAGGGACAGACAGAACCAGGGAAGGCAAAGATCACAGAAAGAGAACAGGAGTGCAGAGCTTCTAATGGAGAGACTGCATGATGCTCTCCTGGTCTGGAGCTGGGGAGCTGGGAACAGCTAAGGTATGCCCACAGGCACAGAGGCATCTCTTCTGCCCCTTGGAACTTCTGACTTGGAGGCTGTCAACATTCCCTCTCTTGAGCAGGAGCAGGATGGGAGAAGTTGCAGCTAGATTGCTTTGGAGACTATCCAGCATGTGGACATAACCTGTCCCTTGTGTGGTCACTGGAAAGAAGTTAAGAACTGCTCCTAGGCTGGACGTGGTGGCTCACACCTGTAATCCTAGCACTTTGGGAGGTTGAGGCAAGAGTATCGCTTGAGGTCAGGAGTTCGAGGCCAGCCTGGCCAACATGGTGAAACCACCTCTCTCCTAAAAATACAAAAATTAGCCAGCCATGGTGGCACACTCCTGTAGTCCCAGCTACTCGGGAGGCTGAGGCAGAAGAATTGCTTGAACCTGAGAGGCAGAGGGTGCAGTGAGCCGAAATCACGCTATTGTACTCCAGCCTGGGTGACAGATTGAGACTCCATCTCAAAAAAAAAAAAGAACTGCTCTTGTATAGAGTTCAGTTGAGGCCAGGCACAATGGCTCATGCCTATAATCCCAGCACTTTCGGAGGCCAAGGCGGGCAGATTGCTTGAGTCCAGGAGTTCAAGACCAGCCTGGGCAACATGGCAAAGCTTCAACTCCACAAAAAATATAAAACTAAGCCAGGCATAGTGGTGTGCGCCTGTAGTCCCAGCTACTTGGGAGGCTGAGGTGGGAGGATTGCTTGAGCCTGGGAGGTCAAGGCTGTAGTGAGCCGTGATGGAGCCATTGCACACTGGCCTGGGTGACAGAGTGAGACCCGGTCTCAAAAAAAAAAAAAAAAAGAGCTCAGTTTTTTTACAATTGTAGAAAATAACCTATGTGTGGTGGTCCATTTTCAATTCTAAGTGCCTTAATATAGGTTTAAACAGGCTACAAAGAGATAAAGAAGCAGAATGTACTAAGTCACCCTCTCCACCCCCACCCCTCCTGCCCATCCCGCATCTTGCTTTCCCTTTCATCTAGCTGCCAGGCGCCTATCAGTCAGGGCCTCCTTAACCATCCCCTCCCAACCCTCCAAAGAATTTAGTTGGGCCAGGTGCAGTGGGTCATGCCTGTAATCCCAGCACTTTGGGAGGCCAAGGTGGGCAGATCACCTGTGGTCAGTAGTTCAAGACCAGCCTGGCCAACATAGTGAAACCCCATCTCTGCTAAAAATCCAAAAATTAGCCGGGCACCTGTAATCCCAGCTACTCAGGAGGCTGAGGCAGGAGAATCACTTGAACTGGGCGGGCAGAGGTTGCAGTGAGCCGAGATCACGCCACTTCATTCCAGCCTGGGCAACAAGAGTGAAACTCCGTCTCAAAAAAAAAAAAAAAAAAAAAAAAAAAAATTTAGTTTAGGCTAGCTTGCAACATAAATAATTGTACTCTTTCTTATCAGCTAAGTCCAGCCACTATGGCCATAACTCAAATGTCTAAAGAGTCCTGAGACAGTTGCAATGCATTATGGGCTGCAATAAAATGCAGCAGAAAGACCCTAAAGAGCATACTGAAAGCCTTAACCCAACTACCAATAAGTGACATGCAGAAAGATTGTAACCCAATAGTACTCAGCCAGTGAGGAACTAGGGGAGGGACTTGTGCACTCCGGAATAAATTGCTTGTTGAAATCGTTCCAGGTGTGCCTGCATGGCAGACACCCCATCTTGCAAGACAGCCATTAAGGTCTTGCTTCTGCTGTTCTCCCATCCCTAAGTCCATTCTTTGGTTTGGACGAGTGAGTTTGTTTCTTTTTTCTTTTTCTTTTTTTTCCCTTTCATCTAGCTGCCAGGTGCCTATCAGTCAGGGCCTCCTTAACCACCCCCTCCCACCCTGCCACCAAGGCTGCAGTGCAGTGGTGTGATCTTGGCTCACTACAGCTTCCACCTACTGGGTTCAAGCGATTCTCCTGCCTCAGCCTCCCGAGTAGATGGGATTACAGGCACCCGCCACCACACCCGGCTAATTTTTGCCTTTTTAGTAGAGACGGGTTTCACCATGTTAGTCAGGCTGGTCTCAAACTCCTGACCTCAGGTGATCCACCCGCCTTGGCCTCCCAAAGTGCTGGGATTACAGGTGTGAGCCACGGCACCTGGCAGAGTTTGTTTCTCACACAATTTACAATAGAGGAGTATTCTGCCATTTTGCAAAGTGTTCTCACATATGTTACCTCATTTATTCTGAGAAAGAGGGAGGATTATTGTGGGAATTGGCTCATGTGATTATGGAGGCTGAGAAGTCCCATCTGTCTGCAAACTGGGGAACCAGGAGAGCTGGTGGTGTAATTTAGTCCAAATGTGAAGTCCTGAGAACTGATGTCTGAGGGCAGGAGAAGATGGACATCCCAACTCAACAGAGAGAGCAGAGAGAACAAACTTGCTCTTCTTTTTTTCTTTTTTTTTTTTTTTTTTTGAGATGGAGTGCCTGCCACCACACCCAGCTACTTTTTGTATTTTGTTGTGGAGACAGGGTTTCGCCATGTTGGCCAGGCTGGTCTCGAACTCCTGACCTCAGGTGATGCACTCAGCTCGGCCTCCCAAAGTGCTGGGATTACAGGCATGAGCCACCACACCTGGCAGAGCCACTGGTTTTTTTTTTTTAATTGACTTATTTTTCTCACATATAATTTAGCCTTACCCTGAACAAAAATAAATATTAATAATAGTAACAGCCAGCAATTCTAAGTACTTGCTATGTACCAGGCATATACATACATACATACATATGGGATTTTTTGAGACAGAGTCTGGCTCTGTCATCCAGGCTGGAGTGCAACGACACAATCACAGCTCACTTCAGCCTCAACCTCCTGGGTTCAATCAGTCCTCCCACCTCAGCCTCAAAAGTGGCTGGAAATATAGGTACATGCCACCACACCCAGCTAATTCGTTTGTATATTTTGTAAGGGCGAGATTTTGCCCTATTGCCCAGGTTGGTCTGGAACTCCTGGGGTCAAGCGATCTGCCCACCTCGGCTTCCCAAAGTGCTGGGATTACAGGCATAAGTCACTGTCCCCAGCCCAGTAAGTATGTTTATAGACAACTATAAACATATGTATATACACAACATGTGGTTGTGTAGAGATGTGTAATACACATACACACAAACATATACATATTCATTTCAATCCTCACAGCAAACCTACAAGGTAGGTATATTAGTCTCCTCGTTCTACAAATGAGGAAACTGAGGCCCAGAGAAGATTAGTGCCCTTGCCCAAGGTGACACAGCCAACAAGTAGCTGCCAGGACTCCAGCCCACAGGGCCAGCTCCAGAGTCCATGCTCTTAACCCCTGAAATCATGAGTTTAGTAGCTTAGCTACAGGTTAGGTCACTTGCCAGGGAACCCAGAGCTAGCAATGGGATGGGAACTGAGATGTGAATCCCAGTAGTCTAACCTAAAAACCTGCGTGTTTAGCTCCTACATGCATGCCCATATGGATTATGGGTGGCTCTACTGATGGAAGAGGGCGCTGGACTGGGGTGGAATTGTGAAAGAACTTGCGACGTGGAGAGGGGCTTGAAGCTCAGCCTAAATAAATGTTGGGGACAGCCCCCACTGACAGCTGGACTTGGCCCGCCATCTTCCCTTCTCGGTACCTCTCAATCTTTTGTAAAAATAAACCAAAAGCTGACGTTCACCACTTCATGCCATGCAAACAACTGTTTTTGGTTTTGTTCTTCAAATATAAAATAACATGAAACATGCTTTGTCAATGTACTTACCCCATCCCATCCCACACTCTCTCTTCCCAAATACCCCCATCACCCTCCACTCTTCAGAGATACTACACAGGGTGGCTCAGCAGGGCTGGGAACAAACACTGGCCAATGTAAAGGCTTCTGAATACCCCGCAGCACCGGAGAGTCTGTCTTCAGCACGATCCCCCGTTAACCCCAGGAAAGATGTGCACGTGACAGGGGCGGGGTGTGTCATGGAAGCCTGATGTTCCTCATGCCAGATCAGATGAGAAGGCTGTAAAAGGGGGAAGGTGAGGCCAGCTGTCAGAAAGCAGGAGGAATGCAGTCTTGCTCCAGGTTCGTACTCCCATACCTGAAACGCCTCCTCCTCCTCCCGCCTACCCAGGCTGAACACCTGGAGAGGAGCACGGTAGGAATGCCCCCTAGGTGACCAGAATGGAGAGGAGGACGCTGAAGGGGTCTAAGGATCATGAGACCACGTGTGGCTTGACTTCTTCCCCAAGTGGAGATTCCTCGATCATCCTCAGAGCCTGTGGTCCCTTCCATCTAGTCAAGAGTGGGCAGGAGGCCGGGCGAGACGAAACTCAAGGGGAAAGCCACACTCATTCTTATCAACATCTCCTTGCCAGGAAGCTTCTGGTATTCACTCAAATCCAGGACATGATAAACATTTACAGAAAATAATAAAAGCAGATGATGTGAGGACAGTCAAGAGACGCAAAGGACCCTTATGCTCCCCCTCCTCATCTAGAAAGTGGATCTGCATGGAGTGTAACAGCAGAATCTGACATAGCTGACTCCACCCTGCTTCTAACCTCACAAGCTAATGGCCTTTGTCATTCCTGCACATCAGCCAAGCTAATCATGGGAAGAATTTAGTTTACAGTTTAACTTTAAAGCAAGGATGACAATAGTCCCTCCCCAACACTCACCCCCAAGGAGATAAGGAGGGCGTACACACTAGCAGCTACGTCATATTAAAGATTTATAGGAACATTGTGACCTCAGCAGGACAAAGAAGTTGCACAATGCCCCTCCTCGGACACTCACTGCCACCCAGATGTCCGCGATCATCGGTCACCTCTTGATCTTAAACCCCACTCTCTTCCCCCTTCCCTAATGTAAAAGGAGCCCAAAATTCTATTACTTAAGATGGTTCTCAGGACACTAGGTCTGCTATCTCCTTAGTCTGCTGGCTCTCTGAAATAATGTCATTTTCCTTCCCCCAATATCTTGTCGCTTGATTTATTGGCTGTTGTGCAGAGAGTGGTATGAGCTTTGGATTCAACTGCAGGAGGACAGTGAAGCCAGAAGAGATAGAGAGAGAGAGAGAAAGAGAAATGAGCAGCTGCTGAATCATGAGGCCTTCCCTAATGGCAGGGAAAGAAGAAAGTTTTCACAGACAGTGGGGTAAGACACTTGCACACAAACAGGAAGCCAGAGGAATCCTTAAAACCCACACATCATATAAAAATAAAGAAAGAAAATAAAACATAACAAAAGAAACGAAACCCATACATCAGGTCACTTACTCCTCTGCCTTATACCCTTCAAGAGTTTCCTATGACTTTGGGAATAAAATCCAAATCCTTTCCTTGGACAACAGGGCCCTGCACGATGTGCTTTCCCTCCACCCCCTCCACCCCCTGCTGTCACGTCTCTGACCTGGTTTCCCATCACTTCCCTCACGCTCATTCCCACACCCACCAGCCACACTGGCCTCCTTTCGGTTTCTCCATCGCACCAAGCTTCGTATCGCCTCATGGCCTTTGCAAAAAATGTCCCATCTGCCCCGAGTGCTCCTCCCCTGGCTCTTCCATGGAGAGCACCTTCAGGCCTCGGCTCAAATGTCACCCCTTCAAGGACATTTCCCTGCTGCCCCCAGCACAGGTTACTCTATTCTATCATCCAATTCTATTTCCTTCCAAAAGTGTGCCCCACATTACCTCCTATATTACTGTAGAGACTATACTAGTGTCTCACCCCTCCCCACAACTACAATGTCAGTTTCATGAAGGCAAGAACCATGTTTGCCTTTAAAAAAAAAAAAAAATCAGGGTCTCACTCTGTCCCCCAGGCTGGAGTGCAGTGGCACAATCTAGGCTCACTGCAGCTTTGATCTCCTGGGCTCAAGTGATCCTCTGACCTCAGCTTCCTGAGTAGCTGGAAATAAGGCATGCACTACCACACCTGGCTAATTTTTGTATTTTGTTGTAGAGATCAGGTGTCACCATGTTACCCAGGCTGGTCTTGAACTCCTGAGCTCAAGCAATGCACCTGCCTTGGTCTCCCACCAAGTGCTGGGATCATAGGCATGAGCCAACACACCCAGCTACGATGGCTGTCTTGTGATGCTCTATCCCCATCCATCCATGGAGAGATGAAAATGCATGATCTGGTTGTTACCTTGCACTCAGCTGCCTAATCCAAGAGACATGCAGGTGACTTTGAGAAGGCTGGGGCTGTCCTGGGCCCACGGAATTCAGATAGAAGACACTGGGGACAGGAGAGGAGGTGGCACAGGGACCAGACCAGAGCACTGGAAAGGAGAGGATGTGCAGGAGCAAGAGCTGAGCTGGATTCTCCAGATGGCAGCAGACTCTGGGGGGCTGCCTGGATTTGGGGCATTTTTTCTGGGCTGGCCCTGGACTTAGAGAATATTTTTGTGATTTAGTGGCCCCAATTTTTGTGAAATGTCCTCTGCTGACTGAGAGATTAGCCTGCTTTGACTGGACCATGCTAAAAAATGAACAGGAATTTGATATAGCCCAGTGTGGAGGTGGGGAGGGAGGGAGGTGAAGAAAGAACAGAAGGAAGGGGTAAGACACACTGAGGAGCACATAGAAGTTACCCGAGGGGATCCTCCAAAGAAGAAAGGGTGCGCTATGCAAACAGTGGATGTAAAAACACTCCTGGAGGAAGTTAGGACTTGGATTTCTAGGAGAGATTAATTCGACTTGTAGGAGCAGGGATTTGGGGAGAGGCAGAGGGCTCTGCTGCCTCTGAAAGAGCTCACCAAGTGCACTCCCTCTCTCTGACAAAGGACCCCTGTGGATAAGAAAGCTCTCTGCCCTAGGGAAGAAGAGCAGTCAAGGTGCTTACAGGCTCTTTCCCGAAGCCTGAAGACCTTTCCCAGGGTGGACTGTGGTGCCCTTCCCTGTGCAGGCACCCTGACCACTGTGTGTCCAGAGAAGAGGGATGTGGCACACACACCTGAGAAGCACTGGGACTCCTGCGAGACCAAGTGGGAAGTTGCCACTCCTGGGGACCATCTGATGGGAAGCAGCGGTGAAGAAAAGGGAATGGCGTCTGGATGTGGATGGAGGCAGGTGCTTCTACTGCTGCCCCGCCAGAGAGGAGCATCCCCAGAGGGTCTGTCCCTAGCCAGGCTGGAAGCTTGTCTCTGCGCATCTGGTCCCCTCTCGAAGCAGTTCTCAAAAGCATGTTGAGACACACTGCTGGGATGTGGCAACACACCAAGAGGCAAGAAATGTAAGTCCATGGTTCCTGGTAATACTGAAAAAACTAGGCTTTGGAAGTTTAAGTAAACAAAGAAATGGGAGAATACAAGGTAAGCTGTTACAACGTCACTGGCAGTTATGAGTATTCTGTTACGCTTTCTTTTGAGCCAGAGTCTCGCTCTGTTGCCCAGGCTAGAGTGCAGTGGCGCAATCTCAGCTCACTGCAACCTTTGCCTCCTGGGTTCAAGCGATTCTCCTGCCTCAGCCTCCTGAGTCACTGGGATTACACGTGCCCGCTACCACACCCAGCTAAATTTTTTTGTATTTTAGTAGAGACAGGGTTTCACCATGTTGCCCAGGGTGGTCTCAAACTCCTGAGCTCAGGCAATCCACCCACCTCAGCCTCACAAAGTGCTAGGATTACAGGCGTGGGCCATCACGCCTGGCCCCCATTACACTTTCTAGAGAGAGGAAGAAGTACTAACCTCACAGTGCAGACTGGAGACTGCACAGCACATGCGCAGATGGTCTTGACAGAGAATGCCTCCCTCTGGGCTGGGGAACTCATCCTTGCCCACTCAGTTTCTGTGGCTCAAGCAGGCTGATGTCAGCCCTTGGCGACGCTGTCGGCGTGTGTGACCCACAAATCATTCAGAGGCAGCAGAGCCGGCCTGGAGATCCGGGCTGTGACCTCAAAACAGGAGACCCTCTCTCCGCACAGGTTATTATCCTAAACTGCCAAAGGTCACTGTGTGAAGCAATTTTACTAAGAGCCACCAAACCCCTCTCTTCCCTCCAACCAAGTTCATTCACCCTTCTCAGAAGAGCCCAAGAGACCTCTGTGAGAGTAAGACAGGAGTTGGCGTTGGTGCAACTTGCAGAATGCCATGTTTGTTAGTGCCTTGTCTTCATGTGGCCAGAGGGCACTCCTGAAGCTTCAAACTCCTGTAAGAAGGCTTCCTGTCCAGGGAGGGTGGTATGGGAAGTCTGAGGCGGCTGGGAGAGGAACTGGCGAAGTAAGGAGTTGGAGCAGAGTCAGAGAGACATAGGATGGGGAAACTCACAAGCAGACTCCACCCCAGTCAGGGAACCTCACTCACCGTTCCATTAAGGGGTGGAAAAGGAGGCACCAACAGGTGTTTCACAGAAGCAAATGGTAGCTGTTCAGGAGGCTGGACCCAGGAAAAAGGACATAAAATTGGGGAGGTGCCTCACCCTAATTTTTCTCAACTCCAGCAGAACCTTCTCAGAGAGCCTCACTCAATTCCACATTTCTCCTCCTCTCAGACAAGCCCAGCAGCTCCGTCCACATCCTTTGCTGAATGGAGCCGGCATGGTCACTTCTGCCCTATCGAGGAAGCTGAAGGCCCTGGCCCGTCTCTGATGGCTCAGGGCACAGGAAAACCTTGCCTCTGCCTAGTCTGCCCTCTGCTTCCGCACCAGCATCCTCTGTGGCCCACGGCTCTTGGCTGAACCTGCAGTGAAGGACACAGCTGGTCAGAGCTACGCAACAGTGTGGCTGTCCCTCCACACTCCGTGTGCGGTGGCTGCTGCAGCAGGATACAGCCAGCCTCCTGGCTGCTATCCCACAGTGCTATGGTTGATTGCATTCTTACACTGGAAGATAAACAGTGCTTGTGTCAAAGAAAATAGAAACAAGGCCGAGCATGGTGGCTCATGCCTGTAATCCCAGCACTTTGGGAGGCCGAGGTGGGCAGATCACTTGAGGTCAGGAGTTTGAGATCAGCCTGTCCAACATGGCAAAACCCCATCTCTACTAAAAATATAAAAATTAGCTGGGTGTGTTGGCATGCGTCTGTAACCCCAGCTACTCAGGAGGCTGAGACAGAAGAATTGCTTGAACCTGGGAGGCAGAGGTTGTAGTGAGCCAAGATCGCGCCACTGCACTCCAGCCTGGGAGTGCTCATATGAGCACTCACTCTACAGAGACCCTGTCTCACAAAAATAAATAAATAAATAAAATAAAATAAATTTTAAAAAAAGAGGTAGAAGTTGGAAAAGTGGTTATCTTAGGAGTGAAAGGTTTGCAGACTGAGAGGGAACAGAAGGGCCTCTAGGGTGCTGAAAATGGCCTCCATCTCAACCTGGGTGGTCATACACAAATGTACAGATATGTTAACATGCATCCAGCTGTATCCCTAAGATGAGCTCACCTTTTTGTATGTATGTTACCTGTTAATAACAACAATTGATAAAAGCCCCCTCTAAAATCCCACATCTTCCTATGGCTACCATAGACATTTTAGGCTTATAATTGGTTTTGCTCCCCATATTTGCTATTCAAGATCTGTATAATTTTGGAACTCTCCCCTTTTTCCTTGCCAACAGAGTCCCAATTTTGTTAGGTTCGGGAAGTGCCCAATTAATACTCATTTGCCCAAACTCTCTTGCAGCTAGGAATTGCCATGAGATACAATGCCAGCCAGTCGGAAATAAGTAGACGTCTGCTGGGTAGGGCTTCCAGAAAAGCTATCATTTTCCTTTTTTCCTATTTTAGAGACAAGGTCTCGCTGTGTCGCCCAGGGTGGAGTACAGTGGTGCCATCACAGCTCACTGCAGCCTCCCACTCCCAGGCTCAAGCGATCCTCCCACCTCAGCCTCCCAAGTAGCTGGAACTACAAGAGTGCACCACCACACCCAGCTAGATTTTTTTTTATTTTTTGTAGAGATGGGGGGTCTCACTCTGTTGCCCAGGCAGGTCTCGAACCCCTGGCCTCAAGCAATCCTCTTGCCTCGGCCCCTCAAAGTGCTGGAATTACAGGCGTGAGCCACTGCATCTAGAAAAGCTATCATTTTCCTGCTTGAAAAAGGGATAGATCCATTTCTCATGCATCTTTTGCTCTCTGTCCTCCCTGCCTCCTGTTTTTCTGCTCAGAATGTAGATGCTTCTTACGACCATGAAGCAAAAGCCAAGATCTGGGGATAGTGAAACAGACAGCCAGAGGACCCCAGGCTGTGGATGGATGAGTGATCCTGAGCAGCAGCCCTGGACATGGGTTCCCTAATTCCTTCATGTCCCATGAGAAAAATAAATCTCTATGTGTTTAAGTCTCTGTTATTTGGGCACATTTGACAGTCCTCAAATGAGATATAAGGGTTTTATCTTCATAAATTGCAAAGACTTCTAGAGACAGAAGGGAAGGCTTCTGGGTGCTAATTTACTGTGGCTTCCTATCATCGTGTAGCAAGGGCTCAAAGAAAAAAAAAGTGGGGGAAGGAATCCCCAAGACACTCCCAAAATTAAGACTACATTCTCCCCTCCCACCTTCTCCTGATAGCCGTCTTCACTGCTTCCTATGGAATCTGAATTCTTCTGGCAGTGGAAAAGGCTCAGGGAAGATGGCTCGACGTGAAGAGGATCTCGGTTCACGTAAACTTTACCAAGAGCGGGCCTTAGAGTGTTATGTCCACTGCATCACTGTTTCTCAATCTATTTTTAATCACCTCCCACTTCTGATAAACAGAAACTTTACTTTCTGGTTTGCATTAAGAAAACCAGGGCTTTTCTCTCTCTCTTGGAAAATTCCCAAGCATTTTGAAACGTGCTGCCATCTCCCCCGCCGCGACACCCGGGAGTTTCTGATATCCTCCCTGCACTTCCTGAAAATCTGCGGTCTAATTTAAGTTTCCTAAGATTCTGCAAAGTAGACAGAAACCCTGGTGACTCCAGCGATACCACAACTCTTAGGGGAAGATGAGTCATATATGTGGCAGAAGCAGGTAATGGAGGAAAACAGAGACAAGGTCGGGCTGGGGAAAGGAACACAGAGCAACCAGTTTTGCCCCCCAACTGGTGTGCCTTTTGCAGGATCAGCCAGCACCTGACTGCAAGTTTCCACCTTCAGACACTCCGCTGCCTCTCCTCCCTTGCTCAGGGTCAGCACCGAGCGGCAGCGCAAGGAAACGACCAGCTGCCTTCTGGCCCTTATCAAGGGTGGTGTGAACCCACGCTAGCTACCCAGGGGTCTGGCCCGGAAGCGGCAGGGGGAGGGCTTTTTAGTCCTGTGTCTAGTCCAGTGGTCACCTCTGCATAGACAGCAGATGGAGAAGGGGGCTCGGGGAAGGGGAAAAAGTCAGGCAACCTCTCCAGGATTCCTGGAATAAACATTCCTCCTCCCAAGCTCTTCATTCTGTTTCACAATCAAATCCAGAATCTTATAAGCATTCGTGGAAACCATGAAAGCTAAACAATTTGGTAAACGGTAGACGGAAACAGTAAACAGAATCTTCCCTCTACTTCCTGTGTATCCAGAATGTTTAGAGACAGGGAGTGGGGACTGATGACAGATTGCAGCATCTGGGATCTGGGGCTACGGCAGGAACGAGGACATGTGGAAGGCTGGGAGTTGCCTGGGTCTTGGGAGTCTAGGGTTGAAGGTTATTCCTTCTTGGTTTCAGGGAAAGAGTGAAGGCCACTGGCAAGAAGCCTGGTAACCACACAGACACACCCTGCAGGAAGCAGGTGACTCCATCTCACACCCTGACCTGTCCCCCATGTCCTCCTCTGTTGGACGCACAGGGCTTCCAGGGGCTGCCAAAGAAGTTGGGTCTAACCCGGGCCCTCACAGTACAGTGGCGAGTGTAGTGCGGTGGTAAAGACCATGGACTCCAGCCGGGCGCGGGGGCTCACGCCTGTAATCCCCACACTCTGGAAGGCCGAGGTGTGTGGATCACTTGAGTCCAAAAGTTCAAGACCAGCCTGGGCACATGGTGAAATCCCGTCTCTACAAAAAATACAAGCATTAGCCGGGCATGGTGGCGCACTGTAATCCCAGCTACTCGGGAGGCTGAGGCAGGAGGATTTCTGAAGTTGGAGGTTTCAGTGAGCCAAGATAGTGCCACTGTACTCCAGCCTGGGTGACAGAGTGAGGCCCTGTCTAAAACAAACAAACAAAAAAAAACATTAGCTAGGCATGGTGGTGTGCACCTGTAATTCCAGCTACTCCAGAGGCTGAGGCAGGCGAATCACTTGAGCGTGGGAGGCAGAGATTTCAGTAAGCCATGATTGTGCCCCTGCACTCCAGCCTGGGCAGCAGAGCGAGACCCTGTCTAAAAAAATAAAAAATAAAAAAAGCCCATGGACTTTTTAGTTCAGAGTTCAGTTCCTCTGTCCACCAGAGGCATGGCTCCAGGCAAATCACTTCTTTCTCTACATACTTCAGCTTCCTCGTCCGTTAAAGGGGATGAGTGTGTAACTTCCTAGGATGTTTTAAGATTTACATGAGTTCATCTTTGCAAAGCTCTTTGCATGGCACTTGATACACAATGTCATACAATACAATAAATGTTGGCTGCTCTGTCTGCTATGTCCTCTGTCTGTTGTAATGAATTGCCACAAACTTGGTGGCTTAACATAACAGAAATTTATTCTCTCACAGTACTGAAGACCAGAAATCCAAAACCAGTGTCACGGGGCTGAAATCAAGGTGCAGGGTCTCCTAATTTTCCCTCCTTTTTTCTCTGTCCTGACCAAGAAACAGAGTGCCTTGACCAACCTGCAACCCAGCCAGCTGCGTGTTTTCTTTGCACTTGAACCCAAGCCAGGGCTGGAACATTCCCAGGCACTGATAAAGGTGTTTAGGTTGTTGCCCAAGACACTGAAAGAAACCAGCCCTGGCCCTGGGCCAAATTCCTTAAATCTCATGCAAACCCCTCCCCTCCCCCCTCCCTTTTCTCTCACTGTTCATCTTGAGGATGCTGCAGCCCACTCTGCAAATTCCCCTCCAAAATGCTTTGCACTAATCACCCTGGCATTTGGTGCTTCTTTCTTTGGGAACCCATCTGGCCCCATCTTGGGATGGTTTGGGGAACTCCTTGGCAGAAACTCCCTTGCCACAGCTTTTCGGAGTGACTCCAGCCAGATCCGGCTGGGATGGAACACCGGTGTTCAGCAGGATCCCGTTTCTCCGGAGGCTCTTGAGAAAATCCACTCTTTGCCTCTTCCAGCTTCTGGTGGGCTCTGGCTTGCAGCTACGTCACTCCGGTCCTCCGTGATCACAGCATCTTCTCCCCTTCTGTCTGATTTCTCCCTCTACCTCGTTATTTTTGTGATTACATTTAGGACCATCTCAGGTAGTCCAAGATTATCTTCCCATCTAAGATTCTTTTTTTTTTTTTTTTTTTTGAGATGGAATCTCGTTCTGTTGCCCAGGCTGGAGTGCAGTGGCGCGATCTCTGCTCACTGCAGCCTCCACTTTCCGTGTTCAAGTGATTCTCCTGCCTCAGTCTCTAGAGTACCTGGGATTACGGGATTACAGATGCACACCACCACGCCTGGCTAAGTTTTTGGATTTTTAGTAGAGACGAGACTGGGTTTTGCCATATTGGCCAGGCTGGTCTCGAACTCCTGGCCTCAAGTGATCTGCCTGCCTCGGCCTCCCAAAGTGCTGGGAACACAGGCGTGAGCCAATGCGCCCGGCTCTGCCTCCTTCTTTTTGCGATTATGTTTAGGGCCATCTCAGATAGTCGAAGATGACCTCCCCATCTCAAGCTTCTGAATCCCAACTGCAAAGTCCTTTTTGGCCGTGATTCCAGGGATTAGGATATAGGTCTCTTTTGTGGGGACCATCATCTGGCCACCACAGCTGGTGTGATTGGCCAGGACTGAAGTCTAATAAACAGGACTCAGGTGGACGGAGAGTGGAGGAAGGAGAGGTCTCTGCAGAGAGAGGTTGGGGTATGGCTACCGGCAGTGGGTGGGAACAACCACAGAGGCCCACCACCAACGCCACAGAGACAGAGGGCAGAGTTCTCCCAAGAAGCTAGCCTCGAGACGTTCCTTTTAATTTTCTTCTTCAGCAATGCACCAGCCCGGGGATGGGTTATGTAGGGACTGTGGAAGTGAAGGACCCCATGACTGGAGTGACAGGGGAGGCTGCATAAGAGACAACCAAAAGAGAAGATGCATGGAGCGGGGTGGGTATAAACTGTTACCTTCACAGTGGGTGAGCTCCTCTGGCGAGGCCTCTGCAGGGCTCAAAAAGGGTGATACGCAAATGAAGTCAGGTGAACTGCACTGGCACAGGAGCCATGACATCTCAAAGTCCATCAGCACGTGCTGGTCTAGATTCACCTTCCCTCTTCATCCCTAGGAGAGTTCCATTTCTCTCTGGTATCCTGTACTTCCTTATTGTTATTTATTTAAAATTGCACGCTGGATGCAATGGCCCACACCTGTAATCCCAGCACTTAGGGAGGCCAAAGCAGGAGAATCGCTTGAGGCCAGGTGTTTGAGACCAGCCTGAGAAACACAACAAGACGCTGTCTCTACAAAAAATAGCAAATTAGCCAAGTGTGGTGGCCAAGCCTGTAGTCTCAGTTACTTGGGAGGCCGAGGTGGGAGGACCGCTGGAGCCCAGGAGGTTGAGGCTGGAGTGAGCTATGATCACACCACTGCACTCCAGCCTGAGTGACAGAGTGAGACCCCCACCTCTAAAAACAATAATAATCAGCCCAGACATGGTGGTTCACGCCTGTAATCCCAGCAGTTTGGGAAGCCAAGGTGAGAGGATGGCTTGAGGCCAGGAGTTTGAGACCAGCCTGGGCAACATAACAAGACCCCATCTCTACCAAAAATAAAAATAATAAAAACATTTAGAAATAATAATAATAAAACAAAGTTACATATCTCAAATCCTAAGTGATCCTGTCTGCCCTGGGTGCACATTCTCCCTTATCCATGCCATCCTCAATCCCCTCAACCCCTGGCGACTGCAACACCCTCCTAGCGCATCCCTCTGCTTCCAGTTCTGTCCTTCTAAGGACCATTCTTCACACAGTAGCAGGCTTGATCTTCTAGAATCATACATCACATCACATCATTCCCCCCTTATGGCCCTAAGTGACTTCCCACTGCTCAAAAATGGAGTCTTAAGGCCAGGTGCAGTGGCTCACACCTGTAATCCCAGCATTTGGGAGGCTGGCAATTGTTTCATTCATTCATTCAACAAATATATATCCACCCCCTAGGATGTGCCAGGATCTGTGCCAAGCATTGGAAATATCATGGTTGAAAAATGCAGATGGGTCCAGGCGCAGTGGCTGACGCCTATAATTCCAGCATTTTGGGAGGCCGAGGCAGGCGGTTCACCTGAGGTCAGGAGTTCAAGACCAGCCTGGCCAACATGGTGAAACCCCGTCTCTACTAAAAATACAAAAATTAACAGGGCATGGTGACAGGTGCCTGTAATCCCAGCTACTCAGGAGGCTGAGACAGGAGAATCAATTAAACCCAGGAGGCAGAGGTTGCAATGAGCCAAGATCGCGCCACATCCAGCCTGGATGACAGAGCAAGACTCCGTCTCAAAAAAAAAAAAGGTATGTAACCTGGATCACCAGTGCTGACCATGAGGAAAAAGGCCCTGTGGCTTTTGCTGCAAGTCCCTTAAACCACAAGACAGCTCTCAAGTGATTACGTGTCCAGGATGTCTTAACAGGTCCCCAAAAAAGATAAATGAGGCATCTGAGGACAAGTGTCCTCTGAGCTTTTGAAATGGACTTATCTCCATGCTGAAGCCACTCTCATCCACCTATCCTCCACTGTCATCCAGGAAATTGTTACTAAGGGCCTAACATGTTCCAAGCTCCACGCCAGGCCCTGGGGATGCAATGGTGAGGAAAGCAGCTATGTTCCCTGCTTTGTGGACAGTCTCATAAGGGGAGGTAGACTTCACATCCATCTTAATGCAAATCCTCATGCTAATGAACACGTTATAATAAACTGAGATGTGGGACATAGGAAGGAATAGTAAAAGATGCTATGAGAGCAACAAACAATAAGAAAATAAACTCTAAAAAAAATTAAATTTACAGCTGCCTCCAAAATATTTAGAATCATGCAAAACCTCTATGCTGACAACTAGAAAGCATTGCTGAGAGGAATTAAAGACCTAAATAAATGGAGAGAGATGTCCAATGTCGATGGTCCAAAATGATCTATGGATTCAGTGTGGGCAATCAAAATTCCAGCAGGCTTTTCTGTAGAAATTGATTTTAATATTTATATGAACATGCAAATGACCCAGAATAGCCACAGCAAATTTAGAAAAGAAGAAGGAAGTTGGAGGACTTACCCTATTTCAAGACTTATTATGAAACTGTAGTATTCAAGACTGTGTGCAGGCTGGGCACAGTGGCTCATGCCTGTAATCCCAGCACTTCGGAGGCTGGGGCACGTGGATCACTTGAGGTCAGGAGTTGAAGACTTGCCTGGCCAACATGGCGAAACCCTGTCTCTAATACAAATACAAAAATTAGCCGGACGTGGTGGCAAGCGCCTGTAATCCCAGCTACTCAGGAGGCTGAGACAGAAGAATTGCTGGAACCCGGGAGGAGGAGGGTTCAGTAAGCCAAGATCACGCCACTGCACTGTAGCCTGGGAGACAGAGCAAGACTCTGTCTAAAAATAAAAATTTTCTAAAATAATAAAAATAAATAAATTTTAAAAAGACTGTGTGCAAATGATGAAAGGCAAGACACAGGGTTCACTAGAGAAGAATAGAGTCCAGAAATAGTACCACACACATACAACCAATGGGTTTTCAGTACAGGTGCTGAGGCAATTCAACAGGGAAAGGAAAATCTGGAATAATTGGATAAGGAGGTAAAAACTTCTTAGGACATAAAAGCGCAAACCATAGAAGAAAAACTAGATAAATTAGACCTTATCAAAATGTAACACTTTTTTGCTTTTCAAGAGACAATTAAGAAAATGAAGCCCAGGCACAGTGGCTCATGCCTGTAATCCCAGCATTTTGGGAGGCCGAGGTGGGCAGACTGCTTGAGCTCAGGAGGTCGAGCCCAGCTTGGACAAAACGGCAAAACCTCATCTGTACAAAAAATAGAAAAATTAGTCAGGCATGGTGGCAGGCGCCTGCAGTCCCAGCTACTTGGAGGGCTGAGGCGGAAAGGTTACCTGAGCCTGAGAGGTCAAGGCTGCAATGAGCTGTGATTGAGCCACTGCACTCCAGCCTAGGCAACAAAGTGAAACTCTGTCTCAAAAAAAAAAAAAAAATTAAAAGAAGAGAAAAGTCACAGAATGGCAGAAAATATTTGTAATATATACATCTGACAAATGACTAGTACCCAGAATATAATAAAGAACTCTCAGAACTCAACTATATGAAAATAATCCAATTTTTCTTTTTTTTTTTTTTGAGACAGAGTTTCACTCTGTTGCCCAGGCTGGAGTGCACTAGTGCGATCTCAGCTCACTGCAACCTCTGCCTCCCGGGTTCAAGTGATCCTCCTGCCTCAGCCTCCCTAGTAGCTGGGATTACAGGTACGCACCACCATGCCCAGCTAAATTTTGTATTTTTAGTAGAGATGAGGTTTCACTATGTTGGCCAGGCTGGTCTGAAACTCCTGACCTCAAGCAATCCTCCCACTTCAGCCTCCCAAAGTGCTAGGATTACAGGTGTGAGCCACCATACCCAGCCTAAAATTTTTTAAATGAGCAAAATATTTAAACAGACATTCCATGAAAGAAGGTATACAAATGGCTCATAAGTACTTGAAAAAATGCTTAACACCAATAATCATCAAGGAAGTACAAATTAAGACCGCAACAAAGACCAGGTACAGTGGTTCATGCCTGTAATCCCAGCACTTTGGGCAGCCGAGGTTGGCAGATCACCCGAGGTCAGGAGTTCAAGACCAGCCTGGCCAACATGGCAAAACTCCATCTGTAATAAAAATACAAAAATTAGCCAGGCGTGGTAGCATGTGCCTGTAATCCCAGCTACTCAGGAGGCTGAGGCACGAGAATGGCTTGAACCCAGGAGGTGAAGTTTGCAGTGAGTGGAGATGGCACCACTGCACTCCAGCCTGGGCGACAGATTGAGACTCTGTCTCACAAAAAAAAAAAAAAAAAAAAAAAAAAAAAATACCATGGCATACTTATTAGAATGCCTACAATTAAAAACTAACAAATGTCAAGTGTTGGCGAGGATGTGGAGCAACTGAAATGCTCGTAGGCTGCTGGTGGGAATGCAACATGGCACAGCTACTTTGGAAAACTGGTAGTTTCTTAAAAAGTTAATAAAACATTTTACCATACCACCTGGCCAATACACTGCCAGGTATTTGCCCAACAGCAATGAAAACATTTCCACATAAGAATGTTCTTAACAGCTATATTCATACTAGCCAAAAACTTTTTTTAAAAAACCCAAACCAACCAAATATCCATCAACAGATGAATGGATAAATAAAATAGGAAATATCCTTAAAACAGAATACTATTCAGCAATAGAAAAGATGCTTTACCTATAAGAGGGGAATCAAAATCTAGGAGGTCAGGGCCTTTTTTTTTTTTTTTTTTTCGAGACAGAGTCTTGCTCTGTCACCCAGGCTGAAATGCAGTGGCGCAATCTCGGCTCACTGCAACCTCCGCCTCGTGGGTTCAAGTGATTCTCCTGCTTCAGCCTCCTGACTAGCTGGGATTACAGGCGTGCCACTATGCCCGGCTAATTTTTGTATATTTAGTAGAGATGGGATTCCGCCACGTTGACCAGGCTGGTCTCGAACTCCTTACCTCAGGTAATCCACCTGCCTCGGCCTCCCAAAGTGCTGGGATTACAGGTGTGGACCACTGTGCCCAGCCAGACAGGGCTTTCTTAAGGAAGTAAGTGGTTACCTGAAAGAAGGCTACAAATTAACTGGGAAAGTTGGAATGGGTAACAAGAAATAAAGACATACCAGGCAGGGGCTGGTTCAAGCTCCCCATGGCGGATGGAAAACATGACACATTCACAGAAGTGGAAAATGGCCCTGCCCAGACAGCAAAGACAGAGAAGAGTGATGTGAGTGGAAGCTGGCAAGGGCCATGCTAGGCAGGCCTTTTTAAGGATGTTGATATTTCTCCTAAAAGCAGTGAGAAGTCTCTGAAAGGACAAGAAGGTGGTATAATTGGATTGACATTTTTAAAACGATTCCACTAATACAGTATGGAGAACTGACTGCCAGGGAAGCAGATGGATGAGAGGAAGTGAGTCAGGGCCCTGCTGAAATCCTGGTAGGGATGATGGCACTGAGATGGGATGATGGAGATGGAGACGGATGGATGGATTCATATTTGGAATCCATAAGTATTTGGGGAGTACATCAGACTGCATTCTAGGGATAAGGAAGAAGATAGTATTGAGATTCACTCTAAGACTGACTCTAGATCTGGCTCAGTGGCTCACACCTATAATCCCAGCACTTCGGGAGGCCAAGGCGGGCAGATCACCTGAAGTCAGGAGTTCGAGACCAGCCTGACCAACATGGTGAAACCCCGTTTCTACTAAAAATACAAAAATTAGCCAAGCGTGGTGGCGCATGCTTGTAATCCCAGCTACTCGGGAGGCTGAGGCATGAGAATTGCTTGAACCTGGGAGGCAGAGGTGGCAGTGAGCCTAGATCACACGCCACTGCACTCCAGCCTGGGCGACACAGTGAGATTCAGTCTCAAAATTGAAAAGAAAAAAAAAAAAAGACTGACTCTAAGATTATGGTGCAGGAGATGTGATGGGAAGAGATCTTATGTCCCAAGACAGGGAAGGGTGGAAGAAGGCTGAGTTTTTTAGGGAAGATCTCAGGCCAGGTCTGGACACATTGGATTTGGTTGATTTGGGACACCAGTGAGACACCCAATGGTAGTGTCAACTAGGCAGTTGGGCGTGTACATGTGAAGCTCACAGAAACCTAGGGTGAAGATTCAAACCAGGGTGTCATGAAGGTGGTAACTGGAACTACGGAAACAGACGCAGTCGACTAGAAGGAGAGCACAGGCTAGAGCAGGAAAGAACCTGGAGCCAAGCTTGAAGGAAGTCACCATTTCGGGGATGAGTAGGGGAATGGTGAGCTAGCAAAGGGGTATGAGAAGTGACCAAAGGAAAGAGAGGGAAGCCAGCAGCGTAATGTGTCAGAATTTGTGAAAAGAGGATGTTTCCAGAAGGGCGTGGAAATTGTGTTGAATGCTAATAAAATAAGAAAAGCGTAAGTCCACTGAATTCAGGAACGTGGAGGTCACTGCTAACATTGGGAAGAGAAAATCCCATGGAAAATAGGCACAGAACCCAGATTAGGGTGGACTGAGGGGCGAGCGAGAATTAAGAATGTGGAAGTGATTACACAGAACTTTAGATATGGGTTCAACTTCCTGTGATGACAGGCCGCATTATAAAGACGATGAGAGAAAACTGAACTTGGAAGGAACTGTGAAGGATATTGCTCTTGTGAAAGTTTACCCCCTTGAACTCGGTCTGAGAGGTTGGGTTTCCTTTTCCTGTGACGTTGGTAGACATCATGAACTGTGAGACTGAAAGCCTCCTTGGTGATGCTCCCTTCATAACTGCTGTGAACATTCATAACTGCTGTGAACCCGGAGAGGAGGTTTCGTTGGGGCGTCTTCCACAGGGGGACACACGACAGTGATGGCGAAAGGCACGAGGTGGGGGGAGAAGGACAGGCAGAGACAGAGAGGCAGTCCCACTCCTCAACACTTGTTTTCCAATGAGTTTCCTGGATTCTGCAATTAAATCCAGATCCTCGTGCATGTTTATAGAAAATCATAAAAGCGAAATGACACAAATAAATTTGGTGGCAACAACAAAGAACGGTCTCTTTCTTAGTTCTCCTGTTGATCTGAGAAGCAACGTGTGCTGGGGGAAGGAAATAAAGAACTAGAACGCCTTCAGAGGAGAGAAAAGTGGACAAGAAAGAAAAGCTAAATATCAAAATATCTAGACCCTGGGGTTATAGACCACAAAAAGAATAAATGACTGACTGACTGAATGAATAAATGAATGGCAAACAATAGGAAATAGGTATGTCCTAGGGAAAGAATGGGGATTCTGTGAGCAGGAATCAGGCCACAGATGGCAGAACAGAGACTTCTTTCTGAGACTTCTTCCCTAGTTCAAGAGGAAAACATGTTCCGATGATCCTTGCTTCATTAGGTGTGTATTTCAAAGGGACCTTCAGGAGCTTCTAACCTGGGGCTACCAAGGTCAGAGAGGTGGAAACAGTGAGACTTTATCAGGGAAAAGAATATGGAGCCTAAGTGCCACTCCCTGATGAAAAGCCACATGGGCACGTGAACTCCGGCCTCCTGAATTCCTGACACTTTCCCAAGAGAGACAGCACATCCATGCCCTGAGCCTCTGGAAGCTGCACCAAGTGGCTCACTTTCTATGAAGCTGTGTTACAGGCTTGAGACGAGGCAGCACTTATGGGCATCTACTAAGTGCTTTATATACACAACCTCACTGAATCCTCGCAGAAGTCCTAGGATGTCAGAATTCACATGCTCCCTTGACTACAAGAAACTACAGTTCAGAAAACTGATCTGCCCCAAGGTTGTAATGAAGGGACCTGGATTTGAGCCCATATCTGCATGACTATAACTCCCACACTATTTCCATCATAACAAGATGCGGGCCAAGACCAGCCTGTTTCAACTGAGATGGGCAAAAGAAATGTGTTGGGGGCAGAGGGCAGGAGACCATAGAGAAAGTAAAAAAATTGAAGAAGAAAAGGAAGGAGGGCCAGGTGCAGTGGCTTACGCCTGTAATCCCAGCACTTTGGGAGGCCAAGGCAGGCGGAACACTGGAGGTCAGGAGTTCAAGACCAGCCAGCATGGTGAAACCCTGTCTCTACTAAAAATACAGAAATTAGCTGGGCGTAGTGGCAGGTGCCTGTAATCCCAGGGAGGCTGAGGCAGGAGAATCGCTTGAACCCAGGAGGCAGAGGTTGCATTGAGCTGAGATGGCGTCACTGCACTCCAGCCTAGACAACAGAGCGAGACTCAGCCTCAAAAAAAAAAAAAAAAAAAGGAAAAATAAAAAGGAAGGAGGAAAGCTCATTTCTGAGAATGAGCAGAATGACAGAAGAAACTGCCTAAGAAAGAGAAAAGAAAATAATCTGACTTGGGAAGTAAAAAAAGAAAAATGGCTGGGATTTTTTTTTTTTAATCAGGAATTAAGGACAGAAAAATCTGAATTTGGAAGTCAAGAGTGAGGATTCTCTAGGGAGAGAATAAAGACGCTGGGCCTTTCCTTTGGGTTTGAGAGGAAATAGTGCTTAAAGACTGATCTTCCTTTCTCTGGTCACGTGGCTGGTGCTAGTATAAATGCTTACTACCAGCCAGGTTCCTCACCATTTTTTCCTGCATGGCATGGACAGAAGCAGGGGCTAAAGCTCTGTTCCTCTCTCCTGGAAGCTTGCAGACCTCCCTTCAGAACCAATCCCAAGAAGCCACCTATCCGGAACAACACAAGGCAAGGCAGCTAGTGTAGTGCTTGAGCTCTGGGAAGAGAGGCCAGGATCAGGTTTGAGGGGAAAGTTCTGGGAGTCTGGAGGAAGGATGTCAGAACCAAAAGGAAGGCTCATACCCAGAGACAGGAGGTAGTGTGAGGAGCAAGGAAACAGCCAGGAAATCAAGGCTGGAGAGTGGACAGAGGGACAGGACCTGGGTTGGGGGCCAGCAAGGGTGACACCCCAAGTGGAAACTGAGTTACCCCATGAAGAAGACAAGTTCTATTTATGGTCAGAATGCCAGGCTCAAGGGCCAGTGAAGGCCTTTGGTTTTTTCTGAATATTTCTCTAAGGTCTTCTAGGGACAAGCCTTCCTCCTAAGGCTAGTGCTGGTTCATCCTTCTTCCCCTCCACCCTCCTCTAAGCCTCCCAGCTTCCCCTTTTCTTTTTTTTTTTTTTTTTTTTTTAGATGGAGTTTCTGCTCTTACCACCCAGTGTGGAGTGCAATGGCGCAATCTTGACTCACTGCAACCTCTGCTTCCCAGGTTCAAGCAATTCTCCTGCTTCAGCCTACCAAGTAGCTGGGATTACAGGCGCCTGTCACCTCACCCGGCTAATTTTTTTTTTTTTTTTTTTTTTGGATTTTTAGTGGAGATGGGATTTCACCACGTTGGCCAGGCTTGTCTCGAACTCCTGACTTCAGGTGATCTGCCTGCCTCGGCCTCCCAAAGTGCTGAGATTACAGAAGTGAGCCACCGCGCCCAGCCCCAGCTTCCCCTTTTCTAGAGAGTCCCAGAGTTTGGTGTTGGACAGCGGAGGACAAGGTGGGGGAGAATCTGTGCTCTGCAAAACAGACGAAGGGAAGTAGAAAGCTGGGCTGGTGGCTGGGCACTTGGGTCCTGTGGAGAGCTGGCACTGGGTATCGGCACCTGGGGTCCCACAAACTCGTTATCCTGACACGCATCTTACAGCTCTCTCCCAGCACTGATGCCTTTCTCTCCGCAGGTCTCTGTCTGAGAAAGGGACTCGAGTAAAGTTAGAAACTGGTAACAGTAACTTCCTGTATCTGTGAGGACAGGAGGAGAAAGGCTAGGGAAACTGGAGGGGGAATTCCCTTGGGAAGCCACGAGTTGGTCTCCTCCAGAGACACATGAAGGCAAACATAATCACTACTGCTTAATATCCCGCCCCAGGCAAAGTCAATAATTGCTCTGGGTAGTTCGAGCAGGTGGTGTGAGCAAGCCGTGGTGGCATCAGAAAGCACAGTCCTGGGAAGGGGACTGTGCCGGGGAGGATGTCCGCATCCTGAAGGAGAGCTGGCTGCACGGGCTGTGAGTGAGACCCCCCTGACCCCGCCCTTTTTTGTTCCCCTCCAGGATGCTGCCGGACTGGAAGAGCTCCTTGATCCTCATGGCTTACATCATCATCTTCCTCACCGGCCTCCCTGCCAACCTCCTGGCCCTGCGGGCCTTTGTGGGGCGGGTCCGCCAGCCCCAGCCTGCACCTGTGCACATCCTCCTGCTGAGCCTGACGCTGGCCGACCTCCTCCTGCTGCTGCTGCTGCCCTTCAAGATCATCGAGGCTGCGTCGAACTTCCGCTGGTACCTGCCCGAGGTCGTCTGCGCCCTCACGAGTTTTGGCTTCTACAGCAGCATCTACTGCAGCACATGGCTGCTGGCGGGCATCAGCATCGAGCGCTACCTGGGAGTGGCTTTCCCCGTGCAGTACAAGCTCTCCCGCCGGCCTCTGTATGGAGTGATTGCAGCTCTGGTGGCCTGGGTTATGTCCTTTGGTCACTGCACCATCGTGATCATCGTTCAGTACTTGAACACGACTGAGCAGGTCAGAAGTGGCAATGAAATTACCTGCTACGAGAACTTCACCGATAACCAGCTGGACGTGGTGCTGCCCGTGCGGCTGGAGCTGTGCCTGGTGCTCTTCTTCATCCCCATGGCGGTCACCATCTTCTGCTACTGGCGTTTTGTGTGGATCATGCTCTCCCAGCCCCATGTGGGGGCCCAGAGGCGGCGCCGAGCCGTGGGGCTGGCTGTGGTGACGCTGCTCAATTTCCTGGTGTGCTTCGGACCTTACAACGTGTCCCACCTGGTGGGGTATCACCAGAGAAAAAGCCCCTGGTGGCGGCCAATAGCCGTGGTGTTCAGTTCACTCAACGCCAGTGTGGACCCCCTGCTCTTCTATTTCTCTTCTTCGGTGGTGCGCAGGGCATTTGGGAGAGGGCTGCAGGTGCTGCGGAATCAGGGCTCCTCCCTGTTGGGACGCAGAGGCAAAGGCACAGCAGAGGGGACAAATGAGGACAGGAGTGTGGGTCAAGGAGAGGGGATGCCAAGTTCGGACTTCACTACGGAGTAGCAGTTTCCCTGGACCTTCAGAGGTGGCCTGGGTTTCACAGGAGCTGGGAAGCCTGGGAGAGGCGGAGCAGGAAGGCTCCCATTCAGATTCAGAAATCCTTAGACCCAGCCCAGGACTGGGACTTTGAAAAAATGCCTTTCACCAGCTTGGTATCCCTTCCTGACTGAATTGTTCTACTCAAAGGAGCATAACTCAGAGATACAGGAAGAAGTGGTTAGGTATAGAAGCACCTGCCGGGTGTGGTGGCTCATGCCTGTAATCCCAGAACTTTGGGAGGCTGAGGCAGATGGATCACTTGAGGTCGGGAGATTGAGACCATCCTGGCCAACATGGGAAAACCCCGTCTCTACTAAAAATACAAAAAAATTAGCTGGGCATGGTGGCACGTGCCTATAATCCCAGCTACTCAGGAGGCTGAGGCAGGAGAATCACTTGAATCCAGGAGTTGGAGGTTGCAGTGAGCTGAGATCACGCCACTGCACTCTAGCCTAGTGACAGAGCGAGACTCCAACTAAAAAAAAAAAAAAAAAATCACCTTCAGGCTGGAGAAGAAGCGTAGCTAACACAAGTCCAGTCCTTGTGATGTGGTTGGTAGTTGGGGATGGCCAGGCCGAAGCAGAGAGTCCTAGAGAAATCTCGATAGAAGCTTCAAAGCAACACCTAGACACTGCTCTAGCAGTTGATCCTGGAGATAAACCAACGAGAGAGATGGAAGAGAAATACTAAATGAGGTCAAAGAAGACTCAGAAAGGTTCTGAGCCCGGAGATGAGCAGGCAGGCCTCAGGGCTTAGACCTTTAATGATAGGGGTTTCCCTGCATCGGTTTGACCTGTTGCCTTTTTGATGTGCTCTGTTTGTTTTCATGTGTTATCTTGTCTCCCCTGCTAAACTGGGAGCTGCCAGAGGTCTGGGTCTTATCTCCTTCCTCCATGGTACCCCACATGGGCCAGGATGTGGTCTGGTACCCAACAATCAGAGATTGGCACTCCCTCATACAGGGGAAAGCAACCTGGTCTAGCAAATTGAAAATAAAGATGATAAAACTCTGAAGTGAATGTCCACAATTTCTGTAACACTGCTGCAAGCACAGGGAGGGCAAAAATAGGAGACAGAACCAGATTCAGCAGCAAAGGGGAAAAGTGATGCATCCGAAACCACAGAAACATCTTAAGATAAAGAGGTGGTATGGGCAAAGGAAGTGAGGGCACTGACAGAATTGTCTTTCGAGGGATGAATAGAGAGTCCGGACTTAGAAAGGATGCGGGGTGATTCCGACTCACAGTCATCTGTCTGCCACAGGGCCTTAAAACATGTTACCCTCCTGCTCAGAAACCTGCAGAGCTTTCCTATCATCAAAATGTTTCCTTGGCCAGGTGCAGGGGCTCATGCCTGTAATCCCAGCACTTTGGGAGGCTGAGGTGGGAGGATAGCTTGAGCCCGGAAGTTGGAGACCCACCTGGGCAACACAGTGAGACCCTGTCTCTCAATTTTAAAAATTTAATTTAAAAAGATGCTTCTGGCTGGGCACAGTGGCTCACGCCTGTAATCCCAGCACTTTGGGAGGCCAAGGCGGGCGGATCACCTGAGGTCAGGAGTTCGAGACCAGCCTGGCTAACATGGTAAAACCCCATCTCTACTAAAAAGGCAAAAAAAATTAGCCAGGCATGGTGGTGCGTGCCTGTAATCCCAGCTACTCAGGAGGCTGAGGCAGGAGAATCGCTTGAACCCGGGAGGCAGAGGTTGCAGTGAGCCGAGATCACGCCACTGCACTCCAGCCTAGGCGACAGAGCGAGACTCTGTCTCCAAAAAAAACAAAAAAACAAAAAAAAGTGCTTCCCCCAAGGAACTCATACTGTACCATTCTTTTCCTTGCTTTGTCCTCTCGCTCCCCTTCCAGTTCTACCTGCCTAGCTCATTTTTCCACAATAAGGACTCCTAGACCATTCTCTCTAGTTAAATGACCTCCGGCCCCTAACCTAGTAGTTTGCAACTCAGGCTGTACATCAGAATTACATGTGGAGGTGTGAAAATAATACAGAAGGCCACCTCCAACCTACCAACAGAATCTCTGCAGGTGGGGCCCCAGCAAGTGAGCTTTTCAAAAAAGCACCCCAGGTGGCCAGCTGGGGTCAAGAATCACTGTCTTATCTCAGAAGCCGAATCTGTCCAAGAACTTGTTCTTCAAAAACCTTGCCTGCTTATTCATCCCCCCTCACCTCAATCCCACATTCTTCTACCTTTTTTTTTGTTGGTTTGTTTGTTTGTTTTTAGAGTTGGGGTCTCACTCTGTTGCCCAAGCTGGAGTGCAGTGGCACAATCATGGCTCACTGCAACCTCAAACTCCTGGGCTCAAGTCACCCTCCCGCCTCAGCCTCCTGAGTAGATGGGACTACAGGTGCACACCACCACACTCAGCTAATTATTTTATTTTATTTTGTGTAGAGATAGGGTGTTGCCCAGGCTGGTCTTGAACTCCTGGCCTCAAGTGATTCTCCTGCCTTGGCCTCCCAAAGTGTTGGGATTACAGATGTCAGCCACCATGCCTGGCCCTCCCCCATCTTCTGGTGCTTGCTTCTTCCTCACTTACAATCCACTCAATATTCACTTTCTCCAGAAAACCTTTCCTTATTAGTCCCACTGAACTGAAAGCTCATTTTCTATTTTCCTCCTTCAAAAGAAGACTGGACAGGTGCCATAAGAATCCTGAATTCAGTGTCCATTCCACTTACTAAATGGATGCCCTGAAGCAAGCCACCTCCTCCAGCCTCTATTTCTAAATCATAGTGATTAGGATATTAGATACCTCCCAAGATTATTCTGTGGATTAAAATAAGACTCTATGAATAAAATTGCTGAGAAATCATAAAACATTAAGTAGTTCTAAGATATAAATCCATGTACATAGATGTACCCTCACTTATTAGAAATATAATAAGTAAACATTAAAAATAATGGAAATAATGCTGGGCATGGTGGCTCATGCCTGTAATCCCAGCACTTTGGGAGGCCGAGATGGGCAGATCACTCGAGATCAGGAGTTCGAGATCAGCCTGGCCAACATGGTGAAATCTCGTCTCTACTAAAAATACAAAAAATTAGCCAGGCACGGTAGCAGGCACCTGTAATCCCAGCTACTCGAGAGGCTGAGGCACGGGAATTGCTTGAACCTGGAAGGCAGAGGTTGCAGTGAGCTGAGAACGTGCCACTGCACTCCAGCCTAGGCAACAGAGAGAGACTGTCTCAAAAAAAAAAAAAAAAAAAAATAGAAATAACACAGTAGGTAGTCAACTACGGATAGCATGGCAGTAATACGTTAAAAAAAATCTGGGATTCTCAGCTGACTGTACATGCACTATGAGTCTGTGATGTATTACAGCTGCCACAAAAGCTAATTTGATTGGATTACATGAAAAGAAATCATGTTGGCCAGGCACAGTCGTTCACGCCTGTAATCACAGCACTTTGGGGGGCCGAGATGGGCAGATCATGAGGTCAGGAGTTCGAGACCAGCCTGGCCAGCACGGTGAAACCCCATCTCTACTAAAAATACAAAAAATTAGCTGAGCATGGTTGTGGGTGCCTGTAATCCCAGCTATTTGGGAGGCTGAGGCAGGAGAATTGCTTGAACCCGGGAGGCGGAGGTTGCAGTGAGCCGAGATCGCGCCATTGCACTCCAGCCTGGGAGACAAGAGCAAAACTCTGTCTCAAAAATAAAAAGAAAAGAAATAATGTCTAGACAAGTTGATGATATTGAGGCAGAGCAGGTGTGCTAAGTGGGGCTTGGCCCATGAGGGTTCTTGGTTTTGCCCAGGAAAGAATTCAAGAACTAGCTGGTGGTGAAAGAAAACAGCTTTGTTGAAGCAGCCCTGTTACAGCTCCAGCCCTGTTGCAGCTCCGTGACTGCTCCTGCAGAGCAGGGCTACCCCACAGGCAGAGAGTAGCAGCTCAGGGCAGTTTTGCAGTCATATTTTTGCCTCCTTTTAATTGCACACAAATTAAGGGGCAGTTAACACAGAAATTTCTAAGGAAAGGGTAGTAACTTTTGGGTTGTCAGGTCATTGCCATGGAAAGGGGTGGTAACGCCCAGGTGTTGCCATGGCCACAGTAAACATGGCACTCTGGCGGGCATGCTTTATGAAAAGCTGCTTCACCATTTCCTTGTTTTAGCTAGTCCTCAATTTGGCCCAATGTCTGAACACCACCCCTGGGGTCAAGTCCCCTCCTCCTACCTCCATAACCCCTATTCCACTTAGGTCTAATCAGCAGCAGGTTCAGAACTGAGCAACACATTCTCTTGTATTTTTTTTTGAGCTGGAGTTTCACTCTGTCACCCAGGCTGGAGTGCAGTGGCACGATCTCAGCTCACTGCAACCTCCACTTCCCAGGTTCAAGCGATTCTCCTGCCTCAGCCTCCCAAGTAGCTGGGATTACAGGTGCACGCCACCACACCTGGCTAATTTTTGTATTTTTAATAGAGACGGGGTTTCGCTATGTTGTCCAGGCTGGTCTTGAACTCCTGACTTCAAGTGATCCACCTGCCTCGGCCTCCTAAAGTGCTGGGATTACAGGCGTGAGTCACCACATCCAGCCTGAGCAACACATTTTTAAGAAGGACACTAACTCAGCCAGGCGTGGTGGCTCACACCTGTAATCCCAGCACTTTGGGAGGCCGAGGCGGGTGGATCACCTGAGGTCAGGAGTTCGAGATCAGCTTGCCCAACATGGTGAAACCCCGTCTCTACTAAAAATACAAAAAATTAGCCGGGCGTGGTGGCAGGCGCCTGTAATCCCAGCTACTTGGGAGGCTGAGGCAGGAGAATCGCTTGAACCCGGGAGGCGGTTCAAGCCAAGATCGTGCCACTGCACTCCAGCCTGGGCGGCAACAAGAGCAAAACTCTGTTTCAAAAAAAAAAAGGACACTAACTCAATGAATCAAGCCCAGAAAAATTAACCAAAATGTTTTGGAGATTTAAGACTGTATAACAGTAGTAATAGCCATAATAATAGAGCAAATTAAATACCAGGCACTGTGCCAAGAAGGGGCCTGAGAGGGTTAAGGTCACTTTTCAAGGCCAATAGGTGGCAGTTTGAATCCAGGTCTTTCTGAGCCTAAAGTGCATGCTGTTTTCACTGACACATGAGAAGGAAGTAAGAGAACACTGGCTGGGACAAGATAAGATTTTTTTTTTTTTTTTTTTTGAGGCAGAGTCTCGCTCTGTTGCCCAGGCTGGAGTGCAGTGGTGCAATCTTGCCTCACTGCAACCTCCACTTCCCAGGTTCAAGCAATTCTCATGCCTCAGCCTCCCGAGTAGCTGGGATTACAGGCATCCACCACCATGCCTGGCTAGAAAATACATTCTATGAGCCACACAGGACAGAACAAAGACCACAGGTGGAAGAGACACAGAGATACCTTTCAAATAGTTATGGCCATTTCAATGGAACTGACTATCTCAGCAAAGAAGTCACTCCCCAATTTCCAGGAATATTCAAGAAGGTAGCAAACATCTATCCTAGGACACTGAGGAAACTCACACATATGAGGGCTGAACCAGTTTAATGACAACTTCCAACTCTACGATCCTAAGGTTCTTTTTTCTTTTCTTTTCTTTTTTTTTTTTTTTTTTCTGAGATGGAGTCTTGCTCTATCACTCAGGCTGGAGTGCAATGGCGGGAGTGCAATGGCGTGATCTCGGCTCACTGCAACCTCCACCTCCGAGGTTCAAGTGATTCTCCTGCCTCGGCCTCCTGAGTAGCTGGGACTACAGGTGTGCACCACCAAGCCCAGCTAATTTTTGTATTTTCAGTAGAGATGTGGCTCATGCCTGTAATCCCAGCACTTTGGGAGGCCGAGGCGGGCAGATTGTCTGAGGTCAGGAGTTTGAGACAAGCCTGGCCAACATGGTGATTCTCAGGTTCTTTAGGGGCACGACTTCTCTTACTAACCAGGAAAGTACAAAATGAAGTCATTTTCCTGGGCACAGTGGCTCATACCTGTAATCCCAGCACTTTGGGAGTCCAAGGCAGGCAGATCATGAGGTCAGGAGTTCAAGACCAGCCTGACCAACATAGTGAAACCCCATCTCTACTAAAAATACAAAAATTAGCCAGTTGTGGTGGCATGTGCCTGTAATCCCAGCTACTCAGGAGGCTGAGGCAGGAGAATCACTTGAACCCGGGAGTCAGAGGTTGCAGTGAGCCGAGATTGCACCACTGCACTCCAGCCTGAGTGACAGAGAGAGACTCCATCTAAAAAAAAAAAAAAAAAAAGTCAAAAAAAGTCATTTTGTTGTCATGGGGTTATAAGATCGATCACTGGACCTGGTCTAAGACTTTCAAAGTGAAGCTGTAGCTGCTCACTTAGAAGCATTTGACCTTCATCAAGTTACCTGACGTAGCAGCCCATTTCTTCATTGGGAAATAGGTCGATCATCTGTTCAACAAATATGTATTGATTACCAACTCCAGGCCAGATACTTTTCTAGGGTCTAGGGATACAGAGCGCACAAAAGACAAGTATCTTCCCTGTTGGGACTTCCATTCTGATAGGGGAAAATAGTTTAAAAACAGGTAAACAAATAGACGAGCAAGGTGATTTCAGAGTAGGGCAAATGGAAAGTAGTTACAAAGGAACTGAAACAAGCTCATGGGAGAAACTATAAGGGGAGGTTGAGGAGGTTTAGAAGATCATTCTACTCTATTGCTTCAAACCTTCACCTGGCTTCCAGAAGCTCTTAGAAGCTCATTCAAACTCCTTTTTGAGACCTAAAATACTTTGCATGGTCTTTTCAGGCAGCTGCTAGCCCGATGAAAACCCTGCGTGTTTGCATAGAAGTCTATGGTTTCTTAATTCTCATGCACATGGTCTCCTTGATCCTAACAAACATTCCCCTTCAGGCCCCTTCAGGTAGGCACAGCTGCCAGAATGCTCTTCTTAAAATGGAAATCAGATCATTCCACTCTCTTGCTTCAAATCCTCGAATGACTTCTAGAAGCTCTTAGAATACAAATTCCTTTCTGTGACCTAGAAGCCCCTGCTCAGCTCCTCAACCTCATCTTCTTTCACTCTGTCCCCATTCATAGTATTCCAGCCCAGAGGTTCTCAATGTGTGGCCTCTGAGCCAGCAGCTGCTGCATCACCTGGGAACAAGCCACTTGACACATCGGCCTGTTTCTTCATTCGGAAGCTGAATCTCCTCAGTTAGTGATGTTCAGCTGAGCCCTGAACAATGAAAGGGAGTTGACATACAAAGTCCCGCAGGAACATTCTGGAAACAGAAATTGCTGATGCAAAGGCTCTGAGGAGAGAGAAAACCTTAGCATCCCTCAAGGCCAGAGAGAAGGCCAGTGAAGGGCTCGAACAGGGGTTTTGAATGTAAGCAAATATTGGAACTACCTGAAGCGTTTGCTGAACCACAGATGACTGTCCTCACTCCCCCAGGACTTCAGAATCATTAGGGATATTGGTCAGGGTCCTCCAGAAAACAGAACTGACAGGACAGACAGATTAGATAGACAGATAAGTAGGTAGGTAGACAGATAATAGATTAGAGAGATAGAGAGAGAGAGAGAGAGACAGAGAGAGATAAAGATACACAGGTAGGTAGTAGGTAGACAGATAATAGATTAGATAGATAGATAGATAGATAGATAGATAGATAGATAGATAGATATGCACAGGTAGGTAGTAGGTAGACAGATAATAGACTAGATAGATAGATAGATAGATAGATAGATAGATAGATAGATAGATAGATAGCTATACACAGGTAGGTAGTAGGTAGACAGATAATAGATTAGATAGATAGATAGGTAGATAGATATACACAGGTAGGTAGTAGGTAGACAAATAATAGATTAGATAGATAGATAGATAGATAGATAGATAGATAGATAGATAGATAGATGAAGGATAGGAAGCCCTGATCTATTGCATTTGTAAATTTCTGTGGCACATACACTCCCATCAGGGATCATTGCTACCAATATGAAGATCTTGAACGTGGGTTTGGTAAGAGATGCTAATAATGGGCTCTTATTATGCTGTAATGAGCTCAGACATATCCCTGCATGCAACTCACAGTACGTATGCTCAAATGGCAGCCAGATCACATCCTCCTTGAGAAAACTTTCTCTTTCCCCACCAACGCTTCATGCAAGCCTCTTGCACAGTGCTTCCGATACAGTAAACACTAGTTAAATGTGGCTGGCTGGGCCTGCTCCAAAGCATCCGGGTGGCTGTATGATTGCACAGCTCCTCTGAACCCCCTGCCCCAAAGCAGGATGACAGATGGGTAAACAGACATATTAGTGCCTGGTTAATGAATAACACAGACGGCAGCCTAGTGCCGCTACCAGGAAACAGGGGTGGAGGGATCTGGCCTGGCCCAACCTGGGGGCCTGAGCAGCAGGAAAAGGGAACCTGGCATTATTTCACTTCCCCTTTCTGGAAAAGATGCTCCTGGGCCCCTTCCTCAGAACTTCTCATCAGCCCACACAACCAGAGCTCAGGTGCAGTGTGGCTTGGTGGTGAATACTATGGTTGGAAAAGGAGGGGTGGGGGCAGTGGGCATGGAGAGGGTCTGGAGGAAAAACACAGCCATGATTCCAGCCTCACTCCCTTAAATGTCCTGCCTCTCAGCGCTGGGTCTGTGCTAGTTCTTCTTTTCACCTTGCCCTGCCTCCTGTGGGTAAGTGCTTTTGCCCCACTTTTTTTTTTCCTTTTCATTATTTATCTCTAATCACAGGAAATGAGGACATTTCTCATCTACAAATTGCACAACCAATCAGGAAATTGGGCCAAAGATCTCTAAGCCTTCAGAAGCGGTCATCCAGTAACCCACTTGGCAAAATTTCAAAGGTCTGGGAAAGTAGATGCGAGGTCAAGCAGTGCGGGAGGGGAGCCGACTCTGCAAACGCTGGCCACAGCCAGCTGGCCACCAGCAGCTTACCCAAGGAGGGGTTGTCCAAGCTACATACTAACCCCGGTTCCCTCTCCCCAAACATTGTCCTCTGCCATCTGTCAGTCCGAGCTACGACCAGCCTCGAGAAAACAGAGTTAGGTAAGTAAACACACTGCTTCCAAATCTAGCTATTTTAAATAAAAAGCTCACCCATGTGGGCTGCAGTCGAGAATTTGTAAAGTGCCATGGCAAACATTACACCATTTGAGTTTCCACAGCGTAGCCTTCATTCATCCACCAACATTTATGGAGGCCTACCATGTGTCAGGCCCTGTTCTAGGTGCTAAGGATGCAGCAGTGAACAAAAAGGGTAAGATTCCTGCCCTCAAGCAGCTCCCATTCCTGGGCAGACAGGGAGAGCAAGACCCATAAGCAGGATCCTTTGCACTGGTGCTACGTGCTGTGAAGACGATAGAACCGAGTTGGGGTAGAACATGACTCCCAGGAAGGGAGTAGGTGGTTACTTTTGAACACACAGCTTGAGCTTGAGAAGGCCATGCAAAGGTGATATTTGAGCTGGGACTAGAATGGCAAGGAGGAATCTTGTATGCCAAGAACTGGGAGAATAATGTCCCAAGCAAAGGGCTCCAGCCTGTGCAAGGCCTGAACAGGCTGAATTTGTACCAGGAAAAGAAACGCCAGGGTGGCTGCAGCTTAGTGACAGCTGAAGAGCCAGCAAGTGTCAGATCCCAGGGAGTCTCAAAGGCTTTTAAGAAGCACAACAGGCCGAGCGCGGTGGCTCAGGCCTGTAATCCCAGCACTTTGGGAGGCTGAGGCGGGCGGATCACGAGGTCAGGAGTTCGAGACCAGCCTGACCAACAGGGTAAAACCCCGTTTCCACTAAAAATACAAAAAAATTAGCCAGGCATGGTGGCACACACCTATAATCCCAGCTACTCAGGGGCAGGAGAATCACTTGAACCTGGGAGGCGGAGATTGCAGTAAGACGAGATCGCACCACTGCACTCCAGTCTTGCAACAGAGAGAGACTCCATCTCAAAAAAAAAAAAAAAAAAAAAAAAAAGAAGCGCAACAGATATCCTCTCCCTACTTAACAAGAAAAGCTGAGGCTCAGCGATGCAAAGTGACACACACAAGTCCTCAGTGAGATGGTGTTCTGGCCCCTCCTCCACGATTCCCAACTCCCTCTCAAAACCACAGGCACACTTTCTCTCAATCTTTACTTCACTGAGGAAGAGAAAAGAGGGCAGGAATCGTGACTCATGCAGTGTGCAGTTGTTTGGTATAGAAAGTTGGGGAGAGCGATGGAGACTGACCTCCATCAAGGTTCTGAAAAAGGAAAGGCACTGCGGGTGGGGTAAGATGCCTGGTGCTGAGAGCAGAGTAGAGACCAGCAAGAAACCTGCCTTCTAGGAGGAGTCATGGCTGGGGAGAAGAAGGGGCCCGGGCTCCAAGAAAGTGAAGGGAGGCCAAGGAGTCACCAAGAGCCGTCCCATGCTGTCCCGGGTCCACTGGCCTGCAACAGAAATGAAGGTGTGAGGACAGAAGCATAGAGCTCAGGGGATGTGAGCAGGCCTCCAGCCTGGGTCCACTTCTCAACCCTGGCTGCACTCCAGAGCCACTGGAGGAGTTTCCAAAACTGCTGGTGCGTTTGGGCATTGTATTTTCTAAACCTCTCCAGTTGCTTGTGAAGTAGAGTGAGGGTTGAGAAACAGTGAATTTAGTCTTGGTCCTCTAGGGGACAAGCTGAGGGCTCTCCAGGAAGGGGCAGCAGGGTGTACTGAGTTTGAATCCTGTCCTAGCGCTGTGCAACTCAACTTTGCTGTGCTTTCGTTTTCTCACAAGATTTTTTTTTTTTTTTTTGAGACGGAGTCTCACTCTGTTGCCCAGGCTGGAGTAGAGTGGCATCATCTCTGCTCACTGCAACCTCCGCCTCCCCGGTTCAAGCAATTCTTGTGCCTAGCCCTCCCGAGTAGCTGGGATTACAGGCATGCGCCACCACTCCCAGCTAATTTTTATATTTTTAGTAGAGACGGGCTTTCACTATGTTGGCCAGGTTGGTATTGAACTCCTGACCTCAAGTGATCCACCCGCCTCAGCCTCCCAAAGTGCTGGGATTACAGGCGTGAGCCACTGAGCCTGGCCTCTCACAAGATTAAAAAAAAAAAAAAAAAAAAAAAAAAGGCCAGGTGCAGTGGCTCACGCCTGTAATCCTAACACCTTGGGAGGCCAAGATAGGAGGATCACTTGAGACCAGGTGTTTGAGACCAGCCTGGGCAACAGAGTAAGACCCCATCTCTAAATAAATAAATAAATAAATAAATAAATAAATAAATAAATTAGTTGATTTTTAAAAAGAAAAAGAAAAAAATGAAATTATTAAATAAAATAAATTAGCTGAGCATGGTGGCACACACCTGTGGTCCCAGCTACTTGGGAGGCTGAGGAGGGAGGACTGCTCGAACCCAGGAGGTGGAGGCTGCGGTGAGCCACTGTACTCCAGCCCGAATGACAGAGTGAGACCCTGACTCAAAAAATATATAAGTAAGAAATAAAAGAAGAAAAAAAATTGGGCTAACAGCACCTACATCATCATGTCATTACGAAGATGAAACGAATTTCATATTGTACCTCCAAAGCACTTATAAAAGTGTCTAGCACTGGAGATGCCAAATACATGTTTAACCATTGAAATGTTTTAAAAATGTAATTCCATTCTTCTGCTCGAAGGCCTCCAGATACTCCTCATGATCCTCAGAGTAAAATCCCATGCCTTCCCCAAGGCCAGCAAGGCCCCTGAAGCATCTGGCACTTGGCTCTCACCCAACCCAGCTCATCTCTACTCCCTTCCTCCAAGCCCTCCTCCAGCTCCCTTCACTCTTCCTTTTTTGTTACCGACAGCTCACTAAGCTCCTTCTCCTTGTAGTTCCCTTTTCATGGAACCCTCGTTCCCCAGGTACTCATCCAGCTGAATTTCCCCTCTTTGAGGCCGCCTGTGACTCAAATTTTATTTCCTCAAAGGACTTCCCCCTCCACCACTCCTAAGTGGCCTCCCTCTTGACACATTCACATAATCCCGAGTTGCTGACTTCGCTGGGTGTATCATTAGCTGATAGCATCTATTTTTGTCTACTTGTTATTTTTATCTGTTAGACTTGCACATCCCTTAATGCATCAAATGGTTGGCTGTGAAAAACAGCTTCCTTCCCCTTTCTCTCCACCACGGTCACTTACTGCTTCCTGGAGGCAGCTGCTGCTACCTCTTGTCAGCAAAATATTTATCCCTCCATGCCTTTAAGGGGCTTGCTTATTTTACTGTATTTCTTCATTTCTCAATATCAGGTTTCATCTGTTAAATTATTCTGTGGCAGATGAAGATTATGCTCTTATTCTTTTCCCAATGTGTACAACACCCTTCCCACCCTGTCTTCCCGATCTGCTCCCATTGTCACTATGTTAGAAAATATTCAGTGTTTGTATGATCGTGACTACATCAATGTTATTGACATTGGAGCTCTGTAGTAAATAACAGCTCCTTTTTTTTTTTTTTTTTTTTTCTTGAGACAGAATCTCACTCTGTCGCCCAGGCTGGAGTGCAGTGGCACGATCTCAGCTCACTGCAACTTCCGCCTCTCAGGTTCAAGCAATTCTCCCTGCCTAAGCCTCCCGAGTAGCTGGGATTACAGGTGTCCGCCACCTAGCCTGGCTAATTTTTTTTATTTTTAGTAGAGACGGAGTTTCACCATGTTAGTCTGGATGGTCTCGATCTCCTGACCTGGTGATCCGCCTGCCTCGGCCTCCCAAAGTGCTGGGATTACAGATGTGAGCCACCGCGCCCAGCCAGTTCCTTTTTCTATCCTGCACAACTTTCCTCCCAAATCCCCTGGAATTAATAATCACCTTATTTTTTCATGTGTTTAGTCTACATGTTTACCACGAATTCAACCCCAAACTCTTTGTCAATGTTCTTGTCTCCTCTCAAGAACTTCAGGGGTTTTAGGAGGATACAGATTTCATCTCCCTGAAGAAATGTGTCTTGGAACTTTCTGACCTGTTCCAGTCTGCCTGGGTGGTGGTTTATGCCAGATGTATAGCTCACTCTTGAAGCTCTTTTTGTTTTTTTCTTTTAGATGGAGTCTCGCTCTGTTGCCCAGGCTGGAGTGCAGTGGTGTGATCTTGGCTCACTGCAACCTCTGCCTCCTGGGTTCAAGCGATTCTCCTGCCTCAGCTTCCCGAGTAGCTGGGATTACAGGTGCGTGCGTGCCTTCATGCCCAGCTAATTTTTCTTGTATTTTTAGTAGAGACAGGGTTTCACCATGTTGGTCTTGAACTCCTGGCCCCATGTGATCCACCCACCTCGGGCTCCCAAAGTGCTGGGATTACAGGCATGAGCCACTGTGCCCAGCCAGCTCACACCTGAAGCTCTTAAGTGGCAAGCCTCTTTACTTCTCTGCTCTTGTCTTCCTCTTCCTTGGTTTACATCCTTAAGCAGCTTCTTTATTTACTGTTGGGAATAATGCTCCAAATCCTAAGGAAGTTGAACACTCAAACAAAGGATTCTTAGCCAAGCAATTTTACTTGTGCAGAGGGGTGCTTCTCCTTGGCCAGTTGCCATGAGAGCACACCTGAACAAAGGGGCACAAGAGCCTTTATTCCTAATGCAAGTCCTGCTCCTGTACCCTTTCCCCATTGGCCAGAGTCGGGCTGTACAATCTAAACTAGTCCCAGTTGGCTAAACATTTGAACTTTCTTTAGATAAGGTGGGCACGTAAGAGAGAGAAGGGAAAGGGGAAGGGGTGTCTGCAATGAGCTAGAGAGCTAGTCTTCTTTCCAAATAAGGAAAGGAATATGAGCCGGTACTAATAACGCCTGGTACTGTGGCGTGTCTGGGCATGGAACAAAGACAGAAAGGAAAAAAAAGGAGAAAAAGGAAAAAGGGGTGGGGGGATACTATGAATTAAAGAATAAAGGATTGATCAGGCTATTTGAAGAGAAACCTCATCATATCCCACATTTACTTATTTTATTATTTATTAATTTTTTTAGAGACAGAATCTCGCTCTGTTGCCCAGGCTGGAGTGTGGTGGTACAATCATGGCTCACTGCAGCCTCTATCTCCTGGGCCCAAACAATCCTCCTGCCCAATCCCCTCAAAGCACTGGGATTACAGGCGCCACCACACCTGGCTATTTTGTTTGTTTATAGAAAGGGGAGGGTATCACTATCCTGCCCAGGGCTGGTCTCAAACTCCGGGGCTCAAGTCATCCTTCTGCCTCAGCCTCCCAAACTGCTGGGATTACAGACGTGAGCCACCATGCCCAACCCTGACGCAGCTTCTTTAGAAAGTAAATGCTTTGAAATCCTGCATGTCAGAAATGTCTTTATCCCACTCTCATGTGTAGTTGGTATTGGGTTATGTATGGAATATTCTGGGTTGGCAATCATTCTTCTTCAGAACTTGAAAGGCATTGCCGCATTGCCTTCTAGCGTCCAGTCTGGCTGAAAATTCTCAAGACATCCTGACTCCTATCCTTTGTCCATGGCCTGTCTTTTTCTCTCTGGAAGCCTGCAGGATCCTTACCTTTCTCACAAGGTATCTAAAATTCCATCCATTGGGCATTCAATGGACTCTTTCAGTCTACAAAATAATTTCCTTCCACTTGGGAAGATTCTCTTGAAATACTTTGTGATGGTTTCTTTGCCTTCATTTTCTCTCTTCTCTCCTTCTGGAATCCCCGTTATCTGGGGGACACTGCGCCTCTTACACAGGCCCTCTAATTTTCCCTTTTTTCCCATTTTTTCTCTCCCCATTGCTTTGCTTTACTTTCTGTGAGATTTTCTTATCTTCCAGCCTTTCTATTTTTCATTTTTGCTATCACTTTTCATTTCCGAGCACTTTTTTATTCCTTCTTAGCATGCTGACCTTGTTTCATGATTGCAATGTCCACTCTCATTTCTCTGAGGAATCTTCATCTCCCTGCTCTAAGTTGCCTTTTTTGGTATCAGTTGCTATATTTTATGTTAGAAGTTGTCATCATATATGTGGTAATTCTTGGTTATCTGCTCACATTGAAGAGAAGGGAAGGGACTACTTTTTTTTAGATACATAAAAAGTATATAAAGGCACTATGACCTGATGTCTAAACCAGAAAAGAATGGTTGAGTGCCATGGCTCACACCTGTAATCTCAGCACTTTGGGAGGCCAAAGCTGGAGGATTGCTTGAGCCCAGGAGAGCCATACTAGTCTAGGCAACATAGTGAGACCCTGTATCTAAAAAAAAAAAAAAAATTTTTTTTTTTTTTTGAGAGGGAGTTTTGCTCTTGTTGCCCAGGCTGGAGTGCAATGGCACGATCTTGGCTCACCGCAACCTCCGCCTCCCGGGTTCAAGCGATCTCCTGCCTTAGCCTCCCAAGTAGCTGGGATTACAGGCATGCACCACCACGCTCAGCTAATTTTGTATTTTTACTAGAGATGGAGTTTCTCCATGTTGGTCAGGCTGGTCTCCAACTCCCAACCTCAGGTGACCTGCCTGCCTCGGCCTCCCAAAGTGCTGGGATTACAGGCGTGAGCCACTGTGCCTGGCCAAAAAAAAAATTTTAAATAGCCTGGCATGGTGGCATGGTGGTGCCTGCCTACTCGGCAGTCCCAGCTACTCAGGAGACTGAGGCAAGAGAATCACTTAGTCCAGGAGGTCAAGGCTGCAGTGAGGTATGATCACACCACTGCACTCCAGCTTGGGCAACAAAGCAAGATGCTGTCTCTAAGAATAATAAGACTTTCAGCCTATTTTCCTTATGTTAGCTTGTCCTTTGTCCCATTTCCGGAGGAATCTGTTGCCACCAGTTCATGAGCTTTATGTGGATTCTACAGTAGAAACTTCATTGAATCTTGGTTTTTCCCACTGTTGGCTTATGATCCAACTTTCACAGGTCTGCTAAGTCAGTCACCAGCTACCACTCATTCATCTGCTGTCCAGCTGGCAAAATTTTGGTGGTATTGTATCCTTTTATGTTCTCCCTGTACTTACGGGGACTCCTTTCTAAAAGATCTCTTTACTGTCATTACAGTGTGATTTCAGGAGGCAGCAAAGGGAGATTCATGGATTTCACCCACCGTTATTAGCCCCAAGTATTTCCTCTTTATTGTTATTGTTTGTTTGCCTGCTAATTGTCTGTCTTCTCTCTTGAATATAAGTTCCATGATAACTCATCTACTTTGGTTATTTTGCTTAGGTTTTTGTTTCTTTTTTTTTTTTTTTTTTTTTTGAGACATAGTTTCACTCTTGTCACCTAGGCTGCAGTGCAATGGCACGATCTCGGCTCACTGCAACCTCCGCCTCCTGGGTTCCAGCAATTCTCCTGCCTCGGCCTCCTGAGTAGCTGGGATTGCAGGGGCCCGCCACCACATCTGGGTAATTTTTGTATTTTTAGTAGAGACGGGGTTCGCCATGTTGGTCAGGCTGCTCTCAAACTCCTGACCTCAGGTGATTCGCTTGCTTTGGCTCCTAAAGTGCTGGGATTGCAGGCGTGAGCCACCACGCCCGGCATGTTTTTGTTTCTCTTTTGGAGATGAGGTCTTACTCTTTTGCCCAGGCAGGAGTGCAATGTCGCAATCACAGCTCACTGCAGCCGTGAACTCCTGGGCTTAAGTGATCCTCCTGCCTGCCTCAACCTCCCAAGTAGCTGGGTCTATCGGTGCATGCCATCGAGCCTGGGTTTTGTTTTGTTTTTTTTTTGGTAGAGACAGGGTCATGCTGTGTTGCTCAGGCTAGTCTCGAATCCCTGCCTGGCCTCAAGTAATCCTTCCATCTCAGCCTTGCAAAGTGCTGGGATTGTAGACCTGAGCCACTACGCCCAGCCCCATTTTGTACACCTATGCATCCCCAGCAGTCAGAACCGTGTTTGACACAGAGTCAGTGTTAAACAAATGAATGAACCAATTTGCTAGCAAAAGAAACGTACTACTCACCATCAGGGAGGTGGAAGCAGACTCAGGTCTCCTAACTTTCCAGGCAGTGTCCTTCCTACCACAGCATGGTGGGGGTATGGGTAATTTTGCTAATTAATCATATCAGACAGGTTTTAAAGTGCTTCACCTGGTACAAAATGGTTTCAGAAATCTTATCTCATTTGATCCTGACAACAGCCCATGGGCCAGATGGTAAAAGAATTATTATTGGCCCTAATACAGCAATGATCCCTAACAGGAACTATCCTGTACCAAAGAAATCACTGTCGCTGCTCCTGACCTCTCACCCATGTCCACTGTCATTTATCTGGGCCCTTCCATCACCTCCTCTGCAGATGGGACTGTTAAGGCTTGTCACCTCTCAAGGACTTGGTCCCCAAGAATCCAGGACTAGCTCCTTCATAAAGAGGGAAACGGGTACAGACAAGGGTAAGTCATATAAGGTCCTTGGAGCAAAGAAGACATCTGAGTTTTGTGATGTTACAGGAGCAGGAAAAAAGAAGAAAAGTGGAACTGTCAAATCAGTAGCATCTTAGAGAGGAGCTGGATGGAGAAGGAAGGAGAAGGGGCTTAGATCCTGGAAGGAGAGAGAATAAGTCCCAGAACTCAGAGCAGTATGTATACGGTGGGGAGAGAGGTGGGATGAAAATAACCATTTACCATAACCATAGACTCCCTTTTTTAAAAATGAAATGAAAAATGTCCTAGAATATAATCACAAAGCCAGTTAAAAAATATTCTAGACAGGCTGGGCGGGAGAGCTCATGCCTGTAATCCCAGCACTTTGGGAGGCGGAGCTGGGAGAACCGCCTGAGCTCAGAAGCTTGACATGGCAAAACCCCATCTCTACCAAAAAATACAAAATATTAGCCAGGTGTGGTGGCAAGCCTGTGGTCCCAGCTACTCCGGAGGCTAAGGTGAGAGGATCACTTGAGCCTGGGAGGCAGAGGTTGCAGTGAGCCAAGATTGTGCCACTGCACTCCAACCTGGGTGACAGAGTGACACCCCATCTCACCAAAAATAAAAATAAAAAATTCTGGACAGCAGGTTCTGTAAAGCCATAACATCAGTTCTTGGGATCTGCTAACTTAGTTTCTGGATAGCCAGAACTCTGCCCTAAGACCCCAGGGAAAAGTGAAAGTAGGATGCATGGCCCCTTCCAGGGAAGCAAGATGTGACTCAAAAGTCACACCAGGTCCCAAGGGTATAGGTCACAGAGATAAAGGCTGTAAAGCACCCCACACTTTCTCACTGTGCTACCTGCCATCCTCCTCAGATTCTGCCTGCCACCTCCTGGGCAGATAAGGCTACTACCTGCCTGCAAACCCTAGCAGGTCCAAGCTCCACTCAGGCTGCTGTACCTCTGTGATCCACAACCAGACACTGGGAATCGCCCAGAAGCAGAAACTTGGGGATGAGGAAGTTGGCAAGGGGGGGTCTTTTAACCCTGCACCAAATCAAGATGAGTCTTTGTTTTTTGTTTTTTGTTTTTTTGAGACAGAATCTTGCTCTGTCGCCCAGGCTGGAGTACAGTGGCACAATCTTGGCTCACTGCAACCTCTGCCTCCCAGGTTCAAGAGATTCTCCTGCCTCAGCCTACCAAGTAGCTAGGATTAGAGGTGCATGCCACCACACCCAGCTCATTTTTGTATTTTTAGTAGAGACAGGGTTTCACCAAGTTGGCCAGGCTGGTCTCAAACTCCTGAGCTCAAGTGATCCACCCTCCTCTGCCTCCCAAAGTGCTGGAATTACAGGTGTGAGCCACTGTGCCTGGCCTTCAATATGAGTCTTGGTACGGAAAGAGGTCTGAGACATCTTATGAAGCTACAATAGCAGTTGCAGAAGAGAATAAATAAAACAGTAATGTCTATAATCTTAAAATCAGTATAGTTACGTGTCACTTAACAATGGGGATATGTTCTGAGAAATACAGGCAATTTTGTCGTTATGCAAACATCATAGAGTGTACTTACACGCACCTAGATGGGATGGCCTACTGCACACCTAGGCTATAATGGTATGGCCTATTGCTCCTACGCTACAAACCATGGTACTGTACTGAATATTGCAGGCAACTGGAGCACAACAGTATTTCTGTATCTCAACATAGGAAAGGTAATGCATTGTGCTATGATGTTACAGCAGCTACAATGTCACTAGGTGATAGGAATTTTTCAGCTCCATTCTAATCATATGGGACAACCATTGTATGTACACGCAGTCTGTCAATGACCAGAATGTTGTTATGTGGTGCATGACTATATATATATAATAATAGCAGCTGAGTGTTTTTGAGACCTTCGTACATGTGAGCACAGAACTAACCTCTCTGCATGCACCGTTCAATGAATTCTTACCAAAGCACAGTGACATAGGTATTGCCATGACTTTTCTTTTTACAAAAAGGGAAATTGGCCAGGCACATGGCTCATGCCTGTAATCCCAACACTTGGGGAGGATCACTCGAGCCCAGGAGTTCAAGACCAGCTTGGGCAACATGGTGAAACCCCGTCTCTACAAAATATAAAAAAGATTAGCCAGGCATGGTGGCATGTACCTGTGGTCCCAGCTACTCAGAAGACTAAGGTGGGAGGATGGAGGTTACAGTGAGTTGAGATCGAGTCACCGCACTCCAGCCTGGGCAACAGAGTGAGACCTTGTCTCCAAAAAACAAAACAAACAAACAATAAAAGGAACGGAGACTTAGAGTGATTGTGGAATAACTTGTCCTATATCTCACAGCAAATAAGTGGCAGGGCAGGACTAGAACCTGGATCTGTATGACTCCGGAGTCTGAATTCTCAGCCTTTGCTGGGAAAGCATGGATGTGAACACATGCATGTGAGATTCTCAAAGGCTATTTGACAGTCAACAATGGTTACTTAGGAAATTGGGAGGAGGGAAGGTAGGTCAATTTTCTTTTTTTTTTTTTCATTAAAAAATTTGTTTTTTAGTGACAGAGTGAGACTGTCACTGAAAAACAGTCTGGAGTGCAGTGGCACAATCATACCTTACTGCAGCCTGGAACTCTTGACCTCAAGCAATTGTTTCGCCTCAGCCTCCCAAAAATGCTGGGATTACAGTCATGAGCCACTGCACCCAGCCTCATTTTCTGCTTTACATAATTCTGTACTGTTTACATTTTTCCCATGAGCATATATTATTTCATAATAAACACATAAAGCCTGGTTTTAAGTTGATTCTGCTGAGGACTAAGCTCTGATTTTTTATCCTGCCCAAATTCCTATCTATGGGTCCCAGAGAATCACGCCCTACTAACCATAAATTCTCATCAGATGGGTTTTATTTAACCCCATATATCGTGACTTACTTTCCAATCTTACTCTGGCATAACATTACTTGATAAAGAAGAAAGTCAAAATATTTTACTCCAAAATCATATTTTGAAATGGCCCTGCAAAGCTGTCCTTTGTGGGGAAAATTTATATCTGTAAAGAATCTCTATCAACATAGCTAGATCTTTTTCTTCCAGGCCCTCCCAATCCTGAAGAGATTAACTAAGAGTCTAGCACCTTTTAAAGATCTGAATAGGAAAACATTTGTCATCTATTGTCTTTAAGGGCAGCCACTGTAAGACTTCAAAAGAACCTTGGTCTCCACAATCTTTTAACCTGAACATATCCTTTCCATCAATCCCAGGTCTTTAGACAAACTCAACCAATTGTCAACCAGCAAATGTTTAAATTTACCTATAGCCTGGAAGCCTTGCCCCACTTTGAATTGTCCCAGCTTTCTGGACCAAACCAATTAATTTCTTAAACGTATTTGAGGCCAGGCACGGTGGCTCACGCCTGTAATCCCAGCACTTCGGGAGGCCCAGGCGGGCGGATCACGAGGTCAGGAGATTGAGACCATCCTGGCTAACATGGCAAAACCCCGTCTCTACTAAAAATACAAAAAAAAAAAAAAAATTAGCCAGGTATGGTGACGGGCGCCTGTAGTCCCAGCTATTCGGGAGGCTGGGGCAGGAGAATGGCGTGAACCTGGGAGGCGAGGCTTGCAGTGAGCCAAGATCGCGCCACTGCACTCCAGCCCGGGGAACAGAGCGAGACTCCGTCTCAAAAGAAAAAAAAATGTATTTGATTGATGTTTCATGCCTACCTAAAGTTATAAAACCAAGCTGCACCCTGACCACCTTGGGCAAATATTCTCACGACCTCCTGGGGGCTGTGTCACAGGCCATGGTCACTCATAATAAATCTCTTCAAAATACTTTACAGAGTTTGACTCTTTTCATCAACACTGCTCACCAAACATACACAGAGAAGAAAACTCATATTACTCTAGCATTTAGGCCCTGTTAACTGAGCAACTACTGTGAGCTGCACTGAGGGCTAAGCACTTCACATCCAAGACATCACTGAATCCTCACAACTGGGTCTGGAGGGAGGGTATTTTCATTAACTCCCTTCACAGAGGAGGACCCTGAGGCTCAGGAATGTGAGGTGACCTCCCTAAGGTCACATAACAACTTAGGAACTCACCTTAGGCCTGACTGGTTCCTGAGCCCACGCGTGTAGCTACATCAGTATGTTAGCGGCGCAGGAATGATGACAATGATAATAACAGCAGTTTACGTGCTTGCTATGTGGCAGCCCTGTGCATTTCATGTATAATCTCATCACATCTCCATGGCAATCCCCGTTTAACAGATGATGAAACTGAGCATCAGCAGAGAGAAGTCACTTGTTTGCCCAGGGTCATCCAGCAGAATTGAGACTAGAACCCAAACCACCGGCATCCATCCAGTGGCTCAGACCAAAATCTCAGTAGCCATCCTTGACTCCTCCTTCTTTTTCCTCCATATCTAATCCATTGGTTCTAGTTGGCTTCAGTTTTCAAAATACATGTTCACTTCTCACTATCTGACTACTGCAGGCCCCGTGGAAGCCACCGCCATCTCTCTTCCAGGCCAGTTTGAAGGACTTCCTACGGAACTACCTCCCTCCATTCCTGCCTCTTGCCCCCACCCCATCCACTCTCTACATTGCAGTCAGAGTGATCTTTTTCAGCTCTTTTGCTAAATATCTCTCCTGCAACCTTTCTTAGGGTTTTGGGAGACAATTAAGCCCTGCAGAAAATGGTTTGAGTGATTGTTTTCTTGATTTTCCCAAGGATGCTACTAGCTAATACCATTACTTACTACAGTAGGAGATAACTTAATTCATTACATGCAATGGATGCCTTAGAGTCTTAGGGCTTAAGTCTGCCGGGAACTGGGTGGAGACAGCTGCAAAAATTTCCTGTCACACTTCAAATACCAGTGACCATGGCCTACAAGGCCCCTGTGACCTGCCACCCACCACACCTTGACCTCTGCAGGTATATTTGCTACTACCCTTTCCCAATCACAAGACCTCTTCTCCCTACCTCAATCACAGAAGTCTCATTGCTGCCTTAGAGCTTTTGCAGGGGTTGTTCCCACGACCCTGAACCCTACCCAAGCCATCCAGAGCCTGCTCCTTTTGTCAATCATTCAGGGCTCAGTTCAAAGGCCACCAGCTCAGAGGGGCCCTCTCGGCCACCTTAATTAAATGCTGCCAATTCCTGCTGTTTTATTTCCTTTATGGCACTTATTTATCATGATCTGAAAGTACCTTTGCTTGTTCACTCAACTGTTGTGTGTCTCCCAAGTTAAGGCTGAGCTCCATGGGGCAGAAACCTTTTCACGGGGAAGCAATCTGTAAAAATATGTTTAGAGAATCCATCAGCTATCTATTATGAGCCAGTCACTGGCTTAGGAGCTTTGCAATGAATCCTTTTATCAACCCCAACATTGTCCAATAGATATACAATGTAAGCCAAGGCCAGGCACAGTGGCTCATGCCTGTAATCCCAGCAATTTGGGAGGCTGAGGCAAGAATGACCCTTGAGGTCACCAATTCGAGATCAGCCTGGACAACATAGCAAGACTCTGTCTCTACAAAAATTAAAAGGGGACGGGGGTGGTGGCTCACGCCTGTAATCCCAGCAATCTGGGAGGCCAAAGCAGGTGGATCACCTGAAGTCATGAGTTCGAGACCAGCCTGACCAACATGGTGAAGCCCCCATCTTTACTAAAAATACAAACATTAGCTGGGCGTGGTGGCTGGCACTTGTAATCCCAGCTACTCAGGAGGCTGAGACAGGAGAATCACTTGAACCCAGGAGGCAGAGGTTGCAGTGAGCAGAGATTGTACCATTGCACTCCAGCCTGGGTGACAAGAGCGAAACTCAGTCTCAAAAAAATTAAAAAAATTAAAATAACTTTAAAAAATTAAAAGAAAGAAATATAATGTAAGCTATTTTTTAAAAAATCCAAGCCTCTTGGATTCAAGCGATTCTCCTGCCTCAGCCTCCCAAGTAGCTCCAGGCGCCATTTGAAAATCTTTAATTGTCTAATAATCAAATTAAAAGAAGTAAAAAGAAACAGATGAAATTAATATATTTTATTTAAACCAACATGTTCAGAGGATTATCATCCCAACATGTAATTTGTTAATAAAGATATGAATAGATGACAGATGGATGGATTGGGGTGTGTATGTGTGCATGTGAGCTCCTCCTCTATACCTTTTCTGGGTTCTGAGAAGCTCAGTGGCTGCGTCGCTATTCGGGGACTCAAGGGCTTGCACTTCAAGACCCAGCCTCAACGCCCCAGACACTGCATCTCGGCTTTCCTGCCTTTTCTGTACCTGTCTGCATGTGATGCGCCCTTCAGGGCCTGCACACAGAGAAGGGAGGGCCATCCTCCCGCGAGGCCTCAAGGTGCCTATCAGTGCAGTGGCTCAAACAAAACAGGTGTGACAAAAGGCCAGGAATGCCTCCCAGGGGCTGAGGCACCTCAAGGAGCGTGTTAGAAGAAGTGGACGGTAAAAAGAGAGCGTCCGGGCCAGGAGCGGTGGCTCATGCCTGTAATCCCAACACTTTGGGAGGCCGAGGCGAGTGGATCACTTGAGGTCAGGAGTTCAAGACCAGCCTGACCAACATGGAAAAACCCTGTCTCTACTAAAAATACAAAATTAGCCGGGCGTGGTGGCGCATGCCTGTAATCCCAGCTACTCAGGAGGCTGAGGCAGGAGAATCACTTGAACCCGGGAGCTGAAATTGCACCATTGCGCTCCAGCCTGGGCAACAAGAGTGAAACTCCGTCTCAAAAAAAAAAAAAAAAAAAGAGCGTCCAGAATCAGGACGCATGTGCATATTAGTCCCGACTGGAAGTGCATGAGGACAGAAGGGAAGCAGAAGTTGGGGCTGAGGTGTTCCTGCTGAGAAGAGTGATGGACGCAAATTTTGAAGCTCGGGATCCTGCCCACACCGTGGAGCCAAGAGGACCAGAGGAGTCAGCATTGAACTGGAAATCAAGTTGGAACTGAAAATTGGCTTATCCACAAATAGTAAGAACTGTGAATTTGGGCCTCAAGGAGAGGAATTTTTATTCCTAGGCAGGGTCTTCTTGGGAAGGCAGCTGGACAAGGCTTCTCTGAAGTCTAGTAAGGTCTTGGGAGGTTTCATTGAGAAACTGAATACTGAGAATGAAATACTGAGAAATGAACAGATGCCAAAGCAAAATTTGTTCCAAAAATTGTGCTGTGTTGTAAATGTTTACATTGAATGAATAATACAAAAATACACTCAGGGCAGTACAGTTGTGCAGATGATCGGATTTATAAGAAATAACGAGGTGACCTGTTAATGAGAGACAATTTTTTCTTTTTTTGAGATGGCGTCTTGCTCTGTCGCCCACACTGGAGTGTAGTGGCACGATCTCGGCTCACTGCAACCTCCACCTCTTGGATTCAAGCGATTCTCCTATCTCAGCCTCTCGAGTAGCTCCAGGCACGTGCCACCGTGCCGAGCTAATTTTTGTGTTTTTAGTAGAGACAGGGTTTCCTCGTGTTGGCCAGGCTGGTCTCGAACTCCTGACCTCAGGTGATCCGCCCACCTCGGCCTCCCAAAGTGCTGGGATTACAGGTGTGAGCCACTGCACCCGGCCAATGAGACACAGTTTTTAAGTTGTACAGTGAATGACACTTCATGGTCCCAATCCAGTTAGCCTACCTCTGTGACTCTCTGAAAAATCTCGTTTCGAGATAACTTAAGGAGTGAAAATTGAAAGTCTTCCTAGTTTCTGCTCCTATTGGAGAGGGGTCCCGGATGTTCTGTTAGGAAGTAGTAAGCGGGATGACCCTGAGAATAAGCCACAAGAGGAATCTGTGATAATTGAACATCCTGAGAGATGTTCTCATCAGATCACCAGTGCTGGAGGGACATCCAGGCTCCATCCCTGATGCTACATTGGGAATGAGTCATGAGGGGTGCTCTGTATGGGGAGTGAGGTTTTTCATAATGTGGAAGGGTTTCTGGCTAGAACCACAAATAAAGCAAGATTAGGTTGAATAATCAGACTGGCAAGGCCTCTTGGAGGAGGTGTCATTGCCACAGAGACCTGGATGAAGTGTGGGAGCAAGGGAAGAAGGGAATGAGTCATGCAGGCAGAGGGAGCGTGGCCTTTTGAAGAGCCCTTGAGGAGGCTGGAATGGGGTGCGGAGAGCTGGAGCAAAGTGATCAAGATGGGAGGGGGAGGTAGGAGATGAGGCCCATAGTAAAATCTATGGGGTTTTATTATGAAGTAATGGGAAATCATGGGAGGGTAGAGAGTAGAGAGTAGAGAGAGAGCATGAACTGATTTAACATAAAAAGGGCTTTCGGGGAGGGGTGATAGAGGCTCAGTAGGAGGGTAAATACAAAAGCGGTCACTTGTTGTAGGGGGCGCTAAGGAGCATTACCTCAGGTCACCAGCCTGGGAAGGAGACTTAGGTGCAGGTGAGGGAAATGAGGCATCTTTCCATGGGAGAAGCCTGGGGATTTTTGTTTGTTTGGGTTGTCATTGATTTAGGGGAGGAGAACCCAGGAATGTTGTGGTCGGTTGGTCTGTTGGGTGTCAGAAAATGTAGTGGGAGGTCTTAATGGGATGATAGTCATCAAGGGCGGGGTGCTGTGTTCATTTCTCAGGAGCATCTGAGGCCATTTCACCCTGTGGAAGTTCTCGGGCCGCCTCCACAGTGCCACCATTGTTGGGGTTTGTAATGAAGTAAATCAGGCTCTCAAGAGGGACTGTGTTTAGGAGGTAACATGAACAGCACCCCGTCAGCCACCAGAATTCTCAACCTTGTCCCTCACAGCTGAATGGCTTTGGACAGATTGAAGTTAAGGTGTCTTTATTGTGGTTGCCTTAAAATATTATGTTAGGCTGGGCATGGTGGCTCACTAATATAATCCCAACATTTTGGAAGGCTGAGGCAGGAGGATGAGTTGAGCCCAGGAGTTCAGGACCAGCCTGGACAACATAGTGAGACCCCATCTCTACAAAAAATTTTAAAAATTAGCCAGGCGTGGTGGCATGCACTTGAAGTCCCAGCTACACAGAAGGCTGAGGCAGGAGGATTGCTTGAGCCCAGGAGGTCAAAGCTACAGTGAGCTATGTTTGTGTCACTGCACTGTGGCCTGAGTGACAGTGTGAGACTCAGTGTCAAAAATAAATAAAATAAAATAAAATATTATGCTATGAAGTATTTCAAACACACATAAAGGTATGAGAAACCATACTAACAAACTCCTGTGTACACATCCCTCAGTTGTTGTTTTTTTTTTTATTATTTGAGACGGAGTCTTGCTCTGTTGCCCAGGCTGGAGTGCAGTGGTGTAATCTCAGCTCACTGAAACCTCCGCCTCCCAGGTTCACGCCATTCTCCTGCATTAGCCTCCTGAGTAGCTGAGATTACAGGCACGTGCCACCACGCCCGGCTAATTTTTGTATTTTTAGTAGAGATAGGGTTTTACCATGTTGGTCAGGCTGGTCTTGAACTCCTGACCTCTTGATCTGCCCACCTCAGCCTCCCAAAGTGCTGGGATTTCAGGCGTGAGCCACCATGCTCGGCCTGCACTCTTATTTTATTGCTGGACAGCTACCATTCCACCATGTGGTCCACCCTATTTTACACATCCATTGTTTTTTGTCTGAGACAGTCTCGCTCTATCGCCCAGGCTGGAGTTCAGTAGCATGATCTCGGCTCTCAGCTCACTGCAACCTCCACCGGGTTCAAGCAATTCTCCTGCCTCAGCCTCCCAAGTAGCTGAGATTACAGGCAACTGCTACCATGCCCAGCTAATCTTTGTATTTTTAGTAGAGATAGTGTTTCACCATGTTGCCCAGGCTGGTCTTGAACTCCTGGCCTCAAGTGATCCACCCACCTTGGCCTCCCAAAGTGCTGGGATTACAGACGTGAGCTACCGCACCCAGCCTAGACATCCACTCTTTTATTCGTGGTTTCCAGCTTGGAGCTATTCCAAGCATTGCTTCTGTGAAAATCCTTACACCTGCCTCTTTGCATATATATGCAAGAATTTCTCTCTAGTGTATCCCTAGGATGGTCGTTGCTGGGGTGCACCATCCACAACTCTACTGCTATCTTGATTTTGGCATTCAGGAATCTGATGAGAAACTTCAGTGACAGAAAGTTAAACCCAACTATGGTTTGCCCCTTTGCATTTTATTTTCCTTTCTGTAAAGTGCACATGATAACAATGGCTCCTTCATGAAGTCATAAGAGTTAAATGAGACCATGAGTGTAAAGTGCTTAACGTGATATCATACACACTGTAGATGCTCAATACCTGGGAGCTTTTTTTTTTTTTTTTAGATGGAGTCTTGCTCTGTCGCCCAGGCAAGAGTGCAGTGGCATGATCTTGGCTCACTGCAAGCTCCACTTCCTGAGTTCAAGCGATTCTCCTGCCTCAGCCTCCTGAGTAGCTGGGATTACAGGCGCCTGCCACCATGCCTGGCTAATTTTTTGTATTTTTAGTAGACACAGGGTTTCACTATGTTGGCCAGGCTGCTCTCGGACACCTGACCTCGTGATCCACCTGCCTCAGCCTCCCAAAGTGCTGGGATTACAGGCGTGAGCCACCAGGCCCACCCCCGCCCCTCTCCCCTGGCATTTTTTTTTTTTTTTTTTTTTTTGTACCGGGGTCTGGTTCATGCTGGAGTGTAGTGTTGCCATCATAGCTCACTGTAGCCTTGAACTCCTTGGGCTAAGTGATCCTCTCACCTCAGCCTCCCAAGTAGCTGGGGCTACAAGCATGCACCACCAAGCCTGGCTAATTTTTTAATGATATTTTGGAGAAACAGGGGTCTCACTATCTTGCAGAGGCTGGTCTTGAACTCTTGGCCTCAAATGATCCACCTGCCTTGGCCTCCCAAAGCACTAGGATTATAGATGTGAACCACTGCACCCAGCCGACACAAGAAACTAAAATAGTTAAAAATTCTAGGGCTCTGAAGTCTAAGAGAACCTGAGTTGAAAGCCTGGCTCTGCTATTTCTTCTCTGGGTGCTCTTGGGAAAGTCACTTCATCTTTATGGGCCTCAGTTTCCTCATCTGTCAGAAGAGAGCAAGTGAATACAGTTGCAAATATTATTTCTCTAAGTATGACTCTATCTGAGTCATTATCTAAGTGGAGTTTTATAGCATAATAATAACAGCTACCTTTTATTAACATGAAAAAAACTAGGCTAACATTTACTGAGGTTTTCTTAACCCTTGTGAAGTATTGCTATTATTCCCACTTTACAAATGATGAAACTTTGGCCCTGACAGAGTAGCCACCCAGAGGTCACGTAGCTAGTAAAGTGGTAGGGACAGAATTTGAAATCAGGTCTGACTGATTTTATAACTCATATTCTAACCGCTAAGTTGTACCACCTTAAATGCCTCCAGCGGATGCTTAGCAGTGGTTTCCAAACATTTTTTAAGGAATGGAAGCCTTTTTTTTTTTTCAAGCAGTCTTAAATGAAACAGTAAGTTATAAAGCAAGTGAAGGCCAAATTACACCAGTTAAAGCAGGGATAATGTAGGTACGGATTCAGTCCTGGCTCTGCCGGGTCCTGGCTGTATGAGCTTGAACAGATTACAATCTCCATCATCACTTAATGATGGAGATACGTTTTGAGAAATGAAGAACAGTAGAGAGCACTTACACAAACCTTTATAGTATCGCCTACTCCGCACCTAGGCTGTGTGGTATAGCTTATGGCTCCTAGGCTACAAACCTGCCCAGCATGTCACTGGACTGAATGCTGCAGGCAACTGTAACACAATAAGCATTTGTGTTTCTAAACATAGAAAAGGTACAGTACAAATATGATATAATCTTTTGGGACCACTGTTGTTTATGCCGTCTGTTGTTGACTGAAACGTCATTATACAGAGCATGACTGTACTTATCTCTCTGAGATTCAATTTCTTTGTTTGTAAGATGGGGATAATGATGCCAACCTAATAGGTTTGTTTTGCGGATCAACTGAGATAATATATGCAAAGCACTTGGCATAAAGCCTGGCGCATGATAAGAACCAAATTAAGAATGGCTGCTATTGAATTGTGGCTGTGGTTGTTACCACCTTCGGGACTGTCTTTACTGACGATGGGATTGAGTGGAAATTTTTCAGCCCCCCATCATCTGACCTAACCTGCATTTCCAGGCCTCCACGCCTACAGGATAGCCAGGCTGAATGACAGCGTTCCCAGTCCAGAATCCCGCACGACCAGTTCTTCATGCTCTGCCCACTGGAGGGCCCTCTTCCCCCCTCCCTCCTCTAAAAGCACACTCTTGAAAATTTTTGAATATTTTAAGAAATTGTTATTGTAGAATATTTCAAAATATGCAAAAATAAAAAGCTAGTATAATGAACTTCGTTTTTTATTAGGTAATTACCGACCTTATTTCCTGTGTACCCCAACCTGTTCCCCCCACTGGATTATTTTGAAGCAAATCCTAAAGAGGTTATTACTTCAAACATAGATTCATCATTATGTATCTGCAAGGTAAAGACTCTTTTTTAACATAAACACAATACTATTTTCACATCTAAAAATATAATTTCTTTTTATTTATTTTTTGATTGTTTCTTTTTTTTAATTTTTTTTTAGAGACGGAGTCTCACTGTGTTGCCCAGGCTGGTCTTGAACTCTTGGACTCAAGCAATCCGCCCATCTCGGCCTCCCAAATCAAAGAGCTGAGATTACAGGCGTGAGCCGCCATGCCCAGACCAAAGATGATAATTTCTTATTATCAATATGTCCGTGTTCAGGTTTCCTTCATCGTCTCCTAACTCTTTTTCTCTCCCAGTTGGTTTGTTCAAATTAGGATATAGACAAGATTCATATGTTGCATTTAAGTGATGTGTCCCTTCAATCAACTTTTTTTTTTTTTTTTTTTTGAGTCTGAGTCTCATTCTGTCACCCAGGCTGGCATGCAGTGGCACAATCTTGGCTCACTGCAACCTCTGCCTCCCAGGTTCAAGACATTCTCCTGCCTCATCCTCCCGAATAGCTGGGAATAACAGGCGAGCACCCCCACGCCCGACTAATTTTTGTATTTTTAGTAGAGACAGGGCTTCACCATGTAGGCCAAGCTGGTCTTGAACTCTTGACCTCAGGAGATCCACCCTCCCCTCGGCCTCCCGAAGTGGTGGGAATACAGGCATGAGCCACCATGCACGGCCCCATCAATTTTTATCTTTTGTCCCCCTTTCTCTTTTTTTCTACAGTGGTTTTTTTTTTTTTTTTTTTTTTTTTTTTGGACGGAGTTTCGCTCTTGTTGCCCAGGCTGGAGTGCAATGGCGCAATCTCGGCTCACTGCAACCTCCGCCTCCTCCTGGGTTCAAGCAATTCTCCTGCCTCAGCCTCCAAAGTAGCTGGGATTACAAGCATGTGCCACCACACCTGGCTAATTTTGTATTTTTAGTAGAGACAGGGTTTCTCCATGTTGGTCAGGCTGGTCTCAAACTCCCTACCTCAGGTGATCTGCCTACCTCAGCCTCCCAAAGTGCTGGGATTACAGGCATGAGCCACGGTGCCCGACTTCTCTACAGTGTTTTTGTTGAAGAAACTGGATTATCAGTTTTCTAGAATTTCTCACGGGAAATGCCAAGGTTGCGGGGAGTTATTAACATTTTTCCTGTAGAATCCTTTACTGTGTTCCTCTGTGCCTTTTCATCCCCCTGCAAACTGGTAGTTAGATCTAGAGTCTAGAGTTTTAATCAGGTTTGGAGTTGATTTTTGGCAAGAATGCTTCCTATGTGGGGCCCTGTGCTTTCTGTTGCATCAGGTCTGCAGAAGCTTGTCTCTTCTCTCTCTGGGTGTTGGATAGATCCATGGGTTCATGGGTTCATGGGTTGTGAGCCTGCTCCACCACCATAAAGTTCCCCATCAGCATTTCACCTGCCAGGTTTGGCAGTCATTAATGTGAAGGGATTAGCATGTGCCACTCCAAAGTATGCTGCTTTAGCATAAGGATTATTTTGAGTGGAAGGCAATTAAGAAGCAGCAGACGGAAGAGGAACTCTCTGTCCTCTCCCTTTCTGCCTAAAGCAGGGTGTACATTTCCCACCAGGTAGAGGAGATAACTCAACGCTGGAGACTTGAATCTGCATAAGCAAATCTTGCTAAATAACCTTTATCTTCCATTAATTTCCCCTGTATATTTTACTTACCTTCCCACAATTTAGCTCACCTGGATGTCCAAATCCCATTTTCATCGTTTTGTCACTTTTCCACAATTTTTTTTTTTTTTATTTTAGACAGAGTCTCACTCTGTCGCCCATGCTGGAGTACAGTGGTGCAATCTGGGCTCACTGCAACCTCTACCTCCCGGGTTCAAGGGATTTTCATGCCTCAGCTCCTGGGTAGTTGGGATTACAGGTGTGAACCACCATGCCTGGCTAATGTTTCTGTATTTTTAGTAGAGATGGGGTTTCACCATGTTGGCCAGGCTGGTCTCGAACTCCTGACCTCAAGTGATCCACTTTCCTCAGCCTCCCAAAGTGCTGGGATTACAGACATGAGCCACCATGCCCAGTTTACTTTTCCACGATTTATCACCCTTTGTTAAAACGGTATATGAGCCTCAAGCCTGGCCACTTCTTTAGGTTTTCACTTCTTTTCTGTGAAGCTCCTGGATGCATACATAATAAGCCTTTTCTCCTGCTAATCTATCTTTTGTTAACTTTTTTTTTTTAAGATGGAGTCTCACTCTGTCGCCTAGGCTGGAGTACAGTTGTGTGATCTCAGCTTACTGCTACCTCTGCCTCCCAGGTTCAAGCAATTCTCCTGTCTCAGCCTCCTGAGTAGCTGGGACTACAGGCATGCACCACCATGCCCAGCTAATTTTTGTATTTTCAGTAGAGATGGGGTTTCACCATGTTGGTCTGGCTGGTCTCGAACTCTTGACCTCAGGTGATCCACCTGCCTCGGCCTCCCAAAGTGCTAGGATTACAGGTGTGATTAGCATGCCACAGCCACTGAACCTGAGACAGTAGAAAAAAATGTTTTTTTCCTTCCCTACAGATGCTAGCCTATATTCATTATTTTATTAAATTTTGAAAAACGAAAATATTCTATTATTTCTTTTGCACTTATTAGCTTCAAATTCTTGTATAAAGAAAAATTGTGCCAGCTGGGCATGGTGGTGCATGCCTGTAATTTCAACACTTTGGGAGGCCAAGGCCAGAGGATCACTTGAGGTCAGGAGTTGAAGACCACCCTGGGCAACATAGCAAGACACCCATCCTACAAAAAATTTTAAAATGTACCAGGTGTGGTGACTTGTGCCTGTAGTTCCAACTACTCAGGAGGCTGAGGCAGGAGGATTGCCTGAGCCAGGGAGGTGAAGGCTGCCTCCAGCCAAGATCATGCCACTGCACTCCAGCCTGGGTGAAAGATCAAGACGCTGTCTCAAAAAAAAAAAAAAAAAAGAGAGAGAGAGAGAGAAACTCTTTACCCTGAAGTATATAGAAAGTAAGGATGAATCCTTGATTCATTTCCTTTATTTACCAGTTTTTTAAATGAGTTGATTCCCAGAAGCCTCCCAAAGTAATCACTTAGTTTGGCTTTGGTTTTTAGTCCCTTTATGTCCTGGCTGAGTATGACAGGGACTTTTTTTTTTTAAGTTCATTTATGAATGCCAAACTCAAAGTTACTTTCCCTAGTTTTCTTACCCTGGTGCAAAACTATCTCCTCCCTTCCGTCAGATTTAAACATATCGTTCTAAGGTATCTAGTGCCTTCTCCCTGTGTGCTTCCTTTATCGTATCAACTGGATCATAACTCCTCGAAGGCCTTCTGCATAGCACTCAACATCATGCCTAAGGCCGTGCTTCTCAAACGTTATTCCACATGTGAATCATCCAGGGGCAGGGGTCTTGTTAAAATTCTGATGCATTAGCTCTGGGTGAGCAGAGCTTCTGTATTTCTAGCAAGCAAGCACCAAGTGATGCTGATGCCGCTGGCTCAAGGACCACACTCTGAGTAGCAAAAGGGTGTGGTAAATGTGAGAAATCAGTTTCATTCACTCAGTTAAGAGGCACCTACTCTGGGTCAGTGCATGGACTAGGCCCTACCCCTTTACAATGCAAAGCATTTTTTTGGTGTTTGTTTGCTTTACTAGAAAGTTTTTATTTTAATTTATTCTTTTGAATATGTAATTTGCACATGGTAAAACATTTTTGTTCATAAAATCCAAAAGGGTACACAGTGAAAGTATCTTACTTTCCAAAAGTGATCACTGTTACTTCTCAAGTTTTATTCCAGATAATAGCAGATAATATGCAGATAATAGCATATATATTTGTACCATATCTTTATTTTAACCATATCTTTATTAAAGCATAATGATCTGCCACTTTCTTTTTTTCATTTTACTCTATCTTGGAGATTGTTTCATAGCTCAGTGTATATCTCTACATCCTGTTGAACAGATGGTATGGTATCCATACAAGATGCGTTTGTCGGCCAGGCATGGTGGTTCACACCTGTAATCCCTGCGCTTTGGGAGGCCAATGCAGGCGGATCACCTGAGGTCAGGAGTTCAAGACCAGCCTGGCCGACGTGGCAAAACCCCATCTCTACTAAAAATACAAAAATTAGCCGGACATGGTGGAGGGTGCCCATGTAGAAGATGTAATCCCATCTTCTCAGGAGGCTGAGGCAGGAGAATCGTTTGAACCTGGGAGGCAGAGGTTCCAGTGAGCCGAGATTGCACCACTGCACTCCAGCCTGAGCAACAGAGTGAAACTCCATCTAAAAAAAAAAAAATGCATCTGTTGATGTTTTTATAAAGTATAAAATGAAGAATGACTACTTCTTGCCTTTTATTAAATAAAGGTTATTTAATAAGATTTGCTTATGCAGATTCAAGTCTCCAGTGCTATTTCCTCTACCTAATGGGAAATGTACAGGTCATCCCCAGGGAGAACAGGTGCTGTGTCTTCCATTCTTTGAATCCTCTGAATGGCCTGACCCATGTTTGTGCATTTTGTCAATTTCACATGATCTAGCATACATCTATCACTCTTGTGCACAGCTTGTCTACACTTCACTTTGTCTTTTTCTTTTTGGTTCAGATTGCAGTCTCTCTAGACTCCAGTTGTTTCTTGACTGTGTATTCTGTCAGCACTTGCAAATTGATCTGGTGTTCTCTGGCTTTAATAATATGTTATTGTGAAATACAACATGCACAGGTGTGTATAAAATGTATGTATTTAAAGAAGAAATGAAACATTATATAGAAGTGGCTTCTGTCACCCCCCCCACCTTTATCTCCTATGTGCCACTCTCCTATCACATGGGATCTCTCCATCTAAGGGGCAACTACTATCCTGATTCTGGGTTAATCTTAAGTTCTCTGACGTTCCTTTTTGAAGTGGTTCTCAGGCTTTAGTGAATCAGACTTGCTTAGAGGGCTTGTTAAAACACAGATTGCTGGGCCCCACCCCTGGTTTCACATTTAGTAGATCTGAAGTGGGGCCCAAGAATTTGCATTTCTTTTCAGTTCCCAGGGGATCCTGGTGCTGCCAGCCTGGGGACCACACTTTGAGAACTACCGCCTTATCTCAGAGATACTCTTAACTTGTGTATTGTGACTCCTAGTCCCCTGGGGATGCTTTACTCCTCCCCTAAAACCTAGTCACTCGATGGGTGTCCCTTAAACACCTCCCCTCTTCTTCCCGTACTCCATTTCCTATCACCTAGTTTGTGAGTGCACGATCTTCACTAAGTATTTGAACTGATTGTGACATTTCACCAGTGTCCATAGTTTTCTTCTCTGTTGGTCCTCCCATTTATAGCTTTCCTTTCCTTTGTGTGTATTGGAAGGAAGAGCATAAGCAACATTTTTTTTTTTTTTGACAGAGTCTTGCTCTCTCACCGAGGCTGGAGTGTAGTGGTGCAATTTTGGCTCACTGCAACCTCCGCCTCCCGAATTCAAGCGATTCTCGTGCCTCAGCCTCCTGAGTAGCTGGGATTACAGACATGCACCACCACACCCGGCTCATTTTTGTATTTTTAGTAGAGATGGGGTTTCACCATGTTGGCTAGGCTGGTCTCGAACTCCTGACCTCATGTGATCCGCCCACCTAATTTTGTGTTTTTAGTAGAGATGGGGTTTTTCCATGTTGCCCAGGCTGGTCTCGAACTCCTGACCTCAAGTGATACACCCACCTCAGCCTCCCAAAGTGCTGGAATTACAGGTGTGAGCCACAGTGCCCGACCAGGAACATTTACATGTCTTATTCACCTGGTCTGTAAGCACCTTGAAAGTAGGAACCAAGTTTAATTTCCCTTGTAGTCCACTTCCTCAATTAAACTGCAGTTGATGGTGTACAAACGCAGTTGCTTATAAAGGCCAAAGGCAATGTAAACAAGTGAAGCTTGCCAAGTAGAAACTTCCCTGGAAGCCATGTCCTGTGTAAAGAGGGCAGCTGCGACTTGGCTTTAAGCCAGTTGCAGGTCCGCTGTTCTCTAATCTTCCCAGTTTTCAAGAGAAACCAGAAATAATTCCAATTAGTTTAGTATTTTAAGTACACAAATTGGATCAGAGAAAATACATCTACAGGAAGCAAAACTAAATCCATTTCACATTTCAAGATCTTTGCAGTGGATGGATGGAGGGATGGGTGGGTGGATGGATGGATGAGTGGGTGGGTGGGTGGGAGGGTGGATGGAGGGATGGGTGGATGGGTGGGTGGGTTGGTGGGTGTATGGGTGGATGGATGGATGGATGCGTGAGTGAATGAGTGAATCTGTATCATTGTGGCAGCTCTCTGGTTGAAACTGGGGGAGTAGAGATACACTATCTACCATATGCCTGGCCGTGTGCAAGGGGCTTTACATACTTATCTCATTTGACCTTCATAACAACACAACAGAGTGGTTATCATTCTTATTTATTTCCATACTCATTTCATGGATAAAAAAACAGAGGCTTAGGAAGACTCAAGGTCACAGTGCTAGTTTTCTTTATTTAGAGCCTACCTAATTCAAAAAAAAAAAAAGGATTTCAGATGGGCTCATGTAATTTAAGCTGGGTCCTGAATTTTGGATTTCAGATAGCTGTTACACAAAATCGCCACTACAAAGGGAATCAAGTTTTCAGAAGGTAGGTAGGGGGAGAATGCCAACAGGTCAGGGAGTAGGTTTGATTTGTGAAAGGAAAATAAAAACTTGGGACCCCAATTCACGCTGTCGAAAAGAAAAAAATAAGCTGAAAGCTGAGACATGCCAGAAGCTGCCTTTCCTTTTGTTCCTAAACAGATAGCTACAGGTAAAAGGTTAACTATCTCAACAGATAGCTATTCTATGTTCACCATATCTTATGTAAAGTGCTGGATTTACTGAGCATGAGACAAATATATAATGGACTATTCCCCTACCTGCCCCTTTTCTCTTATAACATGTGGATTCAGTAATGTGACCATGGACTCCCTCTTTCCCCGCTTTTCCCCTTTAAATACTGAAGCTCTCAAAATCATCTTTGGAGAAAGGCACAGACCACAGACTGTTCCTCTGATTCTGTATTTTTTCTCCTGGGCATTGTCCTTAACCTTGGCAAAATAAACTTCTAAATTGATTGAGACCTGTCTCAGATACTTTTTGGGTTACAAATTGGCAACCCATGAATGGCCTCTGAGTGGAGGTGGCCCTGACCTCTGACAAATCTATCGGTGCTTGGTACTGGTTTGAGCTGTCTTTATTGCTCAAACCAACAGGACAGTTTTCTGGGTCCAGGAGCTCCCCCTTAAGAGAATGAGACCTGTCTCAGATACTTTTTGGTTTAGAGATTTCTTGAGCATCTTACTAAGCAAGTCATAGCTTCATGCTCCTCAAGGATCCCAGCCAACACTAAGGAGCTAAGACACAAGGGGGTCTCTTGCCATCTTGGTGTGTCCTTTCTATTTCCTCCTGTCTCCCTACTTGATCTCCTCTTGGAAGTCAAGATTTCTACCTATCCGCCTTGGGGCTCATTCCATCTTAATTCCTTTGTAAAGCCCAGTAGGAGGACAGAGACACAGATACAGGAGCTGTTGGATGGAAAATGTTTTATTGGAGTTCCTGAGCCAGGAAAGAGTTATGGTAGGTTGAAAATCAGCGCTCATGCTAGCCCCCTCTTCCAGTGGAGGTCGTGGTCACTGGGCATCAGGAGTTGCGCTCCTCAGTCCTTTCAGCTAGAGGGAGAGGGGTCAGGGTTAGATGGGGAACCCCTGGGTGCCCAGTATAAGATGGCACTGATGGAAAGGAATTTTTGCCTCGGTGTGAGTTCCCATTCTCCTCTATATGTAGTAGCTAAGATCTCCCTTCAGTTTGGTGAGAAGGCTGATCCTCCTTTCCCTGACCCCACTCTCTCTCCCATATCCTCTGCTTCTTCCCTTACCCCCAAGCTCCATATCCTCCTAATGCCCACACCTCTTACCTTAGGAAAGGCATCCCAGTTGAGGAAAGGAAGTTTCCTTTTGATAGACTAAAAGAAAGAAAGAAAGAGAGTGATGTGTTGCAGGTCAGCCGGGCATGGATCGGTAAGCATTCCTTAATGAACTCCCACAGTAACCATAGTAACAATAATGTCATTGTTTTGTCATTACTTTATCAAGAGCTAATACTTCCTGAGGACTTAGTCTGTGTCTGCCTTGCACGGGCTGCTCTACAAGCATGATTTCAGTGGGTTTTTACAGCAACCTTTTGTGGTGGGAATTGTCATCATCCTCACATCACAGAGGACGCAGAGGCCCAGGGAGCTAAAGGCGTTCGCATGAGGCCATGTGAGAAGTCAGTGCAGAGTCAGGAGACACGGACCCCAGCTCTGTCGCTGACTTTGCCATCTAAGTGCGGGTGGGCCTCAGTTTTTCCATAGAGGATGAGGGGATTCAAATAAAATCTTGACCGATTAGGCTCTTCCTCTTCTGCAATCGTCCTTGGGGCCCTGCTCCTCCGCCGCCACCTTAGGAAAACACGGATAGCCGGGCCTGGCGCCGGGGAAAGCTTTCTTCCGTTGACAGCCCATTGGGCAGCATCCAGGCAGGGCAGTCACTCCCTCCCAGACATCAGGAACCAACCCATACATTTAAAGCCAAAATGTGTGGCCACTACCCTGGGATGACTGCAGACAACCGAGGAGGGCAAGGGGCGCCCGAGCACTCACCTCAAAGAGGGCGTGCCAGTTCAGGAACTCATCAGCCTTAAAAGCCTGAGGAGGAAGACAGACAGCAGAAGCAGGTCAGCTCCAGGGGAGGCCAGAGCTTAGCTCCCAGCCCTCTGGAGAAGGTGAAGGAACCGTGGCAGCTTTGCAAGCTCTCTACCGAGGCGTTTATCCCCTCTGTAATGAGGGTATTCGTGGGGGTAGCACCAGAGAAGCGTACTCACAGATCGCAATTTGTCGATGTTCAGGAACGGGGTGTTAAAGGCCTAGGCAGAAACGCAAGGTGTTAGGAAAGTTGCTAAGAAGCAAAAAGAGAGAGAGGACAGACTCATGGCCGGAGGGCCGGGGAAAACAGACGGCTTACCTCGGGTCGTGAGGCATAATTCTCAATGGTGCTTTCTTCCTGGAAAAGGAGAGGGAGAAAAGGAGGCAGGTGGTCACGTGATGCCAGGGCCCTTGCCCACATCCCTGTCTGCCAGCTCTGCCTTCATCCACAGCCCAGTCCCCGAAAGAACGCAACCCGTTCCCCACCATGGTCTCCGTTCCAGTCGCGCACATGGTTGGCGGATGTGCAGGGTGAGGAGGGGGAATTGGAGAATGGTACATGTAAGCAGTGTCACCATGGGCGGCAGGCAGAAAGCCTGGAGCCGAGCATTCCTCTCCGGAAAAGCTAGCTAGTGCTGTCCTGCAGTTGACTTAAGTCTAAGAGGTGGGGTGTTCTGGAGACACCCACGCTCAGTCCATATAGCTGGATGGGAAAGATTTGCGTGCAGGTGGGAGCCCAGCTGCTGAGGTGACCCGCCTGCCTCTCACTGATCGAGGTTGCTTTGCTTTGTGGCTTTATTGCCACCACTGTTGGAGGCTCCATTATCCCCCTCCATGGGGACCCCACCCCAGGCCTCAGTGGGTCCCATCGTGTCCTGCCCATGACAGAGCCCAACACAGAGCCCGCAGGCTGGATCCAGATGCTTAGATCTCATAAAAAATTTGGCTCTTTTGTTTTTTGGTTTGAATTAGACATTTTGAATTAGTAAGAATTCATAAATTCATCCAGATTTCTAGTTTCCCCTGAAAAATTTAAAACTCTAGACACATCTTCCCACTCCATGTTGTCAGGTGAGGTGAAAGCTGCCCTTTCAGACTGGGAAAGTTGACCCCACTTCACCTGAGGCCCCTACAGCCCCCCAGCTCAGTGACACCACTGGCTCGGTCCTCAGTGGCTGAGCCTGTGCCCCTGTCTTAGACTTTTAAATCCGGAGTAGGCATCAGGATTCCTCTCTGGCTGAGGACTGGATGGTAAAGATTCTCACTGTGGCCTGTGCTCCAGAGACAGCAGGGAGCCACCCGTCACCTGGGCACCGCTCCCAGGGGCACAAATGAAGCAAAGAGGAGCTAAGCAGGGGTGTCTCCAGAACACCCCAGCCCCACTCCTCTTCGAGTGAAGTCAGAACTAGCTGCAGGTTGAACTAGCTAGTTTTTTGCTTTGCTCCACCCTCTCCGACTGCTGCCCATGTGGACGCAGGCCTGGGTTTGGAGCTGCTCTGCCTCACATTGCCTCTCTCCAGTTCCCCCTCTTCCCCTGCACGTCCCCAGGCATGTGTGCAGCTGGAACGGAATGGGTGAACACTCTGAGAGCCCATGGTGGAGATCGTCTGAACCCAGACCACCCACTCAGTCCTGTCTCCTCCCAGGGTTCAGTACATGAGCCTCCCCAATACACTTCACCATCTCTTCCAGAAAGAGGAGCATCTCCGTCCCAAATGTCTCGCCAGGCATGCTCTGTTCCCTCCTCCCTTCCTCAGAGCCCCAGTTTCTTCAGCCCCCATCAGAATCCAAAACTAAGAGCCACTTATCCAGGAATGGACAGGAGGCAGAGAGATGGAGGGGTAGGTGGGTAACATGTATAAGAATAAAAATGCAGGTGACGTGCTCACCTCAGGACCACCCAGGGTGGCTCCCTGGGCAGAGTGGAGCACCAGGAGGGAGAGGAGCACCACGGCAGGAAGGACCGGGATCTTCATGGTGTCAAGTTTGGGGTGCTCTGAGGCAGGGCCTCAGTGCTTGCTCTTTATATTGCCAAGGAGGCAGATGAGCACAGAAATGGGGTCCCCACCCCACTGACTCACCCCCAGATCCTGTCGCCCACCCCTGGGGCTCTGGGAGGGGGAAGCATGGACTATTCCTCATTTGCCTCAGATTTCTCAATTCGCATTCTGCCCCAGGCACGTGGAAGGTAAGACTGCAATGGGTCTCTTCATGCAGATGGGGCTGGGACAGAGACAGGTTAGACCTGTCCCTCCGAGGGATTGGCAGTGGTACCCAAGCAACCTCTCCTATTGTCTTTATCTCTTTTCGTTATATCCCTCATTCCTCTCTTAGAATTCAGGCTTTTTTTTTCTTTGTATTTTTTTTGACAGGCTCTCACTCATTGCCCAGACTGGAGTGCAGTGGTGTGATCACGGCTCACTGCAGCCTTGACCTCCCAGGCTCAAGCAATCCTCCCACCTCAGTCTCCCTAGTAGCTGGGACTAGAAGCGCGCATCACCTCACCTAGCTAATTTTTTTATTTTCTTGTAGAGATGTTGGAGCTTTTTTTTTTATTATTTTCTTGTAGCGATGAAGATGTCTCGCCATGTTGCCCAAGCTGGCCTCAAACTCCTGGACTCAAGTGGTCCGCCTGCCTTGACCTCCCAAAGTGCTGGGATTATAGGTGTGAGCCTGCGCTCCACGCTAATTCAGGCCTTTTTTTCCACCCTACCAAAATCTATGTAAACTCTTTAGCTTGGCGTTGAAGGCGGTCCATGCTCTGAACTCAACCCACCTTTATAACTTCTTCCTTTACTAGCTTTGTACATACCTCACATTCTGGTCAAATTGGACTCTTTACCATCTATATCCTTCTTTTTCCCTCTTCAAAGCATCCGGCCGTGCTGTTCCTTATTCCTAACATGGCCTTCTCTCATCGCCAGTTCTCAGAACCCAACACTCATCTTGGATGAAGCTTCCCAGATTTTTCCTGCAATGCCCAGTCCCTCTCTCCACACCTTTCCTTTCACAGAATTCCCATATTCATTCGTTTGTATGTCTCTGGCATTGTATCTAAGTAAGTCATGTTCTCGCCTTGTTTCCCTTTTGGAATATCAAGTTCCTTGAGGTCAGGAGCTGTATCTTGATCAGCTTTACATCCCCCTAGAACCATGGCTCACACAGAACCCAGGTGGAGTCGGCACTGGTCAGATATGATATGTTAGACTTAGTATTCAGGCATCTTTCTGCCACAGTGTACATTTTCCTTCCATCGGGCTGAACCCTTCCATTTTCCAACTGCCCATCTTTTACTCTTGGGTCTTCAGAGAAATGACTGTCTTGAGCTAAGACGACAAGGAACAGGGAAACAAAAAACAGGTCTTAGGGTGCCCAGTTGGAGATGCGATCCAGGTACCCTGAACTTGGAGTGCCCACTCCATGTCATTGCCCTAACCCACCTCACCCCACCCCCAGTTTGGAAGTTGGATCACCTCACTGTGACACAATGTCCTAGTCAAGCAGCCTTCTCCACAGTGAGGTTCAGGTGGCCAAACCGGCTCCTGCAGTAACAGGGAGGGGCTGGGACATGGACCGGAGCTGTCAGGGCAAAGCAAGACCTTATCAACACAACCTGATGCAATGCACGGTGGCGGTGGCCCTGGGTGGGAGGGCTGGACGGCATCCATGGACAACCTTTATGAACCCCAGAAGCTGCGCACCTCGGCTCCATCCTCACGCTGCCCCCACACCCCAATCCCAGACATCCTCTTCAGCCTCCTCTGACTTTATAATGGCAGCTTCCCCTTTGCAGAGCTACCTGAGGAAACACTGCTTAGAGAGCACTCCCTTAGCCCAGATGGCCACACAGTAGTGGATGTCACAGAGTTGGTGCTCCTGGAGGGGACGAGTTAGAGAATGACTGAGGTGGGTGGAGCACCTCCCAAAAGGTTTTCTGGAGGACACAAGTTCTGTGTAATGAATCCTTGCTAATTAACGAACAGTGACTGAAAAAGCTCATTAGCCACCATTCCATCCACATAGGGTCAACTCCAGGGAGTGAAGAATCAGACAAAAGAGAACTGATGTTGTATAATCAGCTACGATTTGACAGGCGGGTGAGGGGACCCAGCACCAGTTTTGGCCTGGGTGATCTAGAGCATCGGTCAATCCAACGCCGTCTTCTGTTTGGCTGTAGAGTCTAATCTGTGATTTTCCTTTGACAATAAATTGCCCTCCCTATGTTTTCCTCTCCACCTAATTGTATTGATAACAATGTTAGCTGAGTTACTGAGGCTTACTATATGGCAGACCTTGTACTAAGTGCTCCAAATACGTGATCTCATTGAAATGTCCCAGTGATTCTGACACAGGTGGGTACTATAATTACTCACATTCTATAGGCGGGGGAACCACAGCATATAGAGGTTAAATAACTCACCCCAGGTCCTGTCACAGTCAGAATGTGACAGGACCAGCATTAGAACGCTGGGCTTCCAGAGCCTGAACCTATATTGCTCCTCTCTGTGCTGGACAGGCTATGTTACAGCACATGTAACACCCTGTGTGAATTAGACCCATGTCCTGAGAGTGGGGGGCAGACTGCATCGAACCCCCACAGGTCCCCTTTACAGTGTCCTTTGTGTTGCATAGCCTGCACCATCAGAGGTGGCAGCCCCAAGCATAGGTGCATTCATTTAAATGAATCAAACTACACACTCTTGACAAAATGAAAACAAAGAACTGTTAGTGGCATCAGCCCCCGAATGAACCTGTGATTGCCTCAGTTTCCAGATGCCTCCAGTAGTATAATCATCTTGCCACACCAACTATGTGTTTACAGATAGGGTTCCAGTTCTGGCTCTAGTGTTCAACATTCTGGTGTTTAAAAATAGGTACTTTTTGTATCATGCCTCTAAACACAGGCCAACTACTTTGTGTGCTCAACCAAAGAAATTCTGTTCCTATGCTGAAAAGAAAGCTGTCTGTGTTGGACTCGTGATTTGTTTCCACTTGGCACCTTCCTGGCCCCTTCTGAGGGTAGTTTTTTGGGGTTTTGTTTGTGTGTTTGTTGTTTTTTGTTTTTGAGACGGAGTCTTGCTCTGTTGCCCAGGCTGGAGTGCAGTGGTATGATCTCGGCTCACTGCAACCTCCGCCTCCCAGGAGGAGTGATTCTCCTGTCTCAGTCTCCCGAGTAGCTGGGATTACAGGCGTGCGCCACCACACCCAGCTAATTTTTGTATTTTTAGCAGAGACGGGGTTTCACCATGTTGGCCAGGATGGTCTCAAATTCCTGACCTCAAGTGATCCTCCCACCTCGGCCTCCCAAAGTGCTGGGATCACAGGAGTGAGCCACGGCGCCCAGCTAGTTCCATCTTGACGTGATTTTTGCTGTAAGTGCCAGCTTTAGAAGCCAGTGTCTCTCTCCAAACTCCTCCCTCTTCCTCCATCTACGCTGCCTCAGTAGTTTGTGTTCCCTGAGTTGGGTTGGGCAGATGGGGAAAGAGAGGGACAGGGGGTTCTCCCTGGGAGAGGGTCCCAGCAGTTCAGGTGATGGGCGGCAGGAAAATCTGCCCGATATGCAGCTCAGCTTTGGATGAATCACAGAGGGTTAATGGAGTCAGGCAGCCGCAGAGACTGGCTCTGCAACATCACATCTCCAGGTCGGCTTGACTTCCTAGCTCCCTCACTGAGAATACCAGTAAACCTCTGTTTTCCCACAGGCCTGCCCCCACCCTACCCCAAATCTGCCAGAACTTGAGTGTGGGTAGGAGGTGAGGCCCAGCCTGGATTGCCCCATTGTGAGACACACCTAGGGCCTGGCAGCCAGCCTCCTGGGTCTAGAGAGGGAGTGGGGATTCCAAGAGATAGACACTGGGTTTTCGGGGCCTTGGCGAACACTAGGTGGGAAGCCGGGAATCCTGGGAGAGAGAGGCGACTGGGATGTGGAGTATTAGGGGGCAGAACTCAGGGCATCCCTGTCCCATCCCTTCCTCCCTCCGTCGGTGTTGTCACACCCAAGAAAACAGCCTCATCCACCAGCAGGTCTGGTTTCTTCCTTTGCTGCCCACCCTATGTGCCCTGTGCTTAAACCTCTCCCGAGAAGTCTTCCTGGATTGGTCCCACTTAATTCCAATCCCTCTCTCCATTGGCTAATTTGTAAATATTTATTTGGCTCTTGGTGCTGGGGGCTGTAGATGGACAAAAGACCTGCCCTATGGATCCCATGTCCTAGCGAAGGAGACATAATAATGTAACAAAAAATAGATACGCAAATAAGATGACTTCAGAGAAGGACAGGTGCTGCGAAGAAAACGGGGCCATATGATGCTGACAGGGTTTCCTTGGTCGATGGCCTGAGGGCTGAGTGCGGTGGCTCGCACCTGTAGTCCCAGCACTTTAGGAGGCTGAGGCAGGAGGATCACTCGAGCCCAGGAGTTCCAGACCAGCCTGGGCAACATGGCAAGACCCCGTCTCTATTAAAATACAAATTTTAAAAGGTGGCCCAGGGAGGGACATTTGAAATTAGTCCTAAAAGCAGATGAAGCTCTGGCTTTCTGAAGACCTTGGTAACAGCCGCCCATGTTCCCTGATGGCCTGTGCCAGTAGGCCCAGAGGCATGTTAGAGAGGGAGGCCAGACCCATCGCATAGAGCCGTGGTGAGGAATGGGGATTTTATTCCAGGGCTAATGAGAAGCTGGTGGTAGGTTCCGAGCAGGGGCTCCTTCTTCGGCGTTGTGGAAGAATGGGATCTAAAGAATAAGATAGAAGTTGGGGCTTCAGGAGGTCACTGGAGGAGCCCTGAAAGGAGAAAGGGGTACCCACCCTTCATTGGAGGGCCCCTTATGCCAGGGGACCTTAGCCTGCCTCGGGTGTCTCTCTAAGCTTTCAAGAGCCGCTTTCAGCTCTTTGGGCCAAGAACATCTCACGAGCCAAGAACCGTGTTGCTCATCTCCGCGTCTCCCCCAGTGCCTCAGTGACTGGGCTGAGGAGACCTCAGCTCCCCGCGGGTTTCCACCCCCACCCACGCTCCGGGAAGCTCCCTGTGCAGCGAGGACGGAGCGTCCTCCCTGGGAGGGCCCCGCACTCTCCCCCCTGTGGCCTCTAGGAGGTACTGCAAGGCCCTCCTACGGCGTTGAACTCCGGAGGACAAGTACAAACCAGCATCAGGATTTCAGGACCCAGGAGAGAAGGGAGGCCGAGCAGAGGAGCGGCCCTCCCGGGCAGGCCGACTGGGTCAGCTCAGTCTCCTCAAGTCAGTTTTGGGCCGGGTTTCTTTCACGTATACGTCCACTGTTTGAGACCCTGTGCCTGTCCTGTGGGTGGAGAGTGACCTAGGCAGATGGGGGCCATTGCCCTCAGGGAACTCAAACCTGAAGGGAGTCACTTAGGCTGGCAGGGCGCCTCCTGTCCACCTTTTACTTCCTGTCCCCTGCAGGGATGCCAGGGGGACAAAGGGGTGGGGGATCCTTAATCCGGGCATGTTGGACCAGCTTGGTGGGACTTAGGGGCTCCTACTGCAGACTCCCAGCCCAGTCCCAAGGGCTCTTCAGCGTGGGATAAGCCTGGCTCAGCCTGCACCGCAGCCTCTCCTGTTTCATTGGTACAGTGGTGAGGTGGAAGTGTTCTGCCTCCCTCCCTCTGTATCCTGGAAACACAGGGCAGTCAGTGCCTGTGATAAGGCCCTGGGTTAGATCCAGTGCCCCCAACTTCCTAAGCACGTCTCCCCAACCACGCCCCCATCCCCACGGCAGCCTGTCTGTGTGGAGAAGCACAGTCTCTACCAGCACCTCGCTCCTGTTTCCTGCCCCTCTCCCCGACCGTCTGGGACTGACCTCCCGTTTTGAACAACCTCTTTCCCCCTGCTCCTGACTTGAATATTTCCACTGCCACTTTTTCAGGCCAACAAAACACCTGTGGCTGCTTCAAGTGCAAAAAGAACAGTATTCAAGCCAGACGTGGTGGCTTACGCCTGTAATCCCAGCAACTTTGGGAGGCCGAGGCGGGTGGATCACCTGAGGTCAGGAGTTCGAGAACACCCTGGCCAACATGGTGAAACCCCATCTGTACTAAAGACACAAAAATTAGCCAGGTGTGGTGGCGCATGCATGGAATCCTAGCTACTCAGGAGGCGGAAGCAGGAGAATTGCATGAACCCAGGAGGCGGAGGTTGCAGTGAGCCAAGATCGTGCCACTGCACTCCAGCCTGGGCCACAGAGTGAGATTCAGTCTCAAAAAAAAAAAGAATGGTATTCAGATATAGGTTGGGCAATGATTATTTTTTTATAGATGAGGAAACTGAGGCACAATGCAGACTTCTTGTCAGAAATAAAACCCAGGTCTCATCTCTCTCAGCCTCTGTGCTTTATACCAGTTTCAGGCAGAAGGCAGATTAGCTGCCCCTGAATCACTCTTCCATCCAGGCCATCAACATAGCATTAAAGAATAAAATTTGAGAAAGTCGTAGGGAAACAAGACTCATGTTTTATTTCCACAGAGAAACTCAAAAGTAGGAAGCTCCTCCTTCCTAGAGAACTGTCACAGTGACTTCAGGTCACAAAAGGGAGGAGGTACAGAAAGATGCTGGTGTATCCGATGAGGCTGGTGGTCACCGAAGCACCCCAGTGCAGTGGGAAGAAACAAGGAGAGACAAGCTGGGTCCCCAGCCTAGGAAACAGAGGTATGGCAGCCGGGCCAGGGCTGGCACAGGCTGGGGGCCAAGGGGAGGAGCTCCCTGATGACCAGTGCTTTTCGGGGCCTTGGTGGTGGTTGGAAGAAATTGCCTAGAAGAAAGAAAATCAAATGGTAGCACATGGCCACTCCTAAGCCTGCAGACACGGGGCATCTTTTCACCCAGCGTCTGGGCGCCCACCATTCTTTTGCTGTCTTACTTGTTCCCTTGTGGTGCCCCTCACTTTTGCTCCGCCTAAAACAGAGTTTGTGGTTCTGCCGAGCTAAGCTCGCTTAGCTTAGCTATCACCTCTCGCCCATGCAGCCTCGCTGCGTCCCACCTCTGAACCCTTTCACCAGGAGGCTCTTTTCTCCACAGTTCCCCTGTAACATCTCTATCCTGGTCCCTGTGCTCCATCTAGAATACCATCTTCTCTTCGCAGAGCTGTGCCTATGTGGTCCCACCTTAAGGTGCTTTCCGAGGGTCCTAGGTTATTTTCTTTCTTCTTTCTCTCTTGCTTGTTTTCTCTCTCTCTCTTTCTCTCTTTCTTTCTTTCTTTCGAGACAGGGTCTCCCTCTGTTGCCCAGACTGGAGTGCAGTGGTGTGATCATAGCTCATTGCAGTTTTGAACTCCTGGGCTCAAGCGATCTTCCTGCCTCTGCCTTCCAAGTAGCTAGAACTACAGGCATGTGTCACCATGCCTGGCTAATGTTTTCCATTTGTTTGTTTGTTTCGAGACAAGGTCTCACTGTGATTGCCCAGGCTGGAGTGCAGTGGTGCGATCGCAGTTCACTGCAGCCTCAACCTCCCAAGCTCAGGTGATTCTCCCACCTCAGCCTCCAGAGTAGCTGGGATTACAGTCATGCACCACCTCACCTGGCTAATTTTTTGTATTTTTAGTAGAGACAGGGTTTTGCCATGTTTCCCAGGATGGAATGGTTTGTTTTGTTTTGGTTTGTTTTGGTTTGTTTTTTTAGAGATGGGGTCTTGCTATATTGCCCAGTCTGGTCTCAAACTCCCAACCTCAAGTGATCCTCCCACCCCAGCCTCCCAAAGCACAGAGATTACAGGCATGAGCCACCATACCCAGCCCTAGATCACTTTATTATGGGTCTTTCTCCACACCCCACCATGAGGTCCCCTCTTCCTTAACACCTTTAGAGCATCCACCCAGAGCATACCTGACTTCGTGCCGCTGCCCACTGAGATCTGAGGATATACCAAGATCCTGGCCCTGCCCCTGGTGACTGTGCCTCCACTCCCAGGATGTGGCCTGGGTCAGCTCACTCTGACACTCACCTACCAAAACTTCACCCACTGCAGCAGGCTAGGTTGCACCCGGGAAGCCTGCCAGAAAAAGAGAAAGCCTGAGTGGCCACCACAGGGTCCCTTCCACACCCTCTGGCCTCAGGCCCCTTCTCTCTCCAGCCAGATGAAGATCAGGCCCCCATACTCACCGAGGAAGAAGGCGAGACTCCCCCCTGCAAAAAGATCAAAGGAAAGTGATGTGGGGCTCATGGCCTCCCTGTACTCTGCCATGGCCTCCGCACTCATGCAGGGCCCAGCAGCAAGGGCAGGCTCACACCAGAGCTATCACCAAGGTTTTCCAGTCTGACTGTGGACATTCAGGCTGTGGAGGTGGTTTCACAGCACATTTATCATCCTGAGTGCACTTGATCCAAGATGATATTGAACATGGTTCCTGGGCACGTACTGACCAAGGGGGTCAAAAGAGGATAGGCCTCGCCCTGCCAGGTAGGTAGACATTGGCCACAGATAACCCGGCAGAGTGGAAGCCACAGATAACTCAGCAGAGCTTCCACGAAGCCACAGGCAGTAGAAGCTGCATGTCCCTCCTCTCACCGGCCTGGAGTTTCTCGTCTCTCAGTGGAAGGTCCTCTCCCCAAGGGCGGGGACTTTATTGTCATGAGAGATGGAAATACACAGCCTGCTGTTGCTTTGTCAGCCAAATTTGTACTTAGCATATTCATTTACTGATGTTATGAGATTGCCTTCTTTGCAACGGAATGAAACCAAATTCTTACGTATTTTTTCTTTTCATTTCCTTTGTGGAATAAAGCATTCATTTCACCGCCAACCAGGCATCCCCAGGCCGGCCTCCCCTAAGTGCTAGTCTGCTTTCCTTGTCCTCCATTCCATCTTCCCCCCAAAAAAAAGGTCCACAGAGAGGGAACCTGTGAGGAAGAGCTGCTTGTGTGTTTTGCAGGTGTCATGATTTTTTAAAGCCTATATTCTTCTTGGAGAGGGTGTTGGTTCTCAGTTTTCTCTGTTGCTGCTGCTCCTTTTTAACCTTTTCTGACTGGGTGGGTGTGAGGCGCATTGAACCCTCCTGCCCTCCACTTCCAAACTGTCTCAGGGAACCCGAGTCTCCCTTACAAAGGGGTGGGGAGGCCTGGACTCAAAGAGAGCGGGATCCGGCCTCAGGCAACCAACCGAGAGGACCCGGGCAGTGAAAGCCTCTCTCCCCATCCCTCATGCAGAGCCCCCAGCGGGAAGACAGGGCGGTTGCAGGTCTCACCTTTGCAGGGGTCTTGACTGAATACTGCCCACCATAGGCAGTGGGATACGCATGCTGGTTATAATTGTAGTTCTGTGGAAGAAGTGGGTATGGGGGTTAGAACAGATGGACGAAGGCCATTTTGCTCTGGAATAAACATCCCACCTTCCTGCCTGGACCAGACCTTTCCTAAAACGCCTGCCTTTTCTCCTCCTTGTGTCACGTGTTTTCTTTTATACAATCTCCTCCAGCCAGCCAGGGCCCCCACCCTCACCTGCCTTTACTGTCCTAGCCCAAATGGCCACCGCCTCCTCCTCCTCCTCCTTCTGCCCTCAAGACCTCTCCCAACTCTTCAAGTGTTACTTGGGAGGTGAGGGTAGGAGACCAAGAAAAGAAGTGCCAGGACCTAACCCAGCGGGTCCGTGGTAGATGTCTCACCTTGGAAGTTACAGCTGCCACCTCCTGCCATCCTGCACCCGGCTGAGAGAGCCATTGAATGGAAGGGTGAAAGAGAATTTCAGATTGCCCAGACCCGGGAGCAAGGCCAAGGGGGACCAAGGGCCCTGCAGGGGAACCTGAGGACAGAGACTCACCTGATCGGCTCTGCCTGCACGTTTCTGCAGTGATGATGCGTCTGCACCCTGAAAGGAAGAAGGGGCCACAGTTCGTGCCTCCGCAGTCGTGCGGGCATTGCCGGGCTTCCAGAGCCCCAGTTTCTCCCTCACCCCACCCCTTTCCACGTGCTACCTATAGAGAAGACAGTGAGCCTGGAGGAGCTGATGGCCCAGATAGATAGAAGACAGATATCCACACTCAGCATTGGGAGCCAGGGAGAGAACCAGGTTTGGCAACACCTTCCCCACCCATGCCCTGGGAGAGTTGGCAGCTCCAGCCTAAGACTGAGCTAGAACAAGTGAGCTGCAGCCATGCAGGCTCCTCTGGGGCAGACCCAGGCACCGCAGCCCAGCCCGCCTTCTGCCTGCACCAAGTCCTGCTGCTATGCCTGTAGGCCCTTAGTCCCTGCACACCGACGCCATGCCCCACCAGGTGCTTGAAGGAGGGGTTGTTATCTGCAGAAGCTGTGTGCTTAGGTTAGCGCTGGACTACAGGAAGCAAAAAAAGAGAAATACAAGAAAACAGATAAAGTAACTTAAGACACTGCAGATGTGCCAGACACCCCCCAGCCCCAGCGCAGGAGGAGAAACTCTAAGCGTTGAAAAGAAGTTGAGTTCCTGCCATCACGGCTTCTCCACTTGGACCGTCTGCCCTGCCACACACACACACACAGAGTGACAGTGAAGTCCTGACTCCAGCATTAACTCTGCCTTATCCATACCTGACCTTGAGCCTAAACCCCACTGCAAGCGCTAACCCTGAGGTCACAAACTGGTTGACCATAGGCCTCCAGATATTTTTTGCTTGGTCTACTTAAAAATTAAATTAGTTACAATTAGAGATCAGCATCCTGGTTCTTCGTGAAACATCAGATAACACGCCACCCTGTTCACACACGCATGCATGACCGCACTTAGCTGGAGCGCCTCGACTTCCCCCTTCGCAGGGCCCCACCTGTCTGGCCTCATATACTTGACACATGTAGACGCGGGAGCAGGCAGCCCTTGTCTCAGTGCCCACAGGTCTTGTTTCTCAAAGGCTACTGGCCATGCAGAATTGGAGTGTGGTCTTTGGCACTGCCCAGAGGTCCTCCCCATCCTCCCTGACCCAGGTCTTCAGACCCTCAGCAGCTGCCTCCACAAGACAGGGACCTGACCCCTGCATACCACCCTCCCGTTCCGCCTCAGCTGTCCTCCCCATGCCCCAGCCTAGGCCCCTTCTTCCCCACAACGTGGTCTCCCCGCACCTGCGCACCCTGCGGTACCCACCCAGCCGTGGGTCCCCTGGGTCCAGGCCAGGCCCAGCAGGAGCAGGAGCAGAGCAGAGGCAGTGGCCAGCTTCATGTTCATGTGCTTGTGGAGGCCCCAGCCCTCAGCCTTGGCTTTTATCCTAGGGAGGTCCTCCCTGCTCCTCAGTGACTCACGGCTTCTCCCTCTCACCCCGCCCCCACTCGGGATTGCACAAAGCCTGGGAAAGTGGGAAGGGAGGGGAAGAAACTGGGACAGACACCTGGGTCAGCGGCTTGCCCAGGGCCCTGAACCCTGTGTCCCAGAGCTGAGAAGTCCTGCCCCCCTTACCTCAATAATTGCTTTCCAGTTGAGGAAAGGAGTGTTCTGTTTGAAATCCTGCAGGCAGAAGGAGGGCAGAGTGGGCCAGGGAGGCAGAACCCACGGGGTGGTCTATGCAGCAAATTGGGGGGGTTTCCAGATCTCGGGTAGGAAGGAGCTTTTGGGTGTGGTTTGGGGTTGGAGGAAGGTAAGCACATGGGAGATTGAGGGTGTCAGCACTTGAGATGGTATTGGTGATAAGATTTGGGTGATAAGATTTGGGTGACAGCTCATTTGGATGAGCCGTCTCAAAAATGAAGAGGGGGAGTTGGCCGGGCGCGGTGGCTCATGCCTGTAATCCCAGCATTTTGGGAGGCCGAGGCAGGTGGATCATGAGGTCAGGAGATCGAGACTATCCTGGCTAACATGGTATAAACTCCATCTCTACTAAAAATACAAAAAAAATTTAGCCGGGCGCGGTGGCGGGCGCCTGTAGTCCCAGCTACTCGGGAGGCTGAGCCAGGAGAATGGCGTGAACCTGGGAGGCAGGAGTTTGCAGTGAGCCGAGATAGCGCCACTGTACTCCAGCCTGGGTGATAGAGCGAGACTCTGTCTCAAAAAAAAAAAAAGAAAAGGGGGAGTTTTGAGACAGGTGTTTGGAGCAGAGGGTGGCTGCCTTGAGGGAGGCTTGGGGAGAGTTGGGAGGGCCAGGCCCCCAGTTCTTCAAACAGCAAGAATTCTCCTACCTCCCAGAGTCGGCTGAAGTAGAGGAGGGCTCGGGTGCTGGGGGGCGGGACCTGGTTCTGTGGATGAAAGGCGGGGAGCAGGTTAACAGAGAGCCTGGGCCCACTCACCCACCCCTCCTCCTGCTACTGCCCTTTCTCAACCTTCAGAATGTCATTGTGACTAAGGTTGGGGACGCGAGGAGCTGGGAGTCTTTAGGGACACGAGGAAACCATTTTGGGAAACACAGGGAGAGACAGAGGCACTAACCAACTCTCCCTGTCCCAGAGCATACAATGTTTTCTATCCCAAGTTCCCCAGCCTCCAGCAGAACCTAATTCTAGCAAAACCTCAAGACTAGGACCTGCCTCACAGCATCCCCTTTCCACCTGCCGGGCCTCCTCCAGCCCATTTCCTAAAGCTGTGGGGCTGCAGCCACCCCTTCCACACCACCCCGGACAACAGCGGAGACATAAGAAAGGAGCAGACACCGGGAGTGTGGGGCAGCTAAGGTTTATTTCGAGGGCAAGGGCTGAGATTAGTGATGAGAGGGTGGTGTTTTAAGGAGGGGGCGTGGGGGCTCCCATCCAATCTGGTGGCTCCTTGTCTGGAGGTCACGGGATGCGAGAGCTTCTCTGGTCCTGGGCAAAGAAACAGGTTCTTTTTTGTTTTGTTTTGAGATGGAGTCTCGCTCTGTCGCCCAGGCTGGAGTGCAGTGGCACGATATCAGCTCACCACAACCTCCGCCTCCCAGGTTCAAGCGATTCTCCTGCCTCAGCCTCCCAAGTAGCTGGGACTACAGGCGCACACCACCATGCCTGGCTAATTTTTGTATTTTTAGTAGAGATGGGGTTTTGCCACATTGGCCAGACTGGTTTCTTGACTCCTGACCTCAAGTGATCTGCCAGCCTCGGCCTCCCAAAGTGCTAGGATTACAGGCGTGAGCCACCGCGCCCGGCCAGAAATAGGTTCTAAGAGAGAGCTTAAGGAACAGGAATTCTGGGGCATCGTGAGCCAACGCAAGGGTATAAGAGACCCCTGCTCCAGAAATCTACAGGGACCTTTTTGCCCACCACTGCTATCCAAACAAACCCAGATATCCTGGCTTGGGCTTAAGAACCCCCTGCCTCGTCAGGAACATTACACTGCGTTCCCCTCTGCTCCCTCCTCACTCTGGCTGAAGTCCTCAGCTCCCTCACCCCACTGTGAAGAATGGGGCTCCATTCTCTCCCTTGCCCAACTCTGCCCTGCCCTGCTTTCTAGGAGATCTGCCCCTTGAGGAGCTGGCCCAGATGGATCCTGCCTCACTGCGATCACTCCCTCGACTGCTGCCCTAGATGGGCAAAACTGGCAGGCTGTCTGTCCTGGCTCTCTGGGAAGTGTCTGTACATGCCCCGGCTCTCCCATCAGACCCTAAGTTCCCTGTGACCCAGGAAAGAGTCTTGCTCCTACCAGAAACCGTTCTCTATGAAACAGAGAGGCCGGATGCAGTGACTCACGCCTGTAATCCCAACATTTTGGGAGGCCAAGGCGGGCAGATCACTGAAGGTCAGGAGTTCGAGACAAGCCTGGCCAACGTAGTGAAACCCCACCTCTACCAAAAATACAAAAATTACCCGGACGTGGTGGCGGGCACCTGTAAACTCAGCTACTGGAGCGGCTGAGGCAGGAGAATCATTTTGAACCCAGGAGGCAGAGGTTGCATTGAGCCGAGATCGAACCACTGCACTCCAACCTGGGTGACAGAGCGAGACTCCGTCTCACAAAAAAAAAAAAAAAAAAGAAAGAAAGAAAAAGAAAAGAGAAAAGAAAAGAACAGAGAACATGAATCCACTGTAGCTGAGTGGGAACATCTGTACTCTCCTGTCTCCTCAACCTCCTTCCTAAAAGGTCAGACTTAGATTTTCCTGAGCCCAGTCTTCTTTCTTTTACATTAAAGGCCAGAAACTCCACTGCTCACAGGGGCCAGTCGGGTGGCTAAAATGACTGTGACAGGTAGGGACAGTCTGGCCACTAGGGAGTGACCCCCCCACCCATTCCCAACACCCCCTACCTGGGCCAAGCAGCAGCTGTTTCTCAGCTCTAGCCTAACCCCACCCCATGGAAATGGAACTCAGTGTTGCCAGTTTTTGAAAGAAACCAGAAATCCAAATCATTATGTGAAGTCTCTCCATGTTTAAACTTTGACAATTAATTCATATTCTTAAAAAAAAAAAAATAGAGTGTCTCAAAAACCCATCCTCCAATCACCAATCGCAGCTTCTGCCAGGGGTGTGTCTGCATGGGTTGTCCACCTGTCCTTCCTCCCCTCCCTTCCAGTCCAGCCCCCTCTACTCTAGAGGTGCCTGTGCTACTCAGGTATCAAAGCAGCCTGGCCAGGGGTTCCCCTGCAAGAGGGAAGGGTAGGCAGGGAGGAAGGAGGGGGGGGTTCTGCACCCCAGCTGTGTTTTTGTTTGTGTAGGAGAGACTAATGCCTGTCACCCCTGAGGCTCTCGGCCAGTGCTGGTTCCTTTCTCTGGGTGCCCTTCCTCTCGGGGCCTCTTAGCTTCACCTCACTCCTCATTCCATGTGCCCTCTAGGAGTCAATCTACCCTCCCCTTAACCTTCCCCATCTCAAAGGGGAAAGTGAGGTTCGGGACCTGCTCAGGTCTGTATGTTGAAGCAGCAAAGAAGCCCATCCCCTCTGCTCATCCTCAATCTCAGCTGCTCCAGATTCTCCCCCTCTTTTCAGGTCTCCTCTGTCCTCCTTCCTCCACCCCCAGTGTGTTTAGTTTTTGTTTTTAGCACTGGCCTAAATGCTTCCTTAGTGGCCAGCATCACTGTTTCCCCAGCTCACCGAGCGGAGGTTTAGCTTTCTTCCCTATACCCATCTCCGATGAAGAGTTCCAGCCCTTACCTTGTTTATGGCATCCCAGTTAATGAAACCCAGCTTGGATTTAAAATTCTGTGGAGGAAACAAAAAGAAGAATGGCCAAATTGAGTCATAAGGTAATTGGCCGAGAGAGGTCAAGGGCCACTGCTGACTGTTGGCTTAGAAAGAGGACCCCAGCCTGTGGGGCCAAGGGCAGGGGTTGGTTTTCCAAATGCGAGTGAACAGAGCCATCTCGCAGAACTCACCTTCCAGAAAGTGTCAAAGTTAAACATCCCAGGAGACGTCTCAGAGTTCTACGGAACCAAGGAGATATCGGATGAGAGAAGAACCCACTTTGTGAGCCAGAGTCGGGAGATCTGAGTGGCAGGAGGGGAGGCGAGGATTGCGTAACACCATGGTCCCAGCCCAAGGTGGAGTGTTGCCTCCACTCACCACAGTATTGACTCCACCAACAGCGTCACCTCCTCCACTGCCCCAGCTGGACCCTTGCCCCTGGGTGGGGAAAAGGGGGACCGATGTCCAAGGCTTATGCGTCCTATCATGCCTGCCACCTGTCAACCTGCCCCAGATTGCTTCATCCCCACCTCGGTCCAGGCTTCCTGTCCTCGTCTCTGTAAAGCCGCCTTCTCTTCCTTACACAGCACCAAAAAGTTCACCTGGGAAAGCCTTCTTAGAATGGCTTGCTCCCATGGAACCCCACCCAGTCCCCTGAATCTCAGTATTCAGACTCTTGCCTCTGTCCTGGTCTGTCCCCAAAACACCTCAAGTAAATGAGATTAGCTAACGTGTAGTCCCATGGCACACCAAGCACCATGCCTTATGCAGCATCTGTCTCCAGAGTCTGGACTCCACAACACCTTGGTCTGGTGGTGATATGGAAACTGTACAGTAACTGAAGGCTGCGTGAGTCAGGCTTCACTGTCCTCATTTTACTGGAGGAAGCTCAGGCTCGGAGAGGTTAGCTGACTTGCCTGAAGATACACAGATGACATGATAGAGCTGGGTGTTTTTAACATATATCTTAAATTTTTTTGAGGCTGGGCATGGTGGGTCACGCCTGTAATCCCAGCACTTTGAGAGGCCGAGGCGGGTGGATCACCTGAGGTCAGGAGTTCGAAAACAGCCTGGCCAACATAGTGAAACCCCATCTCTACTAAAAATACAAAATTAGTCAGGCATGGCGGCACATGCCTGTAATCCCAGCTACTTGGAAGGCTGAGGCATGTAATCCCAGCTACCTGGGATTACAGGTGTGAGCCACTGCACCTGACCTATTATTTTCTTTTTAAAAAGTAGAGACAGGGTCTTGCTATGTTGCTCAGGCTGGTCTCAAACTTCTGGGCTGAAATGATCCCCACACCTCAGCCTCCCAAAGTGCTGGGATTACAGTTAGGCTGGTGCCTGGCCAGAGCTGGCTTTTGAAACCTCATCTTCTACCTCAAAGCTCAGTGACTTTCTCCTTCTCAACACTGCCTCCCTACGTATGGAAATCCCCTTGACCATTCTTCTGTTACTTTTATCTGTTTTTTCCCCTTACAAAAGTAACATGGCTCTGATCCAAATCAAAAGGAAGGAAGGAATGAATGAACCGAAGATGGAGATGGGGATCCCACACCCCTGTTTTGGTCTCTTGATGGTCACTGGACACAGATTCAGAGCAGCTTGCAAGAAGAAACTGATATTTTTGTTTCTTTTCCCAGGATCTTAGCATGCTTCACCATCCCTTCTCCTAAAGCCAACCCTGCCTGCTCCTAGGCTCACCCGGTAATTGTCTCCAGAGCCTCCAAGGAGGCGATTGCCCTCTTTGCTTATTTCCTAGGGAGACAGAAAATGGAGAGGAGTTGATGGGGAGGCAGGTGGGCGGGGGGACAAGAGGGCAGGGAAGCAGGGTGTCGGCAAGGGATTCCTGAATTGGGGGACTGAGACATGAGCATGACAGAGGACTTCCCAGAGCCCCGAGAAAGAGGTCCTTCTCTCAGGGAAGCTCCATCTGCCCTGCAATCTCGTTTCGAGCTCCTGTGGGTCGGATGGCTGCTCACTTACGATGTCCATAGATAACATCGCCATCTCTGTTCATGTTCATTTCTGCAAGCTGCCCAAAATCCATCAGGGAGGGCTTTGCCAGCAAAGCATCTGAATTCTCCCCTGGCTTTGGAGCTGGAGTGAGCCAGGTTGTTACACTAAATTGATTCTAACTGAAGGACCCTGTCTGGGCTGATTGGCATTAGTAAGAAAAGGGGATGCTAGCTGGAGAGCCAGTGGGGGCTAAGGCGGCATAGAGTAGACTGGCTGGTCCCCTCTTAAGGGAGAAGTGGGCTCCTCTGGAGTCCTGCTTTATCTGCTGTGAAACATGGCAAATTCCCAGACCCATCAGTACTTCCTCATTCCCAGAGCTCTCATGTAGACCTGGCAGGGATGTGGGACCACCTGTCTGCCAGTATTGCTCCTGGAGAACAGACCTCTATCCCACTTACTACCGGCACAGTCTCTGCCCCCACATCTACCATCCTCTTACCCTCATGTTGTTGGAAACTCCCTGTCCTCTGAAGCCCTGCAGGATGAGACAAAGAAACACAGACCCCTGCTGAAGATCCTGAGGCCACCCCCGAAAATTAATGTATCGATTTAATATGATTCCTCTAACAATCCTAATGGCACTCTCTTTTGGAACTGGTCCGAACACTGACTTTTTTTTGGAAGGATAAAAGTCTAAGAATAGGTAAGAAAACACTGGAAAAGATAAATAGTAAGTGAAGATAAGAGGTAGATAGTAACATACTCTACAGCTACCATAAATAAAGCAGTGTGGTCCCTGTCCGACAGAATTCCCAGAAACTCCCCAAAATACTTTTACAAGAGGCATTTTAAATCAGTAGTTGAAGTGATTGAATACATGGGACTGGGAATATCAGTGAAGTATTTTGGGGGAAAATTTTAGTTCTAGCTCATCAATTTCCTCCTCTCTGTTTTTAACCAGTTTTCCCCTCATAAAGGAGCACACAGCTCGGATACAAAGCGTAGGGTAAGTCTGGTTAGATGGAGGGGTGGGACTAGACAGCATACAGGAAAACAAAGTCCAGATGCATCCCAGTTAAACTGAAAAAGTGAAATTGCAGGAGTATGCATAGTGCTAGAAGAAAATAAAAACCTTAAAGCGGTACACCAAGAGCAAAAACCATAGAAGAAAAGATGGCTGCTTTTTGACTACTTACATACTTCAAACTGTGGTATATTAAAAAACTAGAAAAGTCCGGGTGCAGTCACTTACGCCTGTAATCCCAGCACTTTGAGAGGCCGAGGCGGACAGATCACCTGAGGTCAGGAGTTTGAGACCAGCCTTGCCAACATGGTGAAACCCTGTCTCTACTAAAAATACAACAAAAAAAAATTAGCCAGAGGTGGTGGCAGGCATCTGTAATCCCAGCTACTCGGGAGGCTGAGGTAAGAGAATCGCTTGAACCCAGGAGGTGGAGGTTCCAGTGAGCCGAGATCGCACCACTGCCCTCCAGCCTGGGCGACAGAGCGGGACTCCATCTCAAAAAGGAAAAAAACAAAAACAAACTAGAAAGAGGGTTACAAACGGGGAGAAATTTTTTTAAAAAAAAAACAGTTTGTTCCCATAAAAGGTTAGTATCCCTCATAGATTACCTAAAAAGAGATGTCTCTACTCAGCCCCAGCACCTCCGGTCTGGCCTTGCTCCTGGCCAAGTGGGTCCCTTCCCACCAACGCCTCACCCAGGAGCTTGTTAGCAACGCAGCCAACTGGCTCAGCCCCACCCAGCCCTGTTAGAGCAACCTGCACTTTCACAAGATCTCAGTGACACTAACTCTCAGCACCACAGGTGCTGACATAAAGCCCACATTTCCAGCATAACTGGGGGGAATGTTTTTCCAAAGCACTCTGAATCCCCCAGAGTTCACCACAGTCTGTTCCCCGGCTGGATAGAGGACATTTAAGACAATTGTGCTTCTAAAAGGACCGGTTTACGTGGAATTTCTCCCAGCCCCATCTGTGGTATAAGGTGAGGTATAACACAGCAAGATTTGCAATTAATTAGTACTTTGGAAATTGTTAGCATTTTTAGGAGTGCATTTGGTTTCTTCTGCCGAAATAGTCAGTTCCCCGCAGACAAGGCAGGAGGGGGTTGAGCAGAGCTGAGTTAGGAGGAGCGGGCACAGTCCTGGGCAGGAACTGCAGTCCCCAGGAGACTGAAGAGACTTTGGCTCTCACCTGAATCCCAGATTCGCCGGTCCCGCGGGCTTCATTCCCTGGCTTTTCACACTGCCGGGGAGAGAAAGGGGAGACTTTCCCTCAGTCCCCTCCCAGACCAGTCCCAGCCCCAAAATGGCAGCATTTTAACCCTGGGGCGAGCCGCTTCCGCTCCACCTCCGCGGCCATCCAGCCCCATCTCCGCGATCCTGCGAGTGAAACCAGCTGCTCTCCTTTTTCTTCCCGCGGTTGGTGGGAGATTCACGCCAGCCACTCACCCCGGGTTTATGTCCATTTCCTCCGCCGCTCCCACCGTGGTTGCCGGAGGAGGAGCCGGTGCTGGATCCCTGCAGGGGAAAGCAGGATTTCAAACGCTGTCCTAAAAGACCTAAAGGGGACCCAGTCGTTCCCAGCGGTGTTACAGATTTGTTGGAACCCCAATCAGATTCCAGTCCTCTTTCCAACCTCCAGAACTTCCCCCTCTTTAGCCTGTTGGTCGCTGCAGGAAGTTATTCTGAGCATGGAGAAGGCCAGGTGTGGCCGAGGGTATTCGGAACTATGCAATGATTTGGAGAACCTGAGCGGCTGCCCACCGCAGACCGGGGGTGGGAACCCCTGGAGCCCGGCCGCGCAGTAGCCGCGATCCTGCCACCAGGGGGCAGCAAGTGGAAGGGACCCTAGAGCCCTCACCTAGGAGCGGCCGTAGCTGCCTTGGTCACTATTCCCAAAACTGCCCTAGGTGGGGGAGAGGAGGCTCATACGGGGAGCGGCGTATGAGAGCAGCTCAGGTTATTCGGCTTATTGTGTCCACGCACCTCCTCCTGTCTGACACCTTTCCCAGACCCCTGAGGAAGCCAGATGTGGCTCCCTCTCCAGCTCGACTCCAAGACACGGGATGGGAGAGGCCATCAGCCAAGGGGTTGGACAGGCCATTGACCAGGAGGCTGGAGGGACTGCCGGCTCTGGAGTCAGTGAGGCCCGGGGCCCAGGGGTGGCAGCTGCGGGGTCACAGCGCCCCTTCCTGCCCTCACACCCATCGCGCAGGGGCCCCATGTGTGAATGTCGTCTGCACCGTCGCTCTGTCAGCGTCCGTAGGTCTCCCGGATCACAGTCCTGCCCCCATTCTCCTGGGAGCTTCCCAGACAAGTGTCATATTCTCCCATGTCCCCCTGTCTTCTCCGCCACCCCACGGTCTCCTGAGACTTGCCAAGTGGAGTTGACTGCAAGAGCTTAGACAGGCGGGATAACGTCCCCACCATCACAGAGTGGAAAATAGGGATACAGAGTCAGAAGCAGTGGGGTGGCTCTGGCAGAAACGATAGTGTGCGCATCAGGGGCACAGCATGGGTGGGGAACAGGAGGCTGAGGGAGCCTCAGGGTGACGACTGTCAGGGAGGCCGCCCATCCTGGGGCAGTGGCAGCTTTCAGAGAAACTTGGAGCCCTCTCCCGGCAGGGACCACTAGGGCCTCACCCCATCTCAGCCTTCCACAGAGGTGCCAAACTCACCCAGGAGGACTCACTGCCACTGTCACCTCTGCTGCCACCATTGTTGCTGCTGCTGCTGCCACCACTGTTGCCACTGCTGCTGCCACCGCTGTTGCCACTACTGCCACCACTGCTGCTGCCACTGCTGTTGCCACTGCTGCTGCCACCACTGCTGCTGCCATTGTTGTCACCATTGCTGCCACTGCCACTGCTGCCCGACTGTGAGCCGCTGCCTCCCTGAGGGACAGGAAGGGAGCAGGGCTGGGATTAAAGACAGAGCGCCAAGACGGGCCCCTCCTCCCTCCCTCTCCACCCAGGCCATATTCCATGATGCCCAGTCTAAGGGGAGCAGGACTTCTCCATTTTCTCCTGGTGCACAACTCCTGGGTTGCCCCTCTCCACTCACCCCAGAGTTGCTGGAGCCTCCGCCTGAGCCAGATGGTGGGGGGTTAGTGCACTGTGGAGGGAAGGGGATGGTGAGTTTGGGGACGGTGAGTTTGGAGACGTTGGCCTCAGCCATGGACACAGGCCAGGCCTCTCCCATTCTTTAGGGCTTGGCTTCCTTTCTCCTAATGTGTTTCTCCTGCCTCCCCTTCCCATCTGCCTCCTCCCCGGGCCCAGGCCCGTCTCTTCCTCCTTTTTTTTTTTTTTTTTTTTTGAGACAGGGTCTTACTCTGTTGCTCAAGCTGGAGCGCAGTGATGCGATCTCGGCTCACTGCAACCTCCATCTCCCAGGTTCAAGTGATTCTCCTGCCTCTGCCTCCCAAGTGGCTGTGATTACAGGCGCATGCCACCATGACCGGCTGATTTTTATATTTTTAGTGAAGACAGGGTTTCACCATGTTGGCCAGGCTGGTCTTGAACTCCTGACCTCAGGTGATCCACGTGCCTTGGCCTCCCAAAGTGCTGAGATTACAGGCGTGAGCCACCTCGCCCAGCCCCATCTCTTCCTCTCACCCCAATCCCTCCACTCCCCCATCTTGCTTTCCTCTTTGTCTTTCCCCAGCTCTCCGTAGCCTGCACCCAGTGGCTTCTTCATTCATTCCCAGCCCCTTCCTCTTACCCCTTCATTCTGGTTGCTGCCTCTCACTGAACCATAGCCAGGCTGGGCCACAGCTCCCTGCAGAGAGGGTGAGACTGAGAGTAGGATCCAGAGGGACCAGGGAGGCATGCGGAGCATGTGGGCTTGGAGGGAGGGAGGTGGCAGGTAGCAGGTCTGGGGATGACTTTACCTGAGTGTTGGTCCTAAAGTTTGGTGGCCCTCCATTGCCTCCTTGACCCCAGGGAGCTCCCTGAGGGTTGGTTCCAAAGCTGCCTGCCGAGTTTCCGGGGTATCCATGGACCCACGGAGTCACCAGACCTCCAGGATTGCCCTGGCCCTGGCCTCCAAGGCCACCTTGAGAGCCAAAGATGCCATGGCCTCCAGAAGTTTCCTGCAAGAACAACATACCTGCACTTAGTGGGGCCATCTCTGAGCCTGGTAGAGAAGAGCCAGGGCAAATCATACAGAGACCGGGAGAAAGACAGGCAGAGGGACTCCAGGGTGGCATAGGAGGGGGGCGGAGCATAGAAGGAAACTGCCTCAGAAGGCTGCAAGTAAGAGATCCATCCATCCTTTCAACCGTTTCCCAAGAATCTCAGCCCAGCAGCCCACAGCCTCCCATTTCCACACCCGGCCCCACAGTCACTCACCCAAGCACCACTGTGGCCAGGCACCCCCTGCCAGGAGCCTTGGACAGCATCTGCTCTGTGTCGAATGACATCCTCCGCCTGTCTGCCAATCTCATGCCCAGTGTTTCCCAGAGCATGGGCTGCTTCCCCGACCCTGTTGCCCAAAGCATCTGCTGGGCCAAAGCCCGGAACCTGCCTGACTCCAGTGCTGACTGCTTCTCTGGTCCCTTGGCCAAGGGCCTCATTGACTTTAGAGCCGGCTTTCCCTCCGGCCTCTTTGCCAACGGCCTGTCCCACCCCTTGGCTGAGGGCGTCTCCCATGCCATGCCCAATGGCCTCCCCAGTATTTGTCCCAGTGCTTTCCCCTTCGCTCTGCAGGGGGCCAGCCTCCCCACTGCCCAGGCAGAGGGCCAGCAGGAGGCAGGCCAGCGACCCCTGGAACTTCATCTCTGCCCAGCCCCCTCTCTCTCCAGAGCGTTTTCCTCCCACCAGGGTCTCCTCCTTGCCGCCCTTGCTCTGCGTCTGTGTGCCCTCCTCTGTCTTCCTCCTTCCGACTCCCTGTCCTCCCTCCCTCTGGGTCTGCAGCCTTCTCTCTCCTGTCCTCAACTGCCCGGCCTTCTCAGAGTCCACCTCCCTGTCACCACTCCTTATACTCTAGGTTGGGAGAAGGCGACAGGGCTGGGCAACCTGAGGTCCCTCCCCACAGTGACTCAGGGCCCAGCCACCGATAGGGTAATCAGCTGTTATTGTGAGTCTGAGAGTCTCTGTCGAAACAGAGAGTGAGCCGCATCAGGGAGGGAGGGAGAAAAGGATGAGGTGATGCAAAAGCGCTCCCATTTCCCAACCCCAGGCATTCGGGGCGCTGGGTGGGGGCAGGGGCATCCAAGGAGACAGGTTGTTGTTGGCTCCTGGAGGTGGTGGGATGGGGGCAGACTTACAAGAGAGGAGTTACTGGCAGGACCACACCAAGGGAGTAAGGACAGGGAAGCCCCAGGGGACAGGACCCACCCAGGCTCAGCCAGCCTGGCTCAGGGGCTCCAGAGTGACAGTCATTGCCCGTCCTCGGCCTTTCTCGGTTTCAGCACCTCAGCCTCTCCTCTCCCTCTCCCCTCCCGCATTGCCACCTACAGGTGGCTGCCCTCTTGTTCCTCCACACCTTCCAGCCTGCAGAGAGAGACTGGCAGCCACAGGGCTGTGTGTCAGCTTCTGAGGTTCTGCGGAGAGCCCCCGGGGGGACCCTTGGTGTCGGGGAAGGAGATGGCTGTAGCCCTTTGAGTGGTCAGCAGGGTGTCTCAGAGTTCAGGCTGCTCCCGGCTGAGAAAGCTGGGTGCGGAGCAGGGCAGCCGGGCGCGCCAGCCACCCCTGGGAACGAGTGGGAGGGAAGTCCAAGGGAGGGAGCCGCTGAGCCAGGTGCCCATCCTGTTTACGCAGCCCTAGAGGGGCACGTGTGAGTATGAGCGCCTATGAGGGGCGGGACTGGGCCAGCTCACCCCACCCATCCCCCAGGCCAGGGGCCAGGGCAGCAATGGCAAGTGAGGAGAGGGTAGCACAAGGTCAGGAGCCATCAGTGAGTGCCATGGCCCTCTCCCCAGTCCCAGCTCGGGATACAGAACCTGGGAGCCTCCCCCCGCCTCACCCCTGCCCAGCAAGTGTGGCTGCTTCTCTATTCCCAGGGGCCACAGGGCCTCCCACTGTTTCGTATCACTGGGGTTCATCGCCCAGTTAGGAGGGGCCAGTTTCCATCAGCCTTTCTCAATGTCTCTCAGTCAGTCTCTCTCTCCACTCTCCACCCCAATATCCACACCCCAGCTTATAACATCCAACACTTCTTACCTTGTAAACACAATCCCCATCTGTCCTCCTCAGCTCCTACTTCCCTGTTATTCCATCTCTGACTCGTTAATGATGATAATAGTAATGGTGGTAATAATAATAATAATAATTACAGCTCCAGCTTATCAGCGGTTCTCTATGTACCCAGCATTGGAGTAAGCACAAGCAGTTTAAGAATTATACAACTCTGGGAGATAGTTCTTTTTTTTTAGAGACAGGGTCTTGCCCAGGCTGGAGTACAGTGGCACAATTGTAGCTCACTGCAGCATCGACCTCCTGGGCTCAAGCGAACCTCCCGTCTCAGCCTCCCAAGTAACTGGGACTATAGATGCACACCACCACACCCAGCTAATTTTTTTTTTCTTTTTGAGACAGAGTCTTACTCTATTGCCCAGGCTGGAGTGCAATGGCGCGATCTTGGCTCACTGCAACCTCCGCCTCCCAGGTTCAAGTGATTATCCTGCCTCAGCCTCCCAAGTAGCTGGGATGACAGGCACATGCTGGGCCTGCAATCCCATGCTGGGCTAATTTTTGTGTTTTTAGCAGAGACAGGGTTTCACCATGTTGGCCAGGCTGGTCTCGAACTCCTGACTTCGTGATCTGCCTGCCTTGGCCTCCCAAAGTGCTGGGATTACAGGCGTGAGCCACCGCACCTAGCCTCCAGCTAATTTTTTAATTTTTATTTTTGTGGAGATGAGATCTTGTTGTGTTGCCCAGGCTGATCTCAAACCCCTGGGCTCGTACGATCCTCCTGCCTTAGACTCCCAAAGTGCTGGGATGACAGGCATGAGCAAACAGTGGTATTACATTATACTTGCTGCAGCTCCTGCACTCTCTTTGTTTTTTGTTTATTTGTTTTGTTTTGAGATGGAGTCTCCCTCTGTCGCCCAGGCTGGAGTGCAATGGTGTGATCTCGGCTCACTGCAACCTCCACCTCCCGGGTTCAAGCAATTCTCCTTCCCCAGCCTCCCAAATAGCTGGGATTGCAGGTGCACACCACCATACCCAGTTAATTTTTGTATTTTTAGTAGAGACGGGGTTTGACCATGTTGGACAAGCTGGTCTCAAACTCCTGACCTCAAGTGATCTGCCCACCTCGGCCTCCCAAAGTGCTGGGATTACAGGAATGAGCCACTGTGCCCAGCCATGTGCCCTTTTTGTTAAGAAGGAAGATTAGCAAGTATGAAAGAGGTGTTCTGGCTCACCAGCACAGCCGGACATGGGGTCTTTCTCAAAGGTAGGTCCAGGCCTCAAGAAAATAACACTAATAATAAATTTTTTCAAAAACTAAAATGAAGTCTTTCTCTTTAACATAGTCAGAGAGCTTAAAAGAAAATTGAGAAGAAAGTAAGTTTCTCCCTGTGTGATTCAGTTATTCAAAGCCGTGTCCATGGATCACCTCAGTTCTCCCATGCCACCAACAGGCCCGTGTTCTACCTGCTAGGAAAAAATTGCCCCTCAGACATCGCTGGGCCTGAGGAGCCACCTCAGGTCTGCCCTAGGGCATCCTTATTAAATACCTAGTGTGAGCCAAATAAAATATTAGGTGCTTTCACATACATGATCTCATTGAATCCTCAATATGACCACAAGAGGTTAATATTATTCCCATTACACAGATGAGGTAACTGAGGCCCAAGTGGCTCAGCATCACACACAAAATCATATGTGAAAAGACTGTGGTAAAATAGAGTTGTCAAAACTTGAGCCAGGCACTTTGGGAGGCTAAGGCAGGTGGATCATCTGAGGTCAGGAGTTCAAGACCAGCCTGGCCAACATGGTGAAAACCCCGTCTCTACTAAAAATACAAAAATTAGCCGAGTGTGGTGAGAGGCACCTATAATCCCAGCTACTCAGGAGGCTGAAGCAAGAAAATTGCTTGAACCTCGGAAGTGGAGGTTGCAGTGAGCTGAGATTGCACCACTGCACTCCAGCCTGGACAACAAAGCAAAACTCTGTCTCAAAAAAACAACAACAAAAAAAAACTTGAGCCAGGTCAGTCTGACTCCAAACAACTTTCTCTCCTCCATCACCGTGCCACCCGTGTTCTTATGTGTGATGGCACCCACAAATCTGACATGCCTATGTCATGTCCAAGGCCCTCTGGTCTCAGCTCTTCTCTCTAATTCACCACATCATTCATTCAGCAAATATTTATGACTACCTGCTCCGTGACACGCCTATTCCAGACACTGGGGATACAGCCTAGAAACCATTCTCCAGCTGAGTGATACCTCATAATCCCAGCTCATGCCTGCAAGCCCAGCACTTTGGGAGGCCGAGGCAAGTGGATCATTTGAGGCCAAAACTTCGAGACCAGCCTGGGCAACACAGAGAGACCCCATCTCTAAAAAATGTTTTTGAAAAAGTAGTCAGGTGTGGTGGTGCACACCTGTAGTTCTAGCTACTCCAGAGGCTGAGGTGAGAGGATCGCTTGAGCTCTGGAGGTTGAGGCTGCTATGATCGCACCACTGCACTCCAGCCTGGGTGACAGAGTGAGACCTTGTCTCAGAAAAAGCATTCTCCTTGCAGAACTTACATTCATGGTGGGGGAAGTTGGGCAATAGGTGACAGATAAGTGTTTTAAATAGGGTACTCGGGAAAGGCTCTTTGAGATGTGGCCTGTGAGCTGACCCCTGCAGGGAGTGGAAGAGTGAGCCATGGGGATTAGCTGGGGCTAGTGGATTCCAAGCAGCAGGAACAGCCATGCAAAGGCCTGGAGGCAGGAGCCTGCTTACTGTATTTGAGGACCATTGTGGCTGGAGCAGTGTTGGGATGGGAGAAGCTAAAGTCAAAGAGGGAAATATCCTGGGGTCTTGGGGACTATTATGAAGACTGGCTTTTTTTTCTTTTTTTTTTTTTTTTTGTTTGAGACTGGGTCTCGCTCTGTTGCTCAGGCTGAAGGTCAATGGCACAATCTCGGCTCACCACAACCTCTGCTTCCAGGGTACAAGTGATTCTCCTGCCTTAGCCTCCCGAGTAGCTGGGATTATAGGCACCTGCCACCACACCCGGCTAATTTTTGTATTTCTAGTATAAACGGGGTTTCGCCATGTTGTCTAGGCTGGTCTCGAACTCCTGACCTCAAGTGATCCACCTGCCTAGACCTCCCAAAGTGCTGGGATTACAGGCGTGAGCCACCACACCTGGCCAACTTTGACTTTTATTTTTATTCTGAATGAGGTGGAACCAGCCAAGGGTTCTGGGCTTCCATGGGTGCTAACAGGGTTCCCCCGGGGAACTGATTGTTGGGGGTTGTGGAGTACAGAGACCAGGGAGGAGGGAGATTGGAGGCTGGACTCAGTCTAGTGGGAAGACGAGGCTTTGGGGGTGGGTGATGTCTCTGCTCCCTTCTGTGGGGTCCCAGATCTCAAACTGGCACCTACAGTCTTACCTGTTCCACGGTGCCTATCCCAGAGCCTACATTCAAACCCTAGCTCCACCGCTTACTAACCATGATCTTAACCCATCTGTGCAACAGTGTTCTCATCTGTAAAGAGGGGTGAATGTGAGGGTTAAGTGAAGTAATACATGTAAATTGCTTAGAGAAGTGTCTGCCACTCAGAAGCACTCAATATATGTTCTGGGCAGTGCTGGTCACATTGCTGTGGCTGGAATGCTTTCTTGGCAGTTGTTTAATCTTGTGACACACACATGCACACATCCTGAAAATGCCAGGTGCATGGCTCACGCCTGTAATCCCAAAACCTTGGGAGGCCAAGGAGGGAAGATTGCTTGAGCCCAAGAGTTCCCGACCAAGCTGGGCAACATGGTGAGACCTTGTTTCTACAAAAAATACAAAAATTGCCAGGGTGTAGTGATGTGTGCCCATAATCCCAGCCACCTGGGAAGCTGAGGCACATGGATCACTTGAATCCGGGAGGCTGAGGTTGCAGTGAGCCATGATCATGCCACTGCACTCCAGCCTGGACAACAGGGCGAGACCCTGCCTCAATTAAAAAAAAAAAAATGCCAGATGCAGAAACTTACTTCTAAAGAACACTCATTTGGAGCCAGGAGAAGGTGGCTCTCACCTGTAATCCCAGCACTTTGGGAGGCCAAGGCGGGCAGATCACCTAAGGTCAGGAGTTCGAGACCAGCCTGGCCAACACGGTGAAACCCCATGGCTACTAAAAATACAAAAATTAGCCAGGTGTGGTGTGCGCCTGTAATCCTAGCTACTTGGGAGGCTGAGGCAGGAGAATCTCCTGAACCCGGGATTCGGAGGTTGCAGTGAGCCAAGATCGCACCACTGCACTCCAGCCTGGGTAACAGAACAAGACTCTGTCAAAACAAAAAAAAACCACTCATTTGGATGTAGCCCCCTCCCCCTTCCTGGGGGTCGCAAGGACAGCATGCCATCTCACTGCTAGAGATGTTCAGCAGGGAAGTGCCCTTGAACTGGAGCCTGGCCATCACCACTTACTAGCAGGGTGGCCTCAGGCAACACGCTCCCTTCCATGCACCTCTTCTTCAACATCTGTGAGGGCGATGATCATGGTACTTGCCTCCTGGGTGGTTGTGGGGATGAAATGAATCATGCCTGTAAATGCTTAGCACAGACCCTGTAAAAGATGCCCGGTGAGAGCCACACCCAAACTCCTCTCCGTGTTCTTCAACATCCTCAGAAACCGGCCCTTCCTCTCTGTGTTTCTCCCTAGCCTGGCTCCACCCATCTCAGGCAAAGCAGCCTGTGTCTTGCTCACACTCGTTCCATGGCCCTTCCCAACCTGCTCAAGCCACTGGGTTCCCTTCTGCTCCTTGCCAGACATTCATGCCTGGCCTTGACATCACTGCTTGAACCTCTTTGTCTGGGGGGAGATGGATACGATATTTGTAATATGATTACAGATTGTCATAACCAACAGGAAAAACAAGATCAGGGCTATGAGAGAGAGTGACAGGGTGGCCATAGCTCAGGTTGAGTGGTCAAGGTAACTGAGATGCAAAGGGTAGGGAAGAGCCAGTATGAGGGGCCGAGGGGCATGGAGAGTGTTCCTAATAGAGGGAACAGCACACAAGACCTCCAGGCAGGAGAGAGCCAGTCCTCTTTTACCCTCAAAACCGACTCAAAGCTCTCCTTTTTCAGAAGCCTCCCAGGACTGACTCAGTGCCTATCGATTATCTTGTATCTCTTTGGTATTTTCAGGACCCCCATCCAAGCAAACCCAGCAAGAAAATGTGCCTAAAAAATAGTCAATCAGCCGGGTGATGGCCAGGCATGGTGGTTCACGCCTGTAATCCCAATACTTTGGGAGGCCGAGGCGGGCGAATCAACTGAAGTCAGGAGTTCGAGACCAGCCTGGCCAACATGGTGAAACCCCGTCTCTACTGAAAATACAAAAATTAGCTGGGTGTGGTGGTGCACACTTGTAAGGTAGGCTGAGGCAGGAGAATTGCTTGAGCCCGGGAGGCAGAGGTTGCAGTGAGCCGATATCACCCCACTGCAATCCAGCCTGGATGACAAAGCAAGACTCTGTCTCAAAAAAAAATATATATACATATATATACATATATATGTATATATTTTTTAAATAAAAATAAATAAAGTCAATGAAAGCTTTTACTTCACAAAAGAAAGAGTCCCTTGCATGGTGCCTTTCAAAAGCCGCCACTATAGGATTCTTTTAAGTAGGGCCTCCCCCAATACCTGTGAAATGATGTGCAGCACAGAGCAGACCCTCAATCAGTATCTGACATGAATGGAAGGTTCTATTTATATCAGTGCAGCAAGCAGCTGGGTGCTGTGGCTCACACCTGTATTCCCAGCACTTTGGGAGGCTGAGCCAGGAGGATTGCTTGAGCTCAGGAGTTCAAGACCAGCCTGGGCGACATAATGAGACCCCCATCTCTACAAAAAAAAAAAATTACAAAGTTAGCCAGGCAGGGTGGTGCGTGCTTGTAGTCCCAGCTACTTGGGAGGCTAAGGTGGGAGGATTGCTTGAGCCCAGGAGATTGAGGCTGCAGTTAGCCATTACCCTGCCACTGCACTCCAGCCTGAACGATAGACCAAGACTCTGTCTCAAAAAATAAATAAGACAAAATGCAGCAAATATAATGTTTACAGTTTACTTTGAAATGCATCAAAAATGTTTGATATGGGGCTAAATGGACAGATGGGTGATCAAGCAAGTATGGTAAAATCTAAATGGTGAGAATGCTGGCGTTCACTATAAAATTCTTTCATCTTTTCATGATGCTTGAAATGTTTTCAAAGTAAAATATTGCAGCAGGAGGGAAGGAGCATATGCAATGAAATGATGGTATTCCACAAAATAAGGGAAAATGCAGTGACTATAAAGTGAGGAACGTTACATTTTTTGCACAAATGCAGGCCCCTCCCCTTGCCGGTCATTGAGCTCTTATTGATGTGTGGCTTTGTGTGTTTGCATTCACATTCTGTTTATAGGCCTTGCCTCCCAGGAAGGCTGTGAATTCCCCAAAGGCAAGAACACTGTCTATTATTTTCAGTCCCCCATTGATGGAATTTTGTAGCTGGAAGCAACAGTTGTCGAATCCCTGCCTCCCTTTATACAGGAGGAAATCGTGGCCCCTAGAGGGGAAGTAGGCGGCCTTTAGGCATCTTGCTTCTGATTGGAACGCAAGTCTCCCAGCACCCAGGCTAGTGCCTGAGAGTGTTACAGAGACTTCACCGGGAACCATGAGAAGTCAGGTGCTGGCGACAGACGGAGCCAGACCCAGGTCTGCTGCTTTCTCCGTGGGCGCCCTTGTCCCACTGACCCACAGCATCCTCATCAATACAATGGTGACGATAAGAGGGCTTCTGCCTTTGGGTTGTGGGAGACTTAAAGAGTTAAAGAACATGAACAGGTCAGATGAAGTGGCTCATGCCTGTAATTCCACCACTTTGGGAGGCCGAGGCGGGAGAATCCCTTGAGCCCAGGAGTTTGAGAACAGCATGGGCAATATAGTGAGGCCCTGTCTCTACTAAAAAAAGAAAAAAAAATTTTTTTTTGAGACGGAGTCTCACCCTGTCACCCAGGCTGGAGTGCAGAGGTGCAATCTCGGCTCACTGCAACCTCCACTTCCCAGGTTCAAGTGATTCTCGTGCCTCAACCTCCTGAGTAGCTGGGATTACAGGCACGTGCCACCATGCCCGGCTAATTTTTTTTTTTTGTATTTTTAGTAGAGACATGGTTTCACCATGTTAGTCAGGCTAGTCTCGAGCTTCTGACCTCATGATCTGCCAGCCTCTGCCTCCCAAAGTACTGGGATTACAGGCGTGAGCCACTGTGCTCGGCCAAAAAAATAATTTTTAATTAGCCAAGTGTGGTGGTGTGTGCCTGTAGTTCCAGCTACTCAAGAGGCTGAGGTGGGAGAATCCCTTGAGCCCAGGAGTTTGAGAACAGCCTGGGCAATATAGTGAGACCCCATCTCTTAAAAAAAAAAGAAAAAGAAAATTTGATTAGCCAAGTGTGGTGGCGTGTACCTGTAGTAATTCCAGCTACTCAAGAGGCTGAGGTGGGAGGATTGCTTCAGCCCAGGAGGTCGAGGCAGCAGTGAGCCATGATCGCATCTCTGCACTCTGGCCTGGGCAAAAGAGCAAGATTCTGTCTCAAAAAAAAAAAAAAAATGAACAACTCTGTACACGGTACCTTGAGTCTAGCAAGTGCTCTATACTCAGTAATTGTAATCGTTGTTCCTCTGGGCTTTGAATGGTCCACAGATCTGAAAATGGGGCCTTCTGTGCCCCTACTCAGGTGGCTCCTGTCACCAGCATGTCTTCCACCTGAGCCTTCCATCCTTCCCCCTCCTTCCCCTGAGAGGATCCCCAGCCCCATCCCGTGTCTCACTTTTCTTATTCACCAATTTCCCCTCTCTGCTGACGTCAAAGGGTAAAGACCTCTGTTTTTCCAGAATATCCTTTGTAGCTCTTCACTGTTTCTCTCCTTCCACTTACTGACTGTGTAAACTTGGTCATGTTTCTTAATGTGTGCAAGCCCCCACGTGCTTCTCTATAAAATGGGGCAATAACAGTCCCTTTCACCTAATTGGGTGGTTGGGAGGAGTCAATGATGTCATGCAGGTAACGCACCTGGCAGGCAGCCTGGCATGTCTTAACTGCACAATAAATACAAGTTATTGTTGTTATTCTTTTGGCGCCCCACCCCCTTGACTGAGGATGCTACCTCCTGAGCCCAGACCATTCTCTCCCAGTGTGTCTGTCCCCACGAGTGGCCTGCAGTGCTTTTCCCTGCACGAGTCCTCCTGCCAGTAGCCAGCATGAACTTTGTACCCCAGCAAAGCATAGTTTGTCCCCATTACCTGCCCTCTTACGGCTGATCAGCCTGAAATCTCCAGCTTAACCCACCCTGTGCATCAGAGACTCCGACTCCTTCAGCAAAGTAACAAGAAAAGACAAGCCCCTCCCGCCTCCCTGTCCATCCCTCCTTAGGGAGCCCAGGGGACCACAATGAGACAGCATAGCGTATCGAGTTTATTCACAAATCCCAGTACAACCGCCCTCAGGGACTCCAGAAACCTGTCCCCCATCCCCAACCCCTCCAGGTCATGTCAGCTGATGTGACAACGGCGACATTAGTCTCCCAGCAAGGCCGGGTGCCAGTTTAGGGCATGATGTTGGCGACGCTCTGGAAGAGAGAAGGAGAGCAGGGGTGAATACAGGGTCCACAGTCATGACGGGACCCGAGACCTCAGCCCCGCCCCTCGGGAGAAGCACAAGGGGCACTGGCTGCTCTGGCCCCAGAATTATGTTCTGGGGAAGTTTCAGGAAGGTAGCATCTAAACTTAAGAACACGAGGAAGCCAGTCCCCGCAGGCAGAGGGGCTGGGGCCTCTGCAGGAACCAACAAGTCTCGTGTGTTTAGCCTCAGAGGATGCTCTGCCGCCCCCATAGCCCGGGATACACAAGAGCGGGCCTTCCACCTCCGTGACACACCCTCACCCTGGCCTGCACCAGGTTTCAGGCAGCAGATATAATAAATACAAAAAGAGGGTGGGTGCAGTGGCTTACACCTGTAATCCCAACACTTTGGGAGGCCGAGGAAGGGGGGATCACTTGAGATCAGTAGTTTGAGACCAGCCTGGCCAACATGGTGAAACCCCTGCCTCTACTAAAAATACAAAAATTAGCTGGGCATGTTGGCGCACACCTGTAATCCCAGCTACTCAGGAGGCTGAGATAGGAGAATCACTTGAACCCAGGAGACGGAGGTTGCAGCGAGCTGAGATTGCACCACTGCACTCCAGCCTGGGAGATAGAGTGAGACTCCGTCTCAATAAATTAAAATAAAGAAAGAGAGTCAGGAGGTTACTTTGAGCCCCAACTGGGAACCAGGATTCCATAGGAGCCTCTGCACTGGGATGACCTTGCACCAGGGAGAGGACAAAGACACAGGCTCCCCCTCCCAGCATGAAGCAAAGGCATTTGCAGCAGGGTGGGGACAGGAGGGAAGCCAGTCAGCAAATGGGAATCGAGGAATGAGGACAAGGAGAGAGAGGGAATGAGAACAGTCAGCAGCCCCTCCTTCCTGGCTCCCAGGGGCACCAGCGCCCGGGAGGTCTTTTCTGCCAGCTTGTGTTTGCCTTGGTGGAAATGAAAGGCACCCAAAAGATGAGGGCAGGGTGCAAAGGGGAGGGAGCGGGTGGAGAGAGGGAAGCCCAGGACTGGGTATCAGGTTGGAGGGTCTCTGCAGAGGCTGCAGGTCTGCCCGCCCGGGGAGCTGTCCAAACAGACACTGGGAAGGGGTCGGGGTGAGCGTATCTATCAGGACGCAGAGCAGAAAAGAGACACCGTGGGGTACTCACCCTCCACAGGGCGGGAAGGTTGATGAAAGGCGTGTTGACCGAGGCCTGCAATTCAAGGACAAGAAGGTCAGTCTCCAGCGTCCAACCCACAGCCATGCTAGAGAACTCCCAGGGGCCTCCTCCACCCCTACCCCGGAGTCCACACTTACCCCAGAGGCTAACGGCGTGGTTGTGGCCCCTCCTTGATGGCCGGAAGATCCGCCTTGATGGTTGCCCTGTGGACAAAGCCCAGACTCTTGTTACAACCCCTCAACCGCAGGGGGTCTCCCAGTTCCTTTTCCCCAGGGACATGGTCCCCTCCAGGGTGACTGGGGGTGGGGTGGGAGGCACAGCTTAATCCACTGCCTTCTCACTGTACAGAAGAAAACCCAAAGCCCATGCTCCCGTGGGCATTCTGCCTCCTGCTGCCTTTTCCTCCCCAAAACCCCTTTTAATTTACTTAATGAAGTGCCCTCAGTCATGGAGGAGGGGCTGGTGGAAAGGGAAGGTAGAGGACCCATGACAAACAATATCAGGACCTAGTTTAACTTCAGCCCTGACCTCAAATCTACCCTTCTATGCCCTGTCTAGCTGCATCCCTAACTCCGCTGATCCTTGTCCTTAACCCAGCCCCAGACATTCAGCCATGCACCCCAGCAGTGCCCCCAACCCTGGCTATTGCCAGCCCCAAATCCCACAGTGCACCGTCTTCTGCTCGCGGCACCCTGCAGCCTGCCGTGCCCACTCCTCTGCTGCACATTCCTCCCCACCCACCCATCCCTGGCTTTGTCTGGCGGCAGATGTGGCTCTGGACTTCGACGTCTGAGCCAGTCACATCTTGCAGATCCAAGACCTCTCATGGAGCCTGGAGAGTGAGGGAGCACAGGAGTCCACCCTCTCCTGCTCCCCACGCTCCCTCCTTGGTGCCTGTTCTGTTGTGAGTGGTGCTATTTGCCTGCCTCCAGTCTCTGTTCCCTCTACATATTTTATTTTATTTTTATTTTTTTTTGAGACAGAGTCTCACTCTGTTGCCCAGGCTGGAGTGCAATGGCGCAATCTCAGCTCACTGCAAACTCCGCTTCCCGGGTTCAAGGGATTCTCCTGCCTCAGCCTTCTGAGTAGCTGGGATTAGAGGCGCCCGCCACCACATCCGGCTAATTTTTATATTTTTAGTAGAGATAGGGTTTCACCATGTTGGCCAGGCTGCTCTTGAACTCCTGAGCTCAAGTGATCTGCCTGCCTCGGCCTCCCAAAGTGCTGGGGTTAACAGGCATGAGCCACTGAACCCGGCCTCAGTTCCCTCTACATAAATGGGTAAGAGAAACCTTCCAGAAAACCTCTCCTGGCTGGGCAGTGTAGGGGAAGAGAACCCTGGCCTGCCCTCTGCCAAAGCTGGGCACTAGCCACAGGACCTTGGCACGTCCCCTAACCTCTCTGAGCCTTTGTTTCCTTATCTGAGAATCAGGGCGTCAGCAGCCTCATCTTGACCACATCAGAGGGTAGTCACGAAGATTACACAGGCCAAGGCTCATCTCCAAAAGCTATTCCTCATGCTCACTCTCCTAACCAGGTTTTCTCAACACTCAATCCCTTTGCCCTATACTAGATCTTGATCTCAGGAACTGTTTCCCGTTCCCCAGGAAGGGCTTCACAGGCCCCACTTGAGGCCCCCTTAACCAGGAGGGCAGCTCCCTGAAGGCGGGACAGGGTGCCCACCACCCTGTCTGATATGTGCTTTGCAGATAAAGTGGCTCACCCCATCTGACCAGCTGCCACCATCTCCTTTGCAAGGGAGATGGGGAAGGGGGAGGAACACAGTGAAGTAGCTGCCCAAGCTTCTTTCACCAAACGAAGGCTACATGGACCCCCCCGCAAATGTCCCAGGGGTTTAACCTTTCCCTCCCCCAACCCCCCTGTCCCCCATCTCCCCATCCCTGTTCACCTACATTCAGCAGCTGGTTGGCCTCCTTGCTGGCTTGGTTGACCCCATTATGAGCATTCTGCAGCTCCTTCCCGGCCTGGCCAGCAGCATGGTGGGCACCTTGGCCAAGCTTCTCCACTTCCTTTCCAGCCTGGTCAGCAGCATGGTTGACCCCTTGGCCAAGTTTCTCTGCTTCCTTCCCAGCCTGGTGGACCCCAGTGTGGAACCCTTGGACCGCTTTGTCTGCTTCCTTCCCGGCCTGTTCAAGGGTATGGTGAACTCCCTGGCCAAACTGCCCTGCCTCCTTCCCGGCCTCGTGGACCCCAGGTTGGACACCATGAACTGCTATGTCTCCCTCTTTCCCAGCCTGCCCTGCTGTGTAGTGAATGTCGTGGCCAAACTGCCCCGCCTCCCTTCCAGCCTGACTAACGCCATGATGGAGGCCTTGGACCACTCTGTCTTCCTCCTTCCCCACCTGCGAGGCAGCATGGTGGACTCCCTGGCCAAACTTCTCTGCTTCCTTCCAGGCCTCATTAACCCCATGGTGGACCCCATGGCCGAGCTTCTCTGTTTCCTTCCCAAACTGACTGGCAGCATGGTGGACCCCCTGGCCAAACTTCTCTGCCTCCTTCCCAACCTGACCGGCAGCGTGGTGGACCCCCTGGCCAAACTTCTCTGTCTCCTTCCCAACCTGACCGGCAGCGTGGTGGACCCCCTGGCCAAACCTCCCAGCCTCATTTCCAGCCTGCCCCGCAGCATGGTGGATGCCCTGGCCAAATCTCCCTGCCTCATTTCCGGCCTGCCCCACAGCATGGTGGGCCCCCTGGCCAAACTTCTCTGCCTCCTTCCCAACCTGACTGGCAGCGTGGTGGACCCCCTGGCCAAACTTCTCTGCCTCCTTCCCAACCTGACCGGCAGCGTGGTGGACCCCCTGGCCAAACTTCTCTGTCTCCTTCCCAACCTGACCGGCAGCGTGGTGGACCCCCTGGCCAAACCTCCCAGCCTCATTTCCGGCCTGCCCCGCAGCATGGTGGGCCCCCTGGCCAAACTTCTCTGCCTCCTTCCCAACCTGACCGGCAGCATGATGGACCCCCTGGCCAAACTTCTCTGCCTCCTTCCCAACCTGACCAGCAGCATGGTGGGCCCCCTGGCCAAACTTCTCTGTCTCCTTCCAGCCCTCACTGAGACCGTGGTGGGCCCCCTGGCCAAATCTCCCAGCCTCATTTCCGGCCTGCTCTGCAGCGTGGTGGGCCCCCTGGCCAAACCTCCCAGCCTCATTTCCGGCCTGCCCTGCAGCATGGTGGACTCCCTGGCCAAATCTCCCTGCTTCACTTCCCGCCTGGTTGGCCCCATGATGGACCCCATGATGGATCAGTTTGTCTGCCTCCTTCCCAACCTGTCCAGCAGCGTTGTTGACCCCATGGCCAAACTTCTCTGCTTCCTTTCCTGCTTGTCCAGTACCATGGTTGATCTCATGGGCAACCTTGTCCATGCCGTGGTTGAGCCCCTGGACACCTTTGTCCAACTCCTTGCCGGTGTGGCTCCCCATGTTGCTAAGTCCGTTGAAAACCTTCTCCACTTCCCTTCCGGCATGCGTGATTCCACTGTTGATGCCATCCAGGGCCTTGCCCACCTCTCTCTCTGCATTGCTCAGCCCTCGGTTGATCCCTTCAATGACCTTCTCAACGGGGTCATCGTTGGCCGCCCATCCAGGCAGGGCCCCCAGTAGCAGAAGGAGGGAGCAGGAGCTGACCAGACGTGCAAGATGCATATTGCTGGAAAGGTCGGGGAGGATGCAGAGAGGAGCCGGGGAAGCCACGCTGCTATTTATCCTCTCTCCCTCTCACCCTCTTCTCCACCCCTCATGACTCAATTACCCCTGTGAGGCACTGAGTTGGTCTTCAGTCAAGGAGGTGTTTCCCAGGGAGATTTGGAGTTGAGCAATGGAGAGGAGGAGGAAGAGAGGGTGAGTCATAGATGGAGAAGAACTCTGGCATCTTTGCTCCTTGCCCTTCACCCCAGAGATGGGTGTCTGCACTTCCAACCACCACCTCTTTCATTCCTCACCCACTGTCCAGGCCTCCTCTCTCTCAAACCCACCTTCCACCACTCTCCATCCCTGGGATGCAGGCAATTCTTCAACCCCTCACTCCTCTCAGGCATCTAAGCCTCCAGCTCCCCAGGCAGTGAGGGGCTAGAATGATGGGAGGCACCATCTGGAGAGGGGAGAACCCTAGGGGGGTTGAGGGAGTCATCAGACCTCGTTCTTGTGGGCTGGCCCCTGCCCTCACTCATTCCATTCCAGCCACACAGGCCTTCTCCCTGTTCCACAAACACACCAAGCTCATTCCTGCTGCAGGGCCTTTGCACATGCTCCTCTCTCTGCCTGGAATGCAGAACCCAGATCTTCACGTGGCTGGCTCCTCCTCATCCGTACTTGACTTAAATGCCAATTTCGCAAGAAAACCTCTCCTGACCATAACATGGCATTAATTATACTCTGTAGTATTACCCTTTTGTTTTCACAGAAAAAAAAATCTGAAATTACCTTTATTTTTTATTGCCTGTCTCATTTACTAGCAATGTAAATTGGTCGTGTTGGTCACTGCTGTATTCCTAGCTTCTTGAACACTGCCTGGGGTTCAGTAAATATTTATTGACTGGATAAATGGATGGATTCGAAGAGGCCGAGCAAAGAGACTCCGAGCCTGAGTCTGGGTCTCACAGGGTGCTGAAGGGAAGGGCGCCTGGGTCGCCAGGGCAGCATAGGGTCCCTTGGGGAGTGTCGGAGATTTTGGAGGCAGGATCCCATTCCTGTCACAGAACCCAGACCTCCTGCCTCCCAGCCCTTGGGCAAGGGCAGGGGGCTGATTGCCATGAGCTGGAACAGGACGCAGTGTCTCCTGAAAAGCCGGTTGAGGCAGCCACGGGGAGGGGCCGAAGACCCAGGGCAGCAGGAGCCTGTGAGCCAGAACCTGGGCTGGGGCCAGGCACTCACCCTTCCTGCCCTCCCCACATGGGGCCTCCTGAGCCCCAACCTGAAGCCCCAAGTGTTGACATATTGGCTCGGGCTGGAGGGGAAATAGCTGAGAGTCTGGCCTCAGGCATGAAAAGGGCATCGGAAGGAAGGGCAGGTGGTGGTGGGCAGGCTTGGGGCAGCAGATGGATCTAGAAGCCAGTTTGGAGGGAGGCTAAGACCAGAACGAGAGCCAGTGAGTGGGTACAGTGGGTGCAGGGTTGAAAGATATTTGGGTTTTGGTGCCAAGGGGAGAGACTGAGAGAGGGGTGGAGGTGGGATTGCTGGTGGGAAGGCCAGGCAGGAAGGAATGTGCAGGGTGTGAGCAGCTGGAGGTGGCAGAGCTATGTGTGTGGGTGCCCAGGTGTGGCGAGAATCTGCATGTGTTTTCAGGCTTTGCTCAAACAAGGGCGCCAAGGCCCACTCCCCTCAGAGGACCCGGGTTTCCTCTCCAGCTCCTGGACACTTGACTCCACCCAAAGACAGGCATCCCAGGACAGATATCCAGAAGCTTCTGCCTTCTCTGGGCTCTGCCTATAGAGGGTGACTAAGTGTGCCACCTCTCCAAGCTTGAGCTCATCAAATCTGTTTCCCGGTTTCACACTCCAGGGACAAAGCCAAATTCCTGGGCAAACTCAGGTGTGGTTTTTCTGCCCTGGTCCAGGGCCGAAATGATGGAGTTTCCCATACCAGGAGGTGGCTGGGCAGAGAAGAGTGGGTGATGAGTGTCAGAATCCTAACCCACCCAGAGATCAAGAGGTGGGGTTTCTCCCACTTTGAACTGTGTTCCATCTTCTTTTTGTGTTTTTGGAGGGAGAGTCTCACTCTATCCCCCAGGCTGGCGTGCAGTGGCATGATGTTGCCTCACTGCAACCTCCGCCTCCCGGGTTCAAGTGATTCTCCTGCCTCAGCCTCCCGAATAGCTGGGATTAGCCGGGCACCTGCCATGATGCCAAGCTAATTTTTGTACTTTCAGTAGAGATGGGGTTTCACCATGTTGGCCAGGCTGGTCTCGAACCCCTGACCTCAGGTGATCCGCCCGCCTCGGCCTCCCCAAGTGCAGGGATTACAGGCGTGAGCCACCATTCCCGGCCTGAACTGTGTTCCATCTTCTCTATCCCTCTCCACCCCATACTTTCATCTTCTGCCAGCCTCAGTCCCTCTCCTCTGTCTCTCTATTCCCATGTGGCACAATTCGATTCAGGACTTCAGCATCTGGCTCCATAACTGAGAATGGCCTGGAGTTGTCCTTTCTTTATTTTACTTATTTATTTTTTATGAAGTCTCACTCTGTTGCCCAGGCTGGAGTGCAGTGATGCGATCTCGGCTCACTGCAACCTCCGCCTCCCAGGTTCAAGTGATTCTCCTGCCTCAGCCTCCCGAGTAGCTAGGATTACAGATGCACGCCACCACACCCGGCTAATTTTTGTATTTTTAGTAGAGATGGAGTTTCACCATGTTGGCCAGGCTGGTCTCAAACTCCTGACCTCAGGTGGTCTACCTGCCTCGGCCTCCCAAAGTGCTGGGATTACAAGTGTGAGCCACTGCACCCAGCCAAAATCAGCCCCTTTTTAATCCTGGTTTTGTTAAGGTTATATTTTTCACCTCCTTGATTGTACACCAAAATGTAGCTCCCTTTGTTTAATTAATCATCTCTGTTTTGGTCTCAGTTCATTAAAACCTCCTCACCTGTACACCCAGTTTACTTTCTTCTCCCAGGCCATCAAAGCAGGAGAGCCTCACCCTGCCCTGGTCCCATGGCAGGTGCTTGGCAAATGAATTTCTCATGGATGTTGGCGGAAGGAAGAGGTTATGTCATTCTGCCCCTTCTCGCATCCATCCCTCTCTGGGATGGTGGCTCCTTCCTGGCACAAACCCCCACTCCCCCTGAACCTTGGTCACAGCTGCGTGTCAACCTGCTGTGCAGGTGAGGGTGCCTGCCTGTGAGTCACTGAGGTGCAAGCAAACCCCTACCCCGGGGCTGCAGGGGAGGGAGCTGTTTGTCCACTTGTTCTTTGTCAGAGGCTTACTGAAAACCTGCTTTGTATTGTTCTAAGTGCTGGAGGCAGAGTTGTGAACAAACAAATAAGAACAGGAGCCCTGTGAGGGGCTTAGAGCCCAAGGGGGAGAAATCGAACAAATAAACCAATCAATAGATCATGACAAACTACATGAAAAGCTACAAGGAAAAGAATGGGTGCTGCGAGAAGATATAACGTGGAGAGTGCAATAAGACTGGCGAAAGAATGGGTGCTGCAAGAAGATATAACGTGGAGAGTTTGATAAGATTGGTGATCAGGGCCGAGTGAGGTGGCTCACGCCTGTAATCCTACGCCGAGGCAGATGGATCACCTGAGGTCAGGAGTTTGAGATCAGCCTGGCCAACATGGTGAAACCGCGTCTCTACTAAAAATACAAAAAAAAAAAAAAAAAAAAAATTAGCCAGGTGTAGTGGTGCATGCCTGTAATCCCAGCTACTCAGGAGTCTGAGGCGGGAGAATCGCTTGAACCCAGGAGGCAGAGGTTGCAGTGAGCTGAGATCGCACCATTGCACTCCAGCCTAGGCAACAAGAGCGAAACCCTGTCTCAAAAAAGAAAAGAAAAGAAAAGAAAAGATTAGCGATCAGATGAAACCTGAGGAATTGACATTTATTCATTCAAGTATAGTTTATTGGGCTAACACCTTTTTCAGACAGGGTCTTGCTCTATTGCCCAGCTGGAGTGCAGTGGCACAATCATAGCTCACTGCAGCCTTGACCTCCTAGGCTCAAGTGATCCTCCCACCTCAGCCTCCCTAATAATTGGGACAACAGGCGTGCACCACCACACCTGACTACTTTTTTTATTTTTTGTAGATACAGGGTTTTGCCACATTGCCCATGTTGGTCTCAAACTCCTGGACTCAAATGATCCTCCCACCTCAGCCTCCCAAAGTGTTGGGATTACAGGCATGAGCCACTGCGTCCAGCCCACAAACACCTTTTAAGTGCCAAACACTTTTATCAATGGGATACAGAAGTGACATAGATGACGTCCCTGTCCTCTTAGACTTACAGTCTGGTAGGCAGAGACAGTTGGCAAGAAAACAATTTTTAGAGAGACATGTGCTCTAAGGAAAATAAAAACATAGACAGTGTAGCCCTAGAGAAATTTTGCACACTGAAACATAACTCAGAATGGAGAAGTCAGACAAGGCTTCCTGGAAGATGGGCAGAAACTGGGGGGAAGGGGGTGACGGCTGACAGTGACAGAGAAAGGAGGGAACTTAGATGCAGAGTGTAGAAAGCCTCTCTTAAAGGGTGGGAAACCAAGAGGCAGCCAAGGGAAGCCGTGGGTGGGCCTTCCAGGCATACGGAGGCAGCAAGAGTCACTCCGCTGGAGAAGCCAAGGGACAGCACGGAACCTGTGTGCTTCAAGAGACAGAGAAGAGGAAAGGGCTTTCAGGAACAGTGTAAAAGGTGGGATTCCAGGCCAGGTGTGGTGGCTCGCTCCTGTAATCCCAGCATTTTGGAAGGCCGAGGTGGGAGGATCGCTTGAGCCCAAGGGTTCTAGACCAGCCTGAGCAAAAGAGTGAGACCCTCTCTCTACAAAAAAATAAAAAGTAAAAATAGCCTGCCGTGGTGGCTACACATGTAGTCCCAGCTACTCAGGAGGCCGAGGTGGGAGGATCGCTTGAACCCAGTTCAAGGCTGCAGTGAGCCATGATTGCACCACTGCACTCCAGCCTAGGAGAAAGAGTGACACCCTGTCTCAAAATAAATAAACAAATGATAATTTTAAAAAGTGGGATTCCATTCCAGACGGCAGTGCGTGGCCATGGAACGGTGGTGCACAGCGTGCTGATGTCCCATGCCTCTACGGGGATGGGATGCGGTGGTCTCAGGCCTCTGGCTTGGGCGCCGCCCCTCGGCGACGTCACTGGGTACTGTGACGTCACTGGGTACTGTGACATCACGGCAATTAGCCCAGTACCCACCAGCCCTGGCGCTCCGCACGCACCTCAGTAACATCACAGCAGGTCCCGAGGCAGCCAGGCCAATGATAACCTTATAAGAGGCCATGTCGAAGCGCGACATCGTCCTCACCAATGTCACCGTTGTCCAGTTGCTGCGACAGCCGTGCCCGGGTGAGGGAGGCAGCGGAGGGTGCGGGGGAGGGCTGGAAAGGGCAGTGGGGAGCGTCTGCACCCTCACACCTGTGCCGTATCCCGACCGCCCTTCCTGGCGTGTGCACCATCTAGGGACCAGGGCATCATCCGCTCTCCCTCCCTCCACACCCGCCAGTGTGCTGGCAGAGTGGGGTTTACTGCGATGGCGGGGAGACCGGGCCTCCGCCCCCAGGGCTGGGTGGGCTTCGCGCCGCTATCACACAGTAGAAAGAGCAGAAACGAGGGCCATCGGAGGCTGCAGCCTCAAAGTGGCGGGAAGCGGGCGGGCTTAGGAGAGGCTTATGGAGAACCCAGGGGTGCTGGGCTTCCATGTAAAAGTGATGTTCATGGCGCTTCGCGTGAGGTGGGCTTTGCCCTCCCTGTGAGGCACAAAACAAGGACACTTGCAACCTTGCCGGGGACGTGCTGACCACTTCGCAGGCGAGAGCTCAGGGAAGCCTCACCACCACCTGAGAAGGCCAGTGTGTGCCCGCAGTTTACAGAGCGGCCAGCAGAGGTTAAGAGAGGGCAAACTACTTCCTTAGTCTCTCAACGAGGGCGGCGTGCGCGCGCGCGCACACACACACACACACACACACTCACTCTAGCCGGAGGAACCAGGTCTTCCGGTGGGCTGCCTCCATTCATTCCCACGCTGTTCCCTCACTTCCCACGGGCGGGGGCTGCAGGGGTAGGTGGGGCTAGGGCTTGGGTCCAGGAGACCCTGGAAGACACAAGAGCAGACAGGCTTACCAACCTCATGAGACTTGAACCCCTGCCCTGCACGTCACTGCTCCGTGGCCTCGGGCTTCATTTTCCCCTCTGTAAAGTGGGTTTATAGCACATGCCTCTCGGGATTCAGTGGGAGGACACAGTGAGGAGCTCGGGGCAGCACCCAGCTAGCCCCCAGGCTTTTCTCCAACCCGGGGACCCCAACCCTACAGTGGAGGGGAAGAGAGTGCAAGTCTGGGAGCGCTGGGAGAGGAGGACCATCTGAGTTTTCTTCGGAAGGGTCACCCATTGGGCTCAGATTCCCATCCTGAACCAGGTGGACAAATCCCCTTTCTCCCATAGCAGAAACAACCCCCAAGGATGCAAACATCTTCAAGTTCACCAATAAACACTAACACCTTCATGAACTTGGACAGCCACTGGAAACACCTATAGTCCAGCCTCAGGCCACAAGGTCTGTGGCAACAGGGAGAGGTCAGGGAGTCAGACAGGCCAGCTGTCCCCCAGCTCCCAGCCCCACCACCTCCCAGGTACCTTTGATTTGGTGCCAAAAACTTGGACTACCACTATCCCTTTCCAGCCCTTCTCCACCCCCCGTTATCTCCCTTTCCTCAGGAATCTGTGTAGGATCAGACTTCCCTCCTCTATTAAAATCAGCTCCTATGTGTGGGCCTCGAGATCTCACTGAGCCCTCACAGCAGCCCCTAGGTGGGGGATCAGCCCCGAGAGGTTCATTAACTTGCTCAAGTCCACAGAGCAGCAGGTCTGTGTGGATTGAGCGAGGCTTGACTTTCCAGCTTGAAACTCTCTGCCACCAGGTCCCCTAAGTCTCCACTTCTCCCCTCTTCTCAAGCCCTCCTCTGTAGCTCAGGCGGCTGCTACCTCCAGGCACAGGTGTTTTTAAGGGCAGTCCGGGAGCAGGAGTGTGTGTGGAGAGGTGGGAGCCAGTGTGAGCTTCCGTGTTTCACAGAGTATGATACGTGGTACTCTCTAAGCTTCCCTGAGGATAAGAAATCTTATCCTGAGGATAAGAAATGCTTGGAGTGCTTATTTTATTTTTTAATTTTTTTTGTGAGATGGAGTTTCGCTCTTGTTGCCCAGGCTGGAGTGCAATGGTACAATCGGCTCACCGCAACCTCCGCCTCCCGGGTTCAAGCGAATTCTCCTGCTTCAGCCTCCTGAGTAGCTGGGATTACAGGCACGCACCAGCAAGCCTGGCTAATTTTTTTATATTTTTAGTAGAGACGGGGTTTCTGCATGTTGGTCAGGCTGGTCTCAAACTCCCGACTTCAGGTGATCCGCCTGCCTCAGCCTCCCAAAGTGCTGGGATTACAGGCGTGAGCCACCACTCCTGGCCTGGAGTGCTTATTAAAAACAGGATTTCTGGGCCTCCATACAGACCTACTGAGTCCGATTTTTCTAGGAAGAGCCCTCCTCAGGTGATTTTTTTTTTTTAGACAGAGTCTCGCTCTGTCGCCCAGGCTGGAATGCAGTGGCGCAATCTCGGCTCACTGCAACCTCCGCCTCCCAGGTTCAAGAGATTCTCTTGCCTCAGCCCCCCGAGGAGCTGGGATTACAGTATTTTTAGTAGAGAACAGGTTTCTCCATGTTGGCCAGGCTGGTCTTGAACTCCTGACCTCAAGTGATCCACCCACCTTAGCCTCCCGAAGTGCCAGGATTACAGGCGTGAACCACCACACCTGGCCACTCCGATGACTCCTAACATGGAACAGTTTGGGGACCATTGGGCTAAATCAATTATCGGACAAATTCGGGGAACAATCTACAAAATACTAATGCATATCAAACGTTTCCTCAGCTTGGTCATAAGCAATCCATGTATTACCTCATTTAATCCTCACAACAACCCTCTAAGAAAAGTACTATTATCTCCCCTTACAGAGGAGGAAACTGAGGCACAGAGAACGTCACCCCAAGCGATCTATGTTGAAAGTACATACCCCGGCCAGGCGCGGTGGCTCACGCCTGTAATCCTAGCACTTTGGGAGGCTGAGGCGGGTGGATCACCTAAAGTCAGGAGTTCGAGACCAGCCTGGCCAACATGGTGAAACCCTGTCTCTACTAAAAATACAAAAATTAGCCAGGCGCCGTGGTGGGTGCCTATAATCCCAGCTACTCAGGAGGCTGAGGCAGGAGAATCGCTTGAACCCAGGAGACAGAGGTTGCAGTGAGCCAAGATCAGGCCACTGCACTCCAGCCTGGGTGACAGAGCAATACTCTGTCTCGGCGGCGGGGGTGGGGGGGAACGAAAGTACATACCCAGTGAATTAGAATCTCCAGGAAAGAGCCCTTGGGACTGATATTTTAAACAAGTTCATTCTGTAGAGAAAGTGGGTTTGGGAAACACTGGGCTAAATGGTTGCTCACGAGGGGCCAGGAGCCAGCAACAGATTCTGGGCAGCAAAGACAGTTTGTTCTCTTTCACTTTGGTGGTCGTGCAACCCATTCCCTCCCTTCCCCCGCATAGTGACCAGAGCACCGCCCCCACCTGAGCCTAAGGCTGAAGTAGAGCCCCAGCCACAACCAGAACCCACACCAGTCTGGGAGGAAATAAAGCCACCACCGCCACCACCGCCTCCTCGCCCTGCTACTCCTCCTCCTAAGGTGGTGTCTGTGGCCCGGGAGCTGACTGTGGGCATCAATGGGTGAGTCTACTCCAGCCCCTGATCAGTCTGAAGCTTAAGAGCCCAGCCCCTCCTCTGGCTGCTAACTGGGGGCACCTCCACATTTCCCCCCATCAATGCTTTCATTCCGACGACCTTGGAGAAATAGCCCGGAGTAAGGCAGACAGGGCCCCATGCTCAGCAGCATTCTGGTGGGGAAGACAGTAATCAAATAAAGAAATGAGATTGTTCAGTAGAGTGTGCTGGGAACAGTGTAGAACCCAGTGGAAAAGTCAGGCTGGAGAGGGCAGCCTTTGCCAGTGATCAGGGGAGGCCTTGGGGAGAAGGTGTCATTGGAGTGGGACCAGAGTGATGAGATGCAGCCAGCTCCCAGGGCACCTTGCTGGGGAAGGAGTCTTCCAGGCAGCGGGACAAGCAATGATTCCGGGGCAGAGGCAAGCTCAGTGTGTTCAGGGACAGCCAGGAAGTCAGAGTGGCTGGTGTCCACCAAGCAAAGGGAAAAGGAGGGAGGCCGGTGGGAAGCCCGGAGGGGGCTGCTACACCACGGTAAAGAGTGTGGATCTTGTTTTACTGATGGACAGTCGTGGATGTTTTCATGCCAAGAGACGTAATCTGTCTTGAAGTTTTAAAAGATCCATCCTGGCTCACACCTGTAAACCCAGCAGTTTGGGAGGCCGAGGCAGGAGAATCCTTTGAGACCAGGAGTTTGAGACCAGCGTGGGCAACATAGTGAGACTCTGCCTCTACAAAGAAAAAATTTTTTAATTGTTTAATGAAAAAATAAAAGATCCATCCAGCTACAAGGTTAAGAATAGGGGTTAGGAGCCAGGTGCAGTGGCTCACGCCTGTAATCCCAGCACTTTGGGAGGCCAAGGCGGGTCTATCAACTTGAGGTCAGGAGTTCAAGACCAGCCTGGCCAACATGGCAAAACCCTGTCTCTATTAAAAATACAAAAATTAGCCAGGTGTGGTGGTATGCGCCTGTAGTCCCAGCTACTTGGGAGACTGAGGCAGGAGAATCACTTGAACCCAGGAGGCAGAGGTTGCAATGAGCCCAGATAGCGCCACTGCACTCCAGCTTGGGCGAAAGAGCTAGACTCCATCTCAAAAAAAAAAAAAAAAAAATATATATATATATATATATATATGGGTTAGGGAACGGATTGGGAGAGGGAGCCGAAAAAGCAGTTAAAGGGGCTGGTGAGGTCATCTTGGCAAGAGATGACCATGGCCGGCACAGAGGTTGTTGCCTTGTCCCCTGGATTAAGGATTCCCAACCAGGCTCCTTGAGGGAGCCTCCTCTCCATTACCCCCTTCTCTCCCATCCCTTCCTGTCTGTCCCTGGCCAGATTTGGACGCATCGGTCGCCTGGTCCTGCGCGCCTGCATGGAGAAGGGTGTTAAGGTGGTGGCTGTGAATGATCCATTCATTGACCCGGAATACATGGTCAGTAGCTGGCAGAGGGCAGGAACAGCAGGGTGGGACTAGGGTGGGAAAGGGACTCAGGGAAGCTGTATGGAAGGCTCTCAGCTGCAATGTGAGACCTTCACCAAAGAGGGGACTCCCTAGGGATCCTCGCCCTGCCACCCCAAGACTAGGAGCCATTCCATCCCCCACAGGTGTACATGTTTAAGTATGACTCCACCCACGGCCGATACAAGGGAAGTGTGGAATTCAGGAACGGACAGCTGGTCGTGGACAACCATGAGATCTCTGTCTACCAGTGGTAAGGAGAGCATCTGTCTGATGCACGGCTGTGACATATTGAGGCAGGGGATGTGGAGGTGGCTAAAATGGGATTCCAGCCTCTCACATGGGGTTCTGAAACCACCTCCAAAATTGGGTGTGCATGCCTCTAGGTACTAATTTGAAGAGGGGAGTCTCAGGTCCTTCACCCCTAAAATGATTAAGAAGCACTGATCTAAAAAGATGCCTCACTGTACTCAAGAATGCTTTTTCTTTTTATTTTTTTAGGGACGGGGTATCACTCTCTTGCCCAGTCTGGAGTGCAGTGGTGTAATCATAACTCACTGCAGCCTTGACCTCCCGGGCTCAAGTGATCCTCCCACCTCGGCCTCCCGAGTAGTTGGCACAAGCCACAATACCTGGCAAATTTTTTGTAGAGACGAGGTCTTGCCATCTGGCCCAGGCTGGTTTCAAACTCCTGGCCCCAAGCAATCCTCCCACCTTGGCCTCCCAGAGTGCTGGGATTACAGGCAGGAGCCATCGCATTTTGCTTTAATGCACATTTGTATGTTTTCTCGTGGGCATATCAACATGTCCAGAACTCAACTCTTGATTCCTCTTCAACCCCACACCTATTCAGCGCCCATTGACCACTGCTGGCCAACTGTGCCTGAATTCCAAAGGGAGGAAGGTATAATGAGGCTTGTGCGAACATCCGATCATCCGTTCCCATCATGGCCTGAACCAGTGTTTCAGGTTTACTTTAGAATGCCCTGGGCTGAGAGAAGGGCTACATTCAGTTAGTTGGGGGAGCTTAGAATTTTATTTTGGCTGACATTCACCTTTCTAATGTAAACTATTAGCCACTCCTGGCTCTGTGGCTGCCTGGGGCTTACACACACACACACCCCCACAGGCCCACACACATGCACACTAGTGAACCCTGTCCAGGCCCAGGCAGGGTCTGCAGCCTCCCCAGCGCCCCTCCCCACAGATCTAATCTCAGCCTTTCTCCTTGTACTTACTGGGGGTAGGGTGAGTGATAAAGGGGCAGGGATGGGTGCAGTAGATTTGTGGGCAGGGGGCAGAGACTGGAGAGTCAGTGAAAATGGAAGAAAGCTGCTTAACCCAAGTTTGAAATCATGACACCGGAAACAACTCCAGCACCATAGTTATCACGCAGACTTTAACGTGGCCACCACCATTCCTGCCACTTGGAGTCATCCCTCTTCCCCACCTAGCTGCCCCCTCTGTCCACGGCCCCGACTCAGGTGTTGCCTTCTCTAGTTACTTGTGCAATGCAGTTCCCCGCCCCTCCAGCCCCGTCTCCATCCCCGCACTGTTGGGCTGCACAAGCCAGGCTGTGTGCCTGCACTCTGCCCTGCACCGCCGCTAGCTAGCTGGGTGACCTTGGGCAAGGAACCAAACTTGCCTGAGCCTCAGTTCCCCGCTGTATCTGAAGGGCATGATGAGCAAACCTACCACAGCGGTAGCTGGGAGCACGAATGGAGTGAACACGTGTTTGTGGACACTTAAACGGGCACTTCCCACAATGCCATGGCTTTGCAGGGAGGGCTCTGTCAACTGGCACCACCACTGTTGCTCTGGCATTAGCAGGTACAGGCCCTGGTAGACATTCAGAACTTCCTTTGAATGAATGAATGGAATCCTCAAAACAGCCCGGTGGGCAGGAGGCTGGGGCCCATGACAGCCTTGGCGAGGGCCTGGGGTCTTCTGGGGCACAGTCTTTGCCTCAGGCCAACTCAGCAATTGCTGCAGAGGAATCGCAAGTGTCCCTAATTTGGAAGGCAGGAAATGGAGGGTATCTGAGAAGAGCTAGTTGGGCCAGATGATGGAAAGTGGACTGACAGAGCAGGAGACAGGAAGAGGATAACCATGTGCTATGGCCTTGCGGGGCAGCCCATTCATTCACTCATTCAGGCAGTGGAAACAGGAGTGCAGACCCGAGGTGGGGCCAGCCACCTGCACTCCAGCAGGCTCTCCCTCTCACTCCCCTCCCCTCTGCCCTGACAGCAGTAAAAAAATGCAAAAATTGACAGCGGTAGCACTTCCTCATTGGGTTGTGAAGGTTACGTGAGTTTAATACAGGTAAGGCACTTAGAACATGGGCACAGGACAGGTGTTCAGTAAACATGTATAAAATGACTCACTAAAAAAAAAAAAAAAACACAAGGCCAGGTGCAGCGGCTCATGCCTGTCATCCCAGCACTTTGGGAGGCTGAGGTGGGTGGATCACCTGAGGTCAGGAGTTTGAGACCAGCCTGGCCAACAGAGCAAAACTCCGTCACCACCAAAAACACAAAAAACAACAACAATAAAAAACTAGCCAGGTGTGGTAATGCATGCCTGTAACCCCAGCTACTCGGGAGGCAGAGGCAGGAGAATCGCTTGAACCCAGAAGGTGGAGGTTGCAGTGAGCAGAAATCGTGCCACTGCACTCCAGCCTGAGTGACAGAGTGAGACTCTGTCTCAAAAACAAAACAAAACAAAACAAAACAAAGAAAACCCATGAGGACAGGCACGGTGGCTCACACCTGTAATCCCAGCACTGTGGGAGGCCAAGGATCACTTGAGCCCAGGGGTTCTAAAGCACCCTGGGCAACAAAAGTGAGATCCCATCTCTACAAAAAAATTTAAAAATTAGCTGGGCATGGTGGTGTGCGCCTGTAGTCCCAGCTACTCAGGAGGCCAAGGCAGGAGGATGGCTGGAGCCAGGAAGATCAAGGCTGCAGTGAGCTCTGATTGCACCACTGCACTCCAGCCTGGGCGACAGAGGAAGACCCTGTCTCAAAACAAACCCTACAAACATTGATTGAACCCCCCATTGAGGGGAGCAGGCTCAATGGCGATGGAAACAGACCGATGCTGGCCGAGAATCGCAGAAGCAAAGCACCCAGTTACTCATGATAAACCTGGGAAGAAAGTGGAATACAGTTTATTCACTTAATGCTTGTTTGCTAAAGCCAAGTAGGAAACGGCAATACTAGATGTTTAATGTGTTTCAAATACATTTGTGCTGACAAATGTTTGTCAAAATACCAAGTAAAAACATAAATTTATAAAACAGGAAACCAAAAACCTCCCTTACCTTTGTAATGTAAACCATGAGCCACCGCTGCCCCAAGGCTGCCTCAGGCTTCAGGAGTCCTCCAGGAGCTTTTTCTTTAATGCACTGTCTGTTTTCAGGGACTCTCCTGGCCCTTGGCAGCCAGCTTCCTATTGCAGGAGCTGAGGGTCTAGGAGGGTTCGTGGTGAGGTTGTCAGGGCTGGGAAGTAGAAAGCAGCCGGGCAGGCCTCACAGTCACAGAGTCCACGTCCCGGGCAGCATATGGAGAAAGGATCCGGGCTAGCTGACAGCAGTCAGCGTTGGCGCCTCCGAGCAGGTTGAGGGCTGAGTTGGGGAGGTCACCACCTGTACCCAGGGATAGCAGGGGTGGTGCAATCAGCAAAGGGAAAGTGGTCTGAAGTGGGGCAGTGGTGAAAAGCTAGGCCAGCGGGGTGGAGCCCATCTGGAGCAAGTAGGTATGTGGGGTAGTGGACGCAGGTGGTTGCAGGTGGGCTGGCACCTGCTCAGCCTGTCAAATGGTGAAAGCCATGGACTGTGAAGGTGGGGCTCAAGCAGGGGAGACTGACTCAGCCCTGCCACTTCCCCACAGTAAGGAGCCCAAACAGATCCCCTGGAGGGCTGTCGGGAGCCCCTACGTGGTGGAGTCCACAGGCGTGTACCTCTCCATAGAGGCAGCTTCGGTAAGCCAGGGAGAGGTGTCCAGGGCTAGCTGGGGAGATGATGGCGCCAGAAGCCCCTGACACCTGCGCTTCCTCCCCAGGACCACATCTCAGCAGGTGCTCAACGTGTGGTCATCTCCGCGCCCTCACCGGACGCACCAACGTTCGTCATGGGTGTGAATGAAAATGACTATAACCCTGGCTCCATGAACATTGTGAGGTAATGTGGGCAGTGACATCCTGCAATGTGTGGAAGGGAGGGTAGACTCGTCCTCCCCACCCTCAGCCCCACTGGATTCCTGGTCACTTGGCTTCTGCTTCTCCTTCCCGAAACTATCTGCTAAAAATGCATGACTTCCAGAGGACAAGCTTGGGGAGACTTCCCAGCTGCACCTCAGTGCCTCCTTCACTCTGACAGTGTCCCCACAGATCCCTCTCACCCTCATCCTGACGTTTCATAAAACCAAGTCTGCGTGCATACCCCAAGACGGGTAGGGGTGGAGGGGTGGCTCTGCGACTCACCTCACAGTGCCCGTGCACACCTTGGCTATTTCAGCAACGCATCCTGCACCACCAACTGTTTGGCTCCCCTCGCCAAAGTCATCCATGAGCGATTTGGGATCGTGGAAGGCTTGATGGTGAGTTGAGGATGAGGGGCTGGGGCAGGAAGGATGGCAGGGAAACCCAACCTCTTCTTCCCTGGCCTTGCTTACTGTATGGAGTTAAGAGGGAGAGACTGGTTTCGGGAGGAGAGGCCCACTAGTGCAGAAGTCATTTAAAACACTGTGCAACCCTCAGGCAAGGCTGGACCCTGGCCTGCACACGTCCCCTCCTGTGGTCTGTGGTGGTGGCCCCACCAGCCTTCACACCTAGGCCACCACCTTAGTCCTGGAAAAAAGAGGCATGGGAGCTCAGGAGCACGAAGGCCTCATCTTGGTCCTTCTCTTCCCCAAGACCACAGTCCATTCCTACACGGCTACCCAGAAGACGGTGGACGGGCCATCAAGGAAGGCCTGGCGAGATGGGCGGGGTGCCCACCAGAACATCATCCCAGCCTCCACTGGGGCTGCGAAAGCCGTGACCAAAGTCATCCCAGAGCTCAAAGGGTATGAGGACAAGAAGCTGCGACCAGGGTGGGGGCATACCCCGGGAGGACTGGACTGGCCCGGCCCTCAGTCCTTAAGAGGAAAGCAGGGGCCTGGCCCAGCCACAGGGCAAGGGGGAATGGAGGGCAACGTCCCTAAGTTCTGACTCCTGTTCCTCATGGGGGATTCTCCAGGAAGCTGACAGGGATGGCGTTCCGGGTACCAACCCCAGATGTGTCTGTCGTGGACCTGACCTGCCGCCTCGCCCAGCCTGCCCCCTACTCAGCCATCAAGGAGGCTGTAAAAGCAGCAGCCAAGGGGCCCATGGCTGGCATCCTTGCCTACACCGAGGATGAGGTAGGGGCTGAGGAGAGGAGCCCTGGGAGGAGCCCTCTGGGGAGGGACATGATTTCCACTTGCCAGGGAGCTGCTCTCAATGTGCCAAGACAGAAACTGCAAGGGAGTTTCTTGGAGGTGGCAAGGGAGATCTCCCTGCCTCAGGGCCTTTGCACTTGCTGTTCCTTTGGTCTGAAATGCTTCCCTTGCCAGGTGACCATACAGTCTGTCCTTACTTCCTCCAAGTCTCTACTTCAACCTCCCTCTTCAGCAAGGCACCCCCTCAAAAGATGTTCTTTTTGTGGCCCTATTCCTCACCTGAAATTTCATTCCATAGTCACTGTTGGCCCCAGTGGTGTGTGCATTCCAAGAAAACAGGGATTTAGGGGCTGCATTTTCACTTTTGTGGCTCCAGCCTGGCATACAGCAGGTGACTAATACATGCTTAGTGAACAAAAGACAACAGTTCCCATTTTTTTCAATACTCGCTCAGGGCCAGGCCATGGCCAGGTGCCTTCTCTGTGAGGAGTGGATGCCATGGTCATGGTGGACACCCCTGTACGTCCACCTTGGTGCTGTCTCCCTGCATTAACTCCTGCAGGTCCACTTTCCCACAGTCACCGGGATCTTTTGTTTTAATGGAATCACATTGCATCACCCGTTTTCAGGATTGAAAACACTCCTGTGGCCTTTCATGACACTACGGCTAAAACCCTCAGCTCCTGCGTTCCTGCAGCTCCTTCCACCTCAGACACTGTGCTGAGGGCCACAGCCGGTCAGATCTTTCTAGTCATCTAGACCCAGGCTCATGGCCACCCCTCAGAGAGGCTCTCCATGCTGGCCCATTCCAAATGCTTGCATTATTCCTAGGAAAAGGATGTACTGGTACAGCATGAGGGTGTTTGTGACCTGCGCCCTTTCGCCAGACCCCGACACAGTGCCTTGGTCATACCCTCCAGTCCAGAGACTGGACACAGTAGGGCTACATCAAATATTATAGATGAATGCATGGATGGTCGATAGAGCTAAGAGTCAGGGTCTCAGCTCCTGGAGGTCCTTGCTCTGCCGGACACACTTATCTTTGAAATTCTGACTCCCAGGTCGTCTCTACGGACCTTCTCGGTGATACCCACTCGTCCATCTTCGATGCTAAGGCCGGCATTGCGCTCAATGACAATTTCGTGAAGCTCATTTCATGGTAAGGGGGAAGGAGCTGGAGACTTAGAGGGAGGGGAACTAAGGGGTGGTCGGAAAGAACTCCCTTGAAGCTCCCGACCCCTCCTCCACAGGTACGACAACGAATATGGCTACAGTCACCGGGTGGTCGACCTCCTCCGATACATGTTCAGCCGAGACAAGTGAAACGGGAAGGTCCTTTCTTTCCTTCCCAGGGGCCGGGGCCGGAACATGTGCCTCCCGTTCCAGCATCTGGCTGCCCGGGGGAGGAAGGGCACCCGGGCGGGCGCCCCACGCCGATGGGTTCATGGTGAAATAAAAAACAGTGCTCATGGCTGCGTCCCGTATCTCTGCGCCGGTCAGGGCGGGTTCTGATCCGGGTTTGAGGCCCGCCCCACCCTTACTCGATCGCCTGCGCCCACGGGCGAGGGGTCGCGCTCGACTCCAAGCCGGGTTCCACTTCAGGAGACGGGGACTGCGATGGCAGCGGGAGAGGCCCCACATGGCCGGAAGTTACTCGCCAAAGCCCTGGGCCGGCAGCGGTGGGAACCAGGGCCGGCCACGGGCGCTCTGACGTCACTGGGCGCGACGCCCCGCGCCGGGACTACTGCTCCCAGAAGGTCGCGCGCGGGCCCCTGCCAGTCAGGTGGGCGCCAGGCCCCGGCCGTGGCGAAAGTGCCGACGGAGCCGGAGACCCGCTCCCAGAGACGCCGCCTCGCGATCCCCGCGCGGGCGGGACCGGGCGGCCGGCGTCATGACCCTGTTTCACTTCGGGAACTGCTTCGCTCTTGCCTACTTCCCCTACTTCATCACCTACAAGTGCAGCGGCCTGTGAGTGCGGGAAGGGCGCGGGGCGGAGAGGGCGCGGAGCCCGGGCCGACCCTCACCTCCTGCTTCTCCAGGTCCGAGTACAACGCCTTCTGGAAATGCGTCCAGGCTGGAGTCACCTACCTCTTTGTCCAACTCTGCAAGGTGAGGGCCACCGGGACCCCACGTGTTCTGGCCCCCAGGCTCTACAGACCCAGGGACCCGCCCCCGTTGCGTATCCCACACGCCCCCGCCCCACGGTGGGACCGCACTCGGGACTCCGTATTGGGAGGCGTCAGGATACCTAGAGAGGATGGACTTTGAAGAGGGCACGACCTGAGAAGAGACCTAGAAGCAACTTTTGCGTAGCACTTAGTAAAACTGAGAAAACCTCAGTAGTGTGGTTGTCTAAGAGGGTTTTTTTTGGTGCGGTTAAGAGTGATCTCCGATTCTCTACGTGCTGCTAACACTGCCCAAGGAGCAGCACCTTCAGACCTGACTCAGGTGCCCTGTGATCACCCAGAACTCAAACTTCCAGCCCCGTCGGGGACCCGGGGACCTATCCTCTATCTCCCCGATTCCTGTAATTTTGCCACCATCTGGTGGTTCCTCTTCCAGATGGGTCCCCAGAACCTGTCCTGCCCTCCTCATACCCACGAACTTCCCACAAATCCCACGTGGTTTATTTTGATCCCCTCACCTTGAAGTGACCTGTTTCTGCTTTCTGTTCTCAGATGCTGTTCTTGGCCACTTTCTTTCCCACCTGGGAAGGCGGCATCTATGACTTCATTGGGGTGAGAGGGGCCAGGGAAGGGCAGGGAGTTCAGGAGTGGGGCTCCCTGTCCCTCTGTGCTTACTTAAGCCTCAACCTGACCCGCAGGAGTTCATGAAGGCCAGCGTGGATGTGGCAGACCTGATAGGTCTAAACCTTGTCATGTCCCGGAATGCCGGCAAGGGGGAGTACAAGATCATGGTTGCTGCCCTGGGCTGGGCCACCGCCGAGCTTATTATGTCCCGGTGCGTGCAACAGCCTGGAGCCCAGACCCCTGAGAAGGGACACCTGGGTTCCACGGGGGTGCTGGAGGGCAGGGGCTCAAAGCCTGGTGCTGAAGGTGTCTAGGTACTGGAGAATCCCATCCTTTGCCTTCCTCAGCTGCATTCCCCTATGGGTCGGAGCCCGGGGCATTGAGTTTGACTGGAAGTACATCCAGATGAGCATCGACTCCAACATCAGTCTGGTAGGCAGTCCTGCTCTCCCGCATACACGTTTCTGCTGGCGGCCATATTCCTCCCCGAGGCCTGGCCCCGACTTTCTGCCTCCCTCCAGGTCCATTACATCGTCGCGTCTGCTCAGGTCTGGATGATAACACGCTATGATCTGTACCACACCTTCCGGCCAGCTGTCCTCCTGCTGATGTTCCTCAGTGTCTACAAGGCCTTCGTTATGGAGTGAGTTGGGTGGGGTTTAGGGCTGGGTGCAAAGTGGAGTGGGTTATCTAGTCTCCCTCCCTCATTGTGACATTTTCCTGCAGGACCTTCGTCCACCTCTGCTCCCTAGGCAGTTGGACAGCCCTACTGGCCCGAGCAGTGGTAACGGGGCTGCTGGCCCTCAGCACTTTGGCCCTGTATGTCGCCGTTGTCAATGTGCACTCCTAGGCTTGGTGTCTCAGACATTGATGTACCTTTTCCCTGCCTCGCTCCAGGTTTTAGTGAAGTAAACAGTATTTGGAAAGTTGTTGCTGCCTCCATTTCTCTCTCTTGGGAACTGTTTCCCAATACCGTGTCCACCCGGATCCCAGAGGCCCTGGTTCTGTCTCCGGAGCCAGGTAGACAAGCTGGAAGCTAGCCAGTCACTGACTTGTCCCATGTCTTTTTCCTCAGGCTCCTTGTTTGCCAGGAGTAGACAGAAGGTTTGGATGATCTTTGAGCAGTGGCAGAGGCCAGGGCCCTCAGGAAACAGGTGATAGAGGGGAGCTAGAATCCCCTCTATAGAGACAGAGAAGGCCCTTGGGGGGCTCTTCCTCTCCTCACAGCCCCAACCTGGGCCTCCTCACATGGGCCCTTCCCGGGCTGGTTGCCTCCAAGGCTCCTGGCCCCAGTGTCCCCCTCCAATCCATCCTCTGTATGGCAGCCAGGGGATCTATCTGAAACCCGTCTAACCAGGTCATCCTCCCACTTGCAGCCGCTTGCGGCCCCTTGTTACACAGCGGATAGTCCAATTGCTTGGCCTTTGGTTTTACCCAACCAGCAAAACCAGCTTTTCTGAAACTGCTCCCTAGAATAATTTGTCCAGCCAGATTCTTAACATCGTTCAAGCCGTGGGGTCAGCATGGGGCTGGGGGGAGAGTTGTGACTGTGAGCTCCTCAGTTCAATGGCCCTCAGATCAGGTCCCAGCCTAAGCCTTCTCAGGGTGGAGTGGAGAGACAGCTGCAGCCAAGGAGCAGAGCAGTGGGGCTCCCAGCTTGGACATTGTCCTGGATGCCCCCCTCCACCCTCAGCCTTCCTTGGTCCACTGAAGCCGGCTCCCCGCCTCTCTCTGAGGGGGATGTGTCAGAAGTTTTGAATGTCATGTTTAAGCTCCACTTTGATGCACACCCTCCCCACTCAGGAAGATGCTCCCCATCCTTGGTGTTCCCAGTGGGGTACCCCAGGGAGTAGGATAGGGCAGTTGCTCCTCCTCCTCCACCAGGCTGTTGAGGTTCCACATGATTTTTTTTTAAGCTTAGGCCTAGGAAAGCTCACTATGACCGTCTCGGTGTTTCCAGAGGGAGCATTTGCCCTCAGATGCAGCCGCCATCTAGGCCCATTCTTCCTCATTGTTTGGAGTAAAGACAGGGTCCGTGGGTCTCTTGGGAGCTGGAAGTGATTGATCGCCTTGACTTTGATGTAGAAAGGAAGTAGATGGGGCAGTCTATCTGGGTAGACTTGTGACAAGGTCACTTTCTCCCACACTTCCATGCCCCACATAGCTCTTCACATATATTGAGACAAGTGTAGCTTGCAAAATTACCAACTGGAATAATCCCAGCTTACATGGGGTTCAGGGAGAGAGACTGGAGTGGCTGGGGCTGAGTTGGCAGAGGATGGTGAAGCCTGGGCTGTTGGACTGTGGGGAGCCAGGCTTCAGGTGATCAGGGTTATGATTGGAAAACCCCGGGTTATGGGGACCCAGAGGAGCTGCCTGGCCTGCCGTGGAAGCAGTGCGGGCTCCCCTGAGCAGAGGACATGTGAGCTGAGACCTAAAGAATGAGTGATTGGGGCAAGGCAGAGGTAATGGTCTTGAGGTCAGAGAGGGGCCTGTTTTTCCGAAGGGAACATAACTGGTTGGAATGAGTTCAAGGGGGCTTATAAGACTACAGAAGCTGGCGGGGGTCAGATCACAGAAGGCTTTGGGAACCAAGGAGAGCTCTAGGCAGAGGAAGGACAGGGTCCGATTTGGCTTTAGGAAGCTCTGCATGGCTGTTGTCTGAAATGGGAAAGCTGAGGCCACGAGGCCAGGGCTGGACCAGGGCAGGGCTTGGTGGGGTTAGGGGAGTGACTAGAAGCCAAGCCCAGGTGTTGGTGATCAGTGGGCTGTGTGTATTTATTTACCGGCAGGGGGCGCTAACAGGTAAGAGAAGCAAAGAGTTCCAGGATAACTGGAGCTTGGGGCTTGTAAGCCCGAGGGCTCACCACGTTTCCAAGGGAGAAGGGACCACACTGATGGGACAGTGGAACTATCAGATTGGGTCAGTGCATGGGTACAGGTATGGGGGATGATGAAGAGGCCAGTGTAGGTCACCTCCAACACTGGGGGAAGCTGGGGACAGAGGTGAGTCTCACTGCAGAAACAACGGAAGCCATGGGGGACTGGGGTGCTGTCACAAGGAAGGAGAAGCCCAGGCCCTAGCCAGAGAAAGCCACATAAGAAAGAGGAAGAGAGGTGAACAGGGGCTGGGAAAGGAGAGGCTGAGGTGGGAGGTAGGGGGATGGGGTTAACCTTTCAGGTGAGGGGTGTGAGGAGGGGACCTCCAGGAGTTGTTCAGGAACTGGCCATTGCCGGGACAGAGGAGTAAGCAGGTAGGCTCGGAGAGGAGACACCAGTGGGGGGTGGGGGATGCTTGATGTGGAAATGACTTGGGCCCCCTTGTGTCTGGGAGCCTCCAGGAGGGAGAAGGGTGCTGAGAACAGAGAAAGCCCAGAGGTGGTGGGGGGTGCCTATGGTCACGGCCCAGCTTGCCTTTAGATGCCATGACCCTGGGCAAAGGAATAGGAATCATATCCCCAAGGCAGGTTTATTGAGGACTTACTATGTGCCAGGCTGTGTCCTAGGCACTGGAGGTACAGCCCTGAATAAACAGCCCCCATGCATAGGACTGTGGGAGATCACAAGCACTAATGAGAGACGCTGAGGACAGTGCCTGGCACCGGATACAGCACAGTCAGCATGAGCTGGTTTTATTACCATCGCCCAGGACACAAGCGTGTCTTTAACGAAGGGCCCTCAGGCAGCCCTCCTGCCTGGACTGGAGTCCTCAGGACAGAAACACCCTCCAGAAGCGGCCAGCTGTACTCCCTGTCAGAGCCCCACCGCCACCGCAGGTGGGGGCTTTCCCGAGGCCAGCTCAGAGGACTGCCCAGGTGCTGCTGCTCCAGGAGGTGTGAACCTTGGGAATGGGGGAGGGGAGTGGGCAGGTCCCTCCAAGTTTGGGGTGCCGTGGGCTGCAGAAGCAGATACTGGTGGGGCTGGGACTCTTGGTTGCTCAGATATCTTGGTGGCTGTCCAGAGGGTCCCACGAGCCCTGCCCCCACCTGCTATGGCAGTTGCAGGGATGCTTGAAGGCAGTCGTCCCTCTAATAGTAGAGTTCCTGGTCCCACCAGCCTGGGAGAGAGAGGGAGAAAGGAGACTCAGTGCTGGGGGTGCCACTTAGGCAGGGCCAGGGCTCAGAGGTCAGTGCTGGTTGCTATGGAGGGTCAAGGGCTTAGAGGCCAAGTGTTGAGGATCAAAGGTGGGTGCAGCTGCTCAAACGTTTCAGTCCCCTGCCCCCAAGCCCCCAGTCTCCACACTCACTCCCTGGGCAACAGCGAACTCCAAGCTTCCGGATCTCATCATAGACGAAGATGAGGATGCCGTAGGGCAGGGGGACCAGCCACCACTGGAACCTGAAGGCACATGGCAAGGTGAAGGCCATCCCAGGCCTGTGCCCTACAGCCCCCTCCCTGTCATTGCCCCTCACAGCCTCTCACCGAATGGGCATGAAGTTGAAGATGTTGGGCATGCCGGGGCAGTAGCACAGGAAGCAGCCGATGCAGACCTGGAACACGATGGCGATCACCAGGATCTTATTCCTGGGGGTGGGGAGGATGGGACAGGCCATTAGGAATTGGAGACATGATGGAAATCAGGATACTGTGGGTCAAAGTAGGTCAGATGTCAGCAGCAGCAGGGAGGTGTTCTACACACTGAACACTGGAGTGGCCCGGGCATCTCAGCACCACCCCTTTAGTGAAATGTGGAGGGGGCCATGGGGGGAGTTAATGGTCAATTAGAAAAGTTTTTTGGCATGTCAGCATCTGGCACCGGCACCCGCTGGCATTTGCCGGCTGTTCTAAACCACAGTCAGGATCTGATGGGAGTTGGGACCAGGGGTTGGAGGGCAGGAACAGGGCCAGCCAGGGACACCTGAAGAAGCCTTGCTGGAAGGCAGAGAGGCGGCGCGTCTTGCGGATGAGGACGTCGGCGATCTGGCACACCTCGATGCTGATGAAGAACACGGTGTAGCAGGTGTACTGCTGGTACAGGCGCTGCCCGAATGTCTGCAGGCCAGGGGCAAACGGAAACAGCCTGAGTCCAGCCTGAGTCCTGGCGGAGAGCCTCTGCAGCCCACCAGGCATAGGGTCCCAGGGCCGTGAACCCCTAAATGCTCTCTCTGCCTTGCATCAGAGCTTGGGGGTGGTAGGAAGGAGAGAGGCAGGGTCTATCAGGTGTGCAGGACCCCAGACTGTGGGGCCCAGAAACCTCAGCCTAGCAGAGCTTGGATGACAGTGGCCGGGAAAACTGTAGGCTGGGCCGACTGCTTTCATAGTGAAAGTGGGGAAGCACCCAAAAGAAAGGGCCTGGGAAAGGGGAATTGAAATCCTCAGATGGGATTTGCAAAGTCCAGTGACTCCAGGGGCCAGGCGGATGGCAAAAATAGGTGAGGCAGGCACTGCGGGCCTTTGGGAACAGAGGGCACATGCCCCATTTAAAGGGGGCAGCCACTATGCAGCCCATTTCTTCAACACAGCTACTTCTTTTTTTTTGAGATGGAATCTCGCTCCGTCACCCAGGCTGGAGTGCAGTGGTGCGATCTCAGCTCACTGCAACTTCTGAATCCTGGGTTCAGGAGATTCTCCTGCCTTAGTCTCCCAAGTAGCTGGAATTACAAGCATGCGCCACCATGCCTGGCAACACAACTCCTAATACCAGCTAACTGTGGGGATTGCTGACTGCTCCAGTTGCTGAGTGTTGCACGTGCATTAGCTCATTTAATCCTCTGGGTAACCCTAGGAGGTAGATCAGTGGTGCTGGAACTTGAACATGCATGAGAAGCCCAGCAAGGGCTCCCAGAGGGCTGGGATAGAGCCTGAGAATTTGCATTTCAAACATGTTCCCAGGAGATGCTGATGCTGCTGGTCTGGGAGCAAACTGAAAACCACTGAGGTAGACTTTGATATTCTCCCCACTTTGCAGGTGAGAAAACAGGCACAGAGAGGCAAAGCAACCTGCCCAGGGTTACACAGCTTGTGAGAAGCAGTACCAGACCATAAGTCCAGGCGGTCTGGCTTCAATGTCTACCTTAACCATGACAGTAAATGTTTAAGGGAAATATCCTCGTCTGTATGTAACTCTACAGGTGAACTAAACACATCTGCTGGCCAGATCTAGCCTCACTGTGCTCCAAACCTTCATTAAAATAGGCCACATGTGCAAATACCCTGTGGGAGTGATGCTGTAGGGAAAATAGCAGAATAGGGGCCTGGTTCCACATCTGAGATGATGCATTAGTGTCAGGGCAGAGACACCCATCTGCAGTTGTGATCATCAGAAGCAGGAGTTTGGAGCTGGAGATGATGGGAAAGGCCCTTGCCCCCAGAACTGGCAGGGAGTCTGGAGGTCCGGGATGCTCTGGCTGAACTCAGTCACACGTGGAGGAACAAGTGGGCCGCACACAAGGCAAGTGGCCCAGGGAAGGAGGGAGCCCAGGGATGGGATGGGGCGGGGTGGGGCTCACCCACTCCTGGCCGTAGCTGTCCTGCAGATCTTGTAGATGGTGGTCCTCCCACTGCGCCCGCAGCCCCACGCACAGCAGTGGGAACCAGCCCTCCTGGGCCATGGCCGTGAAGTAGTCAGTGAAGCCAGCAAAGGACTGAATGGCACCTGGAGAGAGGCAAGGGGACACAGGGAGACAGATGGACACAGAGACAGGGACAAAGGAAGAGAGGGACATGGAGAGACAGGGGCACAGATACACAAAGGTCAAGGACACACAGACAGGGACATGGAAAGACAGGGACACAGATACACAAAGAAGGTCAAGGACACACAGACAGGGACATGGAAAGACAGGGACACAGATACACAAAGAAGGTCAAGGACACACAGAGCCAGGGATGCAGAAACAGTGACAGAGACACAGAGGCAGAGAGAGAAGCAGGGACAGAGAGACAGAGACAGGGACAGAGAGAAAAAGACGCATCCAGGACCCAAAAAGACAGAAATAGGCAACGACTCAGAGACAGGGTCATGGAGAGCAAGGTCAGAGAGAGAGCAGGGACACAGCAGAACCAGAGAGACTGTCACAAACAGAGAGGGACACGGAGGACAACGGAGACCCAGGACCAAATGCAGACACTGAGGTTCAGAACCAGCCAGAGCCCAAGGCAGGGCCTGAGGCAGGCGAGCAGCCCAGCGCAGAGCCCCCCACCTCCAGGCTCCCCGGCCCATGGGCACCTACCAATCTGGAAGTAGGAGTAGGCAGCCAGGGGCTCGTTGACCAATCTGTCACGCTTTGGGTTGCGTGGACGCAGGTGCATGATGTCGCTCTCGGCCTTTTCATACGCCAGGGACACAGATGGGAACTGGCCAGGAGTGGAAGGAACTGGGACTGAGGGTTTGGCTGGGCCCCTGTCCCCTCCACTCTGGGTCCCCCTTCCCCCCCTTGTGGGCAGGAACAGGACAGAGGTTAGCAGGCAGGACCTGCAGGGACAGCACAGCCACACCAGCCTGGACAGCCTGGGCCCCACTGGCCCCTGGGTGTTGGCATCCTGGTGCCCATCTTCATAAGAACATCTGCTTTTATCTGCTCCCTCTGTCTCCCTCCCTCCCTTTCTCTGTTCCTCACTCTGTTTCTCTGTCCCTGTCTCCGCTGTAATCCTCTGTGACTATATCTGCTTTTGTGCATTTCTGCATCACTCCCTATCTCTGTGTATCTTCAGTCTCTCGGTGTCGCCGTACCCCTTCATCTCCTTGTGCCTAGAGTGGCAGCAGAGCATACTGACCACGACCACAGGCTGTGGGACCTGTGACTGCCCGAGCTCAAGTCACAGCTGGGCCACTTATTTGCCCAGTGACCTGAGACAAGCCACTCTACCTGTCTATGCCTCGATGAGCTCATCAGTAAAGTAGGGGTGATAGTAACAAAACTCATCTCATAGCATGGTTATAAGTACAAAATTAAGGAAATGATCGTGTGTCTGGCCCAGAGAAAGCACTATGTAAATGTTACCAAATAAATACCCGTCAACACAGCCGTGCCTCTGGCTGCATTCGTGACTGTATCTGTGGTTCTTTTCCGTCTGTCTGCCATGGGGTCTATCTGAGGGCGTTTATTTGTCTGTGTCTGTTTAGGGCACGTGTCTGTGATTCAAGTTTGGCCAGATACCTGTTCTGTTTCCATCTCTGTCTGAGTATCTGTATCTGAGTCCCTGTGTGTGCATGGGTCGGCCTGGGCCTACCTGAGTGTCCGCCTGTGTGTGCATGGCTATAGGTCTGTCCATTTAGGTCTGTCCACCTGCCTGCTACCCGTGTGTCCTGCACTGGCTGTCATTGCACACACAAGTCTTGTCTGTCACTCTGTGCCCAAGAGTGTCTGTGGTGGTCTCTGTCCCTCCTGTCCATTTGCAGGCAAGTGTCTCTGGGCACCCTGTGGATGGGTACCCTGGGCTGTGGACTCACAATGTCAGTGCAGAGTTCGATGAAGAGGATGGTGATGCACCCGAGGGGCAGGGGCACGCTGACAGTGATGTAGATGAGGTAGGGTGTCAGCTCCGGGATGTTCTTGGTCAATGTGTAGGCAATAGACTTCTTCAGGTTGTCGAAGATCAGTCGACCTGTGGGGTAGGGCGGGCACCTCAGCCTCTTCACAGCCCTCTCCCTCCTGTGCCCACACCGCCTGCCCTCTCCCTGGCCTGGCTCGGACCCTGCTCCACGCCTGTCACAATGGAGGCAAAGTTGTCATCCAGCAGGATCATGTCAGCTGCATTTTTGGCAGCATCCGAGCCAGCGATGCCCATGGCTACTCCGATGTCTGCCTTCTTCAGAGCTGGGGAGTCATTCACACCATCCCCCGTGACGGCCACAATCGCACCCTGCAGGCAGTGGGTGGGTGGTCAGAGAGAGGCCAGTCCAAGACCAGCCCCCCCTGTCTGTCCGCCTGCCCGCCCTCATCAGCAGAGCTCACCAGCCGCTGGCAGCTCTCCACGATCACCAGCTTCTGCTGGGGGCTGGTGCGCGCAAACACCATCTCAGGGTGGGTGCGCAGGGCCTCGACCAGCTCTGATGGGTCCATGTCCTTCAGCTGCATGCCATTGATCACACAGGCACGGGCGTCCCTGGGGAGGAGATGGGAGGACCTCGCTGGGACCTCAGTCTGTGCCAGATGTGGGGAGAACCCCGGGGAGGTCTGGCGGGGCTTACTTGCGATTAACCTGGTCTACAGGCACACGGAGGCGGGCAGCGATGTCCTCCACTGTCTCGCTGCCTTCTGAGATGATGCCCACACTGGCTGCAATGGCCTTGGCGGTGATGGGGTGGTCACCCGTTACCATGATCACCTGTAGGGGGAACCAGTGGATCACTGACCCCTTCAGATCAGCCCAATCTCCCTGTCCTCCCTGGGAGACATCTGCTGATACACATGTTCATTTACTTGACCAAGCATGACCACCTGCTACATGCCTGGGATATAGCAGAGACAAAAGAGACAAAAATCCCTGTCCTTGAGGAGCTGACATTCTAGTGAGGGTGACAGAAAATAAAGAAACGAATTATATAGTATGTTAGAAAGTGGAAAAAAACATATTAAGCTTGGTGAAGGAAATGGTGACTCGATTTTAAGTGTACCCAGGGAAGGGCTTATTGAGAAGGTGATATCTGAGCAGAGACCTGTAAGAGGCGACAGAGTCAGCCATGTGGAAAGCTGGGAGAAGTGCTCCTGGCAGAGGGAACAGCAGGTACAAAGGCCCTGAGATGAGGACAGGCCCGAACTGTCGGAGGAACAGCAGGGAGGACAGCATAACTGCAGAGGAGTGAACAAGGAAAGAGGGCTAAGGAACAAGCTTAGAAAGGTAACAAGGCCCTGATCTAACAGGGCGGTAGAGACACAGGAAGGGCTTGGGCACTGCCTGCCTGGCCTTGGCTTTCCCACCCTTGTTTTGTGTTTGGGGAACCACTCTTCTCCCTTAGACCATCGGTTGCAGTGAGGTCCCTGGCTAAGATTGGGAAAGTAAGCCCAGACCTGGCCAATCAAGGTCTTCCATCCCCCAGCCACAGTGACTGGCTCAGGGATAAATGAGTGACCCAATCTGGTGCTACTGCAAAAGAGGCACTCTCTTTTTGTGGGGTGGCTAAGCAGGTGGGAGTTAAGTTTGAGCTGCTGGAGCAGGGGTGTGTGTGTCCCCAAGTGAAGGGAGTGCCTGCAGATAAAGCCAGCAGAGAGAAGAGCAGAGCTGAGACATGGAGAAAGGAAAATTCCTAATGACACTGAGCCCCTGGATCTGGCTAGACCTGAAGCTTAATTCCCCAGAATTTTTCAGTATCATAAACCAATGCATTTTGGTTCAAGCCAGTTTCAGGTGGGTTTGTCATGGGGTTCTTCAACCCAAATCCTGCTGCCATCCTCTATCCTCACCCCACTTGTTCCTCCCCACAGTGGCATACCCGGATGCCTGCGGTGCGACACTTGAGCACAGCATCAGGGACGGTGGCCCGGGGTGGGTCAATCATGGATACAAGTCCCGCAAAGCAGAGGCCGCTAGATGGAAAGTTCATGGCCTCTACGTCGAAGGCATAGCCAGGCGGGTAGTCCTTCTCACTCAGGTAGAGCTGGCAGAAGCCTGACCGGAAATGGGGAAGTCAGGGAGGAGCCCTGGGCAGACCCTTTCTTAGCAGGGCCAGGAAATGGGTAAAATAACCAGGCCCCTTGCACCAAACACCTATGGATGCCTGACCTTGTGCTGACCCCTTCACTCATATTATCTGAATCTACCCTCACAACCACCCTGTGAGGCCCATTCTCATCTTACAGATGAGGAAACTAAGGCTCAGAGAGGGGACATTTCTTGCCAGAGGTCACACAGCAAGTAAAAGGCCCATAATTGACCACAGATCTGCTTTCTAGGGTACAGGCAGCGAAGTTTAAGGCATCAGGACAAAAATTGGGAGAGGTCAGAGGTCAGGATACGGATGAAAAGTCCAGGTGAGGACTGGGGTCAAGGTAGAAAGTGAGGACAGACAGGGGTCAGGACTGGTATAGGGAAAGTCAAGGGTGAGGCTGTGGACTGGGACAGATCAGCCAGCAGCCAGGGATGAAGACGGTCAGGGCTGGGCCGGGAGTGGTGGGCAGGGTCTGTGCTAGCTCCTCCTCGCACCTGGAGTCTCCTCCCCTGCCCAGGGGTCTCACCGAGCACACGTTCGCCCAGGCCTCCCAGGCTGAGGTAGGCGGTCTGGAAGGCCTCGCGCCACTGCTCGTCCAGCGGCAGCTCCTGGCCCTTGATAAGGATGGAGCTGCAGCGCTCCAGCACGCGCTCGGGGGCGCCCTTCATCACCAGCAAGTGTCGCGGGTCCCGCGGGTCCTCCAGTGTATGGATGGACAGCTGTGGGCGGGGAGGGGCGGGGCTGTGGACGGGGGAACGGGGCGGGGCTGAGGAGAGGGGCGGGGCCGAGAGCTCGGTGCGGGGTCTGAGAGCTGCGGGGAAGGGTGAAAGTGGAAGATGGAGGCCTTGTGTGGAGGGGTCCTTGGTAGAAGGTAAGCGTTAAGGCGGGGCTAGGTGCGGATTTGGGGCCCTGGACGCAGGGAATGAACAGAATTAGGGTGCGGAGTTGGGCTGGGGGCGGGATTTGGAGAGCGAGGTGCTCCCCATGGACAGTCCCGCCGAGTAGAAGCTGTGGGCGGGGCTGGGTGGTGGGCGGGGCCTTGCCTCTGGTGGACCGGGCCATAGGCGGAGCGGGAGATGGGGTGGGGTTTGGCTGCGGAGAGAAGGGGCAGGGAGCGAAGTCCCTAGTGGCCCGCTCATGTGGGTGTGGCCTGGGGCGGGGCCCGAGGTGGGCGGGCCCAGGCCGTGGGCGGGGCCGGCTGCGCACCTGGAACTTGTTGGTGGAGTTGAAGGGGATCTCGCAGACTTTTGGGAAGCGGTCGCGGTAGCCCATGGCGTTGCCCAGCGTCAGCTCCGAGAACTTGAGCAGCGCTGTCTCCGACGCGTCTCCAATCACGATGCGCTGGGAGCGGGGACCGGTGTCAGGGGCGAAGCCGGCTACACCAGGCTCCCGGGATTCCCTGGAGGCCCCCTTGCTCTCACCTTGGGCACAGGCACTGCATCCTGGCCGGACTTGAAGGCGGCGCGGTTGCACAGGGTGAGCACCCGGCACAGCGCCCGCCACGTCTCCGAGGACTGGTCAAACGTCTGCCCTGCAGACCAGGCGTCCAGGCTGGGTCCCGCACGGCGGCTCTCCCGGACCAGAACCGAGCCCCCTCCTCCTAGGCTCATATCGCGGGTCCCCTCCCCAGACCTGGGTGGGATTGGGTTCCACCCAACCCTGAGAGAGCCAACCCCCGATGACCCTTCCCTCTAGACCCAGTAGCGAGTCTTCTTTGAGACCTGGAGCCGAGCCGCCCCGCCTTCGTACAAAGCCCTCCCTACCTCCCTAGCCCGCTTCAGGTCTCCACCATCCACCAGATCCTGCCCTGGCGCCTGTGCCCTCCCTCCCCCACACCTGACTGGTCTTCCGTGGTGTCAGCTGTGTGGATGTGGTTGTCAAACCACAGATGGGACACAGTCATGCGGTTCTGAGTGAGAGTCCCTGTCTTGTCGGAGCAGATCACTGAAGTGGAGCCCAATGTCTCCACCGCCTCCAGGTTCTTGACCACGCAGTTCTTACTGGCCAGGCGCTTGGCTGTCAGGGACAGGCAGACCTGGGGAAGGGGTGAGCACCGCAGGCTGGGGACCCACACTTGCTTCCAGTCCTCTTCCCCGCCTCAAAGAACCGGGAAGGCTTTACCCCAGCCGCGGGGCTGCGTGTGCAACGTGCTTCTGCAAAAACCAGGTGTTTTCTCGGCCCCAGCTTTTTGTTCAGCCAGTGCTTTGTTTGGGACTCCTTCCCCAGTCTGCCCAGATACAGTAGCGAGGCCCCTCTCTGAGCTGTCCCAGCCGAGGTTCTGAAAATTCTCTTCACACAATCAAAATGAGAAGAGGAACCTTCCCCGCACCTCCCTTGGGACTGGTCTGGAGCTGGGTGCTGATTGTGGAAGGCCTGGTGACGTGCTGGCTGCCACACAGGACCTCAGCCTCTTCCGGCCAAGGACCTGGCCTCATCATCTCAGCGCCCTCAATGTGTGGCACAGGATGTGGCCCAGGGCTGCCTCGGGAAGGACTTGCTGAATGAGTGGATGATGGGAAGGTGGGAGAGTGGATGGGAGCTGAGTGGACAGATAGACAGGCAGGGAGGTGATGGGGGAAATGTGGAGGAAAGAACAGATGGTTGAGCAGGCCCCTTAGCTCCCTGCATCCCCGCCTGCCCCCACTCACTGTGACAGTGGCCAGCAGCCCCTCAGGCACATAGGCCACCACGATGGCCATGAAGAAGACCATGGCCCGCAGGAAGGTGTAGCCAATGCACATGGCCACGATAAAAAATGTGGCACCGAAGAGAATGGCCAGGCCCGCGATGATGTCCACAAAATGCTCAATCTCGATAGCGATGGGTGTCTTCTCGTTTTCCACCCCTGACGCCAGCGATGCGATGCGCCCAATGATGGTGCGGTCACCCGTGTTCACCACCAGGCCCTGCGCGGTGCCTGCAGGGGGGCCAAGGCGTGACTCAGGGATAGGGGGAGGCAGTGGGGTGTGCACTGCCATTTGAGCTGAAGGACAGCCAGTCACCACCAGTGGAGGATGTGACCTGGGGAGAGGGTAGTGACAGTGGGAGACAGAGAAGCAGTGTGCCCCAGGGAGGTGGTAGTCATGTGGGGGAGAGGCAGGGAGGCAGAAGCCCCCCGTCCTAGAAGGTAGCAGGAGAGGGGCCAGTGGAGGCAGCAGTTACTGGGCAGGTAGGCGGGGGCTTCACAGACCCTCAAGGCACATGGTGGAGAAGAAGGCGATGTTGCGGGTCTCCAGAGGGCTCTCGTGCGTGCACTCGGGTGAGCGGGTCTGTGGCTCGGACTCCCCCGTCAGCGAGGAGTTGTCCACCTTGCAGCCCTGGGCCACCAGGATGCGGATGTCAGCGGGCACTCTGTCCCCACCTTTCATCTCCACCAGGTCGCCCACCACCAGCTGGTCGGCGTTGATCTGGAATTTGTCTCCATCACGGATGACAGTGGCTTGCTGCGGGGCAGGAGCGCCAAAGTTGAAGTGGACGGGGTTGGGGGGGGGAGCTGCTGCATGTGGGGAGGTAAAGGATGGGGAGAACTGGGACCCATGGGGAGAGATGGAGGCCACGGATGAGGGACAGGTTGGGCCTGATGGAAGGAGGGTACAGGAGCAGTTTGGAGTCTCTGGGATCTGGAGTGGCTGGGTGCTGGGGAACCCACCTGTGGCACAAGGTTCTTAAAGCTGGCGATGATGTTGGTGCTCTTGAATTCCTGGTAGTAGCCAAAGCAGCCGGTGACAACAACCACAGCAATGAGAGCAATTGCCAGGTACAGCTGGCGACAGGGACAGGGCTGGGGTTATTCAGAGAGGCTGGAAGCTGCCTGCCTCAGGCCACCCACCTGCTCCTTGGTGCCCTGGTGTTCTTGGTTTTCCCCATGCTTTTCCCCACCTACTAGGAAGCTCCATGCACCATTCCCTGTAGACTTTAGCCTCCTCCCATGTCCCTCATACCCCACACTCGCCTGTCCTGTCTTCTCAGTGTCTTGTGTTTCTGTGTATATTTCATATCCTCTGGCCCTGAATCCTCAATCTTCCATGTCCCATATCTGTGACTTGTGCCCCAAATCACTGTGTGCCTTGGTCTGACGCGTTCCCTTCTCCTGTGTCCCTAAGCCTTGCATTCCCCACGTCCACTGTCCCATGTCTCCTCCTGTCCCCATGGCCTGTATTCCCTGTGTCTCCAGTTTCACATCCTGGGTTTTCCATAATCTGCTGCCACCCTCTGTGTGTCCCCTGGGCTCCCTCGTCCCTGCATTCTCACATCCCCATCCCTGCGTGTGCTGCGGACCTTGTGCGTCGTGGTCTGTGTCCTCCGTGGCCATGGCCCCTATGTTCCAGCTCCCCAGTCACTGTGTCCTGTGTCTCCCATGTCTACGTATCTCCGAGTTCCCATCCTGTGTCCTGTGGCCATGACTTTTCGAGCCTCTGTCCGATGTCACATGTCCCTGAGTCCCCATGTCCCTTGCCCTCATCTCTGCCATATGTCCAATGTCCCTTGCCCTGCACCTCCATTTCTTCTCTGTCTCTGTGCTTCTATGTCTCATGTTTTATGTCTATGTGCTGTGTCCTGAGGCTTGTGTCCCTGCCCTGGTGTCCCATGTCTGAGTCCCAAGGTCTCCTGTTCCCCATGCCCCAGTCTGTCTTGTGTCTGCACTGCATGTCCTCTGCTTCCAAGTCCCATCTCTCTTTTTTTTTTTTTTAGACACATTCTTGCTCTGTCGCCCAGGCTGGAGTGCAGTGGCACGGACTTGGCTCACTGCAACCTCCACCTCCTGGGCTCAAATGATTCTCCTGCCTCAGCCTCCCGAGTAACTGGGATTACAGGTGCCCGCCACCACGCCCAGCTAATTTTTGTAATTTTAGTAGAGACGGGGTTTTGCCATGTTGGCCAGGCTTGTCTCGAACTCCTGACCTCAGGTGATCTGCCCGCCTCGGCCTCCCAAAGTGCTGGGATTATAGGCATGGGATTACGCGCCCGGCCTCCAAGTCCCATCTCTTATGTATCGCATTGCCATACTCTTTATGCCCCCACCTATGTCCCCATACCCGAGACTCACCCCCGTGTCCCTGTGTCCTGTGTCCTTGGGTCTGCCCCATCCATATCCCAATGTCCTCCACCCCCCATGACCCCTGTCTTGAGACTGCCTTTCGTGTTCCTCTATCCCCATCCTCCTCTGCCTGTCTTGTCCCAAGTCCCATGCTCAGTGTCTTCCATCCCCAGGTCCCCATGTCCCAAGCCTGTCCCCACAATATGGCTCACATTGTCGTCGGTGGTGAGGTCCCCCTCACTGGCCTGGATGGCAAAGGCAATGAGGCAGATGGCGGCGGCCACCCACATGAGGCACTGCAGGCCCCCAGCCAGCTGCCTCGCGAACTTGACGTACTCTGGAGTGCCCCGTGGTGGCCGCAGTGCGTTGGGCCCGTCCCGCAGCAGCAGCTCAGCAGCCAGGCTCGCAGACAGGCCCTGAGACAGAGGGGCAGGGCGAGGCAGTGCTGGGGGCTTTCCTCCACATGCACACCCCGCGGGAAGCCACCTGCCTCAGTTTCCCTTCACCAGCTCCGTCCGTCCTGCTCCTTCTCATCTCTTTGTCTCTTGGTTCCTGCCCCCACCCCGTCTCTCCCTCCCTCCTTCATCTCTGCCTTTGTCTCTCTCTCCTCACTCTCCTTTCTGTGTTTCTCTCTCCTGCTGCTCTCTCCGTATTTGTCTCTGCCTTCTCTGTCTTGCTGTCTCTTTTCATCTACTCCTCTCTCCATCTCTGTGTCTAGCCCTTTCTTTCTAATGCTTTCTCCCTTCTCTCCCTCTCCTTCTCCCTCTCTCTCCCTCTCTCCATCTCCCTCCCTGTCTCTTTGCCTCTCTCCCTCTCTCTCTCCCTCTTTCCTCCCTCCCTCTCTCCCTTTCTCCCCTCTCCATCTCCCTCCCTCCCTCCTTCCATCTCCCTGTCTCTCTTTCCCTCTCTCAATCTCCCTCCTTCCATCTCCCTCTCCCTCCCTCTCTCCCCCTCCCCTCTCTGTACCCTTCCAGTCTTCAGCTCACCTTGGTGGCACTGGTCTGGTATTTCTGTTCCAGCTCCGCCACTGACAGCTGGTGGTCGTTCTGTGTGGTGGGGTGGGGCAGGGTGCTTGCTCTGGGCTCTCCTGGCCCCCTCACCGCCCACGGCCTGGCTCCCAGCCCACCCTCCATCTCCCGCCCCTCCCCAGCTGGAGCTCACAATCTCCATCTCCTTCTTCATGTTCTCCAACTTCTCCTTCCTCTTGCCACCCCCACCACCCGCCTTCTTCTTCTTGCTCATCTTGGCAGCCATGTCCCCGCCAGGGCCAGGACCCAGCTCCACCGAGTAGAGCTCGTAGTTCTCCTGGGAATGGATGGGATGGAGGGAGGGGGAACTCAGATTCCACTGCAACCCCTGTCCCCACCGCACCCCAGACCCCTGGGCCCCACTCACGGCCTTCCCCATGGTGCCCGGTGCCTGTGCTCCCACCTGACAAAGCCTGGGCCTGGACAAGTCCTGATATACCCGGGGAGGGCGGGGGGTGGAGCAGAACCGCCCAATCACAGCTGATTACAGGGCTCCTTGGGGTGACCTCTAGGCCTGGGCACCTCAGGCATTCCCTCCTGAGCTGGCCCCCCCTGCCCAGATCCCCCCATGTCAACCTGCCCTGAGATCAGGGAGCCCCTGGGAACAGCCCCAGCAACAAGAAGAGCAAACATAAGGTGCTCATTATGTGCTGGGCATTGTGCTGACGGCTTCCTTGTGCTAACTTATTTAACCTTCCAATAACACTTTGAGGGGACAAGACCCCTTACAGATGGGGAAACTGAGGCATGGAGGGGTTGAGTCATTCTCCTATGGCTCCATCACAGGCTAGGACGTAATGGAGTGAGAACCAGATCGGCTGGCTGCAGAGTGTCCTCTTTCAGTCTAAATAGCACGTGCCTGATCAACTGGAAGAGGAGGGTGCTCCCACACTCTTTTTTTTTTTTTTTTTTTTTTTTGAGATGGAGTCTCACTCTGTCACTCAGGCTGGAGTGCAGTGGTGCAATCTCAGCTCACTGCAACCTCCACCTCCCGGGTTCAAGCGATTCTCCTGCCTCAGCCTCCTTAGTAGCTGGGATTACAGGCACACACCACCACACCCGGCTAATTTTTGTACTTTTAGTAGAGACAGGGTTTCACCATGTTGGCCAGGCTGGTCTCGAACTCCTGACCTCAGGTGATCCACCCGCCTTGGCCTCCCAAAGTGCTGGGATTACAGGCATGAGCCACCGCGCCCTACCATGCTTACAACACTCTCTATGGTGGCTAAATGTTTACTGAACTCTGACTATTCACTATGGGCTGGGTGTGCTCTGTGTGTCATTTGAATGGTTTCCTTAGCAGCTAACAGCAGCCCTGTAAAGCGATGTTCTCTTCTTAGCCCCCATCAGGGACTTTGCAGAAGATTTCAACATCTAAGAATTAGGGACAGGGTTCCAGCCCGGGCTTGACCCCAGAGCCTGGCTCTTCTATGGCACCACCAATGGAAAAACCCAAACTTCCCTGCAGCAGCACCACACACGTGCCAGGCTCTGCACGTGTGACCTCATGGGTCTTTGCAAAAAAAACCCTGTGCAGGCAGCGCTATCATTCCTGTTGTGCAGAGGGAGAAACTGAGGCTCACAGGGACTCACATATCCAGCTAGAGCCTTTACAGCTCTCAACCATTCCCCGTCCCTACCCTAGATGGGGAAACCAAGGTGCAACATGGGGAAAAGATGTGTCCAAGGGTCTTGGCTTGATCTTGGTGTTTGGTGACAGATGCCAGGAGGCCTGGGGACTCCCTCCTCATCTCTCAGGTAGGGACCTCCATGGGCAGCAGCAGCGAGGGGCTGGGCCAGTGGAATGGTGGGGACCTTGGTATGTTATGGGGTGAGCGTGTCTCCAGGAGCAGGTGAGCGTGCACCTGATAAGATAACTGCCCTGGCAATGTCCTTCTCTGCTGGGGCAGGTCACCTGGGAAACTCAAAGCTGTTGGGCAGCCAGAGCTCCTCCCTGCACCCACACAGCTGGTCATTCCCAGCCTGCTAGAAGAAACCTCTAAAGAAAGGTGGCGTGGGGCCGCATGCTGTCCTTGCAGTGAATTTACCCACTCACTGGGCGCCTGTCAGCTCTGAGCCATGTGTGTCAAATAGCTTGTGTCACCCCTTTGCTTACAACCCTCCAAAGCCTTCCCTTCCCACTCAGAATAAACTCCACTCCTTCCTGCAACATCTGGCCCTGGTCACCTGTCCTGCCTCCGTCACTGCTAGGTTTCCAGGGGCACTGGCCTCTCTGCTGCACTTTGCACAGACCAAGGTCATTCCTGCTTCAGGACCTTGGCACTTACAGCTCCTTCTGCCTGGGCCCCCTTCCTTAGATGTCTGCACTGGCTTTCTCACCTCCTTCAGGTCTCAGCTCAAATGTCACCTCTTCAGAGAGTCCACTCTGTAATACTGCACACTGTGTTCTGTTCCTTTACCCCACTGTATTTACACCTCTTACTCCAACCTGACACTGTGTTTTCTTTTTATTTGTTTGGTGTTCATTAGAAGGAGGACTGGGCTGGGCACTGTGACTCACATCTGTAATCCCAGCACTCTGGAAGGCTGAAGTGGACAGATCATGAGGTCAGGAGTTCGAGACCAGCCTGGTCAACATGGCGAAACCCTGTCTCTACTAAAAATACAAAAATTAACTGGATGTGGTAGTGTGTGCCTGTAATCCCAGCTACCTGGGAGGCCGAGGCAGGAGAATCACTTGAGCCTGGGAGGTGGAAGTTGCAGTGAGCCGAGATTGTGCCACTGCACTCCAGCCTGGGTGACAGAGTAAGACTCTGTCTCAAAAAAAGAGAAAAATAGATAGATAATACATGTTAGACAGATAGATGGATACATAAATGATAGATGATTTATAGATTTTTTTTTTTTTTTTGAGACAGAGTCTTTCTCTATCGCCCAGGCTGTAGTGCAGTGGCAAGATCTCGGCTCACTGCAACCTCTGTCTCCTGGATTCAAGCGATTCTTGTGCCTCAGCCTCCCAAGCAGCTGGGATTACAGGCACCCGCCACCATGTCCAACTAATTTCTGTATTTTTAGTAGAGACGGAGTTTCACCATGTTGGCCAGGATGGTTTCGAACTCCTGGTCTCAAGTGATCCACCCGCCTCGGCCTCCCAAAGTGCTGGGATTACAGGCGTGAGCCACCGCGCCTGGCCAGAATTTTTTAAATTTTTGGCTGAATCATTTGAGAGCAAGTTGGAGACAGGATCCCCTTTATCCATACTTAGGCATGTGTCTTCTATGAACAAGGACATTTTCTTACCTAATCACAGTCTAATGATCAAATTCAGGAAATTAACATTAATAAAACACTAGTAAATAATCTAGAGCAAGCTTGTCCAACCCATGGCCTGCAGGCCACACGTGGCTCAGGACTGCTTTGAATGCTGCCCAATACAAATTCATAAACTTTCTTAAAACATTATGAGATTTGTTTGCAATTTTTTTTTTTTTTTTTTTTTTTAGCTCATCAGCTATTGATAGTGTTAATGTATTTTATGTGTGACCCAGGACAATTCTTCTTCCAATGTGGCCCAGGGAAGCCAAAAGATTGGACAGCCATGATTTAGAGGATTTATTTGAATTTCCCCAGTTTTCCCACTAATGTCCTTTTCCTAGTCTGGGATCCAGTCCGGGACCACACCTCACATTTTGGCTTCCTCCATTGCGTAACAATTCCTCTGTCTTTCCTTGTCTTTCATGACCTTGGAGTTTTGGAAGAGTACGATTCAATGATTTTGTAGACTTCGCTCAGTGTGGCTTTGCTGCTGGTTCTTCGTGATTAGGTTCGGGTTGTGTGCTTTTGGCAGGATCACAGAAGGGATGTGTCCCCGCCGTCCCCTGCCCCAGAGCATCATCGTGTCAGGCCATGCTCCATTTTTGAGTCTGTAACTTGTCTAGAGCAGGGTGGACATGATGGGGAGGGGTCTCAAGAGCCTTAGGGAGTGATCAGGAAACCATTCGATGCCCTCTTTACTTTTTACTCAAAACAGTGCCACAGCCAGGGCTGGCACCCAGCTGCCCTGGTGGTTAAAGTAATTGAAAGAAATACAGCCACTGCCTGAGCCCCCAGCACTTCCCCTAAGACTCCAGACCTCCCACACCCAACCCCTTAAAGTGGATGCCTGTGCCATTCCCAAGTCCTTGTCCTTTTTTTTTTTTTTTTTGAGACGGAATCTGGCTCTGTCACCCAGGCTGAAGTGCAGTGGCACGATCTTGGCTCACTGCAACCTCCACCTCCTGGGTTCAAGCGATTCTCCTGCCTCAGCCTCCCAAGTAGCTGGGACTACAGGCGCGTACCACCATGCCCAGCTAATTTTTGTATTTTTAGTAGAGACGGGGTTTTGCCATGTTGGCCAGGCTGGTCTCCAACTCCTTGCCTCAAGTAATCCGCCCACTTCAGCCTCCCAAAATGCTGGCATAACAGGTGTGAGCCACCACGCCCAGCCACCCTTGTCCATTCTGACCGTCCCCTGCTCAGCTAGGTTCATGGGTAAATACTTTTACCTACTCCCCTAATTTTGCAGTCTTCAGATGGTACGCAAGTTGTGTGTTTTTGTGGGGAAGGTCTTTGCTTGGGCCATTTATTATTTCACTGTGTGTCTAAGCAATACTAACCCCTGTCTCTGGGAGGTGAACACAGAGGCCTTAGTCCACAGGCAAGATCTGGATAAGTTGGGAAGTGCTCCAAGTCTTTGGCACCCTGGAATGCAGCCTGGGTGGACCGCACGATGCCATTTCAGGCGGATGGACAACCCCTAGCACAACTCAGGGGCAAAGAAACTTCTCACAAGAATGTTGCAAGTGTGACACGGTCCACAGTAGTGCAAGTTTCTCTGAGCCTGGGACACACAGAACATTGGAAACTTTTTTGAGAACAATTAGTGGTCAGAATTGAAAAAAATTTTCTTTTCTTGAGAAAGAGGGGGCAGAGGACAGACTATTAAATGGATGATGGTCCAGGAGCGGTGGCTCATGCCTGTAATCCCAGCACTGGGAGGCTGAGGCGGGCATATCACTGGAGGTCAGGAGCTTGAGACTAGCCTGGCCAGCATGGTGAAACCCTGTCTCTACTAAAAATACAAAAATCTGGCCGGGCGCAGTGGCTCACGCCTGTAATCCCAGCACTTTGGGAGGCCAAGGTGGGTGGATCATGAGGTCAGGAGTTCAAGACCAGCCTGACCAACAGGGTGAAACCCCATCTCTACTAAAAATACAAAAATCAGCTGGGCATGGTGGCGCATGCCTGTAATCCCAGCTACTCAGGAGACTGAGGCAGGAGAATCGCCTGAACCTGGGAGATGGAGGTTGCAGTGAGCCAAGACTGCGCCATTGCATTCCAGCCTGGGCGACAGAGCGAGACTGAGTCTCAAAAAAAAAAAATTTGCCTAGTGCAGTGGCGGGTGCCTGTAGTCCCAGCAACTCGGGAGGCTGAGGCAGGACAATCTCTTGAATCTGGGAGGCGCGGGTTGCAGTGAGCCGAGATTGCACCACTGCACTCCAGTCTGGGCGACAGAATAAAACTCCGTCTCAAAAAAAAAAAAAAAAAAAGGTGGATGGTGAACATTACTTGGGTTTGAAGGGGAATTTGAACAATAATGTCCTAGAATTGTGGCCGTACACACTCTTAGGAACCCAGCGCCCTGTAAACCTTGATGGGATCAGACCCCTGGCTATTCCTCCTCCTTCCCATGTTCTACTTTTCCCTTTCATGCTTTGGGATCCTGCCCGCCCAGGCCTTCTGCTTTTCCAAATGATCATTTCAAAACCTCGGCACATGCAATTTCCTCTACCTGAAGTGTGCACCCTACCTCCTCCCCATGTTTAACCACTCCTCACCTTTCCTGTTAAGCACAGACAATCCTTCCTCCAGGAAGCCTTGGACTACCCACCAGGCTGGGTCAGGCACCTCCCTGGGCTCCCCATCACAGCCCCCACCTCCCTGCCTGTGCTTCCCCCATCCCAGTCCTGACGACTCTGACCCTATAATTCCTCCATCACAGCCCTGACCACTCTGGGCTGTCATGCTTTGGTGACATTTCATCTCCCCCTCCAGATCCATGAGGGCAGGACCCAGGATGTCTCAGTCACCACTGTGTGCCCTGCATTACCCGGCCCGGGCTGGCCTGGGAAGTGTTTGCCAAGTGACAGGAGTCATTGTGACTGTGACTTTGGGTACAGTGTTTGCGTCTCCCTGATAAGATAATGGGCCCAGCAATGCCCTTCACCTCCTGAGCAGGCCACCCCGCCCCCCTCGACCCTGGGAGGATGAAAGCAAGGGGCTGGCCATGAAGGGACCTTGCTTCTCCCTCCTCTCCAGGCCAGGTGCAGGGGCAGGTGGTCAGAATTGAAAAAATTGTCAAGGAGTCAAGGAGTTGGCCCCCAGCCCAGCTAAGCTGGCAGCCAGGCCCCTGCGTTCTGTCCCTCTCCCATCTTTGTGCAGATTGGAAAGGTTGGCCATCCTGGACTGGGTGCAGAGCCCTTCACTTCTTCAGGAAATTTCCAGGCTGTCCTTGCTCTGGGATCTTAAAAAATCATATTCAGGGCCGGGCGCGGTGGCTCACACCTGTAATCCCAGCACTTTGGGAGGCCAAGGTGGGCGGATCACCTGAGGTCAGGAGTTTGAGACTAGCCTGGCCAACACGGTGAAACCTCGTCTCTACTAAAAATACAAAAATTAGCCAAGCATGGTGGTGGGTGCCTGTAATCCCAGCTACTCAGGAGGCTGAGGCAGGAGAATCGCTTGAACCCAGGAGGTGGAGGTTGCAGTGAGCCGAGATCGCGCCGTGGCACTCCATCCTGGGCGACAAGGGTGAGAGTCTGTCTCAAAAAAAAAAAAAAAAAAAAAAATCATATCCGGAATCCAACCATCTCTCCCTTCTCCTCTGCCCCCACCCTGGTCCAGCCTCCATGCATTCCTGCCTGGGCTCTCCTGGCTCCTGCCTGCCCCCTGTCCCTGCCCCCACACTCAGCCACAGGAGCCTGTGAACACCTGAGTCAGGGCAGGGCCCTCCCTCAGCTCCACCTTCCTCCAGATAAAGCAGAGTCCTCACTTTGGCCCTAATGATCAGGGCCCTGCTGCCCCTGAGCTCCCCTCCTCCCCGGTCCATTTCACTCCAGGCACACCGACCTCCCTGCTGCTTCTCAGATGCCTCAAGCCCTGTGCATTTCTTGTTTCCTCTTCCTGGAATGTTCTTCCTCCAGGTAACTGCATGGCCTCCAGTGTCCCGTCATCAGCTCTTTACTCACATGTTGCCTTCCCCATGAGCCTCCTTGACTAGCCTAATTAAAATCTTAACCCGCAGTCACCCTCCAACCCTCTGCATCTCCATGACCTTCTCCGTTTCCCCCCATAGCACCTGTGACCTTCGAATAAGGCTTTCTTATTTATTGAGTTTTCTTACTGATTTTCTTATGTGTTTCCTGAAGCCCCCTGATAGAATGTGAGCTCCACGAGGGCACAGACCAGCCTGTTTTACCTGGTTTTTTGTTTGGTTGGTTGGTTGGTTGTTTTTTTTTAAACTGACATATCCCTAGTGCCTAGAGCAGCATACGGTAGGTGCTCAGTAAACTTGTATGTATGTATGTATGTATGTATGTATTTATTTATTAAAGATAAGGTCTCACCAGGCTGGAGTTCACTGGTACAGTCGTGGCTCACTGCAGCCTCAAATTCCTGGGCTCAAGCAGTCCTCCCACTTCAGTCTCCAGAGTAGCTGGGACCACTACACTCTGCTAATTTTTTTTTTTTTTTGTAAGAGACAGAGTCTTGCTATGTTGCCCAGGCTGGTCTCAGCTGGTCTCAAACTCCTGGCCTCAAGAAATCCTCCCACCTCGGGCTCCCAAAGCACTGGGATTGCAGATGTGAGCCACTGTGCCCAGCCTTCAATAAACGTTTGCTGAATGAATAAATCTCAGTGTCCCTGGGATACTCACTCAACAGCAGCAGCTGTCATAGCCACAAATACGGACACAGACACATGGTCCTGCCTTGGGATGACATTCATTGCCCTAAAAAGGTTGAACCCCAACATAAAACACAGGGATAGGCTGGGTGCAGTGGCTCATGCCTGTAATCCCAGCACTTTGGGAGGCCGAGGCAGGTGGACCACCTAAGGTCAGGAGTTCGAGACCAGCCTGGCCAACATGGTGAAACCCCGTCTCTACTAAAAATACAAAGATGAGCTGGGTGTGGTGGTGGGCACCTGTAATTCTAGCTACTCGGGAGGCTGAGGCAGGAGAATTGCTTGAACCTGGGAGGCGGAGATTGCAGTGAGCTGAGATTGCACCACTGCACTCCAGCCTGGGCGACAGAGCGAGACTCCATCTCAAAAAAAGAAAAAGCCACAGAGGGACAGAGACAGACACACACAGAAACCCTCATGATAACAGGTGACAATCTCCGAGAGCTTGCTGTGCTCATCTCTGTCCCGAGGATTTCTATGTGTGAGACCACGCATCCTCACAGTAACTTTATGGGAAAGGTACTGTCTTCATTCCTATTTTACTATGAGGAAAGTGAGGCACAAAGGGGTGAAATGACTTGCCTGGCTATCACACAGCGAGTATGTGGCAGAACCAGGATTTGACCCTAGGCAGCCTGGGTGGAGAGTTCCTCACGGATCTGTGGCTACCCAGAACCATGGTAGACACCACGTGACCAAGAGGATGCCCATGAAAACCATCCTCCATTTAATCAGTTACCAGATATTTATTGAGCATCTACTATTGCCAAGCTTTTTGTTGAGTGCTGAGATCTGAAGTGAATCACGGTCCCCACCCATGGTGCTTGCACTCTAGGAGGAGAGGCAGGTGGTGCTAAGACAAACAAATATTTGACTGCAAATTATGAGAAGTACAGGAAGGAAAAGTATGGGGGGACTTGAGGAGAGAGGCAGAGAGGAGGAACTAGAATTAGATTGGGGTATCGGAGAAGGATGTCTGAGGAAGTGACATTTGAGATGAGGCTTAAAAGATGAGGAGGCAGCCAGGAATGACATAGGTGGAGGAACAGCAGGAGGAAAGGCACTGAGGTGAGAATGGGGGTGGCGTGCCTGAAGCTGGGCAGGGAGGCTGGCCTCGAAGCTGAAATGAGGTTCGTGAGGGTGGCAGAAGCTGAGCGCAGGGGTCCATCTACATGGGGTCTTGTAGGCCAGGGTGAGCAGTGAGCATTTCATTTAAACATTTTTTTTTTTTTTTTTTTTTGAGACAGAGTTCTGCTCTGACGCCCAGGCTGTAGTGCAGTAGCGCGATCTTGGCTCACTGCAAACTCCGCCTACCAGGTTCAAGTGATTCTCCTTCTTCAGCCTCCTGAGTAGCTGGGATTACAGGCGCCCACCACCTCACCCAGCTAATTTTTGTATTTTTAGTAGAGAGAGGGTTTCCCCATGTTGAATAACCACCGCACCTGGCTAAAAAAAAAAAAAAAAAAAAAAAAAAAAAAAAAAAAAAATTTGAGACAGGGTGTCACTCTGTTGCCCAGGCTAGATTGCAATGGCACAGTCACAGCTCACTGAAGCCTCCCTAAGCTCAGGCAATCCTCCCACCTCAGCCTCCTGAGTAGCTAGGACTACAGGCACGCACCACCACACCAAGCTAATTTTTCTATTTTTTGTAGAGATGGGGTTTCACTCTGTCACCCAGGCTGGTCTTGAACTACCGGACTCAAGCAATCCTCCATCTCTCAGCTTCCCAAAGTGCTGGGATTTCAGGTGTGAGCCACCATACCTGGCCTCTCACAGGTAATTCTATGGCTCTCTATTTCTCTGCTTTAAAGCCACAGCCCAGATGTCACCTTCTAAGAGAGGCTTTTCCTGAACACATTATTATATGCATCTCCTCCCACCTCCCAACCTCTCCATTTCATTTTCTTTGTGCTGTTTATGATGGTCTGAAGTAACTTTGTTAATGTACATTTTCTTTTCTTTTTTTCTTGCTCTGTCAACCAGGCTGGAGTGCAGTGGTGCGATCTCAGCTCACTGCAACCTCCACCTCTCAGGTTCAAGCCATTCTCCTGCCTCAGCCTCCCAAGTAGCGGGACTACAGGCATACACCACCATGCCCAGCTAATTTTTGTATTTTTAGTAGAGATGGAGTTTCACCATGTTGGCCAAGCTGGTCTCGAACTCCTGACCTCAAGTGATCTGCCCACCTTGGCCTCCCAAAGTGCTGGGATTACAGGTGTGAGCCACCGTGCCTGGCCAATGTACGTTTTCTTATTTATGTTCTGGCTCCTCTCATAATAACATAATATTCTGTGAGTCAGTGGTTTTATCGGCCCTGTTCAGACTGAATCCTTAGGCCCTGACCAATGCCCAGCGCACAGAAAGTGTGCAATAATGGCTGTGGAATGAACGAATGCATGAAGCCTCCAGGATATTTATCAAGCAGCACGCAGGGAATGTAAGTGCACAGCCCACTGCTATGGCTTCAATGTATGTGTTTCTTCAAAATTCATATGGTGGGACTACCACCCCAAGGTGATGATATTAAGAGGTGAGGCTCTGGGGAGGTGATTAGGTCATGAGGGTTCTGCCTTCATGGATGGGATTAGTGCCCTTATAAAGGGCTTGAGGAGGCTGGGCGCGGTGGCTCACACCTGTAATTCCAGCACTATGGGAGGCCAAGGCGGGCAGATCATGAGGTCAGGAGTTCAAGACCAGCCTGGCCAACATGGTGAAACCCTGTCTCTACTAAAAATACAAAAAAAATAGCTGGGCATAGTGGTGCATGCCTGTAATCCCAGCTACTCGGGAGGCTAAGGCAGGAGAATTGCTTGAACAGGGACCCGGGAGGCGGATGTTGCAGTGAGCCAAGATCATGCCATTGCACTCCAGCCTGGGCAACAAGAACAAAACTCCGTCTCAAAAAATACATATAATAATAATAATAATAATAAAGAGCTTGAGGGAGTGAACTCATCCCTCTTTTTGTCTTTCCATCTCATCCCTCCACCATATAAGGAACAGCACTGGTCCCTTCCCCCTTCCTCCATGTAAGGACACAGCCACAGTGCACCATCTTTGTGAAGATGAGAACAAGCCTGCGCCAGATATTGAATTTGTTGGTGCCTTGATCTTGGACTTCCCAGTCTCTAGAACCGTGAGAAATAAATTTCTGTTGTTTATCAATTACCCAGTCTCAGGGATTTTATCATAGCAGCCCAAATGAAGACATCCACCCACACAAACACAAATACACAATCATGCAGAAGGCATTGTGTGTATTGCTCTCACAAATGCTGGTAGGACAGCCTGGCAACATAATGAGACCCCCGTCTCTACAAAAAGACCACAAAAACTAGCTGGGTATGGTGGCTGGTGCCTGTAATCCTAGCTACTTGGGAGGCTGAGACAGAAGGACTGGTTGAGCCAAGAGGTGGAGACTGCAGTGAGCTATGATGGCACCATGGTACGGCAGCCTAGGTAACAGGGCGAGACCCTGTCTCAAAAAAAAAAAAGTCCCGGTGGGCCGGGCTCGGTGGCTCACACCTGTAATCCCAGCACTTTGTGAGGCCGAGGTGGGCAGATCACCTGAGGTCAGGAGTTTGAGACCAGCCTAGCCAATATGGTGAAACCCCATCTCTACTAAAAATACAAAAATTAGCTGGGCATGGTGGCGGGCACCTGTAATCACAGCTACTCAGGAGGCTGAGGCAGGAGAATCACTGGAACCTGGGAGATGGAGGTGTCAGTGAACCGAGATTGTGCCACTGCACTCCAGCCTGGGTGACAGAGTGAGACTCCAGCTCAAAAAAAAAAAAAGTACTGGTGGAGAGACTTCCTCCATGGGATGGGGCAAGGGCAGGGCGCTGATGTCCAAATCCAAGCTCAAAGTTTCCCAGGGGAGCAAGGAGGCCTTGTGGTGCCTGGAACTATGAAGGGTACAGGGCGATTGCAAGAGGGCTTCTGGCTCATGGGTCTCCTGCTTCTGGGCTGTCTGCTGTCACAAGAACCTGCAGGATCATTAACAAGCTCAGGACGGGCCGGGCGCAGGGGCTCATGCCTGTAATCCCAGCACTTTGGGAGGCCGAGGCAGGCGGATCACGATGTCAGGAGATCGAGACCATCCTGGCTAACACAGTGAAACCCCATCTCTACTAAAAATACAAAAAAATTAGCTGGTGCGGTGGTGAGTGACTGTAGTCCCAGCTACTCCGGAGGCTGAGGCAGGAGAATGGCGTGAACCTGGGAGGCGGAGCTTGCAGTGAGCCGAGATTGCACCACTGCACTCCAGCCTGGGCAACAGAGCAAGACTCCATCTCAAAAAAAAAAACAAAAAACAAGTTCAGGACGATGGCCCTGATGCTGAAGCCCAAAGCTAGCTTGGAATTTCTCTTTGTGCTGACCTCGTTTTCCAAACGGCTCACTCTACGTGCCTATGGAGGTGAAGACAGGCTGATGGGGGTGTTTTTCTAAGAAGAGGTGAAATTGCAGAAGGGCCATCTGGAGTGAAACTGAAGGCCATGATCAGGGTTGGGGGAGGGAGGATTCGGCAGAGGAGAGGAGGAGGCAATGCAGGAAGACAGTGTGGGGCTCCTGGGCACGCCCAGGTAGGAGGGCATGCTGGGAGACCTTGGGAAGAAGTGGGGTTGGCAGGACTGTGAACAAACTGGGGACAAGTCCCAGGGCAGCAGGAAGGGTGGGTTGGAGAAGGGGTTGGGGTTGGTAACTAGAGAAGAGGGGAAGCTTCCGAGGCACCCGTGGAAAGGGGTATAAGGTGGGGCAGGGCATGTTTCACCATGGGGGATGGAGGGTCACTCCCCACCCACCAAGCAGGATGGCACAATGGCAAGTATTCCCAGCAGGAAGAAACAAAAGACGAATAAGATGCAGAGAGGCAGGCAGTCATTCACAGGAACACTTAAGGGCATTTTGTAGATGGTCATCTCCATGACTTTGACCTCTGGGCTCTGGAGGTCAGTCACACAGGCATGAACCCCAGTGAAGGGAGGGGCAGGGTCTGCAGAAGGACTGAGAAGGATCAGCAGATGCCAAGGAATGGGGACCAACAGAATCAACCCCATCAACAGGAATGTGCTGGGAACACTCAACCCACAGTGAACTTGGCCTTTGTAGTGGGAAAAGAACCCTGCAATGCCCCCACTGACCTCTATAATACGCTTGCTGACCCTATAACACCCTCAAAGTATCCCGTTGGCTGCTTTTTTTTTTTTTTTTTTTTGAGATGGAGTCTCGCTCTGTCACCCAGGCTGGAGTGCAGTGGTGTGATCTCAGCTCACAGCAACCTCCAACCTCCACCTCCCAGGTTTGGATCCTCCCACCTCAGCCTCTTGAGTAGCTGGGATTACAGGCATGCACCACCGTGCCCAGTTAATTTTTGTATTTTTAATAGAGACAGGGTTTCACCATGTTGGCTAGGCTGGTCTCAAACTCCTGACCTCAAGTAAATCACCCACCTTGGTCTCCCAAAGTGCTGGGATTACAGGCATGAGCCACCGTGCCCAACCCCTGTTGTTTTCTTCTGTCTCCCTAAACCCATCCCTGTTCTCCAGGAAGCACCACCTCTTGGTTTGCCAGTGCTTCCAGTTAGGTCTGGTCCTAGCAAGTTATTCTGAACTCCCCTTTCAGTCTAAAAAATGCTCAGTTTGGATTTTAAATCCAGTCACTCATTGCTTTAATCCAGTCACTCAATGGTGATAAGTTCTGAGAAATCCAGTCACTCAATGGCGATAAGTTCTGAGAAATGCATTGTTAGGTGATGTCATCATTGTTTGAACATCATCGCATGTACTCACACAAACCTAAATGGAGAGCCTACTGCACACCTAGGCTATATGGGATAGCCTGTTGCTCCTAGGCTACAAACCTGCACAGCACCTTACTGTACTGAATACTGTAGGCAATTTGTAACACAATGGTAAGTATTTGTGTGTCTAAACATATCTGAACATAGAAAAGGTACAGTAAAAGTACAGTATAAAAGATAAAAGTGGTATACATCTGATATGATTTGGCTGTGTCCCCACCCAAATCTCATCTTGAATTGTACCTCATCTGCCTGCATCAGTGCTGAACCACTAAGGCTTAAAACAGTGCCTGGCACTGTTACCCAATAAATGTTCATTGAATATATGAGAGTCCCATGCTACCTGGCAACGTGGACACACAGGAGATGTGAACATGTGGGCACACATACGTGCATGCAACAGATGAATCAGAAAGTGGAAAGCTCCTCATAAACTTTAATGCTCTTAAAAATGCTGATGGATGAAGGGATGGGTTACAGATTAACAGCATCTCAAGGCAGAAGAATTTTTCTTAGTACAGAACAAAATGGAGTCTCTTATGTCTACTTCTTTCTACACAGACACAGTAACAATCTGATCTCTCTTTCTTTTCCCCACATTTCCCCCTTTTCAACAAAACCGCCATCGTCATCATGGCTGTTTCTCGATGGTCGCTGTCTCTTCGGAGCTGTTGGGTACACCTGCAGAATAACAACAGACCAAACAGGCACACAAGGATTAATATGAAATTTATAATTGTAGTACTTCCGATGGTCTTAACCCAAGTGACAGGGTTAAGATTACGAGGCCATCAGCAACTCCTGCAATTGCCTCAGTTCCTGGCACCAAATTTAAATCGGCTTTTGATGTTTTGAAAATTTGTTCTTTTAATTTGGAAATGTCTAAAGTGAGATTATCTTCTCTTCCCTGTAGATGGCATCTAACCATGTCCCAGTGATGCTCAGACTCATTATAAACTTGGGGTGTAATACAAAAATCTGACGTATTCCAATCACACTGTAACTGGAAACGATGTTGTAAGCTCATGAGCCTGTCTCCCATCCAAATGACAGTTTGTCTAAGATCATTAATTTGGTTTGCCAATTTTTGATCAATATCAGATTGTGAATTCCACAATCTTGTAGAATTCTTTTGCCAATCATTAACAAAGTTTACTGACTGAACAGAAGAGTGCAATGCAACTCCTGCCACAGCAGCCGTAGCTGTGACTGCAATTAATCCCATAATCACTGTAATTAAAGTAAAAATGAATCTTTTGGATCTATTTAAAACGCCTTTTAATACTTCAGTCAAAATATGGACTGATGGTGAGGCCTCCCACGGTCGGTCCATGGACACGGATCCACACGCCTTCTCTTGCTCTCACCAGCAGAATATGGTGTTGCCAATTAAAAGTTGAATCAATGCAAGTAAACAATCTGCAGTTTTCACAGGTTATAGTTTGAGAGTCTGGTTTAATAACTATATTTCCTACAACTAGCATATAAAGGGACTTTACACAGCTTTGTAAAGGAACTGTTAGACTGGAATTTAGGTCGATAGTATAAAATGGCTTACGATCTCGTTTCTAAAGTTTGATTTCCAGACCAAATTCTAATGCGGTATGAGGCCACAGTAAGCCTCCATAATTCTGGATGTTCAGGACCAGAAACAGGACTTATTATTTTTGGTCATGGGGTAGAGATTCCTTTTTCTCCCCATTCCCAAGGGTAGAAAGACTGTAATTTTTTATGCTTATGTTCGTCTAAACTTTCTGTTAACACTATCAACAGTTGGACTCACTTGTGCACTGGGACACGACTGAGTTTGTCCTATGCAATTGTGGTAGAATTGACCTCGAGGTGCCCAATCTATAATAGTTCCAAATTCATCATTTTGTAATATCACCGCACTATTGGCCACACATTCTTCCCAAACTAAAACTTCTATATTTTTTGATCCTTTGGGAATTTCCTTGGGGCAAGGTTTCCCTTTAGATCTAAATTTTAATGATCTTTGATAAGAAAAGTCTTGTAAATAATTTACCTGTGGCCTGAGCGACATCCCGCTTACCATGTGATAAGCAAATCTACTGATGGGACTGACAGTAGGTACTTCTACCAACCAATTTTGGATTGCAGGCATTAAACATCCTGGTGCTCTCCCTGGGCAAATAGGAGGATAACGATACCCAGCGAAAATATTTATCATCATCCCTTCTTCATCAGGTTTGGCAGGGCAGTGATCATCTGTGGGGCCAGGTATCCATACACTATCATTAACATATGCTTCTATAGGATTATCCATCCATGTGACTGCCCGAATTAAGGGCAGGAAAGGCACATAGGCCCAGTAGGTATAATTAGCTGCAGCTGCTCCTGCAGGCATAGGGAGACTTACCACCATTGATACAATCATCAAAGCTGCAGGCAGCATACTCTCTGGAGTTTGTGTCACCTTTGTGTTCTCTAGACATTTTGTAGCTAACTGTGTCAGCTTCTTCAATTGTGCCCAAGTTGGCGGCTCTGCCTTCTTGGTGGATGGCAACTTCATCTGTTCTTCTGACATCACCATTCTGTTCATCTTCTGAGTCTACAGTGCTCGATTGTGGTGTCTCCGTCTCCACGGAGGTGCTTTTCTTTGCATCTCCGATGGGTTCACTGTAGAACTTCAAATGTCTAGTTGGTATCCAAACAGGAAGCTGATTTTCTCCTGGTGAAACGCAAGCAAAACCTCTCCCCCACGTTACCACCTTCCCTATTTCCCATGTCTTATTTTTATTATCTTTCCACCAAATCAGTTTTCCTTCATGTAGGCTGTTCTTTTTACCAGTAAGATGTTCTGCAGAAGTAGATTTCTATAAATGTTTAAAAAATTTAAAGTGTAGAGTGCTAGATTAAGTTGCATCTGAGGAGTGGTACATTCCTTACGGTCTCCCCCTTCTTTTTGTTTAACTAATTGAGTTTTGAGTGTTCTATTAGTTCTTTCAACTATGGCCTGTCCTTGGGAATTATAGGGAATTCCTGTTGTATGTGAAATTTTCCACTGATTTAAGAATTTTTGGAAAGCTTTACTACAATATCCTGGTCCACTGTTAGTTTTGATTTTTTCTGGAACTCCCGTTACAGCAAAACAAGATAATAAATGTTTTTTAACATGGGAAGTACTTTCTCCTGTCTGGCAAGTTGCCCATATGAAATGTGAATAAGTATCAACTGTTAAATGAACATATGATAATCTTCCAGATGAAGGTACATGCATGACATCCATTTGCCATAATGCATTAGGACACAGACCTCTGGGATTAACTCCTGCCTCTTGAGTGGGCAGGTGTAGGACTTGACACTGGGTGCAATGTTGTACAATATCTTTTGCCTGTTTCCATGTGACGTCAAATTTGTTTTTTAATCCTGCTGCGTTTACATGAGTCAAAGCATGAAGTTCATGTGCTTTTATGAATGTAGATGATACCAGTAAGTCAGCTTGTTCATTTGCTTTAGTCAAAGGCCCTGGTAAATTAGTGTGTGCTCGAATATGAGTAATATAAAATGGGAAATTTCTTTTTCTTACAGTTTGTTGTAATAAATTGAATAGCGGTTTAACTGATCATCCATGCTATATTTGATTAGAGCTGTCTCAACATCCCTTGTAGCCTGTACTACATATGCAGAATCTGATACAATATTGATAGGTTGATCAAAATCTTGTAACACTGTAATGACTGCAACCAACTCTGCTCTTTGAGTCGATTGATATTGAGTTTTGATTACTCGCTCATCAGATCCCAGAAAAGGTGTTGGTTGATATAGACAGCAGGACGGTGGCCATGGAAGTCAGAATCCGCTAAGGAGTGTGTAACAACTCACCTGCCGAATCAACTAGCCCTGAAAATGGATGGCACTGGAGCGTCAGGCCCATACCCAGCCATCACCGGCAGTCGATGGAATGCGAGTGCCTTAGAGGTCTTGGGGCCAAAACGATCTCAACATATTCTCAAACTTTAAATGGGTAAGAAGCCCGGCTAGCTCAGTCGGTAGAGCATGGGACTCTTAATCTCAGGGTTGTGGGTTCGTGCCTCATGCTGGGCACCAGATGAAGAGGTGGGTTGCCCCTAAAAAGGATACCCTATTCCTTCTCTTTCTTGATTTCTTTTAGTCTCAATTGGGACTTTAATGCCATTTTCATGTTTTCCTAGTCCCTTTCCTGGTATATATCCCATCTTAGTCATGATTTTTTGACTTGTGGGGCTATATAATGGAGCAGGCATAGTGATTTCCGCACCCCATTGTTGTAATAAATCTCGACCCCACAGATTAAGAGGAATCGAAGTAATCATTGGCTGAACAGTACTTTCTTGATTATCTGGCCCTAAAGAATGTAAAATCTTAGTACTTTGATACACTTCTGAGGCTGTGCCTACGCCAACAAGTCCTGTAACAGCCTTTTGTTTAGGCCAATTTTTTGGTCACTGATTTAAAGCAATGATAGAAACATCTGCTCCAGTGTCTACTAACCCTTCAAACTGTTTTCCTTGAATAATGGCCTTACACACAGGTCTGTTTTCTGAGAACTGACTTGCCCAATATGCAGACTTTCCTATCGGATCAGTGCTTCCAAACCCTCCTATTCTTTTTATCTTACTATTTTCAACCTTAATATAAGGCAGGAGTAATAATTGAGCAATCCTGTCTCCTGGACAGGAGGGGGGACTTCCTCCAGCGCAGGCAGTTACTGATATCCTAGTTCAAATGCTCCAGGGGGAACAGTCCATTACTCACTGAGGGAGGCAGGCTTTCATATTTTCTGTTTCAAGCTTTTGATCACAATGGAGCAAATGATCACAATGCAGCCCACCAGGATGCTGGTGATGCAGAAGCCCAAAAGTAGTCTGGAATTGATCTGTGCTTTTCTCTGATTCCCAAGGAAGTTGGCTTCCTGGGTCTGTGGGGGTAAAGGCAAGCTGGTGTGAATGTTTCCAAGATGCGGAGGGGGAAGAAAATCCCTGGGGAGAGGTGAAGAGGACAAGATCAGGATGGTGGCATGACGGAGGTCAGGGCAGGGCTCAGTCTCCCAGGGGAAAAAGGAAGAAACCAGGGAGCCAGGATGAGGGAGTAGATCTAGGCAGAATACAGAGGGAGGAGCAGAGAGGTGGCCCTGGAGAGGTGCAAGGGCAAGCAGATGGTGAAGAGGGAGGAGGCAAACCCCCGAGAAACACGAAGAGGTCCCTGGGGAGAAGCAGGGCATCGGCGGGAAAGAGAAAAAAGATCTGGGGACAAAGAGAGTTTGTGGTAGCTGGGTGGTGCCCACCCTGAGGAAGAACACCAGAGCGGGGATTGCCAGCAGGATGCAGAAGAAGGATACGATGGCGAGCAGTAAATAATCTCTTTCTGGAGGACGCAAGGGCATCAGGGTGACTGGTTGCATTGGGGCAAGCAGCTGCACCGGGATGAAGGGCTGCATGGGGATGAGCGGCTGCATTGGGGTGACCAGGGACTTCAAGTCCCTGGGGCTCATTGCAGTAGCCATGGGCCTTGGCCTGAGGAGGAGATGCTGGGTGAGTGGAATCTGCAGACAGGGGTCGTGGGGTCTGGGAAGGGGACATCTGAGGCCCCAAGCAATTGAGACCACCCAAACCAATCCCTCTGGCTAGAAAGGTACTGAAAGTTGACACTGCCCCAAGCCAGGAGACAGCGCCCCAAGCCAGAACCCACCACAGCCCTGTGCTCCTGTAGAGTAGCCTTGCTGGCTCTGGAACACCCAAGCCACCCTCCTCTAGCCTCTCACAACCCCCTCCTTGCTCCCCTCTGGCTGTTGCACTTTCCTCCTCTAAACTCTCCCTACTCCTCCTTGCCCCCCAAACTCACACACCCCCACTGTTTTCTCGACCTCCCAAAGTGCTGGAATTACAGGCGTGAGCCACCATGCCCAGCCTATTTATTTATTTTTTGTAGAGGTCTCACTATGTTGCCCAGTCTGGTCTTGAACTCCTGGCCTCAAGCAATCCTCCTGCGTCGGCCTCCCAAAATGTTGGGATTACAGGCTTGAATCACTGTGCCCAGCCACTCCTCCTTTTTGTTGTTGTTGCCAGTTTGAACGCCTGATGGGTTCAATATATAGTGTGTGGATCTCACATCCAGATTGAATATAAGTGTAATGGGCAGATTTATCACTATTAGGAGGCTACTGTACATTAGGCCCAGGCTGGCCCCTGAGGGCCACATGGTAACTAAGGCAGACAAGACCATAACTCAGATAGAATAATAGTCTCCAATCCCATCCAGGTTGCTGTGAATGCCATTAATTCATTCCTTTTTATGGCTGAGTAGTATTCCATCATATATATATAATATATATATTATATATATATCACAGTTTCTTTATCCACTCATTGATTGATGGGCATCTGGCTTGGCTCCACATTTTTGCAATTGCAAATTGTGCTGCTATAAACATGTGTGTACATTTGTGCTGCTATAAACATGTGTGTACAAGTATCTTTTTCATATAATGACTTCTTTTCCTTTGAGTAGATACCCAGCAGTGGGATTGCTGGATCAAATGGTAGTTCTACTTTTAGTTCTTTAAGGAATCTCTACACTGTTTTCCATAGTTGTACTAGTTTACATTCCCACCAGCAATCAGGGAAATGCAAATCAAAACCACAATGCGATACCACCTTATTCCTGCAAGAATGGCCATAATCAAAAAATCAAAAAATAATAGATATTGGCATGGATGGAGTGAACAGGGAACATTGTCCTTGAATTTTAACTCCAGTCTGGCTCCTTCGCTGTTTTTCTGGCGGGGCTCTTACCACATTTCCCACGGCCATTGGCTGTGTGCTCCTGCATACTTGGATGCTCCTCTCCTGCCTGGGCTCCACCAGGACCCCTGAGATCCAGGAGCCATGGCTTTTGGGGGCTGGTAGAGAAGAAACAGGGAGCTATAAGAAGGCCAATGGCAGAAACCAAAAGAGTTTCAAGAAAGCAAGAAAGAGAAACCAGCTCTGAACGCAGCAAAAGGAACAATGGGAAAAACTAAAATAGTTTCATGTAACCTAAAAACAGACATTGAGTCTTCGAATCAAATTGAAAGCACTTGCTAGCGTCAGAGGCATGTGAACCAGAGCAACTCCATCTTGAATGGGGCTGAGTAAAATGAGGCTGACATCTACTGGGCTGCGTTCCCAGACGGTTAAGGCATTCTAAGTCACACGATGAGATAGGAGGTTGGCACAAAATACAGATCATAAAGACCTTGCTGATAAAACAGTTTACATTAAAGAAGCCAGCTAAAACCCACCAAAAACAAAGTAGCGATGAGAGTATCCTCTGGTCATCCCCACTGCTCATTATACACTAATTAGAATGCATTAGCATGCTAAGAGACACTCCCACCAGCGCCGTGACAGCTTACAAATGCCATGGCAACATCAGGAAGTTACCCTATATGGTCTAAAAAGAGAAGACATGAGGCCGGGCACGGTGGCTCACGCCTGTAATCCCAGCACTTTGAGAGGCCAAGGCGGGCAGATCACGAGGTCAGGAGATTGAGACCATCCTGGCTAACACAGTGAAACCCTGTCTCTACTAAAAATACAAAAAAAAGTAGCTGGGCATGGTGGCAGGCCCCTGTAGTCCCAGCTACTCGGGAGGCTGAGGCAGGAGAATGGTGTGAACCCGGGAGGCAGAGCTTGCAGTGAGCCGAGATCGCGCCACTGCACTCCAGCCTGGGTGACAAAGCGAGACTCTGTCTCAAAAAAAAAAAATGAGAAGACATGAATAACCCACCCCTTGTTTAGCATACCATCAAGAAATAACCATAAAAATGGGCAACCAACAGCCCTCAGGACTGCTCTATGGAGCAGCCATTCTTTTGTTCCTTTACTTTCCTAAAAAACTTGCTTTTGCTTTGCACTGTGGACTCGTCCTAAATTCTTTCTTGCACAAGATCCAAGAACCCTCTCTTGGGGTCTGGATCAAGACCCCTTTCCTGTAACACTAGGAATTATTTATAGGTATGCACAATAAATCTACACATATTATTATCAAAATTGTTAATTCCAAGGATAAGGACAAAATTTCATAAGCTTGTGAACTGAACAAACAAGGTTATTTATATGGAGAGAGAATTAAACTATAGACGATTAAGAGAAATGCAAGGAATTTAATAACACAGTAGACATTTTAAATGATTAAAGAAGGGGGAAAATGAATACAGCCTGAGCACGAGTGTCTATAGTACTATCAGGAAAATTAGACTCTAAGACAAAAACTGTTACTTGAGATAATCAGAATATTTTATAATGCTAAACAGTCAATTCATTGGGAAGATATAACAACTAGAAACAAATACGCACCCGGCCCCAAAATACACGAAGCAAAAACTGACAGAATTAAAGACAGGACCAGCCAAACAACAATAATAGTTGGAGACTTCCATATTCCTCTCTCATTAATGGATAAAACAACTAGACAGAAAATCTACAAGCAGACAGAAGACTTAACACTATAAACCAGTTAAAGCTAATTGACCTCTATAGAATGCCCCACCCAACAGCAATACAATATACATTGTTCATGAACACACATGGAACATTCTCCAAGATAGACAGTGTGCCTGGCCATAAAACTAGTATCAGGCCAGGCGTGGTGGCTCACTCCTGTAATCCCAGCACTTCGAGAGGCCGAGGTGGGCAGATCACCTGAGGTTGGGAGTTCAAGACCAGCCTGACCAACATGGTGAACCCCGTCTCTACTAAAAATACAAAATTAGCTGGGCGTGGTGGCGCATGCCTGTAATCCCAGCTACTCGGGAGGCTGAGGCAGGAGAATCTCTTAAACCCGGGAGGCGGAGGTTGCAGTGAGCCAAGATTGTGCCACTGCACTCCAGCCTAGGCAACAGAGCGAGACTCCATCTCGAAAATTTAAAAATAAATAAATCAATAAAGGGGAATATCACGAGCAACGTATGGCAACAAATTAGACAGCTTAGATGACAGGTAAAAATTCTTAGAAAGACGAATTACCAGAACCAACTCAAGAAGAAATAGAAAATCTGAATAGATGTATAACAAATAAAAAGAGATTTGTAATTTAAAATACTCCCGCAAAGAAAAGCTCAGGCCTAGATGGTTTCATTGGTGAATTTCACAAAACATTAAAGCATAAATAATATTAATTCTTCACAATCTGCTCCAAAATATGGAGAAAGGGAGCGCACTTTCCCAGCTTATTATATGAGGTCAGTATTACCCTAATATCAAAGCCAGACAGTGGCATCTCAAGACAACTAGAGACCAATCTCTTTCATAAATATGATATAAAAGTCATTAGTAAAATATCAGTAAGCCCAATACAGCAATATATAAAAAGGATTATACACCATCATCAAGTGGGATTTACCCCAGAAATGCAAGATTGGTTTAACTTCTGAAAATAAATTAATGTAACACACCATAGTAAAAGAATAAATTTTATTCATTTATTTTAAAGATGGGGTCTCACTCTGTCACCCAGGTGAGATCGCAGCTCACTGCAGCCTCAAACTCCTGGGCTCAAGCAATCCTCCTGCCTTGGCCTCCCAGAGTGTTGGGATTACAGATGTGAGCCGTTGCACCCGCCCCTGTAAAAGAAGACACTTTTTTTTTTTTTTTTTTTTTGAGCTGGAGTCTCACTCTGTCACCCAGGCTGGAGTGAAAGACTAATTTCCGGGCGGGCGCGGTGGCTCACGCCTGTAATCCCAGCACTTTGGGAGGCCGAGGCAGGCAGATCACGAGGTCAGGAGATCAAGACCATCCTGGCTAACACGGTGAAACCCCGTCTCTACTAAAAAATACAAAAAAATCAGCCAGGCATGGTGGCAGGTGCCTGTAGTCCCAGCTACTCGGGAGGCTGAGGCAGGAGAATGGCGTGAACCCAGGAGGCGGAGCTTGCAGTGAGCCGAGATCACGCCACTGCACTCCAGCCTGGGCGACAGAGCAAGACTCTGTCTCAAAAAAAGAAAAAGAAAAGAAAAGAAAGACTAAATTCTTTCTGGCTAAGATAGGGAACCAAACAAGAATGTTCATTCTCAACACTTCTATTCAACAGTATAGTGGAGGTCCTAGCCAGTACAATTAGTCAATAAAAAGAAATAAAAGGCATCCGGGTTGGAAAGGAAGAAGAAAAAACTGTTTTGATCCACCGTTGACTTAAATTTGCCTGTAGAAAATTCTAATGAATCCACAAATAACTACTAGAAGAAATGAGTCCAGCAATGTTGCACAAGATCAATATCCAAAAATCAATTGTATGTCAATAAGCTAGCAATGAACAATCAAAAAATGAAATTAATAAAATGAATTCACTCCCAATAGGATCAAAAAGAATAATAAATTCGGGCTAGGCGCGGTGACTTATGCCTGTAATCCCAGCACTTTGTTAGGCCGAGGCAGGCAGATCATCTGAAGTCAGGACTTCAAGACGAGTTTGGGCAACATGGTGAAACCCTGTCTCTACTAAAAAAAATACAAAAATCAGCTGGGCATGGTGGCGGGTGCCTGTAATCCCAGCTACTTGGGAGGATGAGGCAGGAGAATTGCTTGAACCTGGGAAGTGAAGGTTGCAGTGAGCCACGATCGCACCACTGCACTCCAGCTTGGTAACAGAGAGAGACTCCATCTCAAAAAAAAAAGAAGAAATTCAATTTAAAAAAGGAATAAATTTAACAAAAATACAAGAGTTGTACAATAAAAACTATAAATCTTGGCTGGGCTTGGTGGCTCACGTCTGTAATCCTAGCACTTTGGGAGGCCGAGGTGGGCGGATCATGAGGTCAGGAGATCGAGAACATCCTGGCTAACACGGTGAAACCCCGTCTCTACTAAAAATACAAAAAAATTAGCCGGGCGCGGTGGCAGGTGCCTGTAGTCCCAGCTACTCGGGAGGCTGAGACAGGAGGATGGCATGAACCTGGGAGGCAGAGCTTGCAGTGAGCTGAGATAGCGCCACTGCACTCCAGCCTGGGCGACAGAGCGAGACTCTGCCTCAAAAAAACAAACAAACAAGCAAACAAACAAACTATAAATCATTCCTTTAAAAATTTAAAGATCTAAATAAATGGAGTGGCATCCTATGTTCATGGTTTGGAAAACTCAATATTAGCAAAATGGCAGTACTCCCCTAATTGACCTAAAGAGTCAATGCAATCTTTATCGAAACCTCAACTGGCTTGTTTTTTTGCAGAATTTGACAAGTTGATCCTAAAAGTCATGTGGAAATGAAAAGGATGCAGAATAACCTAGCAATGTTGAAAAAGTAAAATAAAGTTGGAGGACTTCCAATTACCAATTTCAAAATTTATTCCTGATTACAAAGCTATAGGAATAAAGACAGTGTGGTACCGGCATAAGGATGGACATATAGCTCAATGAAGCAAAATTGAGAGTCCAGAAATAACTTTCATATTTATGGTCAAGTGATTTTTGACAAAAGTGGCAAAACCATTCAATGTGAAAAGGAGATCCAACAAATGGTGCTAGGACAATTGGATCTCTCTTTTTTTTTTTTTTTTTTTGAGATGGAGCCTCACTCTGTCACCCAGGCTGGAGTGCAGTGGCATGATCAGAGCTCACTGCAACCTCTGCCTCCCGGGCTCAAGCGATTCTCCTGCCTCAGCATCCCAAGTAGCTTGGGGCTACAGGTACCCACCACCACGCCCGGCTAATTTTTGTATTTTTAGTAGAGACAGGTTTCACCATGTTGGCCAGGCCAATCTTGAACTCCTGGCCATTATTTTCAAATGATTCTCACATGCTCTGAACCCCACTCATTCATCATTATTATCTTTTTTTTTTCTTGAGACAAGGTCTCCCTCGTGTCCAGGCTGGAGTGGAGGGGTGCGACCATGACTCACCACAGCCTCAAATTCCTGAGCAAAAGCAAACCTCCCATCACACCCTCCCAAGCAGCTGAGAATACAGAAGCCTGCCCTCAGAGCCAGATATATATATATCTGGCTAAAATACATACATATATATATTTTTTTCTAGAGACATGGTCCCACTGTATTGATTGGGCTAGGTTTCAAACTCCTGGTCTCATGCGATCCTCTCCCCTCAGCCATTATCACCTTATAGAGTGCACATTTTGTGCCACGCACTGTTCAATACCACTTACATACATTAATTTAATCCTCACAATGAAATGAGAGAGAAATAACTATTATTCCCATTTTAAAGATGAGAAAACTGATACACAGAGAGGTTTTGATTGCACGAGGTGATATTGCTAGTTAGTGGCATGGTGGGGATCCAAACCTAGGTAGTCTAGTTCCAAGGTGTGTTTATTCAGCCCATGTTTACTGAGCACCTACTACTATGTGTTGGGCTCTGCTCTAGGTGTTAGAGCTATAGACAGTACAAATGAACTACCTCGCCCCCATTAAGACATCTCTCCTGGCTGGGCATGGTGGCTCATTCCTGTAATCCTAGCACTTTGGGAGGCCAAGGTGGGTGGATCACTTGAGGTGAGGAGTTCGACACCAGCCTGGCCAATGTGGTGAAACCCCATGTCTACTAAAAATACAAAAATAAGCCAGGCATGGTGGTGGGCACCTGTAATCCCAGCTACTCGGGAGGCTCAGGCAGGAAAATCACTTAGAACCTGGGAGGTGGAGGTTTCAGTGAGCCAAGATTGCACCATTGCACTCCACCCTGGGCAACAAGAGCAAAACTCCATCTCAAAAAAAAAAAGACATCTCTCCCATATCTCTCTCTTATTGAGACATGGTCTCTCTCACCTTTCCCACCAAAAATTAAAAAAAAAAAAAAACAAAACCCTTTCATCACTCAGCCCCCTCAAGTTATGAATCTGGTTTTCGGTTTTTAATTCCAGAGACAAAAAAGGGGGCAGAACATAGATCCATGCTACCATCTTGACAGAGTCTCCATTTCAGTTCCATATGCTCAAGTCCCTCCTATCTTTAAAACAAACAAGCAAAATCATCATTCTCACCCTTTTGCATCTACCCTAGTCCTGTCTTTCCTGGCTCTTCATAGGCAAACTTTTTTTTTTTTTGAGACGGAGTCTCACTCTGTCACCCAGGCTGGAGTGCAGTGGCACAGTCTTGGTTCACTGCAAACTCCACCTCCCGGGTTCAAGCAATTTTCTGCCTCAGCTTCCCAAGTAGCTGGGATTACAGGCACCTGCCACCACATCTGGCTAAATTTTGTATTTTCAGTAGAGTCGGGGTTTCACCATCTTGGCCAGGCGTGTCTTGAACTCCTGACCTCGTGATCCACCCACCTTGGCCTCCCAAAGTGCTGGGATTACAGGCATGAGCCACCGCACCCAGCCATAGGCAAAATTCTTGAAGCAAATATGTACACTGTCTCCAATTCCACACCTCACACTCAATCCATGGCTCTCTGAAACCAGGTATTGGCTTACAACATTCCAGAAACTGGAACCCATGTTCTTCTCAGCTGTGGCACTGCTCCCCTTACTCTTTCGCCTCCAAGCTCTTGGAAGAAATATCTACATTGTCTATACTACCCCTTTCTTGCTCACTGCCTGGATCTCTGCAGTATGGCCACTGCTTCTGCTGATCCTCTGATACTGCCCTTACCAAAGGAGCTAATTCATTCCCGCCTTCAGAGCTGGAGTACATGTCTCAGGGCTTGACACACTTGTCCATGTACTCGTTTCTAAGCTTGTCTTAGTTTGTTTGTTCCACCATCCAAGGGACTTGCCAGCAACCAATACACATGCTTCATCTCACCCAACCTTCACTTCTGTCTTCCCCCACCTCGGCACCCCATGTTCTGTTGTCCTGGAACATCCACTTGGTCCTTTGAAAGGCTCTGAATCAATTTCCTCCATGAAGAATATCCTGACTTCTGGATTGCATGTGTTGTCACTGTTCTTCTAACTACTTCTAGGTCCAGGACTGGTCTTACATACACAGGTTGTGTCTTGGACAAGCCATACTGAGGTCTACACTTGTGGACTGCACAGTGTCACCTCCCACCCACCCCCAGCTTCCTGAAAAGTGGCTCCTCAAACCCTCTACTCCCCTAGAACCACCAGCTAAATGAAGCATCAGCTAAAACCCCACAGTATTAGCATTCATTAAAAGCTCCTACCTGAATCAGCAATTACTATGGTATTTGAAAATGTTTTCTAATGATGCATAACAAATTCCCCACAGGTATTAACTCACAGTTCTGTAGGTCAGAATGGTTGCTTCTCTGCTCAGAATCTACCAAAGCTAAAATTAAGGTGTCAGCTGGGCTGGGTTCTCATGTGGCGCTCAGGATCCTCTTCCAAATGAATGTGATTACAGCAGGATTCACATCCTTGCTGTTGTAGTACTAAGGACCCCGTTTCCTTGCTGGCTGTCAGCTGGGAGCCATTCTCAGCCAGAGGCTGCCTGGATTCCTCCCTGCGTGGCCCCGGTGACATCTTCATGCCAGCAATGGAGACCTTTGCTTGCCTCCAATCCTCTCACACCTGAAACCTCTTTTGCCAGGAAGACTCAGTCCCTTTCAAGAACTCACCTCATTAGGTGAGGCCCCCAGAGGACATTCTCCCTAACTTAAAGTTAACTGATTTCAGACCCTACCTACGTCTGCAAGACGCCTTCCCAGCAGCATACAGACTAGTACTTGACTGAGTGACTGGAGAAGGAGTGTGTACACCAGGGAGCAGGAATCTTGGGGTCATCTCAGAGTTCTGCCTACCACATTGGGGATTTCCTGTTCCATCGTTCCATTAGGTTGTGTTCTACTTTAAGAAAGATCTTCCCCCTTTTCCCCTTCTTTCTCTATTCTTTCCTTTTTTCTTCCTGTCAGCATAAACCAAGGAATTCTTTTTTTTTTTTTTTTTAATCTTTTTTTCTTGAGATGGAGTCTCACTCTGTCACCCAGGCTGGAGTGTACGGTGTGATCTCGAATCACTGCAACCTCCGCCTCCCGGGTTCAAACGATTCTCCTGCCTCAGCCTCCCTAGTAGCTGGGATTACGGGCGCCCGCCACCACACCCGGTTAATTTTTGTATTTTTAGTAGAGACAGGGTTTCACCACGTTGGTCAGGCTAGTCTCGAACTCCTGACCGCAGGTAATCCGCCCGCCTTGGCCTCCCAAAGTGTTGGGATTACAGGCATGAGCCACTGCGCCCAGCCGGAATTCACTTTTAATTCAAGACTTTACAATCCACTTCTGACACTACTCATTTTCCTTCCCTCAGTAAATCTCTTACTCTTACTGGGCGTGTCTAGTTTCTCTCTTTCGCAACTCCTGGGAAACCCTCCTGACATCGCCCATCCGCGCAGCCTGCAGAGAGAGATCAGTGGGAGGAGGAGGAGCCAAGAGCCACCACTTAGGCTTCCAACCAATCCCTACCAGGGTGGGCGGAGCCCACTTCCTGATTGGCTGCACTCTCTGCGTCTTGGTGTGGGCAAGAACGGCGGGGCCACGCCCCCTAACTAGGCAGCCAATCAGGACGTGGGCTGCTGGTTTCTCCATTGTGAAGCTTCAGCGTTTGATGGTTTGTGTCCTGGGAGTCTGGTTAGTACCAGGGGAAGCCTAGTGGGTCTGGCGCTCCGTTTTCAAGACACTCGGAGTCCGTATTTGTCTGAGGGGAAAGGTCATGGACCTGAAACCACCTCCTGCCACCCAGCCTGCTCCCAACGCGCTAGCTACCCCAGGCGCCTCCCCTACCACAGATGATCCAGATGCTTCAGCTGCCCCAGGTTCTCCCACTACCACAGGTGGTCCAGGTGCCCCAGCTGAGGTGCCCAAAGAGCCGCAACAGCCTACACAGACACCAGAGGAATTAGCATTTTACGCCCCAAACCACCTATGTTTGACCATCTTTGGTATACTTTTATTCCCTCCATTGGGATTGGCAGCTTTGTACTTCTCTCACCAGGTAAAATAATGCCCAAGTCATAGCCCTTGTCCTTTTTTTTTTTTTTTTCTTTTTGAGACCCAGTCTCAGTCTGTCCCCAGGCTGGAGTGCAGTGGTGCAATCTCGGCTCACTGCAATCTCTGCCTTCCCGGTTCCAGCGATTCTCCTGCCTCAGCCTCCTGAGTAGCTGGGATTACAGACATGGGCCACAGCGCCCGGCTCATTTTTGTATTTTTAGTAGAGACGGGGTTTCACCATGCTGGCCAGGCTGGTCTCGAGCTCCTGACCTTGTGATCCGCCCGCCTTGGCCTCCCAAAGTGCTGGCATTACAGGCGTGAGCCACTGCGCCCAGCCTACCGTGTCCTCCATTTGGCCCCTGCATCTGCTCCGTCCTGAGACCTGCATAGGGGCTTTCCCTCAGTGACTGCGGGTCTCCAACCGTTCTCCCCAGGGTCCCTGGATACAGAAACCCACATCTATGCTTCCGCCCCTACAGACTATGAAGGCCAACCAGAACAGCAAATGGGAAGAGGCTTACATCAACTCAGGCCGAACTGGTTGGTTTGGTGCATTCGCGGTAATGATCGGCTTAGGCATCATTTATGGCTTGGTCCTATATTAATGAAGGCTAGGCATAGCAACCCAGGGGTCCGCTCCCCAACCGAGCCACTCACCAAAACACTAACCAGCCAAGTCAGCCATCAGGCAAGAAATTCAACCGCTGAGACATCTAGCCAAGAAATCCTCCAACCAAGGAACTCAACATTCAAGAAACCCACCAACCCGGGAACACCCAGACCATCTGCCTGTGCTACTTCAACTCACTCAGCTCCAGAGCTGTCTTCATCCACCCTAGGGGCCCACACTTCATGCCCTAGATCCCTTTAGCTCCTTGAACTGGGCTGTTCTTTCAGAGGAATCTTTAAACCAAAAAACTGGAATAGAATGTTTTGGTTTCCTGTGGTGTGTGTGTATGTGTGTGTGTCAACATGCCCATGATTGTTTTCTGGGTCGGTGGTCAGTATCTGTCTTTCCCTGGAGCTGTTTCCTAGACTGTGAAAATCAGAATGTCCCAATGGGGGAGCCCACAGACATAGAAATCAGGCAGATGTGAGTTAAAAACTTACCTCTGACACTGAAAAACTGTATAGCCCTGAACAGATACTTTTCTTTAGCATAGTTCCTTTGTCTCTAAAGCAGGCATAATTGCCAATGTGGGGATGATATTTAGAAATCTGAACTGATGTTTATTCTCTAGGAGTCTTCTCATTTGAGCTGGGATTGGAGATGTCTAGTGTCTCAGAGCAGCAATAAGAAAACAGAAACCTCTTCCAGCTTCTGACATCCAAATGTCAAGCTCTTAGGGGAAGAATGGAAAGTCCTCAAGAAATGCAAATAGCTTTGGCAGAATAGCTGATGAAGACCACCTCTCCCCCCTCCAGAAAGGCATTGGTTCCCCATTCATGGAAAAGGGAATGTGGAGAGAGATTAGATAATAATACATCCATAAGGTTCCTGGAACCTGCATCTGAGGAAGAGGGGGGTCAGAGACCCCAGCTGTTATCTGTAATCCCTCCTCACAGATAAGGCCTAGAAAGGCTCCAAGTTCTCAAAGAAGATGTGCTACATGGTGTAGACATTTACAAAGAAATGACCTCAGACGGCCAAGGAGGATACCCCATGGCCCAGCCTAGTGAGAAGAAGGTGGGTTCCATAGGAATCCCAAGTGCCAGGTGGAGAGAGAACTATAGAGGAAAACTAGGGATAAGCAGGGAGCCATCCTGCATGAATCAAAACAGAGATCTAGACTGACACCATGGGCCACAGACACCCAGGGGCTGCCTCTGATGCCCAAGCTTCATGGACAACCCCAATTTCAGAACCAGATTAATATTTAGCACAATATTTAGCGGAACTAAGTTCCCACCACCATGGAGAATGGGGATTCTCAGTAGAAAGTCAATGGAGCTGCTGGGGAAGAGACTGCTCACTGTCCCCCAGAGCCCATCGCCTCTTTGTCCTGGGAACATTGCCTGGCCACATCTCAGAGGTTCCCCTCTGTAGCCATGAAATGTGCTTTGGTCCTGTGGAATGTGAGCAGAACTGACATGTACCACAAACAAACCTGGCTTTTCAATGTCTCCTGGGACACTCCTCTAAACTCCTCCCCTGGCCAACAGGGCAAGTGATACCCATGTGATGATTTAGAAGGCCACATGTTGTAGACGTGGCAAAGCCCCCATTAGCCTGGGTCCCTGAATCATTCTAGGAACAGTCTCCCTTCCCCTAACTGCCTCATGTGGTCAAGCAGAAAATAGACTACCATGTTGACAAATGACATGCTTGGCCTGTTTCCACAGCCCAATCCACCCGAACCAGTAGAGAAGCAGGAGAATAGAGTTCTATTTCTTACACATCTGGGATTACAGCTTCAAGTTCATACCCAACAGAGACATCCATCTTGTTGGGTGGTTTATAGGAAATAATAATAGAAGGAAACAACAAAGGCCCTAGTCCACCTTAATTGTAATTGTTGTGATGCTGAGTTTGTCTCCTCTGTGGGCTTGAGTGTCTGGGCAGATCCCATGTGTTTGTGGGACAATGCTCTGGGTTATGGGGATGCCTGCAGATGGGATGATGCCTAATTGTCTGTCATGTTAGTGGATCTAGAGGGTTAGCCATCCCTGTCCCTCTCCAGATCCAGCCCAGGCTGGGCCTGTCACATTCAGCTGCAAAGCCATGTCAGGTTAGGATGGCCCATGTCAACATCAGCAGGCAGACCCAAGTGTCACCTTCTGCTACAGGCCTTGGAAAGCCAGCCAGCCTCCTCTACTTCAGCTCCCAGATTTCATCCAACCTGAATTTCACTCTCGGGCATCCAATTGGTATTTAGCACCAGGTAAACACAAAACAAGGCCAGGCACAGTGGCTCGTGCCTGTAATTTCAATGCTTTGGGAGGCTGAGAGAGGAGGATGGCTTGAGCCCAGGAGTTTGAGACCAGCCTGAGCAGCAAGTCGATAGCTCTTTTCTACAAAATTTTTCAAAATTAGCCAGGCATGGTGGCACACGCCTGTAGTCTCAGTTACTCAGGAGGGTGAGGTGGGAGGATCACTTGAGCCCAGGATTTTGAGGCTGCAGTGAGTCATGGTGATGCTACTGCACTTCAGCCTGGGGGACACAGCTAGACTTTGTCTCCAAAATAAATAAATGTAAAAAATAAGGCCGGGCACAGTGGCTCACACCTGTAATCCTAGCACTTTGGGAGACCGAGGCGGGAGGACCACCTGAGGCCAGGAGTTTGAGACCAGCCTGGCCAACATGGTGAAACCCTGTCTCTATAAAAATACAAAAACTAGCTGCTGTGGTGGTGCGTGCCTGTAATCCCAGCTACTTGGGAGGCTGAGGCAGGATAATCTCTTGAACCTGGGGGTGGAGGTTGCAGTGAGCAGAGATTGCACCACTTCACTCCAGCCTGGGCGAAAGAGTGAGACTCCACCTCAAAAAAAAAAATCTTATCTGACTTTGATTGCATTACAATCAATTTAGTTATCAGTTTTGGGAGATTTAGCATCTTTATGATAAGCCTTCCTATTCATAAATATGATATATCAAATAGGACTTGTACATCTTTAGCTTTATTTTATGTATTATAAGCAGTCCTTTTTTCCATTACATAATCTAAATTATTATTGGGGTAGAAGAAAGGTACTGAGTTTCCAATGTTGATATCTTGTGTGGCAAACTTACTGAACTTTCTTGGTGTAATAATTCATAATTTTACACACTTAGATTGTCAATGCTAAATTTGAATTATTTCTTAACAATTTTAATACCTCATTATATATGTATTTTTTTAGTTCCTAGGCTAAACCTTTCAGCAAAATATGAATTAGCATCATAATCTTGTTTCCATCCTTGTATGTGTTAGTTCTATTGTTTAGTATTAAGTCAGGCAGTTGATGTAGATTTCTGATAAAAATTTCATCTTTTTTTTTTTTTTTTTTTTCTGAAGCAAATTCTGGCTCTGTCACCCAGGCTGGAGTGCAGCAGCACAATCTCAGCTCACTGCAATCTCCGCCTCCCAGGTTCAAGCGATTCTAGTGCCTCAGCCTCTATAGTAGCTGGGACCACAGGCACGCACCACCACTCGGGGCTAATTTTTTGTATTTTTAGTAGAGATGGGATTTCTCTATGCTGGCCAGGCTGGTCTTGAACCCCTGGCCTTAAATGATCTGCCTGCCTCGGCCTCTCAAAGTGGTGAAATTACATGCATGAGCCACCATGACTAGCCAAAATTTCATCAATTTTGTTATGTTTTCTTCTATTCCTGGCTTGCCAAGATTTTTTAAATTAGAATTTTATATTGAGGCTAGGCACAGTGGCTCATGCCTGTAATTCCAGTACTTTGGGAGGCCAAGGCAGGAGAATCATTTGAGGCCAGGAATTTGAGACCAGCCTGGGCAACATAGCTAGATCTCGTCTCTGCCAAAAAAAGAAAAAAAAAATTAGCCAGGCATGGTACCTGTATTCTCAGCTACTCAGGAGGCTGAGATGGGAGGATCACTTGAAACCAGGAGTTAGAGGCAGCAGTGAGCCATGATCACACCCTTGTACTCCAGCCTGGGCAACACAGCGAGACTCTGTCTCAAAAAAAATTTGTGTTGAATCATATTGAATACTTTTCAGCATCTATTAACATGATCATATGAGATTTTAATTCAATCCTTTAACAAAGTTATTAACAATGAACCATTCTTATACTCTTGGGAAAACCTTACTGGGTCACAATCTATTATTCTTTTTTTTTTTTTTTTTTTTTTTAGAGACAGAGTCTTGCTCTGTCGCCCAGGCTGGAGTGCAGTGGCACGACCTCGGCTCACTGCAAGCTCTGCCTCCCGGGTTCACGCCATTCTCCTGCCTCAGCCTCCCGAGTAGCTGGGACTACAGGCGCCCACCACCACACCCGGCTAATTTTTTGTATTTTTAGTAGAGACGGGATTTCATCGTGTTAGCCAGATGGTCTCAATCTCCTGACCTCGTGATCCGCCCGCCTCAGCCTCCCAAAGTGCTGGGATTATAGGCGTGAGCCACCATGCCCGGCCTCTATTATTCTTTTAATATGTGATGGATATGGTTTGCTTTGCCTTATTTGGGTCCTATATAGTTTTCATTTGGGGGCTGTTCTCAGTCCTTTGCATTGGGGCAGTGCTGGCAATGCAGAATGGGTTGAGAAGCATTCCATGTGTTTCTGTGTTCTGGAAACATTTCTATGTCATGGGAATTAGCTGCTTCTTAAAAATTGGAGTGGGCCGGGCATGGTGTCTCATGCCTGTAATCCTAGTACTTTGGGAGGCTGAGGTAGGTGGATCACCTGAGGTCAGTTCGAGACCAGCCTGGCCAATATGGTGAAACCCCATCTCTACTAATAATACAAAAATTAGCCGGGCGTGGTGGCACACAACTGTAATCCCAGCTGCTCAGGAGGCTGAGGCAAGAGAATCACTTGAACCCGGAAAGTGGAGGTTGCAGTAAGCCAAGATCATGCCATTGCACTGCAGCCTGGGTGACAAGAGCGAAACTCCATCTCCAGAAAAAAAAAAAGTTGGAGTGAACATGCCTGCAAAATCTCCTGGGCCTGTAATCTTTTTCGTGTAGCAGATTTTGAGTACTTTGTCTTCACTATGATGGTGAAAGCAGGAACTCTCGGAGTCAAGTGCAAGCCACTGTTATGAGCAGCTTCGGAGTATTGATTCTTTTGGTCTCCACACTAACCCTATAGCCTGCATTCTTACAGACTGAGGATAAAGCACAGGGAGCTGGAAAGACACAGTGCAGGTCTCACAGCGAATTCACTGAGGGTCCAGGATTGGGAACCAGGAAATCTGCCACCAAAAGCCGTGTTCTTAAGCACTGGGTGGACAACACTGCCTCCCATCGACCGTTAGTAGCAATTCAATCTTTTTACCTGCTGGAGTCACTTGTTAACCACTTACCTTTCTCTTAACAGATCATTTTTATTTTCGACATAGAAGCTAACTTGAAGGAGCGCCCACTGGCCCAGAGTGGTACAACTTGAACATCAAAAATATTAATAACGGCCAGGCGCGGTGGCTCACTCCTGTAATCCCAGGACTTTGGGAGGCTGAGGCGGGTAAATCAATTGAGGTCAGGAGTTCGAGACCAGCCCGGCCAACATGGTGAAACCTCGTCTCTACTAAAAATATAAAAATTAGCCAGGCGTGGTGACAGGCACCTGTAATCCCAGCTACTCGGGAGGCTGATGCAGGAGAATCTCTTAGAGCCCGGGAGTCGGAGGTTGTAGTGAGCCGAGATGGCGCCATTGCACTCCAGCCTGGGCAACAAGAGCAAAACTCCATCTCAAATAATAATAATAATAATAATAGTAATAACAATAATAGATTTAAACACACCAAATATATATCATATTTAATGATGAAGGATAGAATACTTTCCCTATAAGATCAACAACAAGGAAAGGATGTCTGCTCTTGACACTCCTATTTGACATAGTGCTGGAAGTTCTAGTCACTGCAAGAAAAAAAGGCAAACAGGGCCCAGCGCAGTGCCTCCCGCCTGTAATCCTAACACTTTGGGAGGCAGGAGGATCACTTGAGACTAGGATGTCAAGACCAGCCTAGGCAACACAGCATGACCCCATCTCTACAAAAAATATTTAAAAATTAGCCAAGCATGGTAGCACATGCCTGTAGTCCTACCTGCTCAGGGGGCTGAGGCAGGGAGATCACTTGAGCCCAGGACTTTGAGACTGCAGTGAGCTATGATCACGCCAGCACTGCACTCCAGCCTGAGGAATAGAGTGAGACTCTGTCTCAAAAAAGAAAAAAAGGCATGTAGATTGGAAAGGAAGAAATAAAACTATATCTGCAGGTGACATGAGATATGTGTGTGTGTGTGTGTGTGTGTGTGTCTGTGTGTGTGTGTCTGTGTGAGTAGTTGATGCAAAAATAATTGCGGTTTTTGCCATTAAAAGGAATGACTGCTGGGCGTGGTGGCTCACGCCTGTAATCCCAGCACTTTGGGAGAGTTTTGTTTTTTTTTTTTTTTTTTTTTTTTTTGAGATGGAGTCTCACTCTGTCACTCAGGCTGGAGTGCAGGGGTGCGGTCTTGGCTCACTGCCAGCTCCGCCTCCCAGGTTCATGCCATTCTCCTGTCTCAGCCTCCCGAGTAGCTGGGACTACAGGCACCCACTACCACGCCCAGCTAAATTTTTGTATTTTTAGTAGAGACGGGGTTTCACCTTGTTAGCCAGGATGGTCTCGATCTCCTGACCTTGTGATCTGCCCTCCTCAACCTCCCAAGCCACCGTGCCTGGCGTTTTTCTTTTTTTTTTTTTTTTTTTTTTTGGAGATAGAGTCTCACTCTGTCACCCAGTCTGGAGTGCAGTGGTGTGATCTTGGCTCACTGCAACTTCCATCTCTTGGGTTCAAGCGATTCTCCTGCCTCAGTCTCCCTAGTAGCTGGGATTACAGGTGCCCACCACCATGCCCAGCTAATTTTTGTACTTTTAGTAGAGACGGGGTTTCACCATGTTGGCCAGGCTTGTCTTGAACTCCTGACCTTAGGTGATCCACCTACCTCAGCCTCTCAAAGTGCTGGGATTACAGGCGTGAGCCACAGCCCTGGACGGATGTATTTTCAATACATGTCTTTATAATGCACATGAAAGCTAATGCATGCATGGGAGACAGTGAAGGGACCAATATGGTGGAAGTTTTCCATATTCCACTTGAAGTTGCAAAATATTCAATCTAGGTAGACTACAGAATGTTTAAGTGTGTTTACCATAATCCCTAGAGCAATCACTTAAAACTTGCAAAGATATATAGTGAAAATCACAATAAATAAATTAAAATGGAGTACTAAAACAGTATTCAAATAATCCAAAAGAAAGAAAGAAAAGGGAAAACAAGGAACAAAACACAGAAAAGGGGAAATAAAAAACAAATAATAGTAGACCTAAAGCAAAACATACCAATAATCATATTTAAGGGACATGATCTAAACACACAAGTTATAAAATATTTTCGTAATGCACTTAAAAAAAAATAGCCAGAGCCGGGCGTGGTGGCTCACACCTGTAATCCCAGCACTTAGGAGGCCAAGGCGAGCAGATCACGAGGTCAGGAGACCATCGTGGCCAACATGGTGAAACCCTGTCTCTACTAAAAATACAAAAATTAGCCGGGTGTGGTGGTGCATGCCTGCAATCCCAGCTACTCGGGAGGCTGAGGCAGGAAAATCGCTTGAACCAGGGAGTCGGAGGTTGCAGTGAGCCAAGATCGCACCACTGCACTCCAGCCTGGCAACAGGGGGAGACTCCAACTCAAAAAAAAAAAAAAATAGCCAGGTTCTAAGGCTCATGCCTGTAATACCAGCACTTTGGGAAGCCGAGGTGGGCAGATCACTTGAGCCCAGGAGTTTGAGACCATCCTGGAAAACATGCTGAAACTCCGTCTCTACTAAAAATACAAAAAAGTTAGCTGGGCGTGGTGGCACATGCCTATAGTCCCAGCTACTTGGGAGGCTGAGGCAGGAGGATAACCTGAGCCCAGGAAGTTGAGGCTGCAGTGATTCATCATCACATCACTGCACTCCAGCCTGGGTGACAGAGTGAGGCCCTGTCTCAAATAAATACATAAATAAATAACTTGAGCCCAGGAGTTCAAGATCAGTCTGGGCAACATAGTGAGATCCCATCTCTGCAAAACATTTCAAAATTAACCAGGCATGGTGGCTTGCACCTGTAGCCCCAGCTACTCAGAAGTTTGGGGCAGGAGGTTGTTTGAGCCCAGGAGGTCAAGGCTGCAGTGAGCCGTGTTCACACCACTACACTCCAGACTAGCAACAGAACAAAACCTTGTCTTAAAAAAAATAGAAGTAGGCCAGGCGCGGTGGCTCACGCCTGCAATCCCAGCATTTTGGGAGGCCAAGATGGGCTGATCACCTGAGGTCAGGAGTTCGAGACCAGCCTCACTAACATAGTGAAACCCAGTCTCTACTAAGCATACAAAAATTAGCCAGGCATAGTGGCAGGTGCCTGTAATCCCAGCTACTTGGGAGGCTGAGGCAGGAGAATCACTTGAACCCAGGAGGCGGAGGTTGCAGTGAGCCGAGATCACGCCATTGCACTCCAGCCTGAGCAACAGAGTGAGACTCTGTCTCAAAAAATAAAAAATTAAAAAATTAAAAAATAGAAGTAGGCCGGGCGTAATGCCTGTAATCCTAGGTCTTTAGAAGGCCAAGGCAGGCGGATCACTTGAGGTCAGGCGTTCGAGACCAGCCTAGTCAACATGGCGGAACCCCGTCTCTACTAAAAATACAAAAAATTAGCCAGGCATGGTGGCGCGCACCTGTAGTCCCAGCTACTCAGGTGGCTGAGGCAGGAGAATCATTTGAACCCAGGAGGCGGAGGTTGCAGTGAGCCAAGATCACATCACCACACTCCAGCCTGGATGACAGAGCAAGAAGAAAGAAAGAAAAGAAAGAAGAGAAGGAAAAGAAAGAAAAGAGGGAAGGGAAGGGAAAGGAAAGGGAAAGGGGAAGGGGAAAGGGAGGGAAGGGGGAAAGAATGAAGGAAAAAAGGAAAGGAAGGAAGAAAAGAAATGATTGTTTGCTTGGTGTTGGAGGGGATTGAGGGGGTGGGGAAAAAGTGGGGAACCCACACATTTGATCAAAGAACTCTTCTGTGTTGACTGTTGTGGTATGAGAGCAGAGAAAATGCACTTTTTTTTCCTGAAACACAAGACTCCGAGGCCTACATCACTCTTGCCCCAAGTAGTGCTCTTCTCTCAAGATGCTCAGGAGGAATCTTTAAACAAAGATGATCAAGGAAATGAGGCTTATTTATAGGTCTGTTTTGAAGGTGGAACCAGGGATTCCTCAATTGGCCAATCACTTGAGAGAGTAGGAGAAGTCGTCACCCCATCAAACCAATCAGAAGCCAGGTATTGGTTCCCATCCTATGACATACCACCTACAATTGGCCAATAGAAGTAGAGAGACAGGCTAGGAGACGGGGCCTGCCCGGCCGCCATGGTAATCCCCTGTGGTTGGTGATCAAGGAAGAGCTTCCATGTAGCACTGATAGTGCCAGACCTAGGTGCCCTCCTGGGAATGTTCGAGGAGGGCAGAAGTAGGAGGAGGAGTGTTAGAGAGAGTAGAGGGGAAATGATGAGAGCAGAAAGGGTATCATAAAGGAACCTCAGGGGTGATATAAGTGGACAGAGACATATGTCAGAAGGGCACGGGTTTAGAACAGAAAGGCTGTTGTACGTGGATGGAGAGGGAGTTCAAAGAGTCAGAAAGCTGGTTTCAGAAGTTGAGAGGTGTTAGAGGGAGACAGGGCAGGACTTTGTAAGGGGACAGAGAAGTAGAGACTGAAACCCTGTCTCTACTAAAAATACAAAAATTAGCCGGGCGTGGTGGCGGGCGCCTGTAGTCCCAGCAAGAGGAGTGAATAGGTGGTCAAATAAGGTCTTAGAGGAGCTAAAGGGGCAGGGAGCTTATGGGCGAACAGGAAAGGTTTACAGCAGGACCCCGCAGGATTCACAGGGACGAAGTAAAGGATATCATAAAAGGAACAGTGAGAGAGCTAATAGAAGTTTTACTTTGGGGGGCAGAGGTGGGAGGATCACTTGAGCCCAGGAATTCAAGACCAGCATGGGCAACATAGCAAAACCCCATCTCTACCAAAAGAAAAAAAATTTTTTTTTTTTTTTTTGAGATGGAGTCTCGCTCTGTCACCCAGGCTGGAGTGCAATGGCAGGATCTTGGCTCACTTCAACCCCCGCCTCCCGAGTTCTGCCTCAGCCTCCCAAGTAGCTGGCATTACAGGTGCGTGCCACCACACCCGGCTAATTTTTGTATTTTTAGTAGAGATGGGGTTTCACTATGTTGGCAAGGTGGCCTCAAACTCCTGACCTCAGGTGATCTGCCCACCTCGGCCTCCCGAAGTATTGGGATTACATGGGTCAGCCACCCATCCAGAAAAAAAAAAAAATTTAATTAGCCGGGCATGATGGTGTGCACCTGTAGTCCCAGCCACTCAGGAAGCTGAGGCAGGAGGATCACTTGAGCCCAGGAGTTTGAGGCTGCACTGAGCTATGATTGTGCCTCTGCACTCCTACAGCCTGGGAGAGCAAGACCCTGTCTCTGAAAAAAAAAAAAAAAAAAAAAAAAACAGAAGACAAAGAAGTTTTACAGGGTGAGAGTTTTATAAGGGAACAGTGAATTTATAATGAAGGTTTTATACCCAAACACAGGTCCAGTCACTCCATGCTTGCAGAGTCCAATTAACAAGAGCAAGTTCTGGTAGAAAGGTGACTTTATTCTAGAGCTCAGCTGAGGGGAAGAGGTACAGGTTCCTGCCTTAAGGATATTGCTTCAGCTTTCAGGACAGAAAGCGGGGACTTTTAAAGGGGGGCTTGATGTGAATGACATAAAGGTGGGGGGCAAGGAGGTGTGGGGTCTATGTGACATGCTTTGATGTCTTATCTATCACGTGCTCTAGCTGTCACCATCGTGAGCAGAGAAATTGACCATTGTCTCAAGGCAATCTGATGGGAGAGAATTCTCGGGGTCCCTGGTTTGTTTCAAGGTTCAGTCCCTGGAACTTCTAAGTAAACATATAGTTAGATAATCTTGCCATGTAGGGAGGTTACAATTGCATTCCTAAAGAGTTAAGTAGGAGATGGGGGGAAAAGAAAAAGGAAAAAAATCATTTTTTTTCTTTAAAAATGGGGTACTCTGGCCAGGCGCAGTGGCTCAAACCTGTAATCCCAGGACTTTGGGAAGCCAAGGCAGGCAGATCACAAGGTCAGAAGTTCAAGACCAGCCTGGCCAACACAGTGAAACCCCGTCTCTACTAAAAATACAAAAATTAGCCGGGCGTGGTGGCAGGCGCCTGTAGTCCCAGCTACTTTGGAGGCTGAGGCAGGAGAATTGCTTGAACCCACAAGGCAGAGGTTGCAGCTGAGATCACGCCACTGCACTCCAGCCTGGGTGACACAGCGAGACTTTGTCTCAAAAAAAAAAAAAAATGCGGTACTCAATTACAGTTTCCCACTGTCAAATTCCATTCCATTTCTATGGGATTTGGATGCCACATTCATGCTGGCTACTTCCTGCTGAAAGAGGGCATTGTGATTAGTCATCAGAATGGAACTGATCCACTTGGAGTTGGAAATATTTATGAGTAGTTGGACCAATATGGTGTAAGGTCTGGAGAGTCTCTGGGGAAGTCTGTCTTGCATTCCCATATAGAAGGTGAAACAGCAGAAAAATCCACAGCAGAGAAGTATGTCTATCATTGCAACTAGGGCCAAAGTTGTAAATAGCTTCTTTCCAGGTGAGAACAGTCCTCACCTGCAACAGGATGCCAACCATTGACCTGGTGATAATGTGGGGTCAGACATAGCTTTGATTTTTAGGTGCATGTCTCTCAGGGCTATTGAGACATTTACTGAATTATCTGAGATGTGTACACAGCATTTAGTCTTAATCGTCAGGCACATTCCCAGCTGTCAATTGTACCTGGAGCTCCTGTGGAGATATGATGACAGGGTGGTTAAACACATATATTTAACAGGTTACAAGAGGAGCTATGGGCCGGGCGTGGTGGCTCACGCCTGTAATCCCAGCACTTTGGGAGGCCGAGTTGGGAGGATCACTCAAGGCCAGGAGTTCAAGGCTAGCCTGGCCAACGACCAGACTGATGAACTCAGTCTCTACTAAAAATACAAAAATTAGCGGGCATAGTGGTGCACACCTGTAATGCCAGCTCCTCGAGTGGCTGAGGCATGAGAATTGCCTGAGCCCAGGAGACAGAGGCTGCAGTGAGGCGAGATCGTGCCACTGCCCTCCAGCCTGGGTGACATAGTGAGACTTTGTCTCAAAAATAAAAAATAAATAAATAAGAAAGGGCCGGGTGTGGTGGCTCATGCCTGTAATCCCAGCACTTTGGGAGGCCAAGGCAGGCAGGTCACCTGAGGTCAGGAGTTCAAGACCAGCCTGGCCAACATGGTGAAACCCCATCTCTACTAAAAATACAAAATTAGCTGGGCATGGTAGCACATGCCTGTAATCCCAACTACTCAGGAGGCTGAGGCACGAGAGCTGCTTTAACCCAGGAGGCAGAGGTTGCAGTGAGCTAAGATCACACCATTGTACTCCAGCCTGGAGAACAGAGTGAGACTTTGTCTCAATAAATAAATAAATAAGAGTGATACAGAGGCCAGGCATGGTGGTTCACACCTATAATCCTAGCACTTTGAAAGATCAAGGCAGAAGGATCATTTAAGGCCAGGAGTTCAAGACAAGCCTGGGCAACATAATGAGATTCCATCTCTACAAAAAAAAAAAAAAAAAAAATCAAAAATTAGCTGGGTGTGGTGGTTTGTACCTCTGGTACCAGCTACGTGGGAGGCTGAGGCAGGAGGATTGCTTGAGCCCAGGAGTTCGAGGCTGCAGTGAACTGTGATCATGCCAGTGCACTTTAGCCTGGGTGAGAGAGCAAGACCTTGTCTCAAAAAATAAAAGGGATTGGCCGGGCGCGGTTGCTCACGCCTGTAATCCCAGCACTTTGGGAGGCTGAGACAGGTGGATCACGAGGTCAGGAGATCGAGACCATCCTGGCTAACATGGTGAAACCCCATCTCTACTAAAAATACAAAAAAATTAGCCAGGCATGGTAGCGGGCGCCTGTAGTCCCAGCTACTTGGGAGGCTGAGGCAGGAGAATGGCATGAACCTGGGAGGCAGAGCTTGCAGTGAGCCGAGATCGCACCACTGCACTCTAGCCTGGATGACAGAGCGAGATTCCGTCTCAAAAAAATAAATAAATAAAATAAAAAATAAAAAAATAAAGGGATAGAGAGAGGTTAGAGGAGACATGGTGGGGGTTAGAGAAAGTCAATTAGAATTTTAAATGGGGTCAATGAAGATCGTATAGCTGCCAAGGAGAGATGTGTTAGGGTAAGTAGGGAGAGAGTGAGAAAGGATTGTTAGAATTCAGAAGCCATAGTGAGACATAACCAACTCTCTGCTCCCCAGGTGTTTGAACTGATGTCTGATGAGGATGAATCCAGCGACTACCTCTGCCTGTCCATCCTGGGCCTCTTCTGTTGCCTTCCCCTAGCCATCCCAGCCGTGATCTTTTCTTGCCTGGTGGGAACCTGCATCATGCCAATCCTTCACCCTCCCTCTCCATCTTGCCCCGACCCTGACTCAACTTCTTCCTTGTTCTCTCTTCTGAACTAGGAGCCTGAGCAACACCAGCACCTCCTGTGGGTTCAGACCCCCACCCTGAGTCCTTACAGTTCCACAGCCCACCCTCACCCAATAACTGTTTTTTTTTTTTTTTTTTGAAACAGAGTCTCACTCTGTCACCCAAGCTGGAGTGCAATGGTGCAATCTCAGCTCACCGCAACCTCCGTCTCGCGGGTTCAAACAATTATCCTGCCTCGGCCTCCTGAGTAGCTGGGATTAGAGGAGCCCACCACCACGCCTGGCTAATTTTCATATTTTTGGTGGAGCTGGGTTTCACCATGTTGGCCAGGCTGGTCTTGAACACCTGACCTCAGGTGATCTGCCCACCTCAGCTTCCCAAAGTGCTGGGATTACAGGCATGAGCCACCATGCCCGGCCACGCAATAACTCTTTTATACTCGTCTTTCCCTGTTCCCTCTCTCCTAAAACTCAGACAAAGTTTGTATTGTAGACAAAGAACTACAATAACTCCAGCGACTATGAGCTGGCAGCCAAGACCTCCAAACAAGCCTACTACTGGGCCATCACGAGCATCACTGTGGGAATCTTAGGTATCATCTGGTACACCTACCTGATATACTTACTTATATTGTAAACTGCTTCCCAGCTCTTGAACAAACCACCAAATATACACCACAGTGCAATTTACCTTGGCTCTAAGCATCTACTTGGGCTGAATGGAACACCTGCTCCTCAATGTCTGGAGTGCCAAGCTATCTAAGGTTAGAAAAACAAAATGCAAAGTATTCTTCCTATTCTTACCTGCCCCTCAATGTAACACTTTTTTTTTTTTTTTTTTTTTTTTTTTTTTTTTTTTTTTTTTTTTTTGACAGAGTCTTCTTCTGTCCAGGCTGGAGTGCAGTGCTGCGATCTCGGCTCACTGCAACCTCTGCCCCCCAGGTTTAAGTGATTCTTCTGCCTCAGCCTCCTGAGTAGCTGGGATTACAGGTGCGTACCACCATGCCCAGCTAATTTTGTATTTTTAGTAGAGACAGGGTTTCACCGTGTTGGCCAGGCTGGTCTCAAACTCCTGACCTCAGGTGATCCACTCACCTTAGCTTCCCAAAGTGCTGGGATTACAGGTGTGAGCCACCGTACCAGGCCTCAGCATAACACTTCTAACACCAAATGTTAGAGCCAGGGGCAGGGGTATTTTCCCCACCTATCAACCAACCAGATTCTCCAGCAGACAGCAACTGGGTGTCCTGTAATTTAATTTAATTCTGACAGTATCTACCTGGAGATGGCATCTGATCCCACAGTTTGAAGGCTCAATCCCACAAGACTGCCCCCAACTTTGGATGTCAGCCACAGTGGTAAGTTGTCACCTAGACTTGTGACTGACAGGCTATATAAATCGGGTGTTCCCATGACCCCCCCTCCTCAAGCCTGATTAATTTGTTCCAGCTGGCCAGGTGCAGTAGCTCAGGCCTGTAATCCCAGCACTTTGGGTGGCTGAGGCAGGAAGATCGCTTGAAGCCAGGAGTTTGAGACCAGCCTGGCCAACATGGCAAAACCCCATCTCTACTAAAAATACAAAAATTAGACAGGTGTGGCGGTACATGCCTATAATCCCAGCTACTCAGGAGGCTGAGGCAAGAGAATCGCTTGAACCCAGGAGGCGGAGATTGCAGAGAGCTGAGATCATGCCACTGCACTCCAGCCTGGGCAACACAGCGAGGCTCCGTCAAAAAGAAAAAAAAAAAAAAAGACACTATTATCACTCCAGCGATTCCAAGGGTTTTAGGAGCTCTGGGCCACAAAATGGGACCTAGACCAAATATATATTTCACAGTATCACACAAGTGTTGCCAGCCTGGGTCAGCAGCTTGAAGGGAAGGAAGTGGTAGCTCCAGCAGCCCACTCAACCAGAACTCAAGACCAACTCCGGGACCCTGCCATGGCGTGGGGGACATGGGAGAGAGAAGAGGACCCCGTTGCTAGAGGACAGCCTACCCAGATTCATGTATTCACATCACAAGTCTAGTTCTGCCTACCAAGGGCCTTGGCTGTGCTACCTGACTCTGGAGACGTAGCAGTGACTACTTCAAATTCAACTCAACCCCCTCAGAACATATAAATTGGGGTGAGAGACAGACATGCCACCAGACAGTGACAATCGGAGTGGTCCAATATATAATGGAAGAAAACTTGGGAAGGGTTACTAAAGAAATACTTGTTCAATGACACTCCTTACAGACAGTAAGGCGGGCCAGTCACAGTGGCTCATGCCTGTAATCTCAGCACTTTGGGAGGCCGAGGCAGGCGGATCACTTGAGCTCGGGAGTTCGAGACCAGCCTGGCCAACATGGTGAAATCTTGTCTCTACTAAAAATACAAAATTAGCCAGGCGGGGTGGTGGGCACCTGTAATCCCAGCTACTCAGGAGGCTGAGGCATGAGAATCGCTTGAACCTGGGAGGCAGAGGTTGCAGTGGGTCGAGATCGTGCCACTGCACTCCAACCTGTGGGACAGAGCAAGACTGACTCCATCTCAAAAAAAAAAAAGACGGTAAGGCAGACTTTATTCAGGACCATTGCAATATGCAGAGGGAACACCGAGACAGGGGCTTGCACTGGGGGAGAAAGATGGGGCTCAACACTGAATACAGCATGAGCAAGTGGGAAGTCCTAGCCAAGGAGCAGGGTAGGGGTCAGTGGATGGAAAATTAGTAAGAGAAAACATTGAGGGTAAGGGGGATTCTGACTAAACCAACCTAATAGGATTCTAGTTGAAGACAGGCCAGGGTGACCAGACATCACCAGGGGGATGGTGGAGGATGAGGAACCTGATCGGATGCCGAAGTTTATCAGATACAGAGGATGAGGGTTTCTAGCTAAACTGATGTAGAAGGGTTCTTTTGCTACAGCTGGATTTTACAAAGAAGTGCACAGATGGGCCTAGGAGAAGGTTCAGATGCCTTTTTTTTTTTTTTTTTTTTTTTTTTGAGACGGAGTCTCGCTCTGTCACCCAGGCTGGAATGCAGTGGTGCAATCTTGGCTCACTACAGCCTCCGCCTCCCGTATTCAAGCCATTTTCCTGCCTCAGCCTCCTGAGTAGCTAGGATTACAGGTGCTCACCACCTCGCCCAGCTAATTTTTTTTATAGTTTTAATAGAGATGGGGTTTCACCATGTTGGTGAGGCTGGTCTTGAACTCCTGACTTCATGGTATGCCCACCTCAGCCTCTCAAAGTGCTGGAATTACAGGCATGAGCCACCGTGCCTGGCCTTTCTTTTTTTTTTTCCTTTTCTTTTTTTTTTTTTTTTTTTTTGAGACGGGGTCTTGCTCTCTCACTCAGGCTGGAGTGCAGTGGCATGATCTCGGCTCGCTGCAACCTCTGCCTCCCAGGTTCAAGTGATTCTCCTGCCTCCGCCTCCTGAGTAGCTGGGATTACATGCGCCTGCCACCACGCCTGGCTAATTTTTTTTATTTTTAGTAGAGATGGGATTTCATCATGTTGGCCAGGCGGGTCTTGAACTCCTGACCCCAGGTGATCCACCCGCCTTGGCCTCCCAAAGTGTAGGGATTACAGGCGTGAGCCACTGCGCCTGGCCGCCCGGCTAATTTTTATATTTTTAGTAGAGATGGGGTTTCTCCATGTTGGCCAGGCTGGTCTCAAACTCCTGAGATCAGGTGATCCACCTGCCTCAGCCTCCCAAAGTCCTGGGATTACAGGCATGAGCCACTGTGCCCGGCCCAGGTTCAGAAGCCTGACTAAAGTTGGGCCAAGCAAAGAATCCTTGTCAGGAGGCTGTAAATAAGAGACCTGTGGGAAATAAAAATTGTTAGGTGTCTGAGCCCAAGCCTGCACGTATATATCCAGATGGCCTGAGGCAACTGAAGAACCACAAAAACAAGTGAAAATGGCCAGTTCCTGCCTTAACTGATGACATTACCTTGTGACATTCCTTCTCGTGGACAATAAGTCTCCAGAGCTCCCCACCGAGCACCTTGTGACCCCCACCCCTGCCCGCAAGAGAACAACCCCCTTTAACTGTAATTTTCCACTACCTATACAAATCCTATAAAACTGCCCCACTCCTGTCTCCCTCTGCTGACTCCTTTTTCGGACTCAGTCCGCCTGCACCCAGGTGATTAAAAAGCTTTTATTGCGGCTGGGCGCAGTGGCTCACGCCTGTAATCCCAGCACTTTGGGAGGCCGAGGCGGGCGGATCACGAGGTCAGGAGATCGAGACCATCCTGGCTAACATGGTGAAACCCCGTCTCTACTAAAAATGCAAAAAATTAGCCGGGCGTGATGGCGGGCGCCTGTAGTCCCAGCTACTCAGAGGCTGAGTCAGGAGAATGGTGTGAACCCGGGAGGCGGAGCTTGCAGTGAGCTGAGATCATGCCACTGCACTCCAGCCTGGGCGACAGAGCGAGACTCCATCTCAAAAAAAAAAAAGCTTTTATTGCTCACACAAAGCCTGTTTGATGGTCTCTTCACCCAGATGCGCGTGACAAAAATAAAATCCTAAGTCCCGCAACTGGCTGAATGGACACTGTCTTGGCCAAGGGGCCTACAGAGAAACACTAAAAGCTGAGTTCCTAGACGTGACTGAACGGGTAGTCGGGCACACCTCATTCTACCTCCTCCCTTGCTAACTGCCATGAAGCTTTCTTCCCTAAGGGTTAAGCAGAAACCAGCCTATTGAAAGACTCATTCACTGCTAATTTCAACCAATGGCCTGAAATACACGGCTGCTCCTCCCTTTTGTGGTTTCAACGTAACAACTGACCAGCATTCCTTCCTGATCAGAGGCCACCTAACTACGGGGTGTGGCTCTGGCCAGTCTACAGAGGCTGCACACAAAGGGCCTTTGTGTCCTCTGCATCACCTTTTGATGTATAGGGCCTAACTGTAATACATTTAAGTGTTAAGTCTCCACTCCAAAGTGTACATGGGGCTTGGCAAGGTGGCTCACGCCTGTAATCCCAGCACTTTGGGAGGCCAAGGTGGGTGGATCACCTGAGGTCAGGAGTTTGAGACCAGCCTGGCCAACATGGTGAAACCCGTCTCTACTAAAAATAAAAAAAATTAGCCAGGCATGGTGACAGGTGCCTGTAATCCCAGCTACTCATGAGGCTGAGGCAGGAGAATTGCTTGAACTCCGGCAAACAGAGGTTGCAGTGAGCTGAGATCGCACCACTACACTACAGCCTGGGGGACAGAGTAAGACTCCATCTCAAAAAAAAAAAAAAAGTGAATATGGGATGTTACTACACATGTGCTGTACCTTCATGAATATTCATAGCTCCTCCTATAACCTGTCGAATATGTATACTGAGCCAAGCCATTCAGCATTAACTCTGACCTTATCCTTCCCTTACTGGAGGTGGCTGCTCTCAGCTTCTACCGAAGGCTACACTTCTCGGCCTGTGAGATGGCCAGCCTGCAGGCTGCAACTCTTTATGAGAAATAAAGCTCTCCTTTCCAAATTTGTAAACTTGTATTAGTCTGTTCTCATGCTGCTGAAAAGAACTGCCGAAGACTGGGTAATTTATAAAAGAAAGAGGTCTAATTGACTCACAGTTCCGCAGGGTTGGGGAAGCCTCAGGAAACTTAAAATCATGGTGGAAAAGAAAGCAAAAACGTCCTTCCTCAGATGGCAGCAGGAAGGAGAAGTGTCAAACAAAGAGGGAAAAGCCCCTTATAAAACCATCAGATCTTGTGAGAACTCACTATCTCAAGAACAGCAGCATGGGGGTAACCACCCCCATGATTCGATTACCTCCCACTAGGTCCCTCCCACAACACATGGGGATTTTGGGAACTACAATTCAAGATGAGATTTGGGTGGGGACAGCCAAACCATATCAAAACCTCATGATTCTTCAGTTGACGTCTAATCTGAGCTACCATGGTCTATCAAAAAACCACAACTCTTGAGGGGATCTCAATGGCTGTTAGCAAACTGGTTAGAGTTCTGGTCAGGTTCTGATTGTAGAGAGCTTCTGTAACAGATATGGATTGCCTCCTTCCCCCCACCCTCTTTGTTATTTTTATTTCATTTTATTAATTTTTTTTTGAGACAGGGTCACTATGTCACCCAGACTGGAATGCAGTGGCACAATCTCAGCTCACTGCAACTCCTGCCTCCTAGGTTCAAGTGATTCTCATGCCTCAGCCTCCTGAGTAGCTAGGACTACAGGTGCATGCCACCATGCCCAGCGAATTTTTATATTTTTTGTAGAGACAGGGTTTTGCCGTGTTGCCCAGACTGGTCTCAAACTCCTAAGCTCAACCAATCTGTCTGCCTCAGCCTCCCAAAGTGCTGGGGTTATAGGCGTAAGCCACTGTTCCCAGCCATGATTTTATTTAACAAATACTCATCATTTAACAAATACTTTCTGAGCACCTACTGTGTCCCAGGCATTGTCTTGGGAACTAGGAACACAACAGAGCAAGAGAAGTAAGGCCAACTTCTTCTCTGATGGAGCTTGCATTCTAGTGGGAAAGAAAACTATAAACAAGTATACCCAAAAATAAACAAGATAATTACAGCGAATGGTAAATGCTATAGAGAAAAATAAAACAGGGTAAGAAGCTAAAGTGGTGCCAGGACTGGTCCAGCAACCATTATGGTGTTGGGAGCAAGCCCCCCAAAATCTGGCCATAAACTGGCCCCAAGACTGGCCACAAACAAAATCTCCACAGCACTGTGACATGTTCATAATGGCCCTAACACCCAAGCTGGAAGATTGTGGGTTTACGGGAATGAGAGCAAGGAAAACCTGGCCCGCCCAGGGTGGAAAACCACTTAAAGGCATTCTTAAGCCACAAACAATAGCATGAGCGATCTGTGTCTTAAGGGCATGTTCCCTCTGCAGCTAACTAACTCAACCTATTTCTTTAATTTGACCCATCCCTTCGTTTCCCATAAGGGATACTTTTAGTTAATTTAATATCTATAGAAACAATGCTAATGACTGGTTTGCTGTTAATAAATATGTGGGTAAATCTCTGTTCGGGGCTCTCAGCTCTGAAGGCTGTGAGACCCCTGATTTCCCACTTCACACCTCTATATTTCTGTGTGTTTCTTTAATTCCTCTAGCACCGCTGGGTTAGGGTCTCCCCAACCGAGCTGGTCTCTGCAATGGTCTGCCACCAGATAAGTACAGAAATTGCCAGCAAGTATTTAGAAACACAGCAATTTGACATATCCATGACATCCAAGCATAGGATCAATGGACTTTCTTGTTGAACAGGGTAGAGACCAAAAGGATTGGTCCATGACAGATTGGAAACATCAAACAAATGATCCCTCTCCATAATCACAAGTAGTTTGAGATACACTGATACACTGAGCTAGTGGGCAATGATGTCTAAAAGTTATATTATTTAGAGTCATGTTAGCTGCTATAACAAATAAACCCCACCATTTCAGTAGCTCACAAAATAAAAGCTCATTTCTTTTTTTTTTTAGATGGAGTTTGACTTTTGTCACCCAGGCTGGAGTGCAATGGCACAATCTTGGCTCACCACAACCTCTGCCTCCTGGGTTCAAGCGATTCTCCTGCCTCAGCCTCCAGAGTAGCTGAGATTACAGGCATGCACCACCACACCTGGCTGATTTTTTTGCATTTTTAGTAGAGTCGGGGTCTCTCCATGTTGGTCAGGCTAGTCTTAAACTCCCAACCTCAGGTGATCCACCCGCCTCAGCCTCCCAAAGTGCTGGGATTACAGGCGTGAGCCATCACACCCAGCCAAAATCTCATTTCTTACTCTTCCTTTGAGCACATTCCAGCATCAGGGTCTTTCCACTTGCTGTTCCCACTCTGGGAACTCCATTTTCACAGTTTTCAAGTAGCTCTCACATTTCGGCTCTCACATCTCAGCTCAAAGAACATCTCAGAAAGGCCTTCTGTAGCAGAGCCAGCAGGATGTTTATTGACTGCCTGGACCAGGACTACATTTCCCAGAGGCCCTTGCAGCTAGTTGAAGCCATAAGACAAGTTCTGTTCAATGGACTGAGAGCAGAAGTGATGTATGTCACGTTAGGGTGAAGACTTCCAAGAAGCAGGTGGGAGTTCTTTATTCTCTCTTCTGCCTGGATTCAAAAGACCCTGAGCCCATAGAAGACGGTTGAATCACCTTGTGGAAGAAGCCTGGATTCCTGAATTACTATGTGGATCAGGAAAAATGTCTGCTAGGACATTCTATGAATAAGAAATGAGAAGACTCTTCTCAAACGTGGAAGGAGCTACTGAAACCAAAATCACAAGTCCTAGAGCAGCCTCTTGTTATCTCTCAGATGGTGGATGGGTTCCAAAAAGCATCCTGAAATTATCCACAAAAACAGAAAAGAGATTTCAGATAAAGCAAAGGGAGAGAGATGCTGACAGAAGAAGACCAAGAGGCCACAGGGGCTCTGCTCCTTCAGGATCTAAGAAGAGCAGGAAGGCACCGGTACCTCCCACCAAGGCCAACAGAACAGGCACCATGAGAAAGGAACCAAAAAAAGGACAAATGGTGACATGTCTCCAAAACAAGGAGACATCGAGCATAAGAAGCAGAAAGTGAGGCCAGGCGCAGTGGCTCACATCTGTAATCCCAGCACTTTGGGAGGCCGAGGCAAGTGGATCACTTGAGGTCAGGAGTTCAAGACCAGCCTGGCCAACATAGCGAAACCCTGTCTCTACTAAAAATACAAAAATTAGCCGGGTATGATGGTGCACGCCTGTAATCCTAGCTACTTGGGAGGCTGAGGCAGAGAATTGCTTGAACCCAAGAGGTAGAGGTTGCAGTGAGCCAAGATTGTGCCACTGCACTCCAGCCTGGGTGACAGGGAGACTCTGTCACAAAAAAAATAAATAAATAAAAGCAGAAAGTGGCCGGGTATAATGGCTCATGCCTGTAATCCCAGTGCTCTGGGAGGCCAAGGTGAGAGGACTGCTTGAGGCCAGGAGTTTGAGACCAGCCTGGGCAACATAGCGAGACCCCATCTCTACAAAAAATTAAAATTGAAAAAATCTAGCTGAGAGAATTGGCTCAAGTCCCAGCTACTAAGGAGGCTGAGGCAGGAGGATCACTTAAGCCCAGGAGTTCCAGCATGTGATAAGCCATGATCGGGCCATGGCTCCAGCCTGGGCAATAGAGTGAGATCCCGTCTCCCAAACAAAGAAACAAATGAGAAAGCCCAGGTAGCAATGAGAATGAGACTCGCCCAGACAGGCACCCCGGGTGACTGCTCCTGGGGGTGCAGGCCATCCATTGTCCTTTGGTGGCGTCTCAGTCCAAAGGCAATTGTGTCCAAATCACAGGGACAGATCAAGTCTTTTCAAAGCAGAGACTGGTGAAACTTTCCAAATCATGGCAGTAGGGCACGCCTTGCATGTTACTGAGAACTTCCTCCTTTCTCTTGACTTTGCGATCTGAGACCCGGTCATATCTACATGTGTGTTTGGGGCAGGATGGGCAGAGACATAGCAGGAAAGGAAGTCACAGGGGTGTGTCCTACCCCAGCCAGGAAGCAGGCAGCAGGGACCGCTGTGGGGCATGCCTGGAGGTTCTTCACCATCTGCTGAGCACCAGCATAACAATGGGACATTGGGACTGTCCACCTGCACTGTACTGTTACCACTAACCAGACAACTGGCTTTCGTGGGATTCACCCTGGGTCCCTGGGGCAGAAAGCACCCTAGGTGCTCAGGGCCTTCCTCTGAAGGGGTCACTTTTTCCTTCATTGTCTTGGGTGATGTAACAAGCTCTGCCAGACTGGAGGGAGCGAGACCAGGTGCCTGCAGTGAGCTACTGAGACGCAGGTGACAGGCACAGCAGTTGCATTATCAGGGAGTTTCCTGTGATCATCTGAACTTTGAGGGAGGTTTTCTGGGGCTGGGCGTTCCTTCCTCATTCCCATTTATCTAAACTGGCCCATCCTTGGCCGGTAGGTCAGCACCCAGCAGAGGCTTCTCCCCATGCACAGCACTGTGAGGCTCGGGCACCTGGGCACAGTAACCACAATGATTCCTGGAAGCCGGTGGGCATGCTATCCTGGGGCCATTTGAACTGGGAAAAGCTGTGTGAGTTCTTGGGGGCCAGCTAGTAGCTTTTTTGGCTGGGGCCAGGTTGAAGGTCTTCCTGGGAACCAGAGTCAAGAGCGGCCAGTTACATTAAGCAGATAAAGCCCCCGACTTTCTTGAGCTGCTTGACAGCTGTATCAAAAAGGCACAAACCCATTGAGGATACTATAAAACATGAATACAGAAGTTTATTTTATTTTGGTTTGGTTGGTTTTGGCTTTGAGACAGGGTAACCCAGGCTGGAGTACAGTGGTGCCATCATAGCTCACTGAAGCTTCAACTTCCCAGGCTCAAGTGATCCTCCTGTTTCAACCCCCTCAAGTAGATGGGACTACAAGCATACACCACCACGCCTGGCTAATTTTTTTTAATTTTTAATAGAGACAAGGTCTTGCTGCGGTGCCCAGGTTGGTCTCAAATTCCTAGCCTCAAACAATCCTCCCAGCTTGACCTCCCAAAGTGCTGGGATTACAGGCATGAGCCACCACATCCGGCCATTGCCTTATAATTTTTTCCTGATGTCAGATATTGTTAATTTTACAGTGTTGGATGCTGGATTTCTTTTTCTAGCTCTATAAATATTCTTGAATTTTGTTCTGGAATGCAGCTAAATAATAGCTTGATTCTTTCGGGCCTTGCTTTTAAGCATGGTTAGTCAGCATCAGAGAAGTACTTCATCTACGGCAGGGGCAGAGGTCTCCAAACCCCAAGACATGAACCAATACAAGTCCATGGCCTGTTAGAAACCAGGCTGCACAGCAGGAGGTGAGTGGCGCATGGTCGAGCATCACTGCCTGAGCTCCACCTCCTGCCAGATCAGGAGCAGCATTAGATTCTTACAGGAGCGCAAACCCTATTGTGAACTGCGCATATGAAAGATCTAGATTGCACACTCATTATGAGAATCTAATGCTTAGGCAGGGCATGGTGGCTCACACCTGTAATCCTAGCACTTTGGGAGGCTGAGATGGGCTGATCACTTAAGGTCAGGAGTTCAAGACCAGCCTGGCCAACATGGTGAAACCCCATCTCTACTAAAAATACAAAAATTAGCCAGGCATGGTAGTGGGCAACTGTAATCCCAGCTACTCAGGAGATTGAGGCAGTAGAATCTCTTGAACCCCGGAGGCAAAGACTGCGGTGAGCCGAGATGGGGCTGCTGCACTCCAGCCTGGGTGAAAGAGGGAGACTCCACCTCAAAAAAAAAAAAAAAAAAACAGGGAAGAAAAAAAAAGAGAGAGAGAGACAGAGAATACAATGCCTCACGACCTGAAGTGGAACAGTTTCATCCCGAAACCATCCACTGCTCCCACCCTCCATCCCCCAGACTTGGAAAAATTGTCTTCCATGAAACCAGTCCCTGATGCTCAAAAGGTAGGTGACTGCTGGTCTAGCGCTAACCTTTTGCTGCTGCTGAGGCCAGCTCCTCTACCCAGTGCCCACAGGATTATGAACATCCACTTTCCGTGGCCCTCTGTGGGCTCTGGAGATTGTTCCCTCTAATATTTTCTGATGGCACTTTCTCCGCCCTCAGATAATTTCCTCACCCACATCTATTTATGTATTTGTCAGCACTCCACTGATCATTTGAGGGGATCCTCTGCAGATCTCTGGAGTTCTCTCCCTGTACTGTTCCCTCCTCTCCAGTACCCTGCCCTGTGAACCCTGCCTCAGCTTCTCTGGACTCTTAGCTCCATTACCCCAACCTGGGGAGATTGCAGGCTCCAACCGGGTCCCCCCCTCCTTGCCCTAGGCCTGGAAACTTTTTCCAGGCCGTAAGCTAGGGCAATCTTAGGGCTCACCTCGTTTTCCTTTTCTGAGGGACCGGGGTCTTTTGTTGCCTAAGAACCAATGTCTTCAAGTCTAATGTTGCCTACACTTTGTCTCATTTTTAAGTTGTTTCAGAATATTTCATCTGGTCCCTATTCCTCCATTTTTAGAAGTGGAAGTGGCCATTAATTTTTTTACGTCTTTATTATCCAATCTTTATTGTTTTCTGGTCTGCAATTATATTCTTGATAATTTAAGAGGTATTTGAGTCTTTCGATAAAATGTGTCCACTTACCGAAAAAATAAATAAGAATGAATCAGGTGTAGGAACAACTAGGTTAAAACAGGGCAGGCATGGTGGCCCACATCTGTAATCCCAGCACTTTGGGAGGCCGAGGTGGGTGGATCACCTAAGGTCAGGAGTTCAAGACCAGCCTGGCCAACATGGCGAAATCCTGTGTCTAATAAAAATACAAAAATTAGCTGGGCATTGTGGCACGTGCCTGTAGTCCCAGCTACTAGAGAGGCTGAGGCAGGAGAATCGCTTGAACCTAGGAGGCGGAGGTTGCAGTGAGCCGAGATTGCGCCACTGTACTTCAGCCTGGGCAACAGAGTGAAACTCCATCTCAAAAAAAAAAAAAAAGAAAAGAAAAACCAGATAGGCTGGGCTGGAGCCCTGCCTACAAGGGAGGCTGTGAGATTCCGTGACTGCCATCTCCCTTGAGAGTGTGAGGAGAGTTTTATCTGGGGAGATGATGGCCTCCCAGACAGAAAGAGAGAACTCAGATGCCAGGCACCCAAGATCCACAACAGCCCACCATGACCACACTCTTTGCCTGATATGGTTTGTCTGTGTTGCCACCCAAATCTCATCTTGAACTGTAGCTCCCATAATCCTCACATGTCGTGGGAAGGACCCCCAGCATGGGGGTGGGTTTTTCCCATGCTGTTCTCGTGATCTCGAATAAGTCTCATGAGATCTGATTTTTATAAAGGGCAGTTCCACTGCACATGCTGTCTTGCCTGCAGCCACATAAGACGTACCTATGCTCCACTGTGAGTCCATTAAACCTCGTTTTCTTTATAAATTACCCATTCTTGGGTATTTCTTCATAGCAGTATGAAAATGGATTAATACATTGCCCATCACACATATTTTTTAAGCCAGTCAAATTTAGCAGTGGGGGTTGTATATCAACTTAGTGGCACTGGTATGTTCTGATAACCTACTACCATTGGTTCAAACATATAAATATACAACCACATCATACATGAAATAGAATGTAGATAGCCAGGCAGGGCGTGGTGGCTCACGCCTGTAATCCCAACACTTTGGGAGGCCGAGGCAGGCGGATCACCTGAGATCAAGAGTTTGAGACCAGCCTGGCCAACATGGTGAAACTCCATCTCTACTAAAAATACAAAAATTAGCCGGGTGTGGTGGCGCAAGCCTGTCATCCCAGCTACTCGGGAGGCTGAGGCAGAAGAATTGCTTGAACCTGGGAGGTAGAGGTTGCAGTGAGCAGAGATTGCACCACCGCACTCCAGCCTGGGCAACAGAGCAAGGCTCTGTCTAAAAAAAAAAAAAAAAATGTAGATAGCCAATAGGTTAAAAACAGTTTCTTAGGAAAACTGATCTTATGTTTCTGCCAAAGCTTACTAACATGCTGGTAATGAACCAAAAAAGTAACAAAAGTATGCCAGTTCATAAAGTGTATGGAGAAGAAGAGCTCATATCCTTTAAAAGTAGAATGCTTACATAGCTGGTTTCTTTTCTTTGTTTTGCTTTTTTTTTTCTTTTCTTTGAGACTGAGTCTCACTCTGTTGCCCAGGCTGGGGTGCGATGGCGCGATCTTGGCTCACTGCAACCTCTGCCTCCCAGGTTTAAGCGATTCTCATGCCTCAGCCTTCCGAATAGCTGTGATTACAGGTGCCCGCCACCATACCCAGCTAATTTTTGTATTTTTAGTAGAGACAAGGTTTCACCATGTTGGCCAGGCTGGTCTCCAACTCCTGACCTCAAGTAATCCATCTGCCTCGGCCTCCCAAAGTGCTGGGATTACAGGCATGAGCCACCACGCCCGGCCTGCTTTTTTGTTTTTTGGTTTTTTTTCCTGCTTTGTTTTTTGAGACAAGGTCTTGCTGTGTCACCCAGGCTGGAGTGCAGTGGCATAATCACAGCTCACCGCAGCCTCAAACTCCTGCGCTCAAGCCATCCTCCCGCCTCAGCCTCCCGAGAACCTGGGACTACAGGCGGACACCACCATGCCTGGCTAATTTCTTTTTCTTGTGTAAAGATGGGGTCTTGCTATATTGCCCAGGCTGGTCTCAAATTCCTGAGCTCAAACAATCCTCCCACCCGGGTCTCCCAAAGTGCTGGAATTATAGGTATAAGCCACTGTGGCCAGCCAATTATTGTTGTTTTAAGAGTTATTTATGTATTTTAGATATTCCTTTATAAGTGTTTTGCAAATATTTTCTCCTAGTCTGTGACTCATCTTTTCATTCTTTGTTTTTTTTTTAGACAGGGTCTTGCTCTGTTGCCCAGGCTGGAGTGCAGTGGCACAATCCTAGCTCACTGTAGCCTCTGAACTCCTTGGCTCAAGCGGTCTTCCCGCATCAGCCTCAGCCTCCCAAGTAACTGGGACCACCAGCACATGCCACCACACCCACCTAACTTTAAAAAAAAATTTTTTTTTTTTTAGAGATGGGGTCTCTCTATGTTGCCCAGACTGGTTTCAAACTCCTAGGCTCGAGCAGTCCTCCCGCCTCAGCCTGCCAAAGTGCTGGGATTATAGGCACAGGCCACTGCACCCGACCTCATTCTCTTAATATGTTTTAAAGGTCTCAAAAATGTTCAGAGCCCCCTGAAAAGCTCATAGACCCATGGCAGATGTGGTGTCTAATTGATTTTTTTTTAAATAGCAAAAAAATCTCTACACAGCCAGAAGAATGGGCATATTTGGGGGAAATGGCAGCTGTTGAGAAAGCAGACATCCAGAAGTCACAGCTGGCAATCCTTCCTCCAGGAAGCCCACCTGGATCGCATCAGCCCATGGCACTGTCTTCTGCCTCTCAATCCTCGAGAGGTGTCTGAAGCTGGCTTCGGCTTCTCCTGCAAACCTATCTCAGTGGTGATCATTGTACCCTAGGTCAGAGACCTGAGCTGCCCCTTGGATGTCTCCCTGGCTCCTCACACTCCCGAGACTCCACACTGTCCTCAGCATCTCTCCCAAAACAGCTCTTCCTCACAGGTCCCTGTTTCAAAGTCCACCCCATCCAATCCCCAGGCCAGAGCCCTGAGTGTCAGCCTGAATCCCCTCCCTCCCTGCAGTCCATCAAACTTATGACCCATTTACTCGGCCTCCTCCTCCCTGCCCCACAGCCCCACTCTGGCCCGGCACTGTCCTCACCCTCCACCCCTCATCCTGCTCCAGCCTCCTCCCTGGGTACCCAGCTCTAGTCTCACCCCACCATCTTTCCCCCACTTGCTGACTCAAAAACTATTTATTTATTTATTTATTTTTGAGACAGAGTCTTGCTGTGTCACCCAGGCTGGAATGCAGTGGCGTGACCTCCGCTCACTGCAACCTCTATCTCCTGGGTTCAAGCGATTCTCCTGCCTCAGCCTCCTGAGTAGCTGGGACTACAGGCGCAAGCCACCATGCCTAGCTAATTTTTGTATTTTTAGTAGACACAGGGTTTCACCATGTTGGCCAGGCTGGTCTCGAACTCCTGACCTCAAATGATTCGTCCACCTCAGCCTCCCCAGTGCTGGGATTACAGACGTGAGCCACCATGCCCGGCCTAATTCAACAACTAGTTCGAAAGCCAAGCTCTGAACCAGACACCAAGGACAAAGTGGTGGCCTAGGCAAATACGTTGAGTGAAAGGTCCCTAAATGCTGCCATTCCTCAGGGCCTGTCTTCCTCTGCTCTGGGTCTCATACTGATGCCCACAGCACATCCAGCTCTCTGTCCTGGCCCAGTGGGCTATCCAGAACTCCAGCCCTACTGCTTTCTGGGGCATCCCGCAGACCTCTCACACCTGCTGTGTCCCAAATTGACCCACCCCTGCTGCTTATTTTTACCACCCCTACCTGGTGGTGTGTCTGTCTCCCCACTCAACTGTGAGCTCCGTACAATAGAGACCAGGGCTGTCGTGGTCACCATGGTGTCCCCAGCATCACCCAGCACAGGGTCAGCTCCCTGAGTTTATGGAATGGTAAGCACGAATGAATGGGAAAATGCATGCGAGGGAAATGTTAGGGTCATGCTCTCTGCCCCTACGCTCCACTCAGACATGGGACACCTGTTTCTGAAATCAAAGAGCAGTAAGTCCAGGATCTCATCGCAAGTCCCATTTTGTCAAGAAAACAAAGCGGGAGGGCGCGGTGGCTCACGCCTGTAATCCCAACACTTCGGGAGGCCGAGGCGGGAGGATCGCTTGAGCCCAGGAGTTCAAAAGCCCAGAAGCTGAGACTAGCCCGGGCAACAAGTGAGATCCCATCTCTATTAAAATAAAAATGTTTAATTAAAAGGAGAAAAAGAAAATAAAGGGAAGCATCAAGGGCTGTTTTTCCCCTTTCGGGTTAGCTGGTAGTAAGCGGGAGAACGAGGGAAGGCGGGCGGGGCCGCCGTCTCTCCACGCCCTTTTCATTTCCACTCAAGGAGACCCGCGTCGGAAGAGTGAGCGCTGCAAGACCCAGCTTGACCGCGCTAAGATTACTATGCGCGCCCGAGTCCTGTGTCTGCCTGGCAACAGATGACGTCACTGTTGGCGCGCCCGTGACGTCAGAGGCGGGCGCCACAATTGAAGAAGCTAAGGGAGGCGGTGGCGCCTCTGCGGCGCTGTCATGGAGCTAGCGCATGAAGCGCGGGAACTGGGTTGCTGGGCGGTCGAAGAGATGGGGGTACCCGTAGCGGCCCGGGCCCCGGAATCGACGCTACGCAGGTGAGGACCGCTCCTGGAGTGAGGACTCCCCACCCTGGAGATTGAGTCTCCGGGAGTGAGAACTCCACCCCTCATTGAGGACTCGACCCCCCCCCCAATTCCCCATCGAGAGTGACCTTAGTTACTGAGGGCTCCCTACCCTGGGAGGCTCCCCAGAGTGAGGTCCCTAGCACTGGTGAGGATCCTCCACGAGTTAGCGAAGACCTCTCTCCTTATGGAAATAGGATCTCCAGGGTGAGGCTGTCCCCGCAGCACCTCCCCTCCCTACCCTTACCCTAACCAAGAAGGACATTCAGGAGTTAGCCGTGGCCACCCCATCGGGGGCTGAATCTGTAGGAGTGATGCCCCACATCTGGTCATGAGATGGCACTTCCTGGCAGTACATCCCCCACCTCCACCTCTGGATGTGACTGGATAACCCTCTCCCAGGAGAAAGGGAGCACCCGCCCCTCCCGCGCCCCCCCCCCCACCCGCCTTCCCAGGGAATGAGAATACCACCACATTTAGTGCAAACATCCAATCCCTACAAAAAAAAATGTTCTACCAATTAGCCGGGTGTAGTGGTGCCTGCCTGTAGTCCTAGCTACTCTGGAGGCTGAGGTGGGAGGATCGCATGAGCCCAGGAGGTTGAGGCTGCAGGGAGCTATGATCATACCACTGCACTCCAGCCTGGGAGACAGAGCGAGACTGTCTCTTAAAAAAAAAAAAAAAAAAAAAGCAAAAAAAAGTTTGGGCCTTCCCTCCCCAAGAAGTGAGAACTCCCTAGTAAAGACTCCCTACCACCATCACCTCAGGAATGAGGATCCCACACCCTGTGTGCTGCCCCAGGCATATGCTTACACACTGTCCCCACAGGCTGTGTCTGGGCCAAGGGGCTGACATCTGGGCCTACATCTTGCAGCATGTGCACAGTCAGAGGTAAGCTGGGCTAGAGCAGGGGAGGGAGCACAGGTGAGGCCCATAGTAACTCCTCTTTCTGCCTCTGCACTGTAGGACTGTGAAGAAGATCCGGGGAAACCTACTCTGGTAACTGCTTCTTAAAGCTGTCCCCTCCTATCTTCCCCACTCCCATTTAGCCCTGTCCCCACCACAGCATCACACCTGTTGCCCTTCCCCCTGGAAGCCCCACTCATCCACTGACTCTGGCCTTGTTTTCCTAGGTATGGCCACCAGGACAGTCCACAGGTGAGAAGCATATGCTACAAGATTCTCTTTCATCCAAAAAATGACTTGTAGATCTTCTGCTCTAAGCCCAACCAGGTGCTGGGTGATGCTGGGGACAATGGGTCACAAGACAGCCCTGATCCCCATCCTCATAGGGCTTAAAGTCCAGTGGAGACAGCATTAGCTCAGCCAGGCACAGTGGCTCACACCTGTAATCCCAGCACTTTGGGAGGCTCACCTGAGGCCTCATCTCAGGTGATGAGATCACCTGAGGGCTCCGGGAAGAGATCAGTACTGGGACAAAGATGTGGTTTGGGAGGCGGATCACCTGAGGTCAGGAGTTCGAGACCAGCCTGGCCAACATGGTGAAACCCTGTCTCTAATAAAAATAAAAAATTAGCTAGGCGTGGTGGCACATGCCTGTAATCCTAGCTACTTGGGAGGCTGAGGCAGGAGAATCGCTTGAACCTGGGAGGCAGAGGTTGCAGTGAGCTGAGATCACACCACTGCACTCTAGCCTGGGCAGTAGAGCGAGACTGTGTCTCAAAAAAAAAATAAATAAATAAAGAGCATTAATTAGCTAGGCGCGGAGAGGTGGGACATGGATATGTGGCATCAAAGCTGGTGAGAAGAGATGAAGGAACAGGTATGGGAGAGATGCTGAGGCCAGTTTGGGACCCAGTGGGTGCAAGGGGCTCATATGACACCTAAGGGGAGGCTTCCAGGAGGCCTTAGGACTTCTAGGTGCAGGGCTCCAGGAAGAGATCAGTACTGGAACAAAGATGTGGTTGTCACCAGCACAGACAGGAAACAGGCTGGAAGTGTGGGTAAGACAATCCTAGGAGGAAGGAGGGAGCCAGTACCCTAATGCTTCTGTGTCAGACACAGAAATTGCTGAGCAAAAACCCTCTGCCACCAGTTGAGGAGCCTGGTACCCCCAAAAGACAGGCCAGGCTGAGCCCCAATCAGACCATGCATCTGATCCTGAATCTGATCCTCCCAGGTCCGTCGGAAGTTAGAGCTGGAAGCTGCTGTGACCCGCCTGCGGGCAGAAATCCAGGAGCTCGACCAGAGCCTGGAGCTGATGGAGCGAGACACTGAGGCTCAGGGTGAGTCACGGGGCCAGAAGATAGGCACCAGGATGTGGGGTGGGAAAGGTGCTGATGGCCACCCCTGTTCCTCCCACAGACATGGCCATGGAGCAGGCACTTCAGCACACTCAAGACACCCAGCGTCGAGCTCTCCTCCTCCGGGCCCAAGCTGGGGCCATGCGAAGACAGCAGCATAGGCTCCGAGATCCCATGCAGCGGCTGCAGAATCAATTGAGGCACCTGCAGGACATGGAGAGGTGGGCCTCAGGGACCCACCCTCACCAGGCGGGGTGGCCAGACATTCTCTTAGAGATCTCAGGGCTCTGCCCTGATCCCTTCTTGGGTTCCAGAATTCTGGAACCATTAGGATGGAAGGTCCGTGAGGCCAGGAGATTTTGTCATCTCAGTCACCTGTATTTTCAGTGCCTAGAATGATACCACCTGTATACCTAGAACACCAGCCCTGGGGAAACAGCCACAAATAGAGAACAAGTCCCTGCCCTCCTGGAGCTTACGCTGTGACACAAAGAAGACAGATAGTAAAGTAGGAACCAAACAGACCCTATCATTTCTGGTAGAGATGAGTGCTGTGAAGAAAAGCCTATCATAGAAGGGAGAGGGAGATGCTGCCCTAGCAAGGGTGGTCAGTGAAGGCCTCTGAGGAGGCGACATTGAGTTGGAAGAGGAATTTCTGTGGAGAAGGAATAGCAAGAGCAGAGGTGGTGTGCTCAGCATGCAGGAAGAGCAGCCAGGAGGCCAATGTCAGCTCGAGTTTCTCAGGCAAGACCGAGAACCTGAGGAGGTGAGGTTGGAGGAGTGGACAGAGAACTGTGGATGATGCGTTGCGATTTTACTCTGAAACTGGTTCATGCCTTGGCTTGGCCACTTAAAATTAGGTGACCTTAGGCTGAGCATGGTGGCTCACACCTGTAATCCCAGCACTTTGGGAGGCCGAGGCAGGCGGATCACTTGAGGTCAGGAGTTCGAGACCAGCCTGGCCAACATAGTGAAACCCCATCCCTACTAAAAAATACAAAAATTAGTTGAGTGTGGTGGCACATGCCTGTAGTCCCAGCTACTCAGGAAGCTGAGGCAGGAGAATCACTTGAACCCGGGAAAAGGAGGTTCCAGTGAGCCTAGATTGCACCACTGCACTCCACCTGGGTGATAAGAGCAAAACTCTGTTTAAAAAAAAAAAAAAAAAAATTGGGTGACCTTGGGCAAGGTATTTAACTTCTTTCTATGTGCCTCAGATTCTAAGATCTGTGGAATGGGGATAATATTAATACCAAGCTTATAGGGTAGGCATGATTGTTAGGTGGAATAAATCATGTAAAGTGCTTAGAGAAGTGCCTGTTAACCATTGTTATTATTCTGGGTTTTGTTTTTTTGTTTTGTTTTGTTTTGTTTTTTTGAGACAGAGTCTGGCTCTGTTGCCCAGGCTGGAGTGCAGTGGCACGATCTCGGCTCACTGCAACCTCTGCCTCTGGGGTTCAAGCAATTCTCCTGCCTCAGCCTCCCCAGTAGCTGGGATTATAGGCGCATGCCACTGTGCTCGACTAATTTTTGTATTTTTAGTAGAGACGGGGTTTCACCATGCTGGCCTTGAACTCCTGACCTCAAGTGATCCACCCACCTCAGCCTCCCAAAGCGCTGGGGTACAGGCATGAGCCACCACGCTGGGCCCGTTGTTATTCTGAATGTGCTGGGGAAACATCACATTATTTTGGAGGGATCTGAGCAGGGACATGATCTTCCTCCGGTTTTAACAGAATCACTGACTCCTGGGTGGTGAACAGTCTCTTGGAGCAAGAGCAGTGGGGAGGCTAATGCAATATTCCAGCTGGGAGGTGACGGTGGCCTAATCTGGAGACAGCTCCCGAGATCTAGGCTTAGTGATTCCTCTGACCAGCCTTGCTGGCAGTGAGAGGAGATGGGGCACAGACATCTGTTCTCCCAGGGACCCCAGCCCCAGCTGCACTTCTCCCTCCAGGAAAGCCAAAGTAGATGTGACCTTTGGATCCCTGACATCGGCAGCTCTCGGCCTGGAGCCCGTGGTCCTGGTAAGAGTCCCCGGTCGTGGGAGAAGGGGCAGGGAGCCTGGAGTTAGGCAGACACCAGGGTCCCCCTCAGGTCCCTTCCTCTTCTTCTCCCTAGCGTGATGTCCGAACAGCCTGCACCCTCCGGGCCCAGTTCCTGCAGAACCTCCTGCTTCCCCAGGCCAAGAGGGGCAGCCTCCCGTGAGTGTCCCTAGCCCCCAGAGACCCTGCAAAGAACCTGGGTTTTAAGTGGGGGTCTCTTATTTATTAATTCCTCAGACACTGAACTTCTGGGCTACGTTCTGTAGAAGGGGACTTCCAGGCTGGGAATAGAAGGAGACAGACTCATCACAAACAGTGACAGCCAGGTGGTCAGAGCTGTTGCGGGAGTGAGGAGGCCTGAGAGGCTTTGGGCACCCAGAGGCAGTGCCTTTCCCAGCTAAGAAGGCAGAGAGGGGAGAGGTTCTCTGGTGAGGAGGCTTAGCTGGGGTGAAGGGTCCAGAGAGTGTCCCAGATGAACAACCCATGTAAAGGCCCCAAGGCCAGCAGGTTGGTATAATTGGGGAAGTCAAGTCTAACAGGCATAGGGAAGATGACAGCCCCTACCTTATAGGGTGGTGGTGATAACTAGAGGATAACTGACGTGTCTTGTAACATTCTCTATCCCCTTACCCAACCCCACAGAACCCCTCATGATGACCACTTTGGCACTTCCTACCAGCAGTGGCTGAGCTCCGTGGAGGTGAGAGGGCAGGGGTCTCAGGAAAGCCACACCCTCCCACCCCATGATCAAAACTTAGGGTGCCAGGACCTAACTCTTGATGACAGCCCTATTCCCATGGGGTCTCAGCTCACAGCCCTGCCCCAATCCTGCCCTGACTTCACCCTCCCTCCCCCTAGACGCTGCTGACAAACCACCCCCCAGGCCACGTCCTGGCTGCCTTGGAGCACGTGGCTGCAGAGCGGGAGGCAGAGATTCGGTCCCTGTGCAGTGGGGATGGGCTTGGCGATACAGAGATATCCAGGTGTGGGGCAGGGTATTCCCACAGTTGGGGAAGGCCGCGTGAGTGGGTGAGCTGGAACAGCCTCAGGACCTGGCCCAGCCACCTGCTGATGGGGTAGAACTGAAACCCACTGCCTGGTGGGGTGGCAGGACTGATACTGGCCACCCTCGAGTACCAAGGCAAGGCCACAGCACGGCTCCCTCAGCAGCTCTTCCCCCACCCCAGACCCCAGGCCCCGGACCAGTCAGACTCCAGCCAGACCCTGCCGTCCATGGTTCATCTCATCCAGGTGACCCCAGGGCTCGCCTCCCCACCACATTCCAAGACTTCCTCAATCCCCTCACCCGTGGATCATGCCCTGGGTGTACCCTGATTCTGTACCCCCCTTGCAGGAGGGCTGGCGGACTGTGGGTGTGCTGGTCTCCCAGCGGAGCGCCCTCCTGAAGGAGCGGCAAGTCTTGACCCAGCGCCTCCAGGGCCTGGTGGAGGAGGTGGAGAGATGCGTCCTGGGATCCAGTGAGAGGTGGGGGGATCCCCGAGCAGAGGCCTCTGGGCCGTCTCGCTTCTGAGTGTCTCAGCCCATTGGACTTTTTCAGCCCCTGTGGCTCCTATCTCTGCCTCCTCCCTGCAGTTTCTCTCCCTGGTTTATGGTCCCTTGTGTGGCTCAGTCGCCCCTCTCTCCTTTGCTCTCCTCCGTTTGCCCTGCAGGCAGGTGCTGATACTGGGGCTTCGGCGCTGTGGCCTGTGGACGGAGCTCAAGGCCCTGCACACTCAGAGCCAGGAGCTGGAGGATGCAGCCGGGCATCGGCAGCTCCTGCTGAGGGAGCTACAGGCCAAACAGCAGCGGATCCTGCACTGGCGCCAGCTGGTGGTGAGAGGCTAGGCCCAGGGAGAGGTGGCAGGGCCTTGTGGAGGGCCAGAGGAGAGGCTTGAAAACTATGGCTAAGAACTGGGCCTGAGCCCAGTGTGGTCGCACATGCCTGTGGTTCCAGCACTTTGGGAGGCTGAGGTGGGAGGATCTCCTGAGCCCAGGAGTTCAAGGCTGAAGTGAGGTATGATCACACCACTGCACTCCAGCCTGGGTGACAGAGCAAGATGCTGTCACTTAAAAGAATGCTGTCACTTAAAAATTAAGAACTGGGCTTCCTAGGCAAGAGCCCAGGTGAGACTCCCAGGCAGAAGCAGGACCTAAGCAGAGAGACACACTGAGGCTGGGAGCTGGGAGGAGTGAGTCTCAGGGTATCCTGGTTTCTCAGGAGGAGACCCAGGAACAGGTCCGCCTGCTCATCAAGGGAAACTCGGCCAGCAAGACCCGCCTGTGCCGGAGTCCAGGGGAGGTGAGATGGGAGTTGGGGTGAGGTCTGGGTACGGCTGGATCTGCCAGGATGGGGCTGGGTGGACTTGGGATGCCCCACCCATCCTTCCCCTTCCCCACAGGTGCTAGCTCTGGTCCAGCGAAAGGTGGTCCCTACATCTGAGGCAGTGGCACCGCAGAGCCGGGAGCTGCTGCGCTGTCTGGAGGAGGAAATCCGGCATTTGCCCCACATTCTGTTGAGCACACTGCTGCGGCACAGCCCGGGAGAGTGAGACTGGGGCCGCCCCACCCCTGTCCTGCATCCCCTGCCATGGGTGACTGTCACTCCCTGAACCTCCTCAAAAAAGATAACCCCAGACCCCCAGTGTTCCCAGGCTGCCAGACCTCACCCTTGGGTCAGCAGCCCTGGTCTTGGCATCCTAGTCCCCAGACCCACCTTGAAGTTCCTGGGCCCCCAGAGCCTCCAGAACCCAAGGCCTCCTCTCAGTCCCCACCCAACCCAGACTTCTCCCACCCCTAGGTTGAAGCCTCTGCCCACGGTCCTCCCATCCATCCACCAGCTGCACCCCGCGTCCCCAAGGGGCTCCAGCTTCATAGCGCTGAGCCACAAGCTGGGGCTGCCCCCAGGGAAGGTGAGTGCCTGTCTCCTGTGACTTGTCTCCCCAGCCCCACCCCAGGTAACCGTTGTTCCCTCCTCATCTAGGCCTCGGAGCTGCTCCTGCCGGCGGCTGCCTCTCTTCGCCAGGACCTTCTGTTCCTGCAGGACCAGCAGAGCCTCTGGTGTTGGGATCTACTCCACATGAAGACCAGCCTGCCACCAGGCCCTCCCACCCAGGGTAGGCCTGCCCTGTCACCCCATCCAGCCTCCCCACCCATTCCCACTACCAGCAACCCCATTGTTTACGCAGTGCCCACTGTGTGCTAAGGGCTTTAAACATTCTCCCTTGTTTTATCTGCACAGCAGTCCCATGAGGTAAGTGCTGCTATTCTCTCCATTCTACAGAGAAGGGAACTGAGACACAGAGGTTAGTAGGTTGCCCAAATGGCAAAGCTGGAATTTGAATCCAGGTGATCTGAAATGGGTCTGTGCTCCCAACCACTAGGCTACACTGCCCGTCGACTTTCCATGTGTTCATTCATCACCGTCACATAGTATATCTCAGCAGTTCAAAGCCTAGGAATCCTCTCCGCCCTGTCTCTTCCTAGCTGTGTGGCCTCCCCATGCCTTAGCTTCCTCCTCAGTGGAGTAAGCATAAAGCAATGTCTTACCGAGGTGCTGGGCAGATTGAGGCAGGGGACCCACACAGGGCACTGAACACTGCCTGCTATGCAGTAAGCACCCTGCGTCTCCAATGTGATTAGCATTATTGTCTGTGTACACACACAGTCTCTTGGAGTCATGACAATGAGGAAAGGGACTTTTAAGACCCCCAGTTTACAGATGAGGAAACTGAAGGTCAGAGAAGTCATTCATTCCTGGATTCACTCACCAAATACTGGGTGTCTACCAGGTGCCAGCCCAGATGGCTTGTTGGGGAGTGAGGAGAAAGGGCCCCACCCCAGGGGTTTCCCCAGATGGAAGTAAAGAGTAAAGAATGAAAGGATAAATACATGGAAGAGGAGAATTGATGAGAAATGAACCGGCAGTGCCAGCAGCACTAGAGGAAGAGACTGTGTTCAAGCCTCTGAGTTTGGGGCTCCCTGCCCTCCACTTCTCCACGAGGAGCGATGAGAGCAGCCCCAGACCCCGCACGGCCTCTGCCCACCTCAGCCTCTGCCTACCACGCCCTCTGCCCACTGTGCCCTCTGCCCACTTCATGTGTTTTTTGTTTTTGCTTTTGTTTTTTTTGAGACAAGGTCACATTCTGTCACCCAGGCTGGAGTGCAGTGGTGCCATCCCAGCTTACTGCAGCCTCAACCTCCTGGGCTCAAGCCATCCTCCTGCCTCAGCCTCCTGAGTAGCTGGGACCACAGGCATGCACCCCACGCCCAGCTAATTTTATATTTCTTGTAATCATGGGCATCTTGAACTTTACACATCTATCATGGAACTCTTGGTTCTCTCTACTCCAAAAAACAATTTTGTTCCTCTTCTTCTTGGTTTCCTCCCTTGTTAAATTATCTCACCCTCCTCATCCAAGTGCTGCACCCAGAAACCCAGGAGTCATCCTGAATTTCTCCATCTCCCTAATCCCCCCACCCTCACCAGCTTCAGCCTCTCAGCAAGCCCTAAGGGTCCCATCCCCAGAATTCTCCCATCGGTCCCCTGCCGCAGTAATTCCACCTGACAGCAGACGGAGCTGAACAAAGAGCCAGTGTCGTGATCAAGGTCACAGGGCAGGGATGGGATGGGGTCAGGATTCAGGCCCAGCTTGTCTGATTACACTGCTCATCTGCACTTGCTGAGCTGGGCCTGTTCTGTGCACATGGAGAGGTAGGCCCAGTCCCAGTCCCAGAGGAAAGCACCGCTAGGGTGAAGCTAGAGCAGGCGGAGGAGGAAGCCTTGGGGCGAGAGTGTTGGAGGGGCCTCCAGGAGGAAAGATACTCTCTACTGTGGGCCCTGGGAATCGGCCAGGCTTTGCCACGTCATGAAACTCAAATACCTGCTGAAGGGCTTGGGCTTTGCCTTGGGGGCACTGGAGAACCTTGGAGGGTTCTAGACAGGAGGGAGAGCATCAAATTTAGGCTTCAGGAAGATCACTGTGGTGTAGTGCGGAGGGTGAACCAGAGCAGGAGACTGAGGCCTGGAGCAGAGGAGAGGAAGAAACGCTCAGGAGACTGAGCGGACAGGCCATGGAGATTGATGGGCTCTCACGGGGAGGGAGGAAGGCATCCAGAAGGAGGCCTGGGCGGGGCCGGGAGTGGTGGACTGCCCTTGAGATGAGGACCTGGGAGGAGGGACAGGTCCTCATCTCAAGGGCAGTCCCTCAGAAGGGGACTTCCAGGCTGGGAAGAGAAGGAGACAGACTCATCATTGGTTTGCGGGAGCTGCTGAGGTCAAGACTAGGGGACTGGAGAATTGGGGACCCATTGCTGTAAGGTACCAGCGAGCCAGAGGACTCAAAGCTGCCTCCTGGCTTTCTCACCCTCAGAGCTGCTGCAGATCCAGGCATCCCAGGAAAAACAACAGAAAGAGAACCTGGGGCAGGCTCTGAAGAGGCTGGAGAAGCTGCTGAAACAGGCGCTGGAGCGAATCCCTGAGCTGCAGGGGATCGTGGGGGACTGGTGAGAGGGGAACGTGCTGCGGGTGGGAAACAGAAAAGTCAGGACTCAAGGTTGGGGCCTGGTGAGAAGGGGCAGGCCATGATTTTGAGGGGAGGGTCTGGAGGGTCAGTCCTTCCCTCTGACTCCATGCCCTTCCCCAGGTGGGAGCAGCCAGGCCAGGCCGCCCTCTCTGAGGAGCTCTGCCAGGGCCTATCCCTGCCCCAGTGGCGGCTGCGCTGGGTTCAGGCCCAGGGGGCCCTGCAGAAGTTGTGCAGCTGAAGAGAGGGTTCAAACGGAAGCCGAGAACTTGACACTGTTCACCTCAACACCTCACCTCCCCCAGGACATTTGGAAGAAAGCAGCGCCAGGATTCCTCGGCAGTCGTCCCCACCCGCACCTGCAGTCCCCTCATGTGCTGTTCTGCTGCCCCGCTCAGCTCCTGGCCCCTGTCCTTTCATCCCGCTAAAGCACCCCCTGAAACCCCTTCATCACTTTCATTCTCAGCAAAAAGTAATTGAGCATCTCCTCTAGGCACTGGGGAGTCCACACTGAACAAAAGAGACAGAAAACCCTGTCTTCCAGAAGTTGAGTTCTAGGGCAGGGAGATAGAATTTACAAGATAAGGAAAATATATATGTAGTATGCTGCAAGTTAACTGCTGTGTGGGAAATCCAGCAGGGGGTGGGATGTGTGATTTGAATTGAGGGCCACACTGCCCAGGTCGCACTCCGTCAAGGGGTGAGTAGGAGCAACGAGGGTGGCTGAGGAAGGGCTTGCAGCTCGAGGCAACAGCACATGCAAAGGTCCTGAGCCAGGATGTGCTGGAATAAGGGCCATTGAGGGGGACAGTATAGGTTGGGGGTAAGGAATGTATTAAAAGATGAGATTGCCTTCTAGTTTGTATAGTTTCTTTTTTTACATGTAAATCAGCCATTTGGAATTTATCCTAGCACATGGATCCAATTTTGTCTTATTTTACATATATCCTAGTAGTACTTACTGAAATTCCCAGTCAGAGTGGCAGTTGCCTCTGAGGGAAGGTGGGTGGCAGGGATCAACTGAGGAGGAGACACAGAAACGTCCTAGCTGATGGGAATGTACTGTGTCGAGAGCAGCGGCGGTGACGCAGGTGTAGAGATTTGTCAGAGCTCATCTAGTTGTAGTCTTAAGGCCTGTACATTTCACTGCGTGGGTTACTCAATTTATAAAGAAAAGCCTTACACTTTTGAGATGCCACCTTTTTATGCACTAAATTTCCATGTTTATATCTGGCCTCTCTCCAGACCTGCTTTGTATTTAACTCTCCATGTGTCATTCCCACAGTAGCTTAATAGAAAGGCTTGTGACAATTGTCATATCTGTTCTTTTCTTTTGGTTTTTTTTTTTTGAGATGGAGTCTCATTCTGTTGCCCAAGTTGGAGTGCAGTGGCATGATCTCAGCTCACTGCAACCTCCGCCTCCCAGGTTCAAGCCATTCTTATGCCTCAGCCTCCCCAGTACCTAGGATTACAGGTACGCACCACCACGCCCAGCTCATTTTTGTACTTTTAGTAGGGACAGGGTTTCATCATGTTGGCCAGACTGGTCTCGAACTCCTGACCTCAAGTGATCTGCCTGCCTCGGCCTCCCAAAGTGCTGGGATTACAGGCATGAACCACCACACCCGACCACATTGCCATATCTGAAATGGCTGGATTCTCTTAGATGCTTTTTCTTTTTCTTTCTTTTCTCTTCTCTTCTCTTCTTTCTCTTCTCTTTTCTTTTCTTTCTTTTTTTTGAGACAGAATCTGGCTGTTTCCCAGGCTGAAGTGCAGTAGCACAAACTCAGCTCACTGCAACCTCTGCCTCCTGGATTCAGGCAATTCTCATGTCTCAGCCTCCTGAATAGCTGGGATTACAGGCACCCACCACCATGTCTGGCTAATATTTGTATTTTTTGTAGAGTCGGAGCTTTACCATGTTGGCCAGGCTGCTCTCCAACTCCTGGCCTCAAGTGATTCTATCGCCTCTGCCTCCCAAATCTTCACCTGCTGGGATTACAGTTTCCCCTGTCTCAGTAAATTTTTTTTCCCAAACTAAGTGAACATTAGATTTAATTTGCTTGGCCCCAGAAGAAAAACATGCACAGATGGTAGTTTTACTGGTGTTGCAGTAAGTTTTCAAATTTGGAAGTTTGGCAGCTTTATGATCTTGAACCTTGCTGTCCATCTCTCACACAACTCCTCTCTTGGCCTCCAGAGTCCCTTTACTCTCCCAGCTTTCCTCCTGCCCCTGGCTGCTGTTTCCCAGCCTTTCCACATTGGCTTTCCCATGCAGTCCTTAGTGTGTCTGCTCCTCCTCTCCTCATCACAGTTCCCAGCACCCACCTTCAACTGAACTCAACAAAATCTTCAACTTCATACAGTAGTCACATTGTTAGTAATAACATTGGCATTTTTGATAAAATAGACCATTTAAATTTTTGAGATTCTACCTTATATTTTTTGAATTATATACTAAAGCAAGTAAGTAGTGATGTAACGTCATTGGGGACCAAGATTTTTAGTGTAAATGAAAAAAGATAACAAATATAAACTCAAGTAAACACCCTGTAGTCTTTCATATGAATTGGAAATATCAGAATAAAGTCATGATTTTTCTCTTTCTAAAAAATATGTATTTCCCTAGTTAAGTCCCCTGAAAAGGTCTAAATATAATGACACCCCAGTAACACTGAGCAGCACTAGTGTACAGACTGTGGTCTCTAAGTGCCATTTCTGACTAAGAACCAGGGACTCTTGTGAAAACAGCTGATTCCAGGTCTGGGGCAAGAAATGTGCAAAATGTGTCCAGGATATTTTGTGCCAGGAAGCAAAGAAGTCCTCCAAGACTACTGTGGCCAAGTCAAAGGAACTCAGGAGCCAGTCTGAAGGGCTGTCACTGGCCAAAGGTGGGACATGTTGAGCAGCAAAAAGAACCACAGTGGTTTGAAGCACATCAAATATGCCTGAATGTGTAAGTTCATGTTGATACTCATATACCTCATTGAAAGCACCTTTGAAGAGTAGTAGGAACCCACTCATTATTTTGAAAAATTTTTTATATATAAAATAAAAGAATCAAGCATGTTCTCTATTTTTCTTATATGTGAACAAGTAACCTTTTTTTTTTTTTTTTTTTTTTTGAGACAGGGTCTTGTGCTGTCGCCCAGGCTGGAGTGCAATGGTGAGATTTTGGCTCACTGCAACCTCCGCCTCCTGGGTTCAAGTGATTCTCGTGCTTCAGCCTCCTGAGTAGTTGGGATTACAGGTGCGCACCACCATGCCCAGATAATTTTTGTATTTTTACTAGAGACGGGGTTTTGCCATGTTGGCCAGGCTGGTCTCGAACTTCTGACTTCAGGTAATCTGCCCGCCTCAGCCTCCCAAAGTGCTGGGATTATAGGTGTGAGCCACTGTGCCCGGCCTAAGTAACCAAATTTCTGATGAAGAGGTTATTTATGGAAGAATCACAACTAATAACTTAAGAGAAAATACTAGAATTCAAAAACCACTATTTGCCATTAATTAATCTAGTGATGGATACAGGTAATGATGATCAAGGGCTACTAAAACTATTAGGGGAAAGGTTGATTGGGCTTCTTAAAATAGGTAGACCAGGATGACACCACTGATCAATCCTGACACCCAAGGAAGGCAACCAGACATCTTGTGCTTCTGATGGGATCCAATAGGATACAAGGGATATGATACCATACAATATTATCTATGAAGTGTGCTTTTACCAAATTAAACCTAAATATCATCTAGCCTTAGCTCTCACTACAAGCATATGGGAAAGGGGCAGGAGGCAGTCAGAAACAAGTGAAACAAAAAGGATGTAATTAGTTAAGTTCAAAATGTGTGACACCCTATAGGATAAATGATCCAGTTTCTTCAATAAAGAGAAGGCAAAAGTGGGAATGGAGAAAGAAAGAAGAAAGGGAGGGAGGGAAGAAGGGAGAAAGGAAGGAAAGAAAGATGGCAGGCAGGCAGGTATTCATTTGTACTGATTCATACTGCAGCTTCAAGAAACCAAGGCAGCCAATAAAATTAAATTTTTTTCTTTTTCTTTTTTCTTTTTTTCGACACGGTGTCTCACACTGTCGCTGGGGCTGGAGTGCAGTGGTGCAATCTTGGCTCACTGCAACCTCCGCCTCCCGGGTTCAAGCGATTCTCCTGCCTCAGCCTCCCAAGTAGCTTGGATTACAGGCGCTCGCCACCACGCCCAGCTAATGTTTGTATTTTTAGTAGAGACAGGGTTTCACCATGTTGGCCAGGCTGGTCTTGAACTCCTGACCTCGTGATTCACCCGCCTTGGCCTCCCAAAGTGCTGGGATTACAGGTGTGAGCCACCTGGCCTGGCCTCTAAGTTTTTCTTGTTGGTAAACATCTGAGCAAGCAAAAATTTAAGTTTTGACGGAAAAAAAAAAACATTCAAATGCAATATTTGGACCTTGTTTTGATCCCGATTCTACTATTGTATAAAGACATTTTTGAGACAAGGAAGACTGAACACGGTCTGGGTGTTAGATGATACTAAGAAATTAATTTGATGGTATTCATAATGGCGTAGTTAATGGTATTTTTTTTCTTGACACTGAGTTTCACTCTATCGCCCAGGCTGGAGTGCAGTGACGCGATCTCGGCTCACTGCAACCTCTGTCTCCCGGGTTCAAACAATTCTCCTGCCTCAGCCTCCCAAGTAGCTGGAATCACAGGCGCACGCCACCACGGCCGGCTAATTTTTGTATTTTTAGTAGAGACAGGGTTTCACCATGTTGGCCAGGCGGGTCTCAAACCCCTGACCTCAGGTGATCCGCCCACCTCGACCTCCCAGAGTGCTGGGATTATAGGTGTGAGCCACTGAGCCCAGCGTTAATTGTATTTTTTAAAAATGGTTCTTATCGGCCGGACGCGCTGGCTCACGCCTGTAATCCCAGCACTTTGGGAGGCCGAGGCGGGCGGATCACGAGGTCAGGAGATCGAGACCATCCTGGCTAACACGGTGAAACCCCGTCTCTACTAAAAACACAAAAAATTAGCCGGGCGTGGTAGCGGGCGCCTGTAGTCCCAGCTACTCGGGAGGCTGAGGCAGGAGAATGGCGTGAACCCGGGAGGTGGAGCTTGCAGTGAGCCGAGATCGCGCCACTGCACTCCAGCCTGGGCGACAGGGCAAGACTCCGTCTCAAAAAAAAAAAAAAAAAAAAAAAAAAAAAAAATATATATATATATATATATAGTTCTTATCTGTTAAGGAGACATAATGGCGCATTTATGACTGAGTTGATGTCTGGAATTTGCTTTAACATACTCCAGCAAAAAAATATAAAAATAAGAAAAGTATAAGGCCATGCGCAGTGGCTCATGCCTGTAATCCCAGCACTCTGGGAGGCCAAGGCGAGTGGGTCACTTGAGATCATAAGTTTGCGACCAACCTGGCCAACATGGTGAAACCCCGCCTCTACTAAAAATACAAAAATTAGCCGGGTGTGGGAGTACACACCTGTAATCCCAGCTACTAGGGAAGCTGAGGCAGGAGAATCCCTTGAGTCCAGGAGGTGGAGCTTGCAGTGAGCCGAGGTCACACTACTGCAATCCAGCCTGGGCGACAGAGCGAGACTCCGTCTCAAAAAAAAAAAAAAAAAAAAAAAAGAAGGTACTTTGTAACATTCTCCCCGCCCTTGAGAATGTACTTTGTACGCCTATCCCAAACCTGTAAGAACTAATGATAATCCCACCACCCTTTGTTGACTCCTTTTTCGGAGTCAGCCCGCCTGCACCCAGGTGAAATAAACAGCCTTGTTGCTCACACAAAGCCTGCTTGGTGGTCTCTTCACACGGACGCGCGTGACAAAGAAGTATAGACCAAGTGAAATCCAGAAGTGTTGAATAGGGTAGCGTTTGAGATGTACTTAAGAGTGCGTTATACTATTCCCCTTAATGTGCATGTTTGAAAATACTCAGAATGAAACACTTGTGAGAGCTACGGGAAAAAAAAAAAGGTCAACTGTGGCCCAAGAAAGGACAGGGACCAAGCCCACGGACGTGCTCCTCTGAGTTGCACTAGTCTCTGGGCCTTGGCTCCCACACTGAACAGCTCTCCTCTTTAAACGTCTTCAGCTGTCCTCCTCCAGGAAGCCGGGTCAGGCGCTTCCTCCCGGGCGTCTCCGGTCTTCGTGGGAACCACAGGTCAGGTGTCAACCTACTCCAGGATGGGGGCCCCCAGGGGCCAGCCAGGCCTCCCAGCCTTGCCTAACCCTGGGGTTGACACGGACTTTAGCGTCTTTTTAAACTTCCGGCGCGGGCTCTGCGGTGGCACAGGAGGATCCTCCGAACTTTCTCTGTGATCTCAAAGGTCCAGATTCCACATTGGGGATGGGCCCAACTGACTTTGCTTCGCTCTCATTAGCCGGTGGTCCTCCAGGAAGGTGGGGCCGCCTCTCTGCTGTGCTCTCATAGGCCCAGGTTCTTGAGTTCGTGTGTCCTTCTCTCACTCTGATTGGCGTATATTCCCCCTGAGGGTGTGGCAAAATCTCATTGGCTCTCGCGCCCGAATGTATGACGTCATGCGCTAGCGGCCGTCGCTTTTGCTGGACGTCATCCTCGGGAGCCCACCCGTACGAAGGCAGAGAGTAGATGGCAGAACCCGCGGCGGCGGCTAAGCTGAGACAGTAGTAGCGGCCACAGCGACGACGGCAGCGATGGCTGGGGCGGGGCCAGCCCCGGGACTCCCGGGTGCAGGAGGACCCGTGGTCCCGGGTCCTGGCGCTGGCATCCCGGGCAAAAGCGGCGAGGAACGCTTGAAGGAAATGGAGGCGGAGATGGCCCTGTAAGGCCCGCGACAGAGAGTGATAAAAGTCGTCCCAGAGCCAGAGCCACCGAATCTCGGAGCCTCCAGGCCTCGATAGGCCGGAGATACGGCTCTAACATGGGGAAGTGGGACCTTCGGGATTGTGGGGGCGGGGATAAGGGGAGAGGTTGGCAGGGGTGAGGGTCCCCTCAGGATATACCCACAGTTCCAAAATTGGTACGAGGTCCTGAGCGCTGATGTCTGTTCTACCCCTCCAGGTTTGAGCAGGAAGTTCTGGGGGCTCCAGTACCTGGAATCCCAACTGCTGTGCCTGCCGTGCCCACGGTCCCCACGGTCCCCACGGTCCCCACGGTAGAAGCGATGCAGGTCCCAGCGGCTCCTGTGATCCGCCCAATTATCGCGACCAACACATACCAGCAGGTACGGCTAAGCTAAGGCATATAAGTCAGGGAACACAATGCTTCGAACACAGTAGGTGTTTGTATGCAGACAGCTGTTGACGTTTTGGCTTGTTGACTAATTAGCATGACAAATATTTTATACGCCAGGCACTGAGAACACAGTAATGACTGAGAGAGCCATTTCTGCCCTGTGGGAGCTTATATTCTAGAGCATGTTGTCCAGTAGAGCTTTCTGCAATGATGAGACTGTTCTGATATATTTAAAATTTATATTTAATAGTTCGTTATTCTCATTAGTCACATTTCAAGTGCTCAGTAGCCAACTATATATGACTAGTAGAGAAAGAGAGAGAAATTATTAAGATGAAAATAGGCTGGGCGCTGGACGCGGTGGCTCACATCTGTAATCCCAGCACTTTGGGAGGCCGAGGCGAGCAGATCACGAGGTCAAGAGATCCAGTCCATCCTGGCCAACATGGTGAAACCCCATCTCTACTAAAATTACAAAAATTAGCTGGGTGTGGTGGCATGCGCCTGTAGTCCCAGCTACTTGGGAGGCTGAGGCAGGAGAATCGCTTGAACCCGGGAAGCGGAGGTTGCAGTGAACCAAGATTGTGCCACTGCACTGGAGCCTGGTGACAAAGTGAGACTCCGTCTCAAAAAAAAAAAAAAAAAAAAGCCCTGATGCAGGTGCATACCTGTTGTGTTGTTGTGTTCAAGGAACAGCAAGGAGACCAGTGACAGTGGAGTGAGCAAAGAGGAAAGTGGGAGGAGATAAGGACAGAGAGGTGAGGCCAAATCTTGTAGAGCCTTATGGTCATTTTAAGAACCCTGGCGGCCAGGCACGGTTGCTTGCACCTGTAATCCCAGCACTTTGGGAGGCCAAGGCGGGTAGATCACGAGGTCAGGAGTTCGAGACCAGCCTGGCCAACATGGTGAAACCCCGTCTCTATTAAAAATACAAAAATTAGCCGGGCGTGTTGGCGGGCACCTGTAATCCCAGCTACTCAGGAGGCTGAGGCAGGAAAATCACTTGAACCCTGGAGCTCGTGCCACTGCACTCCAGCCTGGACAACAGAGCGAGACTCCGTCTCAAAAAAAAAAAAAAAGAGAATAGACTGTAAGGGACAAGGGCAGAAGCCAGGAGATGGAGGAAGGGGCTAGTACAGTAATCTAGACAGGAGTTAATGGTGGCTTGGATGGAGGTTGTGCATGGGAGATGGGGAGGACAGGTTGGACACAGTTTCAGTCGGTGCTAAGTGCTGTGGGGAAGATGAAATAAGGTGGTGAGAGAAGCTGCTGCTCAGAGAGCCCTAGTGTGATCCCAAAAGCCTCCCTGAGAAGTGGCATTTTAGCTAAGACCTGAGATAGCCAGCCACATACAGAGCACAAAGCATGAAGCTCTTGGTCTCTTGGGGTGAGCTGGCCGCAGCAGATGGGGAATGCTGAGTCAGGCCCCTCACCCTGACCTCTTCCTCGACAGGTCCAGCAGACTCTGGAGGCCCGAGCAGCTGCTGCAGCCACAGTAGTTCCTCCCATGGTGGGTGGCCCTCCTTTTGTAGGCCCTGGTAAGTAAAGAGTGGCAAGGTGAGGGGGTTGGGCAATCAGGCAGGGTGGTAAAAATGTGTGCCCAGGACTCTCCTCCCACCATCCTTGCCTCTCCCCTCCCAACAGTTGGCTTTGGCCCTGGTGATCGGAGTCACCTGGACAGCCCAGAGGCTCGAGAAGCCATGTTCCTGCGGCGGGCAGGTGAGTCTGGGGCCAGGGACCCCCACATTTAATCAGGCACTCTTGTTTACATGACTTCAGCCTCTTGCCTAAATCCTTGCTCTAAATTACCCTTTGCATTTGATCCCAACTTGATGTTGTCATCCTAAAGCACAAACCTGATCATGCCCTTTCTGATGATGTCAATTTTGTTTTAACCTGATCATTGCAAACCAACCCTCCTGCTGTCAGTCCTAATTCCCAGTTGCCACAGCACTTAACACCTCATAACAAGCTATATAATTTCTTATTTACTATGGCTATCATCTTTTGCATCCTCTAAAATAAAAGCTCCATGAGGGGCAAAAGTCTCAGTATCTGCCACATAGGAAGTATTATGTATTGTCTGTTGATGGGATGAACAGACTGTCGAGACAAGCGCCAGGCTTTTCCCCTGGCAGTCACAACCCTACATGACCTTGCTTCTTGCAGGGAGAGATCCCCAGCAGCCCGAACATTTCTGGGATGTGCCAGCAGTGCTTTTGTTAAGGTCCCTTCTCTCCCTGCTTACTGTCACCCAGCTGCAATCTTCCAGCCATCCTTCCCCCCAGGCCATTTTCTACATTCCACCTTTTGTTCTTCAGGTAACCTTTACTCACACTGTCAATTTGTAGGACATTACTTCCTTATATGTATGAAAAGGATGTGTGTTCTTATTTGGATGTAAAATTCTGGTATAATCTCCGTTAAACCAAACGTGCTACTTATGTTACTAAATCCTGTAATACTTGTTAATCTGATGATCTCTGAGAAGTTGTAATGTCTCTTACTTTTTAGTATGGTTTTGATCAAAATGCAAATCTGACCTACTCCCCCTGCCCAGCTTCCAACCCTGCTGTGGCTCCCCAGTGCCTTCAGGAGGACACCCATGGCTCAGCCAAGAATGCTGTGCTTTAAAAACAAAAAAGCTCTACTGGGGTGCCTGCTGGCTGCTCAGCCCTTCTCATGACACTCTCTAAGCCCCACTGCTTCTATTACAGTTACACTGAACTGAAAAGGGAAAGGTTTTGCTTATAAATATTCTCCCTGCCAATAATATTCCCACTCACCCTTTGCCTAACACTTCATTGCCCCTCGGGTCTCAGCTCACAGGTCCCTTTCTCCAGGAAGCCTTCCCTGGGCCTGGCTGGGTCAGAGGGCTCCCATCTCTTAGCACTGATCCTGCTGCCTGGGCTTCCCTCCTTCCAGCCCTGGTCCCCATTGGCTCTCCTTCTCTAGTGATGTCTCCATTCCCTCCTCCTCTGGACCAGGAGCTCCCTGAGAACCCTGGGTCTGTTGGTGTGTCCCCAGCATTGCCTGCCACAGGGCTGAGCCAGAGGAGCTTCTCAGTGGTAAATTTTCATGGAATGAACCAGGGGAGAGGCCCCCACATCTCCAGGAGGGCTCCCCAGACTCTGCTCCAGGATTTCTTGGATGCTGAGAGTGCACACACACACACACACACACACACACACACACACACACACACACACACACACACACACACACACACACACGCACGCATGCACACACACCTTGTCCCAAGTGCCCCTGTCCCCCATGACACACACCCCCATCTCTCTCTCCCACAGCTGTGGCCCCCCAGAGGGCCCCTATCCTGCGTCCAGCCTTCGTCCCCCACGTGCTACAGAGAGCAGGTGAGGGGCCAGGGTCATCATCCCTGCCACATAACTCCCCCCAGGCCCTGGAACTCCCCACTAACACCCTGACAGATTCCGCTCTCTCCTCTGCAGCAGCCGGCCCCCGCCCTATGGCCCTACGGCCCCCTCACCAGGCCCTCGTGGGCCCCCCTCTGCCTGGGCCCCCTGGACCACCCATGATGCTGCCACCAATGGCTCGGGCTCCAGGGCCCCCGCTGGGCTCCATGGCTGCGCTGAGGCCCCCTCTGGTGAGTGTGGACAGGGAACTAATGGTCAGACGTGCGGTGGACAGGGAGACCATCCATCCTGGCCCAATGGGCTATGTCTGAGTTGGCCTCTCTCCTGACTTTTTGTTTCTCTACCTTCTCACTCTGCATTTGTCTCTGCCTCTTTCTGCATCTTTCTGTGGCAAAATCTTTTCTCTCCTTTTGTGAAGGGAGTACAGAGAGAAACACATGCTATTGGAATATTTCTCTTTTGATTGTTCCTGATGTTCTTGTCTGTGGCTGTTTGTCTCTCTCTGCCTATGTTTCTCCTTCTCTGTGTTTGGCTGGCTGGAGACTCTCTGCCTGGGTGTCTCTTGGCTGCTCTCTGGCCCCCAGGCCCTTTCTTTGTTGGATGGAATGGGGATGACAGTAAAATCTGAGCCTGTGAGCCGGCCCCCCTCATGTTCTCCTCTTACCCACAGGAAGAGCCAGCAGCACCCCGAGAGCTGGGCCTAGGCCTGGGGTTGGGCCTGAAAGAGAAGGAAGAGGCAGTGGTGGCGGCGGCGGCGGCGGCTGGGCTGGAGGAGGCCAGCGCGGCTGTGGCCGTGGGGGCAGGAGGTGCCCCAGCTGGCCCTGCAGTCATTGGGCCCAGCCTGCCGCTGGCCCTGGCCATGCCATTGCCCGAGCCTGAGCCCCTGCCCCTCCCGCTGGAGGTCGTCCGCGGCCTTCTGCCCCCGCTGCGCATTCCTGAACTCCTGTCCCTGCGTCCTCGGCCCCGGCCCCCTCGGCCAGAGCCACCCCCAGGCCTCATGGCTCTTGAGGTAAGCAGGGAGCCTAGCGGTGAGGGGACAGAGGGGATGGGGGGCAGACAGGGGCCCAGAAACTTCTACACAGACAGACTGGACAGCAGGAGGACCCGGGGGAGGGAGGCGGACACATGTCCAGAAGCACATCCAGCCCTTACTGTGGTGGCAGGAGGGCTGGGGACCAAAGGACAGTGGGAGACCCCAATACCAAGCCCTTTGCACCTCTCCCCTTTCCTCTGCAGGTCCCAGAGCCCCTGGGTGAAGACAAGAAGAAGGGGAAGCCAGAGAAATTGAAACGGTGCATTCGCACAGCGGCAGGGAGCAGCTGGGAGGACCCCAGCCTGCTGGAGTGGGATGCAGGTAAGCTGCTGAAGCTGGAGGTCAGGTGTGGCTCGGCCAAGGTCAGATCAGGCTGCTGTCCTTGGGCTGCAGACTGGGAGGGTGGACCCTCTCAGTAGAGTGGGCGCTGTTGTTAGCCCACCTTGGGGAGGGGAGGCTATGGCTCAGGGGCTGGTTCCTCACCTAGCCATGGGCCGGAGCTTGGTGGAGGTGACGGGGACATGGGGCTTTGTAGCCCGTTTTACTCATGAGGTGCCTAGCTTCAGAGAGCATTCTTTTTTTTCCCAACTCTTAGGAAAAAAAAAATTTTTTTTTTTTTATGAGACGGAGTCTCACTCTGTTGCCCAGGCTGGAGTGCAGTGGCGCGATCTTGGCTCACTGCAGCCTCCGCCCCCCAGGTTCAAGTGATTCTCCTGCCTCAGCCTCCCAAAGTGCTGGGATTACTGGCATGAGCCACTGCGCCCGGCCGGGAAAAATTTTAAACACAGAATGGCACAGTAAACAGCCATCTACCCACCACCTAGATTCTGCAATTAACATTTTGCTGTGTTCACTTTTTTCCTCTTTGTGTATGTATATGGTTTCTTTGTTTTTAGCTCAGTCATTTGAAGCAAGTTATAAGTGAAGTAATCACTTCTAAATATCTCAGTATTTATCTCCTAAGAGATATTTTGGCCAGGCACGGTGGCTCACGCCTGTAATCCCAGCACTTTGGGAGGCGAAAGCAGGCAGATCACTTGAGGTCAGGAGTTCAAGATCAGCCTGGCCAACATGGTGAAACCCCGTCTCTACCAAAAATACAAAAAAATTAGCCAGGCGTGGTGGGAGGCACCTATAATCCCAGCTACTCGGTTGGCTGAGACAGGAGTATCGCCTGAATCCAGGAGGCAGAGGTTGCAGTGAGCCGAGATCAGGCCACTGCACTCCAGCCTGGCAACAGAACGAGATTCCATCTCAAAAAAAAAAAGAAAAGAAAAGAGATACTTTTTGCATATCATAATACTATTATCAAGTCTAAGAACATTAACTAATTCGGTATCTTCTTTTCAGTTTATATTCGTATTTCCCTAGGTGTCCCAAAACTCTGTTAGAACTATTAATGTTTTTGCCCTGAACCAGCGTGCATGCAGTTTTATGTCCCTCAATTACATCTTTTTTTTTTTTTTTTTTTTTTTTTTTTTTTTTTGAGATGGAGTCTCGCTCTGTCGCCCAGGCTGGAGTGCAGTGGCACAATCTCGGCGGCTCACTGCAACCTCCACCTGCCGGGGTCAAGTAATTCTCTTGCCCCAGCCTCCCAAGTAGCTGGGACTACAGGCGCGCATCACCATGCTTGGCTAATTTTTTGTATTTTTAGTAGAGATGGGGTTTCACCATGCTGGCCAGGCTGGTCTCGAACTCCTGACCTCGTGATCCGCCCGCCTCAGCCTTCCAAAGTGCTGGGATTACAGGCGTGAGCCACCACGCCCAGCCTTGATTGTATCTTAATAAGAACGGTCTCTTTCCTACCTCTTTGTTTTGTATATATTTTTTGAAGTGTCCAGGGCAGTTGTCGTGTATGAGGTCCCACCTTCTGAGTTTGTCCAGTTGTTTGCTCCTGGCATCACCTAACTTGTGCTTAGAGTGTCCCATATCACAGACGCCATGGGGCAGCCGTGCAATGGCTGAGGAAGGAGATGGACCCCTCCTGCCTCAGTGTTTGACTTCCGCCCCCTCTCCTGGGACCGTCTACCTGGCCCAGAGAAGACCCTAGCTCTGTGACCTTGGGCAAGTCACTTAGCCTGGTTTGGTTTTGTTTCTTCTTCTTTTTTTTTTTTTTTTCTTTTTTTTGAGACAGAGTCTTGCACTGTCACCCAGGTTGGAGTGCAGTGGTGTAATCTTGGCTCACTGCAGCCTCTGCCTCCTGGGTTGAAGCAATTCTTCCACCTCAGCCTTCCAAATAGCTGGGATTACAGGCACCCACCACACCCAGCTAATTTTTGTATTTTTTAGTAGAGATGGAGTTTCACCATGTTGGTCAGGCTGGTCTTGAACTCTTGAGCTCAAGTCATCCACCTGCCTCAGCCTCCCAAAGTGCTGGGATCACAGGCATGAGCCACTGTGCTTGGCTCACTTAGCCTTTTAAGCCTCATCTTCCTCATCCCCTCCCTTGTGGGGACAGGGATTCATTGGGACAGAGCATGTTCAGTGGAAGCACAGGCCCAACTCAGAGGCAGCATGAGAATGTCAGCTGGGTGCAGCCATGGCGAAGGAGCAGGCAGCATGTCCAGGTCTCAAGGGGGAGTTAGGGCAGGCCTTGCTAAGGAAACAGGGCTGAGGAAAGATGAAGCCCATCTTCCTGAGGTGCCATGATGGGCAGCCAGTGGGTGACAGGGGTCCAGGGGACCAAGGGACACCAAGGCTCAGAGGAAAGGCCAGGGCTAGGGCAGAGTTAGGGGTGTTACTACGGGAATGAGCGAGGTGGCCCTGGGGTGGGGAGGGCAGTGCAGTTCAAGGTTAAAAGTAAGGACTGGAGCCAGATGCCTGAGCTCTTGTCTTAGCTCTGCTGCTTCCTGCTTGTGTCACTTTGGGCAGTGACTTCACCTCTCTGTGCCTCAGTGTAAAAGCACGGTTGGGAGTGCCAGAAATGGAAACACTCCTCCAGGTGCCAGCAGAGCTCCTGGCGCAGGGTCAGTAGGTGTTGACCATTATTACTAAGAGGTCCCTAGGCAGAGACTAGATACCTCCGAAAAGGTGGGGTCGTTCAGACAAGGTAGACACTGGGCAAGGCCTCTGCATCCTCTGACGTCATCTCTCCCCCATCCCCAGATGACTTCCGGATCTTCTGTGGGGATCTGGGCAATGAGGTGAATGATGACATCTTGGCACGCGCCTTCAGCCGCTTCCCATCCTTCCTTAAGGCCAAGGTGATCCGTGACAAGCGCACAGGCAAGACCAAGGGCTACGGCTTTGTCAGCTTCAAGGACCCCAGCGACTACGTGCGCGCCATGCGTGAGATGAATGGTGGGTGCAGCCTCCCCTGGAAACTGCAGGCGCTGGCCTAAGCCTGACCCGAGCCTGCCTTGAACCCTCTGTCTCCACAGGGAAGTATGTGGGCTCGCGCCCCATCAAGCTTCGCAAGAGCATGTGGAAGGACCGGAATCTGGACGTGGTCCGCAAGAAGCAGAAGGAAAAGAAGAAGCTGGGCCTGAGATAGGGTCTGTGGCCAGGCACCCGCTCCCACCTGGCCGGGCGCTGGCTCCTCCCTCAGTTCTCTTTGGAAAACCCCCAGCTGTCCACCCATCCCTTGCCCCAAAACCAGTTTCAATAAATTTACGTTCATTTCCACCCCTGGCTGGGCATGGAAGCACGCTGTGGGGAGCAGGGCTTGGCTTCCCCACACCTGGAAATGGCAGGGAGCCTTGAGAGTTTACCCAGGCAAACACCCAGGCGGGGGCTTCTGAGCCCTTCCTGTGTACCCATTCCCTCTTCAAACTTCTTCCACACATGCTGAGTGTTGCTTATTCCAGAGGAGAAAGGGGGGCCAATGGCAAGGGTGAAGCCAAGCTGAGGCCCACCCCTGTGTCCTGGCTACTTCCTGTGTTCTCAGCACCAAGGTAGGAGATCTAGGCCCTTCCCTTCTGGAGCTCACAGCCTTCTAGGCCCTCTTCCATCCAGCAGACTCTCACCAAGGGTCTGAACAGTGCTTGAGGACCCAATGGTGACTAAAAGTCCTGGGCCCTGCACCCTTAGATCTCAAGGTCCAGTGGCAGAAAATAGGCCCAGTGCCCTGACAGTAAGAGCCCAGAGTGGTCAGGGCAAGATGGGGGCACCCAGGGTGCTGACCTGTGGGTGAGGGGGCCCTTCCTGAAGGAACTGTCCACCCCCAAGTCTCCTCTGGGGCTTTCCAGCTTCTCCAGTCTGCCACACCCAGCCAGCTCACCGTGCTCTTAAGTCTCGGTGGGCACCTCTATCTCTGTCTCTGTGGGTACCCCTCCATTTCTTGTCTCTAAGCTTCTATATCCCTGTTGGTCTCTGTTCTCTCCCTTGGAGCTGGGAAATGAAAAAGGAGGAGAGACCCACAGATAGAGAGAACAGAGACTTGGGGTCTGTTCCCCTCTTTTCCCAGCTCCAAGCTGGCCTCTGCCTGTCTGAAGAGGTGTCTGTGCAGGGCCTTGAATGCCAGGCTGAGAACTTAAGCTTTACGCAGAAGGCAGCAGCAAGCCCCAAAAAGCTGAGAAAATTCAAGCAGCAGCAAGGTCCTGGGCAGCACAGATGTGCGCTGTAGAAAGGGCCCTGTGACCGGCTGGGTGTGGTGGCGCATGCCTGTAATCCCAGCACTTTGGGAGGCAGGTGGATCACTTGAGGTCACGAGTTTGAGACCAGCCTGGCCAACATAGTGAAACCCTGACCCTACTGAAAAATACAAAAATCAGTTGGGTGTGGTGGCGGGCACATGTAGTCCCAGCTACTTGGGAGGGCTGAGGCAGGAGAATCGCTTGAACCTGGTAAAAGGAGGTTGCAGTGAGCTGAGATCGCGCCACTGCACTCCAGCCTTAGTGACAGAGTGAGATTCTGTCTCAAAAACAAACAAAAATGCCCTGCGACCACCACTGTGGCTGGAAGTCTGGAAGAAGGCTGGGGCAGGGACTGGGCCAGAGGAGGGAGATGGCAGGGTTTGATTATGGGGAGGAGTGGAGGGTCTCCCAGGGACACAGCCATCAGAACCCTCCATTAGGAGGGAGCAGGTTGGGCAGGATTTTGTGGGGCATAAGTCAGGGGATGGACAATACCAAGGCCTCTCAGGGACCAAGGTCCCCCAGGAGAGGTGTCGAATTTCTCCTGTTCCTGTCTTCCCCGCCTTACTGCCCCCTCTCTTGACGTCACATTTTCCAGTCTGGTCAGAGGGTGAGAGCCTCCCTCCCTGGCAGGAAGTGCCCTTTAGCCCCCTGCCACCTGGGCCAGACCACCCAGCCCCAGGATCCTCAAAGCCCCTTCCCCCCATCACTAGTCTTTTCTACCCCTGACCCCCCTTGTACTGACAGCAAGCATAGGGGCACGGGAGGAGATGGGAAGAGAGGATGGCTCCAGAAAGGACACTTGCAAATGCATGTGATTCTCACTTCCGAGTGGGAGCAGAACAGTAGGTACAGGTGGACATGCAGAGTGGGGTAACAGGCACTGCAGACTCCAAAAGGTGGGAGCGTGGGGTAAGCTGAACAGTTACCAGTTGGGTACATTGCTCACTATTCGGGTGCACTAAAGGCCCAGGCCTCACCGTGACATATATCCAGTAAGGAATCTGCACTTGTACCCCCTAAATGTTTATCTTTTTTTTAATGCGCACAAGTCTTCCTGAGAACAAGAAGAGACACACACAGAATGTGGCAAGCAGAGGTAGAGATGGCGCTGTGAGCAGGAGGCTCAGAGGCAGAGATGAGAACCATCAGAGACTGTGCAGTGGAAAGGGAGACAGGAAGAAAACCAAGAGACAGATGGAGACAGACAAGGAGATGAGATAGGAACACTCAAAGACAGATGGGGAGGGACAGAGATGTCAGAAGAGACTAGGTGACAAAGTCTCACTGGAGTCAGGCCTGTGGCAACAGAGACCCAGCTTTAGAGATGCCAACCTGAAGAAAGAAGGCAGAGAGACATGGAGAGACAGACAAGAGGCCAGCTTCAAGGACGGGAAGCCAGGACTTCCTTCAGGCCCCCGCGCTGGATGGATAGAGGGACCAGTGATGCTCCAGGGCTCTGTGGCTCACCCACACTGATTCCAATCCCAGTCCCACTCCCACCCCATGGGATCCTGATAAACTCCCTCAAGGAGCCCGGTTTACTTTCTGTAAAATGGAAGGAGGAGCAGTGCCACCCGCTCTCCAGAACGGCAAGTAGTTAATGATCAAGAGGCTGAGTTGGGGATTGGAAGATGCCTATATGCAAAAGTTATTTTTAATGGTAAATATTACATACTTATTAAAATACAGCAGGATGGGCTGGGCACGGTGGTGGCTCATGCTTCTAATTCCAGCACTAAGGCTAAGGCAGGTGGATCACTTGAGGTCAGGAGTTCAAGACCAGCCTGGCCAACATGGCAAAACCCCATCTCTACTAAAAATGCAAAAATTAGCCTAGGCATGGTGGCTCACGCCTGTAATCCCAGCTACTTGGAAGGCTGAGGCACCAGAATTGCTTGAACCCGGGAGGCAGAGGTTGCAGTGAGCTGAGATCGCACCACTGTACTCCAGCCTGGGCGACAGAGCGAGACTCCATCTCAAAAAAATATTTTATATATATATAGGACACCCAGTTATTGAATTTTACATGAACAATTTTACAGTTTAGGTATGTCCTAAATATTTCATGTATGTATGTATATGTTACATGTATAGCTGCGTTTTTTTGTTGTTGTTTTTTGCTGAATTATTTGAGCAAGTTACAGACTTTTTTTTTGTTTCTTTTTTTGAGATGAAGTTTCGCTCTTGTTCCCCAGGCTGGAGTGCAATGGCATAATCTTGGCTCACTGCAACCTCCATCTCCCGGGTTCAAGCAATTCTCCTGCCTCAGCCTCCCGAGTAGCTGGGATTACAACCACCCGCCACCACGCCCGGCTAATTTTTTGTATTTTTAGTAGAGACGGGGTTTCACCATGTTGGACAGGCTGATCTAGAACTCCTGACCTCAGATGATCCACCTGCCTCAGCCTCCCAAAGTGCTGGGATTACAGGTGTGAGTCACCGCACCCAACCACAAGTTACAGATATTATAACATTTCATCTCTGAGTTCATTTCCTAAATGATATCTTTCATCCTGAATACCATTATCAAATCTAAGAAAATAATTCTATGATATTTCATATTCAGTTCATACTCCAATTTCCCCAATTGTCCTAAACTATTACAGCGCGGAAGGGCATGGGGTCTGGAGAAGGAGAGCAGTAGGAGGATGCCTGCCTTACCTTCCCCCTTCATCAAATGAGAGTATGTATTGTACCTGCCTCATAGGAGGATTCAATGAAGGGGTATGGCACAGTTGGTTTCACAGAATGAGCCCTCATTTAATGTTGGCTGTTATTGCTACTATTGTTATTGTTGAAATTGTCGATGTCAATATTGTTATGATTGGCACTCCTGGGAAGCAGCCCCAGGACGCCCTCCCTACTGGGCCTGGTGGGGGATTGGGTCGGCCTTCACTCCAGCTCCACGCCCCCGCAGTTACTCTGCCGATTGTGACGTCAGCTGACGCTGGGGGCGGGTGGGGGAATCTGGCCGGAAATCCCTCTTCCTGTTGCAGATAAGCCCAGCTTAGCCCAGCTGACCCCAGACCCTCTCCCCTCACTCCCCCCATGTCGCAGGATCAAGACCCTGAGGCAGACAGCCTGTTCACCAAGCCCCCCGCCCTGCCCCCATCACCCCGTAAACTTCTCCCAGCCTCCGCCCTGCCCTCACCCAGCCCGCTGTTCCCCAAGCCTCGCTCCAAGCCCACGCCACCCCTGCAGCAGGGCAGCCCCAGAGGCCAGCACCTATCCCCGAGGCTGGGGTCGAGGCTCGGCCCCGCCCCTGCCCCTGCAACTTGAGCCTGGCTGCGACCCCTGTTCTGACGTCTCGGAAAATTCCCCCTTGCCCAAGCCCTTGGGGGAGGGGGTGCGTGGTATGAAATGGGGCTGAGACCCCCGGCTGGGGGCAGAGGAACCCGCCAGAGGTGAGCCATGAACTGAGGACTAGATGCCTGGGTGTCTGGGTTAGGAAGGACCTGGGGGACTAGACTCCCAAGAAGCCGGGGGCCTGGACTCCTGGGTCTGAGAGAGGAAGAGAGCTGGGGTCCCTCACTCCCAGGACCAAGACTTTAGGCTCCTGGGGAAGGAGGGAGCGGAGGCCTGGACTCCTGGCTCTGAGGGAAGCTAGGGCTGGGACCCAGACTCCAGGGCCTCTAAGTGTCACCAGCTCACCCATTGCCATCTGGACTTTTCCCGACCCAGAACATTCAGAGGCCTTCATCGCATCCATGGACCTGTGGAACTGGGATGAGGCATCCCCACAGGAAGTGCCTCCAGGGAACAAGCTGGCAGGACTTGGTAGGCTGCCGAGGCTGCCACAACGTGTGTGGGGAGGGTGTCCAGGTGGGGCCTCTGCTGACCCTAACCCCTTATCGCCTGCAGAAGGAGCCAAATTAGGCTTCTATTTCCCTGATCTGGCACTCCAAGGGGACACGCCGACAGCGACAGCAGAGACATGCTGGAAAGGTGGCTGCGGGCTGGGACCCCTAAGTGCTGGAAAAGAAGCGGGGAGGCTGGGATCCTAGGGCAAAGGGAGGAGGGGGGCGTGCCTAGGCTCCTGGGACTGGGTGGGGAGGGGCCGCGTGCTTGACCCCCTGAGGGTGAAGGAAAAGGGGGCGCGGGGTGCTGAAATAGGGGCTGGGGGGCCATAACTCCCAGTCCCTGACAAGTAGAGACTAGAGAGTGGGTAGTTGAGGGGTCTCTTTCATTGCTCACACTCTTCCCTAAACTCAGGTACAAGCTCATCCCTGCCAAGCTTCCCACAGCTGGACTGGGGCTCCGCGTTACTGCACCCAGAAGTTCCATGGGGAGCGGGTGAGTGTGGGGAGAGGCGGTGGGAGGTGGGGACTGGGGTCCCGAGGCACCGGGGCTGGAGATGTAGACTCTCTGATCTTTGAGGACTGAGAACACCTGCGCCCTCAAGGTGGCATGACCTGGATCCGGGACAGCCGGGCCCCAAGTGCCAGGGCTGAGAGCTTAGACCCTAGAGTTTTTGAGGGGGCACCTGGGCTCCCCTCACTCGGGATCCGTTACTCCTCACAGAGCCCGACCCTCAGGCTCTTCCGTGGTCGGGGGACTGGACAGACGTGGCGTGCACAGCCTGGGACTCTTGGAGCGGCGCCTCGCAGACCCTGGGCCCCGCCCCTCCCGGCCCGGGCCCCATCCCCGCCGCCGGCTCGGAAGGCGCCGCGGGCCAGAACTGCGTCCCCGTGGCGGGAGGGGCCACCTCGTGGTCGCGCGCCCAGGCCGCCGGGAGCAACACCAGCTGGGACTGTTCTGTGGGCCCCGACGGCGTCACCTACTGGGGCAGTGGCCTGGGCGGGAAGCCGCGCACGGACTGTACCATTTCGTGGGGCGGGCCCGCGGGCCCGGACTGTACCACCTCCTGGAACCCGGGGCTGCGTGCGGATGGCACCACCTCTTTGAAGGGGTACCAGAGCTCAGCTCTCACCGTTTCCTCCGAACCGAGCCCGCAGTCGGACCGTGCCAGTTTGGCTCGATGCCCCAAAACTAACCACCGAGGTGAGAGGGCCGCAAAGACTGCGGGGAGGGCGAAGCTGGAGTCTTGAGCCGGGACCCAGGCACCAAAGGGGGCGGGGCCCGGGAGACTGACAGTGAGGGGGCGGGGCTTAGGGACCAGGGGCTCCAAGAAGCAGGGGCCGGTGGCCCGCACTCCAGGTCCTTGGGGAGGAGAGGGCTAAGACACCGGTAGTCTTATAGGGACCAACGGGATGAGGACCCAGGCTCCTGGGTTATATAAAACGAAAGCGATGAACGCCCAGATTCCTGGGTCTCCGAGATAGGGAGGCCAAACTCCTAAATCTCTGAGACTGGGGCCCTGGACGCTTCAGTCTCCAAGGCTGACTTTTGGGTCCCCTATATGGAGGGATCTGAACTCGTGGATCTCAGACAAGGGGGGGATCCGGATTCCTGGGTCCCGAGTTGGGAGGACCCGGACCTCTAGATCATTGAAGTAGTGTGATCTAGGGCCGGGAAGACTGAGTGTGCCCCTCCCTTCATCCCGCAGGTCCCATTCAGCTGTGGCAGTTCCTCCTGGAGCTGCTCCACGACGGGGCGCGTAGCAGCTGCATCCGTTGGACTGGCAACAGCCGCGAGTTCCAGCTGTGCGACCCCAAAGAGGTGGGGCAGCTTCCCTGCCCAGCCAAATCCTGCCCCTTCTCTTCTAGTTCAATTTAGCCCAGCCCAAGGGCTAGGTTCAATCGCTTAGCCCTCGGCCCCGCCCCTCACCGGCCCACTCGAGGCCCCGCCCAACCCTTCTCAAACCCAATCTCCCCCCTGGACTCCTGCCTCAACCAACCCAGTCTCCACCGGGCTCTGCGAGGCCTCGCCCAGGTCTGCACTGCACACCGCCCCCAGGCCCGGCCCGCCCCACTATCGCCAAGCCCCGCCCCTTCCCACTCCGACCGAGCGGGCCTCTGTCCTAGGTGGCTCGGCTGTGGGGCGAGCGCAAGAGAAAGCCGGGCATGAATTACGAGAAGCTGAGCCGGGGCCTTCGCTACTACTATCGCCGCGACATCGTGCGCAAGAGCGGGGGGCGAAAGTACACGTACCGCTTCGGGGGCCGCGTGCCCAGCCTAGCCTATCCGGACTGTGCGGGAGGCGGACGGGGAGCAGAGACACAATAAAAATTCCCGGTCAAACCTCTTCGCGCGTGCTCCTCTGCTGCATTCTTCCCGCTGATACTGACTACACCAGCTAGGGAGCCTAAGTGTGCAGCTCCACATGTTGGAATTTGGCCTCCCCATCTCGGAGACCCAGGCGTCTGGGCCTTCATCTCTTTCCTCTCACATGATCCAGAGGCCTGGATCCTTGCTCGCTAAAAGACTGCAGTGTCTTAGTCCTCTCCTCCCAGAAGACCCTGAAGTGCCGGCCACCAGCCCCAAGTCCCTTAAGCTCCCAGGTCCCTAAGCCCCGCCTCTCGTTGTGAGTTTCCCGGGTCCCGCCCCCTTAGGTCCCGCCTCTCGACTCCGCCTTCACTCCCTCCGCAGTCTTCGCGGACCTCCCTCCTCGGTGGTTAGTTTTGGGACGAGGAACCACCCACCTCCAGTGCTGGGCAATGATCAAAGGAGACCCAGACTCAGGGAGCATGCCATGTGCCCGCCCTGTGATGAGAGAGGCAAAGAAACTAAACCCAAAGCCCATAGGGCCTACTGTGTCCCTGCCCTGTGTCGGGATTTGTAAAGGAATCAGACCCAATCATGAGAGTATATCTGCTGTGTCCCCTTGAAGAGAAGACTCAGACCCTGAAAAGGGCTTACTGTGCTGTGTGTCCTCCCAGTGCAAGGGATCGTCAAAGAATTAAAACTAGTGCTTGCACCCCAACTCCACTCACTCTTTCCCCACTCCAAGCTGGAGGATACAGGACTCAGACCTACACTGTAAAGAGAGCCTACGCCATTCTGAGAGCCACTGAGCTCCTAAAGAGAGCCTGCTGTCTGGTCGTCCTGTGAGCGATGCTGGGGATACAGCAGGGACCAAGACAGCCCTGGACCCTCCCCTCAAGGAGCTCACAGTCCAGTGGGAAGACAGACCCATCACCAGAGTGTTTTGAGCTGGGATGAGAAGACTCCAGGGGATTGAGCAAGGCCAAAAGGAGAGACCTGATCTACCCCAGGAGAAGGGTCAGGGGAGACTCCCTGGAGGAGGAGACAGCTGATTTGAGAACTCAGGTAGGCAAAGAATGTTACAGGCAGAAGGAACAACAAGATCAAAGGCCCAGAGGTGGACGATCTCATACCACTGCTCAAAACTATCAATGTGGGCCAGGCACAGTGGCTCACACCTGTAATCTCAGCACTTTGGAAGGCTGAGGCAGGAGGATGGCTTGAGGCCAGGAGTTTCAGACCAGCCTGAGCAACATAGGGGAGAGCCCCATCTCTATTTAAAAAATTAAAAATAAACGTGGCTACAGCAGCAACAGGGACCAATTCATAAAGGATCTGTGGGCCGTGGTGAGGAGCCTGGACTTTGTCTCCAGGGCTCCTGGGGAGCCATCGAGGGTTTTGTTTGTTTTTTGAGATGGAGTCTCGCTCTGTCACTCTGGCTGGAGTGCAGTGATGCAATTTCAGCTCACTGCAACCTCCAACTCCCAGGTTCAAGCAATTCTCCTGCCTCAGCCTCCTGAGTAGCTGGGATTACGGGTGCGCACCACCACGCACAGCTGATTTTTGTATTTTTAGTAAAGATGGGGTTTCACCATGTTGGTCAGGCTGGTCTTGAACTCCTGACCTCAGGTGATCCACCTGCCTTGGCCTCCCAAAGTGCTGGGATTATAGGAGTGAGCCACCATGCCTTGCCCCCATCAAGGGGTTTTAAGTGGGAAAAGGGATTTGGATTTTAGGAAGATCTCATTGCAGAGGATGAATACATGCATGTAAACAAGTAATTCCACAAATAATCACAATGTTGATGGACACAGAATGTGTAAGAAGAGGTCCCTGACCCAATTCCGTCTGGATACTTCACCTCAGATGGTATGTGAGAAGCTTTAGAAGCCAGATTGGGGAGGAAGGAAAGCAGTTCTCTTTCATAGCTCCCTCTCCTAGTCCCCAGATGCTTCCTTCATTTCCACAAGAAATTCTTGCATTCAGCAAATATTTACAGACCACTTCCTGTGTGCCAGGCACTGCTTTAGATACAATGGTGAATGAAAAAGGCAGACAAAAATTCTTCCTTTATGATGATTCTTTTCTATTGAGGGAGGCAAAAAGAGGTAAACATAATTTAAAAGAACAGATATAGCCAGGCGCGGTGGCTCACGCCTGCAATCCCATCACTTTGGAAGGCCAAGTCGGGTAGATCACCTGAGGTCAAAAGTTCAAGACCAGCCTGACCAACATGGAGAAACCACATCTCTACTAAAAATACATGCAAGCCTGTAATACCAGCTACTCGGGAGGCTAAGGCAGAAGAATCGCTCTAGCCCAGGAGGTGGAGGTTGCAGTGAGCCCAGATCGCACCACTGCACTCCAGCCTGGGCAACAGGAGCAAAACTCTGTCCAAAAAAAAAAGCCAAATTAGCCAGGTAGGGTAGCTCACGCCTGTAATCCCAGCATTTTGGGAGGCTGAGGTGGGCAGATCACCTGAGGTCAGGAGTTCAATACCAACCTGACCAACATGGTGAAATCCCCGCTCTACCAAAAATACAAAAATTAGCTGGGAGTGGTGGCGTGCGCTTGTAATCGCACCTACTCGGGAGGCTGAGGCAGGAGAATCACTTGAACCCAGTAGGCGGAGGTTGCAGTGAGCCAAGATCGTGCCACTGCACTCCAGCCTGGGCAACAGAGTGAGACTCAGTTAAAACAAAAAAAGAAAGAAAGAAAAGGGCCAAATTGTGTAGATCATTTATAAGGACATTGGCTTTAGACTAAAAGTCAGACCAGTGTTCCTCTGGCTGGGTGGACATATTGCAGAGGGCAGCTGGAAGCCAGGAGACCAGAGAGTGGGCTACTGCCATAGCCCAGTCTGAAGGTGATGATGGCTTAAACCAAATGTGCTAGAGGAAGATTATGGATATATTTACAGGCAGAACCAACAGGATTTCTTGATAGGTCAGCTATCGGGTGTGAGAGAAAGACCGGAGACAAGGACAACTCTGTGGCTAGAAGGACAGAGTTAGCCATTTTCCCAAATGGAATCCTTTCTGCCAGACCCTTCATAGATCCAAGCTTTAACTCCTAACCCCACCTGCCTGGGATGCAAGACTGGTTCTTGAGCACTTGGACACTCAAGTATTTGTTAATCTGTGCTTTCTGAGGTTTAGGAAAAGATGGTAACGAGCAGGGAGGTAAAATCTGGGCATTCTTCATACCGTGAAGAGTGACACCTGGGGAGAGATTGGTTTGTTTTCAATCCCCTAACAATTGGCGCTGTAATTATTTAATATTATAAGGGTAGCGATTTTTGTGTTTTGTGCAGCGCATTTTCTCAACCCGTAAAGTTCCTGATGGCCGGATACGGTGGGTCACGCCGGTAATCCTAATGCTCTGGAAGGCCGAGGCGGGAGGATCGCTTAGAGACCAGGAGTTCGAATGCAGCCTGGGTAACACAGCAAGACCCCCATCTCTACAAATGCATATATATATCCAGGAGTAGTGGTGCGCACCTGTAAGCCCAGCTACTTGGGAGGATGAGGCGGGAGAATCGTTTGAACCTAGGAGGCGGAGGCTGCAGTGAGCCGAGATCGCGCTACTGCACTCCAGCCTGGGCCATAGAGTAAGACCCTGTCTCAAAAATTTTAAAAAAAGAAAAAAAAATTTTTAAAGAAAAGAAATACCTGACACAGAAAAGGCGTTCAATAAATATTTCTTGCATGAATAAACGTACTTTCGCTGGGACATTTTTCCCCACAGCCACGCTCCAGCCAGCCCCGGGATCTATAACGCTCTCTCCGAGTGAAGACACGGTGGTGATGAGACCGGGTAACCACAGGCGCCCGAGCCCCAGCCGCGCAAGCTCACGATTGGGCCCGAAGCAATGATGAACAAGCATTTAGCCCAATAGAAAGTGGTAGTACTCTTGCTAGGCGTGGCTTGAATGACTTCGGTGGCCTCCTCCTGGGAGGGAGCTGAAGCTGCTCGGAAGACTCCCCTAGTCCCCATCTCTCTCAGCTTCCGGCTGGTCGTAGTTCCGCTTCCTGTGCGACTGTGGTGTCTTTGCTGAGGGTCACATTGAGCTGCAGGTTGCATCCGGGGTGCCTTTAGGTGAGTGTGGAGGGTTCTGTAACCTGGGACCCCAGTCTAGCGGGCTGAGGAGCCGGACCCCAGCTTCCCCGAGAACGGGTTGAGGCTTCCGGCTGGCGGCGTCCGGCCTCCCTGGACCCCGGGGCCCTGTTGTTCTGTTCATCGTAAGAGCTAACAATGATACGGTTCTTCCTTGATGCCAGGCAACATCCGAAACAACTTTAATTGATTCATTTAACTCTCTCACCAGCCCTATGAGATAGGGCCTGCGATTATCCCCTTTTGTCAGTAAACAGGCTCAGAGATACCAAGCGACCTAGCTGAACCTACACAGCGACCAGGATTTGGCCCAGGAGTTTGTCCTCCAGGGCTCTTCATGGCTAATTCACAGGCGTGGCCTCTCGCGGCTTGCCTGGGCCGCAGCCTGGCTCCCGGGTGTCCAGTCCATCCTCCCTTTTGGACGTTGGAGGGGCCGCAGCGTCATCTCCGATGCAGCCTCATCCTCAGATACCGGGTCGAGATCTCGCCGGTAACCATCCTTCCTACTGCGTCTGTGCCCCGGCAGCTGGTGTTTTACACCCCACTTCCCCACCGAAAGACTGTTTTAGTGCTCCAGACCCCCACCACCACCTTGCGTCGCTTGAATTTGACACTGCTCTGCGAGTCTCTGTATAGCCCCACGACTCCTAGGAGTCCATGGAATATAGATACTTTTCTCTCAGGTTCCCGACGAACACTGTCACTTCTTCAGAGACATTATATTAAAGGTTTTTAGCCCTGGGTCCGCAGAATTCAAGGAATGCTAGTACTTGAATTGGGGTGGGGGGTGGAATTACATCTGTGTTTTTACTAACCTTTTGAGGCAACAACCTCGGTAGTACTAGCAGCAGCTGTGATTTTGTTAGCAATGAAAATCATAGACATTCCTTTTTTTTGTTTTTCTCCTTTTTTGAGACAGGGTCTCTGTGTCACCCAGGCTGGCGTGCAGTGGAGAAATCTTGGCTCACTGCAACCTCTGCTTCCCTGTGCAAGCAATCCTGCCTCAGTAGCTGGGACCACAGGCACGCGCCACCACACCTGGCTAATTTTAATTTTTTTTTTTTTTTTTTTTGAGACAAGATCTTGCTGTATCGCCAAGGCTGGAGTACAATGGCACAATCTCGGCTCACTGCAACCTCCGCCTCCTGGGTTCAAGTGATTCTCCTGCCCCAGCCTCCCTGGTAGCTGGGATTACAGGTGCACGCCACCATGCCCAGCTAATTTTTTTAGAGATGGGGTTTCACCATATTGGCCAAGCTGGTCTTGAACTCCTGACCTCAGGTGATCCGCCCACCTCAGCCTCCCAAAGTGCTGGGATTACAGGCATGAACCACCTCTTCCGGCCAATTTTAATATTTTTTTGTAGAGATGAGATGGGGTTTCACCATGTTGCCCAGGCTGGTCTTGAACTCCTGGGCTCAAGTGATCCTCCCACCTCAGCATTCCAAAGTGCTGGGATTACAGGTGTGAGCCACTATGCTCCACCCGAAATCACGGATATTCTTATATCACATTGTAACTGCAAATGTCACAGAATACTATATTCATTCATGATTACTTCAAAATTGTATTTTTTTTTTTTTTTTGAGACTGTTTTTGCTCTGTTGCCCAGGTTGGAGTGCGCTGGCACAATCTCGGCTCACTGCAACCTCCGCCTCCTGAGTTCAAGCGATTCTTTTGCCTCAACATCCGGAGTAGCTGGGATTATAGGCACCTGCCACCACGGCCAGCTAATTTTTGTATTTTTGGTAGAGCCAGGGTTTCACCATGTTGGCCAGGCTGGTCTTGAACTCCTGACCTCAGGTGATCCACCCCCCTGGCCTCACAAAGTCCTAGGATTACAGGCGTGAGCCACCGCACCCGGCGAAAATTGTATTCCTTAATGAATCCTCAGCTGGATAGAACTGCTTTTCTTTGTGATGCTGTGCAGGTTTTTTTCACTTCATGTGCTCATGGAAACTGTGCAATTTTTAAATACATTTAAACATATTCAGGCCGGGTTTGGTGGCTCCCTTCTGTAATCTCAACATTTTGGGAGGCCAAGCCGGGCGGATCATTTGAGGTCAGGAGTTGGAGAGCAGTCTGACCAACATGGTAAAACCTCGTCTATAATACAAAAAAATTAGCAGGGCATGGTGGCAGGTGCCTGTAATCTGAGCTATTTGGGAGGCTGAGGCAACAGAATTGCTTGAATCTGGGAGGTGGAGTTTGCAGTGAGCCTAGATCGTACCACTGCACTCCAGCCTGGGTGACAGAGCAAGACTCTGTCTTAAAAAAAGAAAAAAAAAAACATATTCAGCGAGAGGTTTCTGGGATTCATCAGACTGCTGAGGAGTTTGTGGCACCAAAAAGATTAAGAATCTTTGCAGTGTAGATTATGCCAACAACGGAGGCAGCCCACCAGTTATTTTTATGCCATTTAACCTTAGGAACTCACTTAGACAGCCTGTTCCTTCCTCGTCTGGGCAATGGTGATAGTAATAGTTCCTACCTTTCAGAGTTGCTGTAGGAGTAAAGTGTGTAGAACAGTGCCTGGCATGTAGTAAGCACTCAGTGAGTGTTAGCTCATGTTATTTGGGGACCAGGCTTGATTTTGCTGAGGAGTTGTACCCCACCTTGCCGCCACCTCCACACTCAGATGTGTGGATTCGCCCTGCCCCTCATCTCTGTGTATGATGAGAAGCAGGAACTTGTTCGCAACCAGCCCATTGTTCTGTGCCTGCCCTCTTCCATTGATCCTGGGTGGTCTGGCTTGCTCAGGGCCCCTGGGGCCCCTGCCAACACCTACTCCTTTCGCCTCCAGGATTCAGCACTATGGCGGAAGACATGGAGACCAAACTCAAGAACTACAAGACTGCCCCTTTTGACAGCCGCTTCCCCAACCAGAACCAGACCAGAAACTGCTGGCAGAACTACCTGGGTAAGCAGGACCTTTCCCTGGCCACATACCTCGAGTCACTCACTGCTTGCCTCTTCCTAGGGGACCCATCCACCCCAGCCTCCTCCCTTTTATTCTGAACATCCTTACGCTGGAAGGCCCATGCCTCTCATCACCTGCTGTTCAGGTCCAGGCTAGGGTTACAAACTTTAGTTCCTGAAATGATTTTTTTTTAATTTAAATTTTTTTTTTTTTTTTTTGAGACGGAGTTTCACTCTTGTTGCCCAGGCTGGAGTGCAATGGCACGATCTCGGCTCACTGCAACCTCTGCCTCCCAGGTTCAAGCGATTCTCCTGCCTCAGCCTCCCTAGTAGCTGGGATTACAGGCATGTGCCACCATGCCCGGCTAATTTTGTATTTTTAGTAGAGCCGGGGTTTCTCCATGTTGGTCAGGCTGGTCTCGAACTCCCGACCTCATGTGATCCGCCTGCCTCGGCTTCCCAAAGTGCTGGGATTATAGGCATGAGCCACTGCGCTGGGACTAATTTAAATTTTTTATTATTATTATGGTTTGGTTTTGTTTTTTTTTCCAGAGACGGGGCCTCACTCTGTCACCTAGGCTGGAGTGCAGTGGTGCAATCATAGCTCACTGCAGCCTCAACCTCCTGGGCTCAAGAGGTCCCCCTACCTCAGCCTCTCGAGTAGCTGGGACCACAGGCCCACACTACTGCACTTGGCTAATTTTTTTGTAGAGAAGAGGTCTCAGTTTGTTGCCCAGGCTGGTCTCAAACTTTAGGCTTCATGTGATCTTCCTGCCTCAGCTTCCCAAAGTGTTGGGATTATAGGTGTGAGCCACTGTGCCTGGCCCCTACAATGATTTTTTTTAAGCTGTATGTGTGTGCGTAATGTAACATGTACAGAAAGCACATAACAAACATGTACAGCTAAATGAATAATTCTAAAGTGAACCCCTTGTGCAACCATAACCTGGATAGAAAAGCAGACATTGCCCACACTCTCATCTCCCTGCCTTCTTTTTTTTTTTTTTTGAGACGAAGTTTTGCTCTTGTTGCCCAGGCTGGAGTGCAATGGTGCAATCTTGGCTCACTGCAACCTCCGCCTCCCGGGTTCAAGCAATTCTCCTGCCTCAGTCCCCCAAGTAGCTGGGATTACAGGCGCCCGCCACCACACCCAGCTAATTTTTTGTATTTTTAGTAGAGATGGGGTTTCACCTTGTTAACCAGGATGGTCTCAATCTCCTGACCTCGTGATCCGCCCGTCTCGGCCTCCCAAAGTGCTGGGATTACAGGCATGAGCCACCGCGCCTGGCCTCCCCACCTTCTTTATGTCCTGTCTGGAACACAACACCCCGCTCTCCCCAGTAGAGAAGTGACCCCACTAACTGGGGGTGATCACATCTTTGTTTTTGTTTTTTTGTTTTTGTTTTTGAGACTGAGTTCTTTGTTTTTGTTGCCCAGGCTGGAGTGCAATGTCACGATCTCGGCTCACTGTAACCTCCTCTGCCTGCTGGGTTCAAGCAATTCTCCTGTATCAGCCTTACTAGTAGCTGTGATTACAGGCGCCCACCACCATGCCCAGCTAATTTTTTGTATTTTTTTTTTTTTTTTTTAGTAAAGACAAGGTTTCACCATGTTGATCAGGCTGATCTTGAACTCCCGACCTCAGGTGATCCACCCACCTCAGCCTCCCAAAGTGCTGGAATTACAGGCGTGAGCCACTGTGCCCGGCCTCACATCTTTGTTTTTTACCACCATGTTTATTATTTTATTTTATTTTATATATGTTATGTATGTTATGTTATGTTGTTATGTTATTGATGGAGTCTCTTTCTTGTTGCCCAAGTTGGAGTGCAATGGCATGATCTCAGCTCACTGCAACCTCTGCCTCCCGAGTTCAAGTGATTCTCCTGCCTCAGCCTCCTGAGTAGCTGGAATTACAGGCGCTCGCCACCACACCCAGCTAATTTTTTTTTTTTTTTTTTTTTTCTTGAGACGGAGTCTCGCTTTGTCACCCAGGTTGGAGTGCAGTGGTGCAATCTCGGCTCACTGCAACCTCCGCCTCCCAGCTTCAAGCAGTTCTCTGCCTCAACCTCCCAAGTAGCTGGGATTACAGGCGCCTGCCACCGTGCCCGGTTAATTTTTTTTTTTTTTTTTTTGTATTCTTAGTAGAGGCAGGGTTTTACCATCTTGGCCAGGCTGGTCTCAAACTCCTGAGCTCAAGTGATCCACCCGCCTCAGCCTCCCAAAGTGCTGAGATTACAGGCGTAAGCCACTATGCCTGGCCAATTTTATTTATTTATTTATTTATTTGAGACAGAGTCTCGCTCTGTTGCCCAGGCTGGAGTGCAGTGGTACAATCTTGGCTCACTGCAACCTCCGCCTCCCAGGTTTAAGCAATTCTCCTGCCTCAGCCTCCTGAGTAGCTGGGACTACAGGCGCGTGCCACCACACCTGGCTAATTTTTTGTGTTTTTAGTAGAGATGGGGTTTCACCATGTTGTCCAGGCTGGTCTCAATCTCCTGACCTCATGATCCGCCTGCCTCAGCCTCCGAAAGTGCTGAGATTACAGGTGTGAGCCACCGTGCCTGGCCATTTTTTTGTTTTTTTTTTTTTTTTTTTGAGACGGAGTCTAGCTCTGTCGCCCAGGCTGGAGTGCAGTGGCGTGATCTCGGCTCACTGCAAGCTCCGCCTTCTGGGTTCACACCATTCTCCTGCCTCAGCCTCCCGAGTAGCTGGGACTACAGGTGCCCGCCACTGCGCCCAGCTAATTTTTTGTATTTTTAGTAGAGACGGGGTTTCACCGTGGTCTCGATCTCCTGACCTCGTGATCCGCCTGCCTCGGCCTCCCAAAGTGCTGGGATTACAGGCGTGAGCCACTACGTCCACCCAATTTTTTGTATTTTTAATAGAGACAGGGCTTCACCATGTTGTCCAGGCTGGTCTCAAACTCCTACCCTCAAGTGATCCACCTGCCTTGGCTTCCCAAAGTGCTGGGATTACAGGCATGAGCCACCATGCCCAGCTACCACCGTGTTTAGATTCACCTCTTTGTGAACTTTATAAATACTGTATGTATTCTTTTGTGTTTGGATTTTTTCATTCAATACCTTCTCAGATCCGTACATGCTGTGACATATAGCTTGCTCATTTTCATTGCTGTCCAGTGTTCTACAATTTTTTCTATGCCTGTACACTTGTGTGATTTCCATTTTGGAGTTCTTACAAATGGTGTGGCTGTAAACATCTTTATAAATGTAATTTTGCTGGGTGCAGTGGCTCACACCTGTAATCCTAGCACTTTGGGAGGCCGAGGTGGGGAGATCAAGACCAGCCTGGCCAACATGTCGAAACCCTGTCTCTACTAAAAATACAAAAATTAGCTGGGCATGGTGGCAGGTGCCTGTAATCCCAGCTACTCGAGAGGCTGAGGCAGGAGAATCACTTGAACCCAGGAGGAGGTAGAGGTTGCAGTGAGCTGAGATCGCACCATTGCACTCCAGCCTGAGTCACAGTTTGAGACCCTGCTTCAAAAAAAAAAAAAAAAAAAGTGTTCCAACTCTTGATCTGGACTGACTTGAACCCCTTTCTTCACAGACTTCCACCGCTGTCAGAAGGCAATGACCGCTAAAGGAGGCGATATCTCTGTGTGCGAATGGTACCAGCGTGTGTACCAGTCCCTCTGCCCCACATCCTGGGTATGTGCCTCCTGCCGGAGCTCTTGGGATGCTGGGGTGGGGTCTTAGCAGAGGTGAGTGTGGTGGCTTGGTGGGAGCTCATCTGTGAGGGGCAGAGGGAGGACAGGGCACCACACTGTCCCAGGACTCAGTGCCTTTCCTCCCGCCTAGAATTGCCTCCCTTTCTCCTTCTGCTGATGCCTCTCAACCAGTCAGGGCTCTCAGCTGAGGCGACCAGGGCGCTTTGCTAGATGTAGCTCGCTCATGCACTCTCCAAATACACACTCAACACTGGGTTCCCATCCCTGTGTAGCTCACAATTCTGTGCAGTCCTGTCCTTTTTTATTAGGAACATTTTCTTTTCTTTTTTTTTTTTTTTTTTTAAGACAAGAGTCTTCCTCTGTCGCCAGGCTGGAGTGCAGTGGTGCGATCTTGCCTCACTGCAACCTCCGCCTCCTGGGTTCAAGCGATTCCCCTGCCTCAGCCTCCCAAGTAGCTGGGACTACAGGTGTGCACCACCATGCCCAGCTAGTTGTTTGTATTTTAATAGAAACGGGGTTTCACCATGTTAGCCAGGATGGTCTCAATCTCCTGACCTCATGATCCACCTGCCTCGGCCTCCCAGAGTGCTGGGATTACAGGTGTGGGCCACCGTGCCTGGCCCTATTATGAACATTTTCAAAGTAGAGAGAATGATTCATTGACCTCAAATACATCCATCACCCAAAATGAATAGTTACCAAGATTTATCCACAGTTTCTTCATCTACCCCTTTTCTTTTTCTTCTTTCCTTTGCTGAAGTATTCTAAAGCAAGTCCCAGACACGTCATTTCACCCCTGTCTACTTCAGTGTGGACTTCTAAATAATGACACAGTAAGACAGTCCTTTCAGCCCTGATCTGACCAAATCTGTCTTCAATATTTAATAGCTCTTTGCTATGCCCCTGCCCTTTGTTTAAAAAAAAAAGTTTTTAAAGACAAAGTCTCATGATGTTGCCCAGGCTGGACTCAAACTCCTGGGCTCAAGTGTTCCTCCTGTCTCAGCCTCCTGAGTAGCTTGGACTACAGGCATGTGCCACTGTACCTGTCTCTCTGTCTCTCTCTTTTTCTCTCTCTCTCTCTCTCGCTCTCTCTCGCTCTCTTTCTCTCTCGCTCGCTCTCTCTCTCTTGCTCTTTCTCACTCTTTCTCTCTTTCTTTCCTTTCTTTATTTTCTTTCTTGAGCCTTGCTCTGTTGCCCAGACTGGAGTGCAGTAGCATGATCTCAGCTCACTGCAGCCTCAGCTTCCTGAATAGCTGGGACTACAGGCATGAGCCACCACACCTGGCCCAATTTTTGTATTTTTTTGTAGAAATGGGGTTTCGCCATGTTGCCCAGACTGGTTTCGAACTCCTGAGCTCAAAGCAGTCTGCCTGCCTCAGCCTCCCAAAGTGCTGGGATTATAGGCATGAGCTACCACACCCAGCTGAATCTTTCAAAATAAAAAAGATTACCCTTTAACTTGGCAATTCCACATCTAGGGGTGCTACAAAAATCTTCATGTACAAAGATGCCCATTGCAGAGTTTTTTGTAATGGAGAATATTTGGAAGTAACCCAAGTTAAAACATTTATCTTGATGGTCTTTATGGAGACTGTGGTGATCTACATGCTGGCACACAGAAAGAATGCTAAGACACAGGAAAAGCAAGTTGCACAACAATCTATGTAGTAGGAGTCAATTTGCAAGGATGGAGTTTTTATGGTGTGGTGTGTGTATGTAAATAAAGTAGGCACACACCGCTGGCACTTATTATGGGCCAGCTATGTTGTTAGCCCTTTTTTTTTTTTTTTTTTTTTTTTTGAGATGGAGTCTTGCTCTGTCTCCCAGGCTGGAGTGCAGTGGTGCAATCTCAGCTCACTGCAACCTCCGCCTTCCGGGTTCAGGCGATTCCCCTGCCTCAGCCTCCTGAGTATCTGGGATTACAGGCGCTTGCCACCATGCCCAGCTGATTTTTGTATTTTTAGTAGAGACAGAGTTTCACCATGTTGGCCAGGCTGGTGTCAAACTCCTGACCTCAGGTGATGCACCTGCTTCGGCCTCCCAAAGTTCTGGGATTACAGGCGTGAGCCACCACGCCCGGCCATGTTAGCACTTTACATCACATAAGGTCAACATGCTAAAACAACCGTATGAGGTAGGTACTATTGTTAGTATCCTCATTTTACAAAATTGGAAACTAAGGCCCAGAAAGGTTGAGTAACTTGCCCAAAGTCACACAGCTAGGAAGTGATGGAGCAGGGATTCAGATTCAGCCTCTCTGTTGTCCATGCTTTCACTCACTGTTTGTTCTTGCACCAGTGGTCCTCACCCTTTTTGGCACCAGGGATGAGTTTCATGGAAGACAGTTTTTCCACAGACAGGGTTGGGGATGGTGTAAGGATGAGTCCAGCATATTACATTTACTGTCCACTTTATTTCTGTTATTATTACATTATATAATAAAATAATTATACAACTCACCATACTATAGAAACAGTGGGAGCCCTGAGCTTGTTTTCCTGCAACTAGATGGTCCCATCTGGGGGTGATGGGAGATAGTGACAGATCATCAGGCATTAGATTCTCATAAGGATCGTGCAGCCTAGATCCCTCGCATGTGCAGTTCACAGTAGGGTTCGCACTCACGCTCCTATGAGCATCTAATGCCGCCGCTGATCTGACAGGAGGTGGAACTCAGGCAGTAATGTGAGCATTAGAGAGTGCTTGTAAATATAGTGGAAGCTTCTCTCGCTCACCTGCCACTCACTTCCAGCTGTGGGGCCCAGTTCCTAACAGGCCACAGACCAGTACCTGGTAGGTACTGGTTGGGGCTCAGGGACCCCTGCCTTATAGCATAAAATGTGAGCATGTATGTATATAAAAACGTTTATGCTTGTAACTGCCTGTGAGGTCCACAAAGAGTAGAGTGTTACTTTCAGGGAGTGTTAACTTGACATAGGCCTTATATGGGCCTTTTCCTTTTTTTTTTTTTTTTAAGAGACAGTCTTGCTCTGTCACTCAGGCTGGAGTGCGGTGTGCAGTGGTAGCATCATAGCTCACTGCAGCCTCGAATTCCTGGGTTCAAGCAGTTCTCCCACCTCAGCCTCCCTAGTAGCTGTGACTACAGGTGCATGCCACCATGTCTGGCTAAGTTTTGTATTTTTTGTAGAGACAGGGTTTTGCTGCATTCACCAGGCTGGTCTCAAACTCCTGGACCCAAGCGATCCTCCCACCTTTGCCTCCCAAAGTGCTGGAATTATAGGCATGAGCCACCATGCCCGGCTTATTTTTTATTTTTTGTAGAGATGGGGGTCTTGCTGTGTTGTCCACGTTGGTCTCAAACTCCTGAGCTCAAGCAGTCCTCCCACATCGGCCCCGCAAAGTGCTGGGATGACAGGTGCGAGTCACCACACCCTGCCTCCATCATTGTTTATACTAAGCATTGCCTGTGGTCAGTGGTGGGATTGCACTGTGTATTCTGTTTGGCACCTTTTTTGCACTTGACTATGTATCTTGAAGATCCATCCATTCATGCCAGAACATAAATCAGCCTCGTTTTTTTTCACAGCTGCCTGCTATTCCATCTCCCCTATTTGGACAAACAGCATAGTGTTGACTTGAGGTTTTCAAAGCAGGGCCCACCCTTGGAGCTCTATACAGTGACAGATCTCCCCATCGACAGCTCTGCAGTGGGCCTGGGGTTTTCCTGCCCATTACTGTCCTCCCAGCATGTCAGCTTGTTCAGAACAGTGATTTCTGTCTTTTGGGATCACTGCTGATTCCCCGGCCCCTAGAATAGAGGTTGGCACACAGCAGGTACCTGTGGATATTGGTTGAACAAACAGGTGGGCAAAGTGAGGAAGATAAGAAGTCCATCCATTCGGTTTCCCCACTGTGGAGGGAATAACACTGTCTTTCCACAGGTCACAGACTGGGATGAGCAACGGGCTGAAGGCACGTTTCCCGGGAAGATCTGAACTGGCTGCGTCTCCCTTTCCTTTGTCCTCCGTCCTTCTCCCAGGATGGTGAAGGGGGATGTAGTACCCCGTGATCCCCACCCCGGGATCCTAAATCAATCATGACTTACCTGCTAATAAAAACTCATTGGAAAAGTGAGACTATGCGTGTGAACCGGCTAGGCAGTGGCAAGAAGCTGGGCTGGAATCAGTGCCCTGACCAGGGAGGGGCTTGAGTGAGTATTTTTTCTGTTTTGTTTTTGTTTATTTAATTTAATTTTTTTTTTTTTTTTTTTTTATGATGGAGTCTCATTCTGTCACGCAGGCTGGAATGCAATGGCACCATCTCTGCTCACTGCAACCTCCACCTCCAGTGTTCAAGCGATTCTCCTGCCTCAGCCTCCCGACTAGCTGGGACTACAGGCACACCCCACCATACCCGGCTAATTTTTGTATTTTTAGTAGAGATGGGGTTTTACCATGTCGGCCAGGCTGGTCTTGAACTCCTGACCTCAGGTGATCCACCTGCTTCGGCCTCCCAAAGTGCTGGGATTACAGGCGTGAGCCATCATGCCTAGCGTTTTTTAACTTAATTTTATTGAACCTTGACCACCCTCTCTGTGCCAGTCAATGAGTCAAATAGTTGATTATACAGAATAACCTAAGTTCCTATGTGTGCAACCACCCTACATAATTTTAAAGCCAATTATATAGATTATAATTTAATACAAAATATATAAAGATTATATTTTATCCAGAAATAAGAAACTGTATGTATCTCTTGGAGATACAATTTTTTTTTTTTTTTTTTTTGAGACAGAGTCTCAATCTGTTGCTCAGGCTGGAGTGCAGTGGTGTCATCTCAGCTCTCTGCAACCTCTGCCTTCTAGTTCAAACTATTCTCCTGCCTGGAGATACCTATTTTTTTTAACATAATTATTTACACCTAAGAAATTAGTTCTTAATGGCCGGGCGCAATGGCTCACGCCTGTAATCCCAGCACTCTGGGAGGCTGAGGTGGGTGGATCACCTGAGGTCAGGAGTTCAAGATCAGCCTGGGCAGCATGGCGAAACCTCGTCCCTACTAAAAGTACAAAATTAGCCAGGCGTGGTGGCACATGCCTGTAATCCTAGCTACTTGGGAGTCTGAGGTAGGAGAATCGCTTGAACCTGGGAGGCAGAGGATGTGGTGAGCCGAGATCATGCCATTGCACTCCAGCCTGGGCAACAAGAGTAAATCTCCGTCTCACCAAAAAAAAAAAAAAAAATTCTTAATATCTAATAAGCAATCTCCTGCACAATGTGTAACTTCTCCCTGTGTTGGGACCTGCTCTTTCACGCTGATCATGATGGTAGTTGGAAGTCATTTAAGTAGGCCAAGTTGAGAGCTGTTCTTCATGGTGCCCCCAAAAGAATTGCCACACAATAACAGCCCAGAATATCCCCAACAGACTCGTCAACAGGGACCTAGCTAGCATGACCAGCTGGAACACTCTCATGGCTGAATTGGTGTGTCCTCAAAACCTTTCAAATGGCCGGGGTGTGGTGGCTCATGCCTGTAACCCTAGCACTTTGGGAGGCCCAGACGAGTGGGTCAAGAGGTCAGGGATTCAAGACCAGCCTGGCCAAGCTGGTGAAACCCCATCTCTTCTAAAAATACAAAAAAAAATTATAAAAATACAAAAATTAGCCAGGTGTGGTGGTGCGTGCCTGTAATCCCAGCTACTGGGGAGGCTGAGGCAGGAGAATCACTTGAACCTGGGAGGTGGAGGTTGCAGTGAGCTGAGATCACACCACTGTACTCCAGCCTGGGCGACAGAGCGAGACTCCATCCCCAAAAAACAAAAACAAAACTTCAAATGGTGACAAACTTGTCTGATGCATTCACATGAGCAGGGATGATTCTTGTATGGAGAAAAATGACCCCAGAGATAGATCTTGTGAAATAGCTGCTCATGAAGAAAAGTGGCTGTAGGGGCCGGGCGCGGTGGCTCACGCCTGTAATGCCAGCACTTTGGGAGACCGAGGCAGGCGGATAACCTGAGGTCGGGAGTTCCAGACCAGCCTGACCAACATGGAGAAACCCCGTCTCTACTAAAAATACAAAATGAGCCAGGCGTAGTGGTGCATGCTTGTAATCCCAGCTACTCTGGATGCTGAGGCAGGAGAATTGCTTGAACCCAGGAGGCAGAGGTTGCTGTGACCCGAGATTGTACCATTGTACTCCAGCCTAGGCAACAAGAGTGAAACTCCGTCTCAAAAAAAAAAAAAAAAAAAAGTGGCTGTAAACAGGATCTTAGTGCACACACAGGGAGCTTGAGGGATCGTGGGAGGTTATGGCGTGGGTCGGAAGTAGCAAAGAACTTAAACACCATGAAAAAAAAATTTATTTTTGAGACAGAGTCTTGCTCTGTTGTCCAGACTGGAGTGCAGTGATGTGATCTCTGCTCACTGCAACCTCCACCTCCCGGTTCAAGCAATTCTCCTGCTTCAGCCTTCCAAGAAGCTGGGATTACAGGCGCCTGCCCCCACACCCAGCTAATTTTTTGTATTTTTAGTAGAGATTTAGAGAGTAGTTTCACCATGTTGGCCAGGCTGGTCTTGAACTCCCTGACCTCAGGTTAACCATCCACCTTGGCCTCCCAAAGTGCTGGGATTACAGACATGAGCCACCGCATCCAGCCAACACCATGAAAATTTCAAATGAAACAGGACGGCCAGTGAAAAGTCAAGGTGCTGAACTCCTTGAGTAGAGCTGCCCACTTCCACCCAGGGTTTGCCACCAGTGCCAGTGTTTCCTGTACATTCCTTTAGAGATAGCTCATGCATCTAGAAGTATTTGTAAATATATTGATCTGATTGGATATGGTGCCCGTTTCCTCCCTGATCTACTACTTCCGTTTGCTCACACAGCCCCTGCCACACTGGCCTCTTCAGTGCACAGGAACTGTGTGAGCAAATGAGGTATTTCGACACACCAGGCTGGCCCCAACCCCGAATCCTTTATACTTGCTGTTTGCTCGACGTGGAATGTTTGGCCACCAGCTGTCCACAAGCTCACCCCTCACTGCCTTCAGGTCTTCATTTAGCGAGGCCTTCTCTGACCACTCAGCCTTCACCTTCAGCTCCTCCCTCTTTGTGCCCCTTCACTCCTTTTGTTTCTTTCTCTTTTTTCAATTTTTATTTATTTTTTAATTTTTGGAGACGGAGTCTCTCTGTCACCAGGCTGGAGTGCAGTGGTGCAATCTTGGCTCACTGCAACTTCAGACTTCCTGGTTCAAGCGATTCTTCTGCCTCAGCCTCCCAAGTAGCTGGGATTACAGGCACGCGCCACCACGCCCAGCTAATTTTTGTATTTTTAGTAGAGACGGGGTTTCACCATGTTGGCCAGGATGGTCTCCATCTCCTGACCTTGTGATCCACCCAGCTCGGCTTCCCAAAGTGCTGGGATTACAGGCGTGAGCCACCACGCGTGGCCTTGTTTCTCAAGCACTTACTGCTAACATGCCAAATATTATCCTTCATCATTGCACCACTGGAATGTAATTTCCATGCGGGCAGATTTGGAAATATATATTTAATTCCCCTTTTCAGCTTTTTTTTTTTTTTTTTTTTGAGATAAGGTCTTACTCTGTCACCTAGGTTGGCATGTAGTGGTGTAATCTCAGTTTACTGCAGCCTCTGCCGCCCAGACTCAAGCCATCGTCCTACCTCAGCCTCCCAAGTAGCTAGGACCACAGGCATGGACCACCATACTCGGCTAGTTTTTTGTTTGTTTTTGATAGAAACGGGGTTTCACCATGTTGCCCAGGCTGGTCTCAAACTCCTGAGCTCAGGTGATCTTAGCCTCCTTAGCCTCCCAAAGTGCTGGGATTACAGGCCTGAGCTACTGCACGCCGGCCTGCTTTTTTTCCAAATGTTCTAATCTTTCTCGTTTTATTACTATTTTTTTTTTATTTTTTTTGACACAAGACCTCACTCTGTCACTCAGCCTGGAGTGCAGTGGCCTGATCACAGCTCACCGCAGCCTTGAACTCCCAGGCTCAAGAGATCCTCCCACCCCAGCTTCTCGAGTAGGTGAGACTACAGGCATATGCCACCACACCCAGCTAATTTTTGTATTCTTTTGTAGAGATGGAGTTTGCCCATATTGCCCAGGCTGATCTCCAACTCCTGGGCTCAAGTGATCCTCCCGCTTCAGCCTCCCAAGGTGCTGGGATTACAGGCATGAACCACCGAACCCAGCCCAGCTGTTAATCTTATTGATGATTAACTATACGTGATGGGTCACTTCTCAGTTGCTGCTTTCAAGGTTCTCTTTTTATCTTTCAATAATTTGATTATGATATGTCTGGTGATGGATATCTTTGAGTTTATCCTATTTGAAGATTGTTGAGCTTCTTGGCTCTATAGATTGATGGTTTTTTTCATCAAATTTTGGGAGTTTTCAGCCATTCTTTCTTCATATATTCTTTTTTACCCTTTCCTTTTTGTCCTCTCCTTCTGGGACTCTCATTATTTGATGATGTCTCACAAGTCTCTGAAGTTCTGTTCACTTATCTTCATGCTTTTTTCTTTCTGTTCCTTAGACTTGATCATCTCAACTGATCTATACTTACATTCACCGATCTTTTCTTCTGCTCAGATCTGTTGTTGAACCCTCTATTCCTCTATTGAATTTTTTCTTTCTTTTTTTTTTTTTGAGACGGAGTCTCGCTCTGTCGCCCAAGCTGGAGTGCAGTGGCGCGATCTCGGCTCACCGCAACCTCCACTTCCCAAGTTCAAGTGACTCTCCTGCCTCAGCCTCCCGAGTAGCTGGTACTACAGGTGCATGCCACCATGCCTGATTAATTTTGTGTATTTTTAGTAGAGACAGGGTTTCACCATGTTAGCCAGGATGGCCTCGATCTCCTGACCTCGTGATCTGTCCACCTCGGCCTCCCAAAGTGCTGGGATTACAGGCATGAGCCACCACGCCCGGCCCATTTTAATTTTTTCATTTTAGTTACTATACTTTTCAAGTCCCAAATTTCTGTTTAGTTCTTTTTAAATTTCTGCTTTTAGGCCAGGCATGGTGGCTCACACCTGTAATCCCAGCACTTTGGGAGGCCAAAGTGGGAGGTTCACTTGAGGTCAAGAGTTCAAGACTAGCCTGGCCAACACTCCGTCTCAAAAAAAAAGACAGTATTCTTTAGCATGTGTTCCACTAATGATTGGACAAAGATTTCCTTAGCCTCCAAGAATCAATAATCTCCTAGCCTTTGCTGAGGCATGGTGGGCCATGCTTTTGACATTCAGCCAGGCAATTGACTACTCTGCCTTCACCACTACTTCTCCCAGGAAGGCACACATCCTCAAGGTCAGCCCAATGTAAGAAGACTGGGTTCTCATCTCTGGTCTTTCTTGAGCCTGCATATACTCCTGGGCATGCACACAACCCTATGCATGCATGTGACCTTCTAGATTTCCAAGAATATTTTGGAGTTTTTCAAAGCCTTCTCATTCCCCAGCTTTATCTTTTAAACTTTTTCATTAGCCTATTGTTGGCCTCAACTGTTATTCATTGCTTAGGCAGCTGCCTAGTTAAACAATTGCATGCAATTGTGTTTCACAAATGCCCCTGGGGAAATAATTTTGACGATGTATGAGCTCTAAGTTAGGTCAAATACAGACAACATTGCAAGTAGGGGCTTCCAGGGAACCACAAGACAAATCAAATAATTCTGACTTTCTGGGAGTGAGGCTTTTAAGGAGTTTCATCCTCTTCTGCCCCGTTTGGTGTATGCCAGGCTGCTAGTTTCCACTGAGAATGCTGGCAGTTAATATTCAAGGCTACCACGGAGCTGGAGTGGGGGAATGGAACTAGGCCAATTAAAAATGTCACGAAGTACAAAAATTAGCCGGGCGTGGTGGTGGGCGCCTGTAATCCCAGCTACTCGGGAGGCTGAGGCAGGAGAATTGCTTGAACCTGGGAGGCGGAGGTTGCAGTGAACTGAGATCGTGCCACTGCATTCCAGCCTGGGCGACAGTGAGACTCTGTCTCAAGAAAACAAAAGTAAAAATAAATTTTAAAAAAGTCATAAAGTTCACTGCTCTTATTAAGATTCAGCTGCTTTTCTTGAATAAACACTTTTCAGATTTTTGTTGTTGTTGTGGAGACAGAGTCTCACTCCGTCACCCAGGCTGGAGTGCAATGGCACGACCTCAGCTCACTGCAACCTCTTCCTTCCAGGTTCAAGCGATTAGCTCCTGCCTCAGCCTCCTGAGTAGCTGGGATTACAGGCACCTGCCACCACGACTGACTAATTTTGTATTTTTAGTAGAGATAGGGTTTCACCATGTCGGTCAGCCTGACCTCAGGTGATCCCCCACCTTGGCCTCCCAAAGTGCTGGGATTACAGGCGTGAGCCACCGCGCCCAGCCAAAAAAACTATTTTAAAATCTAAAGTGGGTTGACTAAAACCAAATTAACCATTTTAATCGGAAAACATCTCAAGTATCTTATTACCAAACCAGTGCCTTGACGATGGAATTTTCAGTGTCATTTGCCAAATTCGCAGGCACCACAGTGGGGAGCCACTGCTCCCACAGCAGAGGCAATAAACGGCCTAGCCTTGGGGTTGAGAGGTTCTGGGGACGGTGTCGGGGGACCCGGGCCACCATTTTTGCATGTGGAGCCAGCCCTGCGCCTCGAGGGGGTGACATCAGAGAGACCGTGGCCTCGTGGGCAGCATCGGTGGCCCCTGGGGACACGCGCTGGCTCAGTCCCCACCTCCACCAGGGAAGTGGTCTGATGATAACCATTTCGCAGATCGGCAAATCCACAAGCCAAGTTGCGCTGCCCAGAAGAGGCAGAACCGGGATTTGAACCTAGGTTTCTCATTCTGCAGCCTGAAGAAATAAATGTCTGCTTGGTCCATGCATGCGTTGGGGGGCGACGGGGACTTTTCTTCAACCAAGCCCGGTGTGCCCCCTCTCATTTTCTAGCACGTTCTTCTCCCCCATCTTTGCACTTATCTCAGACTCCCCTCACACACCTATCCTGGGTGTCATCCTTTCCCTCAGCCCACTGCCCATGTAGTCAGCCTCCTGAGCACCCCTTCCACCTGTCCCCTCATCTCCCCACTGCTCTGCCTTGGTCCAGCCCTGGCCTCAGCAGGGGTCCCTGCCTGGGCCTCCCCACGGGCTCCCGGCATCACAGAGGAGCAGCCACCTGCCCAAGGTCACACAGCAGGAGAGACACTTTTGGGATTCAGGACCCATATGTGGGTCCAAAGTGGATTTTTTGTTTGTTTTTGGAGACAGGGCCTGGCTCTGTCACTCAAGCTGGAGTGCAATGGCACGATCTTGGCTCACTGCAACCTCTGTCCCCCAGGTTCAGCCATCCTCCCACCTCAGCCTCCCAAGTAGCTGGGACCACAGGCATGAGCCTAGCTAATTATTTTTGTATTTTTTGTAGAAATGGGGTTTCACTATGTCACCCAGTGTGGTCTCAAACTACTGAGCTCAAGCGATCCGCCTACCTCAGTTTCCCAAAGTGCTGGGATTACAGGCCTGGGCTACCACGCCCCACCCTGATTTGGATCTTGCTCCTACTCCCAGGAAGGCCATGTCCTAGCAAGAGAGACACCAGGTGGCGCACGCCTCCACCTCCAACTTCACCACCAACAGAGCCTGGGACCCAGAGGCCATGGGTCCTACACAATCTGGTATTTCAGGTCTATAAATCATGGGGGTGGCAGGGAGCCCATCAAAGCTGTTCACCCAGCCTGGTCTGCCGGCTCGGCCTCTTGTCCACCCCCCTGCTGTGCCCCAAAACACACACACACCCTCCCTCCTTCCTGGGAGACCAGCCCAAGGAGGGGCCTGGGCGTACATAGGGAGCCACGGTGGGTGGGGCTGGCCAGAGAGGCTGCAGACAGAGGTGAGGAGGGGGCCCTGGGAGTCTGGGTGCAGCATGGGGGGTCTGAGGCTCAGGGAGGGGCAGTGCCAAGTTCGGGCCAGTGACTGCCCCACGGGAGCCCGGGTGTCCTCTTCTGCAAAATGCCTCCCACCAGGGCTGTGGGCACATCAGTACCAGCCTGGGCCCCGCAGAGAGCTGGAGCAACCCCTCGCACTGGGGTGTGGCTCAGAAATGGGGGGTCCAGCTGGCCCTTCATGCTCCTGGCCTCATCCCTGCTCATGTGTCCCAGGATGATGGCGTCTGCGGCAGCAGCGGAGGCCGAGAAGGGATCTCCAGTTGTGGTGGGCCTGCTAGTTGTGGGCAACATCATTATTCTGGTGAGACTCGCTCCAGTGCTGGGAGCCAAGTGGTTGTGTGGTGGGGAGGGGGCAGTCCTGAGCTCAGGGTGGGGGATGAGGGTCCAGAACTGTCTCTCGGGCAGACTCAGTGGTCAGCACAGCCTAGGCTTAAATCCCGGCTCTGCCTCTCCCCAGCTCTGTGACCTTAGCAAGGGACTGTCGCTCTCTGTGCCTTCTTTCCTCATCTATAGATTGTGTCCTCATTGTGTGGGCTGTTGTCATGTGGATTAATCCATGCATGGCCCTCAGCTCAGAGAAAGTGCCCAACCAATGCTAGCTATCACCATCAGCATCACTATGGCTATAAAGTGACCGCCTGGTGCACAGGAGGCCACAAGAAGGAAAAACAACAGTGTCTTTCAATTAACGTTGGGTTTTGGTTTTGTGTTTTTTGTTTTGTTTTGTTTTTGTTTTTGTTTTTTTGAGATGGAGTCTCACTCTGTCGCCCAGACTGGAGTGCAGTGGCTGATCTCAGCTAACTGCAACCTCCGACTCCCGGGCTCAAGTGATTCTCCTGCCTCAGCCTCCAGAATAGCTGGGATTACAGGCGCACACCACCACACCTGGCTAATTTTTTTTTTTTTTTTTTCAGACGGAGTCTCGCTCTGTCACCCAGGCTGAAGTGCAGTGGCGAGATCTCGGCTCACTGCATCCTCCACCTCCCGGGCTCCAGCAATTCTCCTGCCTCAGCCTCCCGAGCAGCTGGGATTACAGGCACGTGCACCACACCCAGCTACTTTTTGTATTTTTAGTAGAGATGGGGTTTCACCATGTTGGCCAGGCTGGTCTTGAACTCCTGACCTGAGGTGATCTGCCCACCTCAGCCTCCCAAAGTGTTGGGATTACAGGTGTGAGCCACGGCAACTGGCCTTGTGTTTGTTTTAGAGACAGGGTCTCGCTTTGTTGACCAGGCTGCAGGGCAGCGGTGTGATCCTAGCTCACTGCAGCCTCCAACTCCTGGGCTCAACTGATCCTCCTGCCTTAGCCTCTGGAGTAGCTGGGACTACAGGTGCACATCACCACATCTGGCTGATTTTTTTATTTTTTGTAGAGACGGGGTCTCACTATTGCCCAGGCTAGTCTCAAACTCCTGGGCTCAAGCAATCCTCCCGCCTCGGCCTCCCACAGTGCCGAGACTGCAGGTGTGAGCCACCTTGCCTGGCCCATTTGTAATTTTTATGGCCACGGCCATGTTCCCCTCCTCGGGGAATAACAGCACCATCAAGGGAGGGCAGGTGGACCAACCATCTCCTCTGTGCCAGTCCACTGCTCCAGCCTTTCCATGTGGCATCCCCTTTCATCCCTGAAGCAACTGGCAGCTGGGGCGTGGGGCCGTCTCTTCTCTCCTGGCCTCTGCTAACCCTCATCGCTGCTCATGGAGGGCGAGGTCTTTGCCCACTTTACTGAGAGGGCAGTGGACGCTCCGAATGGGGAAGGAACTTGCTCGTGGAGATGCCTGGTGCCAGGGCTGCTGGCTCCGAGCGGACCTTCCTAACCCACCGCTCTGTCCAGCTGTCAGGCCTGGCCCTGTTTGCCGAGACCATATGGGTGACAGCCGACCAGTACCGCGTATACCCACTGATGGGAGTCTCAGGCAAGGATGACGTCTTCGCTGGTGCCTGGATTGCCATCTTCTGCAGCTTCTCCTTCTTCGTGGTAGCCAGTTTTGGTGTAAGCGCCACACTCTGCCGCCGCCGGTCCATGGTCCTCACGGTGAGGCCCCGGGGGTGGGGCGATGGGGACACTGAAAACGGAGTTCAGCATCACTGAGTCATAGTAGCAGGTGCCGCCCCAGCCACTAGTGTGAGTTCCCCACGGTGTCACACTCAGGGATCCCAGGCATCATCTCATTCAGTCTTCCCACAGCCCAATAACCCAGGCTTGAGTAGCAGAGCCGGGATTTTTTCTTTTTTCTTTTTTTTTTGGTAAAGATGGGGGTCTCACTATGTTGCCCAGGCTGGTCTCAAACTCCTGGCTCAAATGATTCTCCTGCCTCGGCCTCCCAAAATGCTGGGATTACAGGCTTGAGCCCCTCCACCCACACCTAGTGCAGGGCTAGAATTTGAACCCCTGCTAGCTGCTTTCCAGAGTCCATGCTCATGAACTCTGCCAATAATAGCACAGCTACCATTTAATAATGGTTTACTACATGCCACGAGCTGTTCTAAATGGTTTACTGGATTAGTTCATTTATTCCTCATAGTCCACCAAGAGATATCATCATCATCATGACCCTATTTGATGGCGATTGAAACTGAGGCTCAGAGAAGTGAAGTCACTTTCCAGGGTCACATATTGAGACCATGGCAGAGCCAGTTTCAACCTGAGCAGATCGGCTCTTGAGCCTGTGCTCTTAATCTCTGCCCACAACAATAGCCCACACTTGCCAAGTGTCTCTCATGCACCTGACACTAGGGTAAGCAGTTTAGAAAATGAGCTTCGTGGCCAGGTGCAGTGGCTCATGCCTGTAATCCCAGCACTTTGGGAGGCCGAGGCGGACAGATCACTTGAGGTCGGGAGTCCAAGACCAGACTGGCCAACATGGCAAAATCCCATCTCTAAAAAAAAATAAAAATAAAATAAAAATTAGCCACGCGTGTTGGCAGGCACCTGTAATCTCCGCTACTCAGGAGGCTGGGGCAGAAGAATCACTAGAACCCGGGAGACAGAGGTTGCAGTGAGCCAAGATCACACCACTGCATTCCAGCCTGGATGACAGAGCGAGACTCCATCTCAAAAAAAAGGAAAGAAAATGAGCTTCCTCAATCTTCCCAGAAGCCCTTCACAGCTAGTGCTTTTCAACCCATTTACCAGATGAGGAAACTGAGGCTCAAAGAGGCTAACAGCCTCTCCCAGGTGACCAGGAGAGCAGGGATTCCAATTCAGGCCCCAATGACACAGAGACAGCACTGTGCTTCCTCGACAGCCGAGGGTTTTTCAGATTCCCAGGAGCAGCCACTCATTTGATGAACAAATGCTCATGAGCAGGAGCTACGTGCTGAGCCCTACGCTGGGCACTGGGGCTCTGTGCTGAGCGAAACATAAAAGCCCTTGACCCAGGAAAGTGGTGCTCAGAGGAGGAAGACAGTGAACAGGAGGGGAGGTCAGGAGCCGAGGAGGGTGAGGGAAGACCTCACTGCCAGGGAAAGCAAAGACCTAGAGGCACTGGGAGTGAGGCAGGTGTGTAACTGGAGGAAGAGCCTTCCAGGTGGAGGTGGCAGCAATGGCAAAGGCTCTGAGGCCAGAGCAGGCCAGGAGTCCAAAGCAGCTGGAGCTGAGTGAGGAGGAGGTTGGGGGGTGAGAGGCCATGAGGCAGACAGGTGGGGAGGAGAACAGTGAGGAGTGGGGATGGGAAAGAAGCAGGAGGGAAGGCAGGTGTTGCGGACTTTGGCTTTATCCTGAGTAAGATGGAGCCATGGACTCCTTCCGTCCCCTCCCCTCCCCTCCCCTCCCCTCCCCTCCTTTCCCCTCCCCTCACCTCTTTTCCCCTCCCCACCTCCCTCCTTCCTTCCTTCGTTTTTCTAGACAGACAGGTATTGTGGACTTTGGCTTTATCCTGGGTACGATGGAGCCATGGACTTCCTTCCCTTCCTTCTTTCCCTCCGTCCCTCCCTCCCTTCCTTCCTTCCTTCCTTCCTTTCTTTGTTTTTCTAGACAGGGTCTCACTCTGTTGCCCAGTTTGGAGTGCAGTGGCACAATCATAGCTCATTGCCACCTCAAACTCTTCGTTTCAAATGATCCTCCCACCTCAGCCTCCCAATGAGCTGGGACTACAAGTGTGCATCACCATGTGCAGCTAATTTTTGTATTTTTTGTAGAGATGGAGTCTCACTATGTTGCCCAGGCTGGTCTCCAACTCCTGGCCTCAAGTGAGCCTCCCACCTCACCCTCCCAAAGTGTTGGAATTACAGGCATGAGCCACCACACCTGCCCTCTTATTTTCTTATCCTGTATTTAATTATCTGGCATTTAACCAAAGCCCTAAAAATTCACCCAACTAGTTTTAAAAATTGTGTCTGGGCCGGGCACGGTGGCTCACGGCTGTAATCCCAGCACTTTGGGAGGCTGAGGCAGGTGGAACCCAAGGTCAGGAGATCGAGACCTTCCTGGCTAACACGGTGAAACCCTGTGTTTACTAAAAAACAAAAAATTAACCAGGCGTGGTGGCGGGCGCCTGTAGTCCCAGCTACTCGGGAGGCTGAGCCAGGAGAATGGCGTGAACCCGGGAGGCGGAGCTTGCAGTGAGCCGAGATCGTGCCACTGCACTCCAGCCTGGGCGACAGAGCAAGACTCCGTCTCAAAAAAAAAAAAAAAATTGTGTCTGCTTCCCCATTAGTTTGTCATTAACTAAGACATTTTTTCCCCAAATTTCTTTTTTTTTTTGAGACGGAGTCTTGCTTAGTTGCCCAGGCTGGAGTGCAGTGGCGCGATCTCGGCTCACTGCAAGCTCCGCCTCCTGGGTTCACGCCATTCTCCTGCCTCAGCCTCCCGAGTAGCTTGGACTACAGGCGCCCGCCACCACGCCCGGCTAATTTTTTTTTTTTTTTTTTTTTTTGTATTTTTAGTAGAGATGGGGTTTCGCCATGTTAGCCAGGATGCTCTGATCTCCTGATCTCCTGATCTGCCCGCCTCGGCCTCCCAAAGTGCTGAGATTACAGGCGTGAGCCACCGTGCCGGGCCCGCAAATTTCTTACAGGAAATTTCTAACGTAGACTAAAGTAGAGTCCGCGGTATTTGAGCCTTGCATACCTCTCACCTGATTTCAACAACATCAGCTGCAGACTGCCCGACATTGTCTCCTCTATCCCCCTTCTCTCACACTTTTTCTTCTGGGTATTTTGAAGCACGCTCTAGATGCCAAGTCACTTACCTGTAAATACTGGAGCACACATTTCTCTGAGTGATAAGCACATTGTTTTAAAGCAGTCAGGCGGTTGTGCAATGTCATCCGTCTCCTAGCAGCGGAGTTCACACATCCACACGCAACCTCCTGTTGCTTTATAGATGAAGGTGCCAGGTGAGGACAAGAAAATAATTTGCATTAAACATCAACTGAGAAGCTTTTTTTTTTTCTCCTGCCCTCCGTGCCATTGGCACAACCCACCAAATTCACCCAAGTTCTTTTATATCTTCCAATACCCAGTCTGTGTCAAATGTCTCTGATTATCTGAGAACATCGTTTCATGTTTGTTTGTTTGTTTGTTTGTTTTATTTTAAGAGACAGGGTCTCACTCTGTTGCCCAGGCTGGAGTGCAATGGCATGATCTGGGCTCATTGCGACCTCCACCTCCTGGGTTCAAGCTATTCTCCTATCTCAGCCTCCCGAGTAGCTGGGATTACAGGCACCCATCACCATGCCCAGCTAATTTTTGTATTTTTGCATTTTTAGTAGATGGGGTTTCATCATATTGGTCAGGCTGGTCTTGGACTCCTGACCTCACGTGATCCACTCGTCACAACCTCCCAAAGTGTTGGGATTACAGTCGTGAGCCACTGCACCCACCCTTGTTTGTTTTGTTTTAAGAGACAGGGTTTTGCTCTGTCACCCAGGCAGGAATGCAGTGGTGCGATCATAGCTCGCTGAGGCCTCCAACTACTGGGCTCAAACAATCCTCCAACCTCAGCCTCCCAAGTAGCTAGGACTAACACTACCACTAATAGTAACCATGCTTAACTAATTTTTTTATTTTTATTTTTTGTAGAGATGGGGTCTCACTGTGTTGCCCAGGCTGATCTTGAACTCCAGGGTTCGAGCAATCCTCCCACCTCAGCTTCCCAAAGTGCTGGGATTACAGGCATGAGCCACTGCATCTGGCAGAGAATGTCTTTATTTATTTATTCATATTATTATTTTTTGAGACAGAGTTTCACTCTTGTTGCCTGGGCTGGAGTGCAATGGTGTGATCTCGGCTCACTGCAACCTCCGCCCCACAGATTCAAGCAATTCTCATGCTTCAGCCTCCTGAGTAGCTGGGATTACGGGCATGCGCCACCACACCTGGCTAATTTTGTATTTTTAGTAGAGATGGGGTTTCTCCATCTTGGTCAGGCTGGTCTTGAACTCCCGACCTTGAGTGATCCACCTGCCTTGGCCTCCCAAAGTGCTGGGATTATAAGGGTGAGCCACTGTGCCTGGCCCCGAATGTCTTTCTTTTTAATTTTCTTTTCTTTAGCTTTTTTTTTTTTTTTTTTTTTTGCTGTCATCTATTTATCCCAGATATTTTTCTGTTTTTATAGTTAACATTTATTTACTGATTCTAAGTCAATACATAACTTTGGCAAATATGTTACTTTTTAAATTTCATTTTCCCTTGACATTTTATTATAAAATATTTCTGGCTGGGTGCAGTGGCTCACTCCTATAATCCCAGCACTTTGGGAGGCTGAGGAAGGAGGATCATTTGAGCTCAGGACTTTGAGACCAGCCTGGGCAACATAGCAAGACCCTATCTCTACAAAAAATGTAAAAATTAGCCAGACATGGTGGCATGTTCCTATAGTCCCAGATACTCAGAAGGCTGAGGCAAGAGGATTGCCTGAACCTGGGAGGCAGAGGCTGCAATGAGCTATGATCCTGCCACTGCACACCAGCCTGGGCGACAGAGTGAGATCGTATCTCAAAAATAATAATTTTTTTTTTTTTTGAGACGGAGTCTCGCTCTGTCACCCAGGCTGGTGTGCAGTGGCATGATCTCAGCTCACTGCAACCTCCACCTCCCAAGTTCAAGCGATTCTCCTTCCTTAGCCTCCCAAGTAGCTGGGATGACAAGCGTCGCCAGGCTAGAGCGCAGTGGCACAATCTCAGCTCCCTGCAACCTCCACCTCCCAGGTTCAGGCAATTCTCCTGTCTCAGTCTCCCAAGTAGCTGGAACTACACGCCCGTGCCACCATGTCTGGCTAATTTTTGTATTTTTAGTACAGACGGGGTTTTGCCATGTTGGCCCAGCTGGTCTCAAACTCTTGACCTCAAGTGATCCACCCACCTCAGTCTCCCAAAGTGCTGGGATTACAGACGTGAGCCACCAATGCCCAGCCCTAATTTTTGTATTTTTAGTAGAGAAGGGGTTTCACCATGTTGGCCAGGCTGGTCTCGAACTCCTGACCTCAGGTGATCGCCCCCTCGGCCTCCCAAAGTGCTGGGATTATAGGAGTGAGCCACCACCCCTCGCCTGTCTCAAAAATAAATTAAATTAAATATTTCAAAATACAGAAAAGTTGGAAGACAATACAGCGAACACCTGAACACCCACCACATATCATAGGTGCTGCTAGTCACACTGCCCCAAACTTTTTAAAAACTTGCATTTCCACAATGATGAGTCCCTGATGGGGTGTGGCTTCACGAGCTCTGCCCGACGGGCCGTCCCCCCTCTGTCTCCCCAGTACCTGGTGCTCATGCTCATCGTCTACATCTTCGAGTGCGCCTCCTGCATCACGTCCTACACCCACCGTGACTACGTGAGCCCGGCGAGGCCTGGGGAGGGGCCTGACCTGCATGGGAGGCGCGAGGGTCCCGGCGCGGCGCGACGGAGGTCGTCCTCTCTCCCCACCCAGCACTGCCGGCCCTTGTTCTTCCCTGTTCTCCGCAGATGGTGTCCAACCCATCCCTGATCACCAAGCAGATGCTGACCTTCTACAGCGCGGACACCGACCAGGGCCAGGAGCTGACCCGCCTCTGGGACCGCGTCATGATTGAGGTGGGCGGGGTGGACCGGGGGCTGGGAGGGCCCGGGGCTCCGTCCACAGAGGCCGATAGAGCTCCCGATGTGCCAGCTTGTAGAGGAGTGAGTGCCTTAAAGACATCCGCTCATGAGATCTCTAGGAGAGCAGGGCTGCGGTCATCACCGTTCTGCAGATGAGTAAAGGGGCCCAGAAAGTGAAAGTCCCTTGCCCGAGGCCACGCAGTCGGTAAGTGGTGGGAGCTGGGATTGGAACCCGGCAGCCTAGCTCCTGACCTCCCTGCACTTAGCCTACACATACTACCTCAACAGAAATGTTGATAATAACAATGATAGTAACAGCACCATTCACTGAGCTGGGTCTCACACTGTTCAAAGGACTTTTATTTTTATATTTTGAGATGGAGTCTTGCTCTGTTGCCCAGGCTGGAGTGATCATAGCTCACTGCAGCCTCCAACTCCTGGGCTCAAGTGATCCTCCCGCCTCAGCCTCCCGAGTAGCTGGGAATACAGGTGTGCCCCACCACACCCGGCTAAGCTTTTTAAATTATTTTTTGTGGAGATGGGGGTCTTGCTCTATTGCCCAGGCTGGTCTCGAACTCCTAGGCTCAGGATTGGAGCGATTCTCCCACCTCCACCTCTCAAAGTGCTGAGATTACAGGCATGAGCCACGAGTGCCTGGCCTCAAAGCACTTTTTTTTTTCCTTTTTATCTTTTTTTTTTTTTTGAGACGGAGTCTTGCTCTGTCGCCCAGGCTAGAGTGCAGTGGCGCGATCTCGGCTCCCTGAAAGCTCCGCCTCCCGGGTTCACGCCATTCTCCTACCTCAGTCTCCCGAATAGCTGGGACTACAGGCGCCTGCCACCGCACCCGGCTAATTTTTTGTATTTTTAGTAGAGATGGGGTTTCACCGTGTTAGCCAGGATGGTCTCGATCTCCTGACCTCATGATCCGCCCGCCTCAGCCTCCCAAAGTGCTGGGATTACAGGCTTGAGCCACTGCGCCCAGCCTTTCAAAGCACTTTTAAAGTTTTTTAATCCTCACAACCACCCCATAAGGGAGATCAGCCTTTTAGTGATGAGGAGACCAAAGCAAGAGGTTGAATATCTTGCCTGAGGTCACACACCTGGTAGTTGCAGAACTGGAAGGATTCAAACTCAGACTTCCAGGTTTGAAGAGATACAGTCTTCATCAAATCCAACATGATATTGCACTGGAAGAGGAAGAGATTGGCTGGGCGCAGTGGCTCAAACCTATAATCCCAACACTTTGGGAGGCAAAGGCGGGCAGATCACTTGAGTTCAGGGGTTCAAGACCATCCTGGCCAACATGGTGAAACCCTGTCTCTACAAAGAATACAAAAATTAGTCAGGTGTAGTGATGTGCGCCTGTGATTCCAGCTACTTGGGAGGCTGAGGCAGGAGAATCGCTTGAACTCAGGAGGGGTAGGTTGCAGTGAGCCAAGATGGCACCACTGTACTCCAGCCTGGATGACAGAGGGAGACTCCGTCTCAAAAAAAAAAAAAAAAAAAAAAAAGAGGGAGAAATTGAGGACTGAAGGAAAACTGAGGCATCAATGTGGCCCAAGTCCTCTAGCTAGCCAGGATTTGAACCCATGTTTGAAGGGTGCCCAAGCCTATGTTTTCCTCATTCAGGAGCCACAAATTAAACACCTGGATTCCTTACCAAGGCCAGGAAAAGCCAGAAATCTGCTCTTTTTGTGTTATTTTATCAGCATAGTTGTTGATAAAAAATATTTTATTTTATTTTATTTTTTGAGACGGAGTTTCATTCTTGATTCCCAGGCTGGAGTGCAGTGGCACGATCTTGGCTCACTGCAATCGCCACCTCCCGGATTCAAGCAATTCTCATGCCCCAGCCTCTCAAGTAGCTGGGATTACAGGTGCCCACCACCACACCCGGCAAATTTTGTATTTTTAGTAGAGACAGGGTTTCATCATGTTGGTCAGGTTGGTCTCGAACTCCTGACCCTCAGGTGATCCATCCACCTCGGCCTCCCAAAGAGCTGGGTTTACAGACGTGAGACACCGTGCCCTGCAAAAATATTTTAAAATAAGTCAGAGGTGCGGGTTTAATCCAAATCCCACATCAGCCTCCTGGTCCTGGGACAAATATCGTCTGCTCCGTGCTCACACACACAGACACCCACCAGACACACTCTCTTGGAGGCCGAGGACATGGGGAAGTTGGGCCCAGCTGTGTCAAACGCCAATCCTGCCCCTCCTTGCTGTGTGACCTCAGGCAAGCGACTGTCCTCTCTGAGCCCGAGCCTGCCTGACCCCCTGCTTTTCTCTCCAGCAAGAATGCTGTGGCACGTCTGGTCCCATGGACTGGGTGAACTTCACGTCAGCCTTCCGGGCGGCCACTCCGGAGGTGGTCTTCCCCTGGCCCCCACTGTGCTGTCGCCGGACAGGAAACTTCATCCCCCTCAACGAGGAGGGCTGCCGCCTGGGGCACATGGACTACCTGTTCACCAAGGTGTGGCCCTCTGCCCTGCTACATCTGTCTATCCATCTGTCTGTCTTCCTCTGGTCCCTGCTCCCTCTCTGATTCTCTCTTTTTCTCCCTCCCTGTGTCTGTCCATCTAGCTTTTCCGCTCTCCTCTTCCCCTCTCTGATTTTCTTGTTTTCTTTTTCTTTCTTTTTTTTTTTTTTCAAGACCAAGTCCCGCTCTGTCACCCACGCTGGAGTACAGTGGCACAATCTCAGCTCACTGCAGCGTCTGCCTCCCGGGTTCAAGGAATTCTCCCACCTCAGCTTCCAGAGCAGCTGGGATTACAGGCGCGCACCACCCTCTTGGCTAGTTTTTGTATTTTTAGTAGAGATGGGATTTGACCATGTTGGCCAGGCTGGTCTCAAACTCCTGAGCTCAAGTGATCCACCCGCCTCAGCCTCCCAAAGTGCTCAGATTACAGGCATGAGCCACCACGCTGGGCCCCCTCTCTGATTTTCTAGTGCTCCCCCAACTCTCTCTCAAGTCAGCAGGATGCACCCAGGGTCTGTCTGAATCAGACTTGGCACCTGCAACTTTACTCAGGTTGTCCGAGAATAAGAGCAATAATAGGGCCGGGCGCGATGGCTCACGCCTGTAATCTCAGCACTTTGGGAGGCCGAGGAGGGCGGATCACTTGAGGTCAAGAGTTTGAGACCAGCCTGACCAACATGGCGAAACCCCATCTCTACTAAAAATGCAAAAATTAGCCCAGAGCAGTAGCACATGCCTGTAATCCCAGCTACTTGGGAGGCTGAGGTAGGAGAATCACTTGAACCCTAGAGGTGAAGGTTGCAGTGAGCCGAGATTGCGCCACTGCACCCCAGCCTGGGTGACAGAGCGAAACTCCATCTCAAACAAAACAAAACATCAAACAAAACAATAGAGCTAGGCACGGTGGCTCACGCCTGTAATCCCAGTACTTTGGGAGGCCAAGGCAGGAAGGTCACTTGAGCTCAGAAGCTCAAGACCAGCCTGGGCAACATATCAAGACCCCGTCTCTACAAAAAAGTACAGAAAATTAGCCAGGCGTGGTGGTGCGTGCCTGTAATCCCAGCTACTGGGGAGGCTAAGGCAGGAGGATTGTTTGAATCTAGGAGGTCAAGGCTGCAGTGAGCTGTGATGGTGCCACTGCACTCTAGCCTAGGCAAGAGACTTTAAAAAACGCAAGAGACTTTAAAAAAAAAAAAAAAAAAAAAAAAGGCCGGGCGCGTGCGGTGGCTCATGCCTGTAATCCCAGCACTTTGGGAGACCGAGATGGGCGGATCACAAGATCAGGAGTTCGAGACCAGCCTGATCAACATGGTGAAACCCCGTCTCTACTAAAAATACAAAAATTAGCCGGGCGTAGTGGTGCACGCCTGTAATCCCAGCTACTCAGGAGGCTGAGGCAGGAGAATTGCTTGAACGCGGGAGGCAAAGGTTGCAATGAGCCAAGATCGCGCCACTGCACTGTAGCCTGGGTGACAGAGGGAGACTGCGAGACGTCTCCAAAAAAAAAAAAAAAAAAAGCCACCTGTAAGAGCAAAATCACCCTCAGATTGTCATAGCCATCAGCAGGGCGGCACCTACTTGTGCAGGGCCTGGGTTCAACATCAGCTCCCTGGGGCCCCGAAACCACCCGAGGAGGTGGACAGTGCCATGGTCCCCATTGCACAAGTGAGAAAACCAATGCTCAGGGAAGGTGGTGACTTTCCCAAGGGCGCACAGTGACTCTCACCTTCAGCGGCTACCCTCATGGGCGTCTTCTCAAACCTCCCCCATCCCCCTGCCCAGGGCTGCTTCGAGCACATCGGCCACGCCATCGACAGCTACACGTGGGGTATCTCGTGGTTTGGGTTTGCCATCCTGATGTGGACGGTGAGAGGCGGGGAGCCCACAGGCTGGGTGGGCTGGGGGTCAGGGGCGGAGTGCCCTCATCTCGCTGCCTCCTCGCCAGCTCCTGGTCATGCTGATAGCCATGTATTTCTACACCACGCTCTGAGGGACAAGAGGGGAAGGCAACATACACACCCCGGATTCCTCCGCATCCTCCTCCTGCTTCCTCTGCTGGGGCCTGGATGGCTGCCTCACCTCTCACCTCGCAACCTCCCTAGCCCTTACCTCCTTCCACTTCCAAGATCTTTTACCAGGTTCCTGAGCCCTACTGTGCCTCGGGTGTGACCTGAAACCCCAGGGCTTGTGTGCACATATCCTTAGCCCTTGACCTCACTTCACTGGGCTGGTTCCTGCCTATCTTTCAAGGGACCTCTCCATGATCCCACCTCCCATTCACAGACACCTCTCTTGTAGCTCTCTGACCTCCTCCTTCATGGCAGGCATCGCCATTCTTGCTGAACAGTTTGTGATTGCCATTTGAGCTCTGGAAGCCTCTGTTGCCATGAGAGTTCTGTCACGGTCACTTTACTGTCCCCATCATCACCCAGCACGGGGCTAAGCACATACTAGATAGTCAATAAATAAATAAAGAATGAATGAATGAATGAATGAGTTGTTTTTTTTTCTGGGTCAAGGGAGAGTGAACAAGAACTGTTTTAGGCCAGGCGCAGTGGCTCACACCTGTAATCCCAGCACTTTGGGAGGCTGAAGCGGGCAGATCACCTGAGGTCAGGAGTTCGAGACCAGCTTGGCCAAAATGGTGAGACCCCCCCCCCCATCTCTACAAAAATGCAAAAATCAGCTGGGTGTGGTGGCGCACATCTGTAATCCCAGCCACTCTGGAGGCTGAGGCAGAAAAATCACTTGAACCCGGGAGGTGGAGGTTGCAGTGAGCAGAGATCGTACCATTGCACTCCAGCCTCAGCAACAAAGCGAGGCTCTGTCTCCAAAAAAAAAAAAAGAACTATTCTGATGGAAGTGGCGGAAACCCAACTGTCACTGACTGAAGTGTAAAATGGAATTTATCAGCTCATGTAACTGAGTCAACGGGGCTGGTTTCAGGCATGTCTGGATCCAGGTGTTCAATCTAAGTTTCCAGGAAACCTGCTTCGTTCCCTGACAGGATTTCTCTGGCAACTCCAGACTTAACGTCTTTATAACTAAGCAATGCAACAGAGGGAAAGAGCCTTTCTCCCAAGGGCTGTAGCCAAGGTCCAGAGTTGAATCTCACTGTCTTGGCTTAGGTTCTAGGCCCATCGTGGGGGAGAGGGAGGGCACCTGGCTTGGTAATCCTGCTAAGGATGCATGCAGTGGCGGTGTTGGAAGGGGAGTTGTTTATCAAAGGGAAATCCAGATACAGGGCTGTTGAGACTTATAGGTGATAAAAATCCTTCTCCTAGGGATATAGCCTCCAGCAAGTTCTCTAAGGGGTCCATGACAACAAACCATTAAGAATTGAATTATGGCTGGGCACGGTGGCTCACACCTGTAATCCCAGCACTTGCTGAGGTGGGCAGATCGCTTGAGGCCAGGAATTTGAGACCAGCTTGGCCAAAATGGTGAAACCCCATCTCTATTAAAAATACACAAAAGTACCTGGGCGTGGTGGTGTGCACCTGTAGACCCAGCTACTCGGGAGGCTGAGGCACAAGAATCACTTGAACCCGGGAGGTGGAGGTTGCAGTGAGCCGAGATTGCGCCACTGCACTCCAGCCTGGGAGACAGAACAAGACTCCGTCTCTAAAAAAAAAAAAAAAAAAAAAAAAAAAAAAAGAACCGAATTATCACTCTTTGTTCTCCCTGAAGCAGTGACTAGGCCTTCCCAAGAGGGCCTGGGGGCTTCCTTCCCCATCAAATAGTTTCTTGGGGTTCCCATTTACTCCAGTGGTCTGCAGATAGTCTTTGATTGCTGAATTCAGATTTCATTTTTTAAAAATATGTAATGGATAAAGAGGTCATTATTTATTAGAGTGAAAAATCAGAAACTACCCAACAACCATCACCAAAGGGATGGGTTGAGTAAATCATGTTATGTCCTTGGACTGAAATGCTCTGTGGCTGTTGTGTGCCTGGTCCCAGCCACCGGGAAGGCTTAGCGGGAGGATTGCTTGAGCCCTGGAGTTCGAGGTTACAGTAAGCTATGTTCACACCTATGAGTAGCCACTGCAGTCCAGCCTGGGCGACACAGCAAAATTCCATCTCTAAATAATAATAATAATAATAGGCTGAGCACGGTGGCTCATGTCTGTAATCCCAGCACTTTGGGATGCCCAGGTGGGAGGATCGCTTGAGCTCCAGAGTTTAAGATCAGCCTGGGCAAATAGCAAGACCTTGTCTCTATAAAAAATTTTAAAAAGCAGGACGCAGTGGCTCAGGCCTGTAATCCCAGCACTTTGGGAGGCTGAGGTGGGAGGACCGCTTGAGCTCTCGAGACCAGCCTGGGCAATGTGGCAAACCCCTGTCTCTACAAAAAATACAAAAATTAGCCAGGTGTGGTGATGCGTGCCTGTGGTCCCAGATACTGGGGAGGCTGAGATGGAAGGGTGGCTTGAGCCCAGGAGGCAGAGGTGGCAGTGAGCCGAGATTGCACCACTGCACTCCAGCCTGGGTGATAGAGCCAGACTCCGTCTCAAAAAAAAAAAAAAAGAAATTAAAAAAATTATCTGGGTATAGTAGTGTGTGCCTGTGGTCCTAGCTTCTTAGGAGGCTAAGATGGAAGGATTGTCTGAGCACAGGAGGTCGAGGCTGCAGTGAGCCGTGATCACACCACCACACTCCAGCCTGGGGAACAGAGCAAGAACTTGCTTCAAATAAATAAATAAATATACATATATATATAATTATAATAATAAATACTTTTTAAAGGAGACGGCTGTATGTGAGTTGATTATAAAAAGATCTCATAATAACTGGAAAGCCCATATGAAGATGTTCATTAGTAAATAAATGGCCATCAGCAGGGCACTGGGTAAATCAGCTATGCTATATCCATCCTCTGCAATACCACATAGCGGTAAAAATAAAAAGAACAAGAACTCCGTTTTAACATGGAAAACGCACTAAGAAATACACAGTAGGAAAAATTGAAAACTATATACAGTACTTTTTTTTTTTTGAGATGGAGTTTCACTCTTTTGCCCAGGCTAGAGTGAAGTGGTGCGATCTTGGCTCACTGCAACCTCCGCCCCCTGGGTTCAAGCAATTCTCTTGCCTCAGGCTCCAAGTAGCTAAGATTATAGGCACCCACCACCATGCGCGGCTAATTTTTGTATTTTTACTAGAGACAGGGCTTCGCCATGTTGACCAGGCTGGTCTGGAACTCCCGACCTCAGGTGATCCACTCACCTCAGTCTCCCAGAATGCTAGGATTACAGGTGTGAGCCACCACACCTGGCCCATATACTACTCTTATTCCTGTAGGGTTGATCAAATGGAGCTTTAGTCTTTTTCTTCCTTAAAAAACTGAGTTAATATTTTTATAATAATGTTTAGAAGAATAGAAGAGAAACTTTGTTGTTTTGCAGAACACTTTTTTTTTTTTTTTTTTTTTTTTTTGACGGAGTCTCGCTCTGTTGACCAGGCTGAAGTTCAGTGGCACAATTCCGGCTCACTGCAACCTCCGCCTCCTGGGCTCAAGCAATCCTCCCGTCTCAGCCTCCTGAGTAGCTGGGACTACAGGCGCGCACCATCACGCCCTGCTAAAATTTTTTTTTTTTTTTGAGACGGAGTCTCCTTCTGTCGCCCAGGCTGGAGTGCAGTGGCGCGATCTTGGCTCACTGCAAGCTCCGCCTCCCAGGTTCACGCCATTCTTCCGCCTCAGCCTCCCGCGTAGCTGGGACTACAGGCGCCCGCCATCACACCCGGATAATTTTTTGTAGTTTTAGTAGAGACGGGGTTTCACCGTGTTAGCCAGGATGGTCTCGATCTCCTGACCTCGTGATCTGCCCGTCTCGGCCTCCCAAAGTACTGGAATTACAGGCGTGAGCCACCGCGCCCGGCCTGTATTTTTTATAAAAATACAAAAACCGTTCTGCGCCCGGTAGAACACTTCTTTATTATAGCAATATATAAAACAAATATAATTTTAAGCTGGGTGTGGTGGCTCACACCTGTAATCTCAGCACTCTGGGAGGCCAAAACAGGTGGATCACCTGAGGTCAGGAGTTTAAGACAGCCTGGGCAACATGGTGAAACCCCATCTCTACTAAAAATACAAAAAATTAGCCAGGCATGGTGGCGGGTGCCTGAAATCCCAGCTACTAGGAGACTGAGGCATGAGAATTGCTGGAACCTGGAGGGGAAGTCACAGTGAGCTGAGATCATGCCACTGTACTTCAGCTTGGGCGACAAAGTGAGACTCCATCTCAAAAACAAATATATATATATAAATTTATATTATATATAAACTTAATATAAATTTAAATATTCATAACGACACTATACATTATGATTGATGGTGTTATTCCACTCTCTCAAATTTGAGAGAATACCTTGTAGAATTCTTGAAATTCACCAACCTTCTTCATAAAGACACGGGATTGAAATGCATGTGCATGTTTTTGTTAAGAGCATACCAATTTCATTCTCCTCAGTTTTGCTCATAATCTCGGTATTTTCATACTCCCTCAGTGAGTTAACCAAACTCAAGGCCTTTTATTACAGAAAGGGCTAGCACAGTTGTGGTGACGCCCTTAAAAGTTAATATCTTTAAAAGTTAATAACTAATAAGTCAACAACAGATTTTTGACCTAGTTCCCTTTTCCTTTAGAGCAAAAAGAACTTTCACCTGAGCATCCAGCCCAACCCCTAAAGACTGAAAATACCCTTCGAACTCCTTTAAAAGCGCCCTACACAGTGGCTCACGCCTGTAATCCCAGCACTTTGGGAGGCTGAGACGGTTGGATCATGAGGTCAGGAGATCGAGACTCATCCTGGCTAACATGATGAAACCCCATCTCTACTAAAAATACAAAAAATTAGGTGGGCATAGTGGCATGTGCCTGTAGTCCCAGCTACTCGGGAGGCTGAGGCAGGAGAATCGCTTGAACCCGGGAGGCGGAGTTGAGTTGAATCCAGTGAGCCAAGATCGCGCCACTGCACTCCAGCCTGGGTGATGGAGAGAGACTCCTTCTGAAAAACAATAAATAAATAAAACAAAAGTGCCCTAAATAGTCATTTTCATTTTAATAGAGGCAGATTGTACTCTTCCACCTGAAAGTCTTCCGCTTGAAATCATCACTTGTCTCAACTTTCTGAAGGATTTTGAGCTTTGGGAAAGGTCTTGGTTCTCTCTGAAGCTGAATTTTCAGTTTTGCAATGTGACTCAGGTAAACATACACATCTCCCAAAGTATGTGCGAAGTCACCAGGCTTTAGGTCCGTGATGTGCGTGATCACATAAGTGAGCAGGGCGTAGCTGGTGATGTTGAAGGTGCACCCAGGCCCCTGTCTCCTGACCTCTGGTGCAGCTGGCAGGACAGCTCACCGTTCACCACGAAGAACTGGCAGGGGGAGGCCATGCACGGTGGCTCACGCCTGTAATCCCAGCACTTTGGGAGGCTGAGGTGGGCAGATCATCTGAGGTCAGGAGTTTGAGACAAGCCTGGCCAACATGGTGAAACCCCATCTCTACTAAAAATACAAACATTAGCTGGGCGTGGTGGCGGGCACCTGAAATCCCAGCTACTTGGGAGACTGAGGCAGGAGAATCGCTTGAACCTGGGAGGAGGTGGCAGTGAGCCAAGATCGAACCATTGCACTCCAGCCTGGGCAACAAGAACGAAACTCCGTCTCAAAAAAACAAAAACAAAAACAAAAACAAAAAAACAAAAACAGAACTGGCAGAGGGGCATGGCATGGAAGCAGTGTCATCAGAGGAAGATTTTTGGATTCCAAGCACAGATGATGATTTGTCTGTGGTCAGTGTTGGTTTGTTCTTTTCCTTTCTTCTTTTTTTTTTTTTTTTTTTTTTTTTTTTTGAGACAGAGTCTCGCTGTCTCCCAGGCTGGAGCGCAGTGGCATGATTTTGGCTCACTGCAACCTCCACCTCCCAGGTTCAAGCGATTCTCCTGCCTCAGCCTCCCAAATAGCTGGGATTTACAGGTGCTCCCAACATGCCTGTTTTTTTGTTTTTGTTTTTGTTTTCTGAGACAGAGTTTCGCTCTTGTCGCCCAGGCAAGAATGCAATGGCGAGATCTTGGCTCACCGCAACCTCTGTCTCCCAGTTTCAAGATACTCTCCTGCCTCACCCTCCCGAGTAGCTGGGATTACAGGCATGCACCACGATGCCCGGCTAATTTTGTATTTTTAGTATAGACAGGGTTTCTCCATGTTGGTCAGGCTGGTCTTGAACTCCTGACCTCAGGGGATCCACCCACCTTGACCTCCCAAAGTGCTGGGATTACCGGCATGAGCCACCGCACCCAGCCCCTGGCTAATTTTTGTATTTTTAGTAGAGATGAGGTTTCCCCGTGTTGGCCAGGCTGGTCTCAAACTCCTGACCTCAAGTGATCCACCTGCGTCGGCCTCCCAGAGTGCTGCGATTATGCCTTCTGTTGATGATGTCAATCACTTTTTGCGATTGGTCAACTCCTTGATCTGAATAATCTGAATCCATATCTTCATATTCTGCCCAAAATGCCTCCACTGGAAGCCATAAACTGGGCCCAAGTCCCCTTCTTCCCAGTGGAGAATCCCAAGTTGTCCAAAAAGGGCTCCACTGCCTCATCTCACATTTTCACTCCCTTGGAAGACAGTTCTTTAGCATGTGTGGATCCCTTGATAAACGACAGCAACTCCTCCAAAACACTGTGGTTGTCAGCAGAGGAAACTCACTTCTCAGGCTGCAGTGGGACTGCCTGCCTGCCTGCCTAACGAAAACGAAAACAGCGGCGGTGGGGAGCAGGTGCCCTGGGGGCGTCCTTCCTGCAGCAGCAGCAGACGGTGTGCTCCACTTGCCTCAGGTACTGCAGGTCCCCGTGGGGCAGACAAGGCTCAGCATCCTGCTCCTGCGCGGCAGGACAGAGGCAGTGAGGAGACAAGGTTAGAGACCGGGTTTCACCATGTTAGCCAGGCTGGTCTCAAACTCCTGACCTCGTGATCTGCCCGCCTCGGCCTACCAAAGTGCTGAGATTACAGGCGTGAGCCACCACACCCGGCCCCAAATTCATAAACTTTCTTAAAACACTGTGAGATTTTTTGCAATTTGTTTTAGCTCATCCACTATCGTTAGTGTATTTTATGTGTGGCTGAAGATAATTCTTCTTCTTCTAATGTGGCCCAGGGAAGCCAAAAGATTGGACATCCCCTTTGGGAGGCCGAGGCAGGTGGATCACGAGGTCAGGAGTTCGAGACCATCCTGGCTAACATGGTGAAATCCTGTCTCTACTAAAAATACAAAAAAATTAGCCAGGTGTGTTGGCGGGCACCTGTAGTCCCAGCTACTCGGGAGGCTGAGGCAGGAGAATGGCGTGCACCCGGGAGGCAGAGCTTGCAGTGAGCCGAGATGGCACCACTGTACTCCAGCCTTGGTGACAGAGCGAGACTCCATCTCAAAAAAAAAAAAAAAAAAAGATTGGACATCCCTGCTTTACAACTTGGCTTCTTCACCCAATCATAGATTGTGGTTATCTTTCCAACTTGGTGAATATGAATTCACTTTACTTTTTTATTTTTTTGAGATGGAGCTTCGCTCTTGTCACCCAGGCTGGAGTGCAATGAATGGCACAATCTTGGTTCACTGCAACCTCTGCCTCCCAGGTTCAAGCGATTCTCCTCCCTCAGCCTCCTGAGTAGCTGGGATTACAGGTGCACACTGACACGCCCAGCTAATTTTTGTATTTTTAGTAGAGACGGAGTTTCACCATTTTGGCCAGGCTGGTCTCAAACTCCTGACCTCACGTGATCCACCCACTTTGGCTTCCCAAAGTACTGGGATTACAGGCGTGAGCCACTGCTCCTGGCCCAGTTTTTTGTTTTGTTTTGTTTTGTTTTGTTTTGTTTTGAACTATTGTTACAGATCATCATGATCTGTTTGTTGTTCAGTTAATAAGGCAAGGAGCAAAACATTGTGCCAAAGTGGTCTCATTTTTATAAAAATTATATCTACATATTTACCATTAAGAACTCCTTTGTTTTATTTTAGTTTAGTTTTTTTGAGACAGGATGTCCTGTCACCCAGGCTGGGGTGCAGTGCCATGATCTCAGCTCACTGCAGCCTTGACCTCCCAGGCTCAGGCAGTCCTCCTACCTCAGCCTCCTGAGGAGCTGGGGCCACAGGCGTCTGCCACTATGTCCAGCTAAATTTTTTTTTTATTTTTTGTAGAGATGATGTCTGTGTTGCCCAGGCTAGTCTTAAACTCCTGGGCTCAAGCGATCCTTCCACCTCAGGCTCCCAAAGTGCTGGGATTACAGGCATGAGCCACCACGCCTGGCCTCATCTATTACTTTTTCTTTTCTTTTCTTTTCTTTTCCTTTTCTTTTCTTTTTCTTTTTCTTTTTCTTTTTCTTTTTTTTGAGACAGGATCTCACTCTGTGGCCCAGACTGGAGTGCAGTGGTGCGATCTCGGCTCACCACCGCAACCTGCATCCCACAAGGCTCAAATGATTCTCCTGCCTCAGCCTCCCGAGTAGCTGGGATTACAGGCGCACACCACTACAGCCTGGCTAATTTTTGTATTTCTAGTAGAGACAGGGTTTCACCATGTTGGCCAGGCTGGTCTTGAACTCCTGACCTCAAATGATCCACCTGCCTTGGCCTCCCAAAGTGCTGGGATTACAGGCATGAGCCACGACACCCAGCCCTATTACTTTTCAATAACAAAAATTAATAAAGGGATTTCTAAAATACTGAACAGTATATGGCTTTACTTTTCAAACTGGAATTCTTATATTTTTAAATTTTAATTTTATCTATTTACTTATTTATTTATTTATTTTGAGATGGAGCCTCATTCTGTTGCCCAGGCTGGAGTGCAATGGGGTGATCTCAGCTCACTGCAAACTCCGCCACCCAGGTTCAAGCGATTCTCCCACCTCAACCTCCTGAGTAGCTGGGATTACAGGCACCCGACTAATTTTTGTATTTTTGTAGAGGCGGGGTTTCACCATGTTGGCCAGACTGGTCTTGAACTCCTGACCACAGGTGGTCTGCCCTCCTTGGCCTCCCAAAGGGCTGAGATTTCAGGTGCGAGCCACTGCACCTGGCCTCAAACCAGAATTTTTAAAACGCCACTTATATGGGATATACACACTGGATTTTCCCACACAAGAGCCCCTCCAGGTTGACTTCCCTAACTGGCTTTTCAGCAGGCCCTGGAAAGCTTCTCGCCCCACCCTAGACACATATTGGAACAGCTTGTAAACATGTCAAGGAAACGGGGGATTCCATCCTCATCTGCTCATAAAGTCAGGTGTCCTCAGCCAGGCACGGTGACTCAAGCCTGTAATCTCAGCACTTTGGGAGGCTGAGGTAGGCGGATCACTTGAGGTCAGGAGTTTGAGACCAGCCTGACCAACATGGTGAAACCCCATCTCTACTAAAAAATACAAAAATTAGCCAGGCGTGGTGGCGGGTGCCTGTAATCCCAGCTACCCGGGAGGCTGAGGCAGGAGAATCACTTGAACCTGGGAGGCAGAGGCTGCAGTGGGCCAAGATCGCGCCATTGCACTCCAGCCCAGGCCACAGAATGAGACTCTTTCTCAAAAAAAAAAAAAAAGAAAAGAAAGTCAGATGTCCTCACCAGCAAGTTGATGGTAACTTAGTTGATGGTGATTGGAATTCTCTGAGAGAAGCAGAGACAGCACTGACTTCTCAAAAGGCCCACCACACTGAGCCTCAATGTGCCCCTCTATAAAATGAGAGTTGTAACAGTCCCTATCTCATAGCATAGGGCCCTGTTCTTTTTTCTTTCTTTCTTTGTTTTTTTGAGACAGTGTCTCACTCTGTTGCCCAGGCTAGAGTGCAGTGGTGCAATCACAGCTTACTGCAGCCTCAACCTCCCAGACTCAAGTGATCCTCCTGCCTCAGCCTCCCAAGTAGCTGAAACCATAGGCATGTGGCACCACAGCTGGCTATTTTTTATTATTTGTAGAAGCAACAAGGTCTCACTACGTTGCCCTAGATGGTCTTGAACTCCTGGCCTCAAACGATCTTTCTGCCTCGGCCTCTCAAAGCACTAGGATTGTAGGCATGCACCACCACACCCAGCCTCCTATTCTAAGAGCTCGGGAAACGGTGGACTTTCTAATTATGAATCAGGAATATTCTTGATCCTGTATAATCAGAACCAAATGCAGAAATAAACTTCCTGCTGAGGCTGCAATCGTCTCCAGTGAACCTCAATGTCAAGTGTTTGGGGCACTACCCATCCTCAACACTCACCAAAGGGACCCTCATATATGCATTTATAAAAATTAGGCTGGGCGCGGTGGCTCACGCCTATAATCCCAGCACTTTGGGAGGTCGAGTCGGGCGGATCACGAGGTCAGGAGGTTGAGACCATCTTGGCTAACACAGTGAAACCCCGTCTCTACTAAAAATACAAAAAAAAAAAAAAAAAAAATTAGCTGGGTGTGGTGGTGAGTGCCTGTATGTAGTCCCAGCTACTCAGGAGGCTGAAGTGAGAGAATGGCGTGAACCCGGGAGGCGCCACCGCACTCCAGCCTGGGTAGCAGAGCAAGACTCCATCTTAAAAAAAAAAAAAAAAAAAAATTAGCTAGGTGTGGTGGTGGGCACCTGTAGTCCCAGCTGCTTGGGAGGCTAAGGCAGGAGAATTGCTCGAACCCAAGAGGTGGAGATTGCAGTGATCCAAGATCGCACCACTGCACTCCAGCCTGGGCGACAGAGCGAGACTCCATCTCAAAAAAAAAAAAAAGAAAAAAAAAGTCACACTTGAAAATGCTTGGTGCGGCCAGGCATGGTGGCTCATGCCTGTAATCCCAGAATTTTGAGAGGCCGAGGCGGGCGGATCACGAGGTCAGGAGTTCGAGACCAGCCTAACCAACATGGTGAAACCCCATCTCTACTAAAAATACAAAAATTAGCCGGGCGTGGTGGTGTGTGCCTGTAATCTCAGCTACTTGGGAGGCTGAGGCGGGAGCATTGCTTGAACCCGGGAGGCAGAGGTTGTGGTGAGCTGAGATCGTGCCATTGCACTCCAGCCTGGGCAACAAGAGCGAAACTCTGTCTCAAAAAAAAAAAAAAAGAAAGAAAAGAAAATGCTTGGTGCTTTTACTGTGAGATGATGAGCTCATGAACTCAGCATATGTTAGCGTGAATATGATGCTTCTGGCTGAGGCCGGGTGCAGTGGCTCATGCCTCTAATCCCAGCACTTTGAGCAGCCCAGGCGGGTAGATCACGAGGTCAGGAGTTCAAAACCAGCCTGGTCAATATGGTGAAACCCCGTCTCTACTAAAAAATACAAAAATTAGCTGGGTGTGGTAGCGTGTGCCTGTAGTCTCAGCTGTGCAGGAGGCTGAGGCAGGAGAATCCCTTGAACCCAGGAGGTGGAGGTTGCAGTGAGCCAAGATCATGCCACTGCACTCCAGCCTGGGCGACAGAGCAAGACTAAGTCTCAAAAACAAAACAAAACAAAGAATGTTTGTGGAGTTGATGCCAATTGATACGCATAAAATCAGTTTTTTCCTTTATTATTATTATTTATTTTTTGAGATGGAGCCTTGCACTGTTGCCCAGACTGGAGTGCAGTAGTGCCATCTCGGCTCATTGCAACCTCCACCTCCCGGGTTCAAGTGATTCTCCTGCCTCAGCCTCCCAAGTAGTTGGGATTACAGGCACCCGCCACCATGCCCAGCTAATTTTTTGTATTTTTAGTAGATATGGGGTTTCACTATGTTGGTCAAGCTGGTCTCAAACTCCTGACCTCACGATCCACCCACCTTGTTCTCCCAAAGTGCTGGGATTAAAGGCATGAGCCACCACACCCAGCCTATTATATATTTTTTTAGGACAGGGTCCCATTCTGTCACTCAGGCTGGAGTGCAATGGTAGGATCATGACTCACTGCAGCCTCAACCTCCCAGACTCAAGCGATCCTCCTGCCTCAGCCTCCCAAGTAGCTGGGACTACAGGTGCATACCACTATAACTGGCTAATTTTTAAATTTTTGTAAAAGAGACGGAATCTTGCTGTATTGCCCAGGCTGATCTCAAACTCCTAGGCTCAAGTGATTCTCCTACCTCGACTTCTCAAAGTGCGGGGATTATAGGCATGAGCCATTGTGCCCAGCTAGTTTTTTCGTTTAAAAACCACACTGCTGACCAGGCGCAGTGGCTCATGCCTGTAATCCCAGCACTTTGGGAGGCCTAGGCAGGAGGATTACCTGAGGTCAGGAGTTCAACACCAGCCTGGCCAACATGGTGAAACCCCGTCTATACTAAAAGTACAAAAAAATTAGCTGGGTGTAGTGGTGCACACCTGTAATCCCAACTACCCAGGAGCTGAGGCACGAAAATCCCTTGAACCCGGGAGGTGGAGGTTGCAGTGAGCTGAGATCATGCCACTGCACTCCAGCCTGGCCGACAGAGCGAGACTCTGTCTCAAAAAAAAAAACAACAACAACAAAAAAAACACTGCAAAATAATTTAATGGCATGAAAAAAATACTTGGGAAATTGTGACATGAGAAAAACAGATTACAATATAGCATGCCAAGTATGATTCCTTCTCTGATAAAAATATAAATATGTGCATGTTTGCATTTTTTTAAAGAAAGTCTTCCAAAGGTTATTGAGGAACAAGACACATTCGCAGGGGATTTTTATTTCATTCCTTGGGCATTTTGGTATTTTGCAAATACTTTATGATGATTATTGCCTTTGTCCTCTAACAAAAAATCAAGAAATATATCTTAGTTAAAATGTCACTGCTGGACATAAAATGTACATTGAGAAGAGAATTATCCTACTAAACATTTTCAAACTTTATCTGAGCAGTTAATGTGTCCGGAATTGGTGGGTTCTTGGTCTCAATGACTTCAAGAATGAAGCCGCGGACCCTCGCGGTGAGTGTTACAGCTCTTAAGGTGGCGCGTCTGGAGTTTGTTCCTTTTGATGTTCGGATGTGTCCGGAGTTTCTTCCTTCTGGTGGGTTCGTGGTCTCACCGGCTCAGGCAGGAGTAAAGCTGCAGACCTTCAGGGTGAGTATTACAGCTCGTAAAGGCAGTGTGGACCCAAAGAGTGAACAGCAGCAGGATTTATTGCAAAGAGCGAAAGAACAAAACTTCCACAGTGGGAAAGGGAACCCAAGTGGGTTGCCACTGCGAGCTGGGGCAGCCTGCTTTTATTCTCTTATCTGGCCCCACCCACATCCTGCTGATTGGTCCATTTTACAGAGAGCGGAGTGGTCTGTTTTGACAGGGTGCTGATTGGTGCGTTTACAATCCCTGAGCTAGACACAAAGGTTCTCCACGTCCCCACTAGATTAGCTAGATACAGAGTGTCCACACAAAGGTTCTCCAAGTCCCCACCAGAGTAGCTAGATACAGAGTGTCGATTGGTGCATTCACAAACCCTGAGCTAGACACAGGGTGCTGATTGGTGTGTTTACAAACCTTGAGCTAAATACAGAGTGCTGATTGGTGTATTTACAATCCCTGAGCTAGACATAAATGTTCTCCACGTCCCCACCAGACTCAGGAGCCCAGCTGGCTTCACCCAGTGGATCCCGCACGGGGGCTGCCGGTGGAGCTGCCTGCCAGTCCCTCGCAGTGCACCCGCACTGCTCAACCCTTGGGTGGTCGATGGGACTGGGTGCTGTGGAGCAGGGGTGGCGCTCGTCGGGGAGGCTCAGGCCGCACAGGAGCCCACGGGGTACGGGGGAGGCTCAGGCATGGCGGGCTGCAGGTCCCGAGCCCTGCCCCGCGGGAAGGCAGCTAAGGCCCGGCGAGAAATTGAGCACTGCAGCTGCTGGCCCAGGTGCTAAGCCCCTCACTGCCTGGGGCCGGCGGGGCCGGCGGGGCCGGCCGGCCGCTCCGAGCGCGGGATCTGCCGAGCCCATGCCCACCCGGAACTCGCGCTGGCCCGCAAGCACCGTGTGCAGCCCAGGTTCCCGCCCGCGCCTCTCCCTCCACACCTCCCCGCAAGCTGAGGGAGCCGGCTCCGGCCTTGGCCAGCCCAGAAAGGGGCTCCCACAGTGCAGTGGCGGGCTGAAGGGCTCCTCAAGTGCTGCCAAAGTGGGAGCCCAGGCAGAGGAGGCGCCGAGAGTGAGCGAGGGCTGTGAGGACTGCCAGCACGCTGTCACCTCTCATTAAGACAGGTCAGGGCTGGGCACAGTGGCTCACGCCTGTAATCGCAGCATTTTGGCAGCTGAGGCAGGAGGATTGCTTGAGGCCGGGATTTCCAGACCAGCCTGGCCAACATAGTGAGACCTCATCTCTCCAGAAAATTTAAAAATTAGCTGGGCATAGTGGTGCGCACTTGTAGTACCCGCTACTCGGGAGGCTGAGGTGGGAAGATCGCTTGAACCCAGGAGGTAGGGGCTGTAGTGAGCTGTGATGGTGCCACTGCATTCCAGCCTGGGCAATAGCAAGACCCTGTCTCAATAATAATAATAATAGGCCAGGACTTGCCAGATGGGGGGCTGGGGTTTGACCTGACCTCTGACCTCTGGGCAGTGAGGTAGGCAGGCCGCCATCTCTGACCCACATCTGCCACTTGGCTTTTGGGCTCCATCTGACCATATACGTGCAGTGTGGCTCAGTCAGACTGGCAGCAGCGTGGCCTCACCCAGGCGGGCCTGCCTGCAGGACAGGTTTGTCCGCCCAGCCCCCAAACTCAGAGGCCGGCTCCTGTAGGTAAGAGGGAAGCAAAGAGGTCAGGGCTAGGTCAGGGCCCGGACACCTTGAGGGACAGGCAGCCATTTGATGGCTGTTCCCCCCACACCCCAGGTGACTGCATCCCTCCTCGGCCTCTAACCCTCCACGGCTCTCCAGCGCCCTCCTCACCTCGCACTGAGGGGCCCATGTGGCTTGGCCCCTTGCCACCTCTCCAGGTATCTCTCTCTCTCTCTCTCTGTCTCTCTCTTGCTCCACTGAGCCGAGCTCTCTCTCACCATCTGAGGTCACAGAACGGAAATAAGAAACTGTGTTATACAGCAATCAAGCCAGGCACATGCCTCTGACTACATCCACTTTTGCTTACACTCCTTCTATGAGGGCAAGTTGGTTCTTTTTTTTTTTTTAACCAAAATGTAAAAACCCACACCGCTGCCCTTTCCTCAGGCGTCCCACGCTCACCGATTCCTCCTCTCTGGTCACCGCGTCCTTGGCTGGTGTTAGAAAAATGGCTACAAGCTTCCCGGGAATCAGATAATAAAGCTTGCAGGAACTCTTCCCAGATTTAAAAGAGCTTAATAAATAAATAAATAAAGCTTACCTTCTACAGGGGAAAATAGATAAAACCAATAAGAAAAACACATGTCAGAGGCTAATAAGTGCTAAGGAGAAAAATAAAAGAATGAAAGACAAAAGAAAAACCTAGCCACGGTGGTGTGCGGTGGCTCACGCCTGTAATCCCAGCACTTTAGGAGGCCAAGGCGGGAGGAACGCTTGAGGAGTTCGAGACCAGCGTAGGTTACATAGTGAGACCCTGTCTCTACGAAACAATAAAAAAAATTTAAAAAATCGCTGGCCATGGTGGCAAGCACCTGCATCACAGCTGCTCAGGAAGCTGAGGCAGGAAGATCACTTGAGTATGGGAGGTCGTCGCTGAAGTGAGCCAAGATGGCACCACTGACTCTGTCAGCCCAGGTAACAGTCTCAAAAAAAAAAAAAAAAAAAAAAAAAAGATGACTGGGCATGGTGGTTCACACTTGTAATCCCAGCACTTTGGGAGGCTGAGGCAGGCAGATCACCTGAGGTCAGGAGTTCGAGACCAGCCTGCCTAACATAGCGAAACTCTGTCTCCACTAAAAATACAAAAATTAGCTAGATGTGGGGGCATGTGCCTGTAATCCCAGCTACTCAGGAGGCTGAGATAGAAGAATCACTTGAACCTGGGAGGTGGATGTTGTAGTGAGCCAAGATCGTGCCACTGCACTCCAGCCTGGGTGGCAGAGCAAGACTCCATCTCAAAAAACAAAAACAAAATGAAACAAAGCAAAAAACGGTGAGAGGGCCTGGTGCCCCCTCTGGAATGTTTTTCATTGTCTAGGTTTGACACTGTGCTGTGCTATCACCATGTGTGGGGCCGGGGAAAGTGCGGATTCCGGGGCACACGCCTGCCCTTGGAGCAGGGGTGGAGTCAGCTCCATCTATAGGGTCTGGCCTGGGAGCAGGGAGAGGGTACTTGCCCAGAGCAGGCTCAGACCCTGAGCCTGAGCCTAGGGAAGGGTGAGCCAGCCGTGAGGGCAAATGGACCACAATCCCCCCTCCCCATCAACCTTCACCAGCGATTCCTGGATAAATGACAGAGACAGCACTGAGAATTCCATGGTAGTCGTTATTATTACTATTGTTTTATTAGTAGCAGGGGCCCCATCACTCACCTGTGGGTTATCAATTTATTACCTCTCAGTTCCATTTGTCATCTGTTGCCAGGTTAGGCTTTGTCAATAGAGGGCGCTGGAGAGCCACTGAGGAGCCAGGGCCCCTCTGCCTCACTCTGGGGCTTTGTGTTCTTCCTACTGCGCTGTGACCAGCAGGTGGCTGCTATGCTCCACATTATAGGGAGTGACCTCCACTGCCACCCTCTCCTCCTCCTCCCTCCTCCTCCTCCCTCCTCCTCTCTCCTCCTCCCTCCTCCTCCTACCTCCTCCTCCCTCCTCCTCCCTCCTCCTCCCTCCTCCTCCTCCCTCCTCCTCCCTCTTCCTCCCTCCTCTCTTTCATCCCTCTTTCTTTCTCCTTCTTCCTTCTCCTTCCTTCTCCCTCCTCCTCTTCCCTCCTCCTTTTTCCTCCTCCTCCTTCTTCCTCCTCCTCCTCCCTACCCCTTCTCCTCCCCCTTCCCCTTTCTTTTAAGAGACGGGGTCTCAGCCAGGCACAGTGACTCACACCTGTAATCCCACCTGTAATCCCTCACTTTGGGAGGCCAAGACAGGAGGATCACTTGAGCCCAGGAGTTCCAGGCTGCAGTGAGCTATGGTAGCACCACTGGACTCCAGCCTGGGCAACAGGGGGAGACCTTGTCTGAGAGAGAGAGAGAAGGAGAGATGGGATCGCACCGTGTCGCCCAGGCTGGAGGGCAGTGGCAGGACCATAGCTCTCCAGTGCCTTCTTGAGTCTAGCTAGGGGCTTGTCACCTAACCCAAAAGATCTATTTAAAACATGAAGTAGAATCATTGTTTCTCACAGAATCAGCTGCCTTCTCAGATCCTCTGCAAACGGAAACAGAATCATGCAAAACAGGGAAGGTAAAGGGACAAGAAAATGGTCTTTTTGAAGAGCTGCTCCCAGCCCTGCTGGACAAAATGACCAAAATAGGATCCCTGGTATTAAAGTTCCTCTCACAAAGATCCATTCAGAAAATTGAGGACACTTTGGGAGGCTGAGATGTGAGGACTGTTTGAGGCCAGGAGCCTGGGCAACAGAACAAGGCCCTGTCTCAAAAAAAAAAAAAAAAGATACATATATATATATATGTACCCAGAGTCAAGACAAGTGATATTTGTTGTCTAAAAACAACTCTGGTTCAGGGTACATCAGTTAACTTTTTTTTTTTTTTGAGATGGAGCCTCACTCTGTCGCCCAGGCTGCAGTGCAATGGTGCGATCTCGGCTCACTGCAAGCTCCGCCTCCTGGCTCACACAATTCTCCTGCCTCAGCCTCCCAAGTAGCTGGGACTACAGGCACCCGCCACCACGCCCAGCTAATTTTTTGTGCTTTTAGTAGAGACGGGGTTTCACCGTGTTAGCCAGGATGGTCTTGATCTCCTGACCTCGTGATCCGCCCACCTCAACCTCCCAAAGTGTTCAGATTACAGGCGTGAGCCACCACACCCGGCCTTTTTTTTTTTTTGAGACAGAGTCTTGCTCTGTTGCCCAGTCTGGAGTGCAGTGGTGCAATCTCAGCTTACTACAGCCTCCACTTCCCAGGTTCAAGTGATTTTCTGCCTCAGCTTCCCAAGTAGCTGGGATTACAGGTGTGCACCACCACACCTGGCTAATTTTTGTATTTTTTGTAGAGACAGGGTTTCACCATGATGGACAGGCTGGTCTCGAGCTCCTGGCCTCAAGTGATTCTCCCACCTCAGCCTCCCAAAGTGCTGGGATTATAGGTGTAAGCCACCACGCCCAGCCCAAGACAGATACTTTAAGAAAGTAAACTGGCCAGGACGGTGGCTCACACCTATAATCCCAGCACTTTGGGAGGCTAAAGCAGGCAAATCACTTGAGGTCAGGAGTTCGAGAGCAGCCTGACCAACATGGTGAAACCCTGCCTCTACTAAAAATACAAAACTTAGATAGGAGTGGTGGTGGGCACCTCTAAATCCAGCTACTTGGAAGGCCAAAACGGCATCATTTGAACCCAGGAGATGGAGGTTGTAGCGAGCCAAGATCCTGCCACTGCACTGCAGCCTGGGTGACAAAGCAACGCTTTGTCTCAAAAATAAAATAAAATAAAGAAAAAGAAAATAAAGAAGGGAACTTAGGTCAAGTGAGGTCATAAGTGTGGGGTCCTGATCCAATCGGACTGATGTCCTTATAGAAAGAGACACCAGGAGTGCACACACGTGGAGGGAAGGCCATATGAGGTCACAGTGAAAAGGTGGCCTTCTACAAACCAAGGACAAATGCCTCAGGACAAACCAACCCTGCTGGCACCTTGACTTTGGACTTCTAGTCTCCAGAACTGTGAGAAATAAATGTCTGTTGTTTGAGCCACCTAGTCTGTGATATTTTGTTACACAGCCCTAGCAGACCATTACTTTCAGTCTCTTCTTTGCTCTCCACTGTGTCCTTTCTACCAAGCACCATGCCTAGCACACAGTAAGTACCCCCAAAAAGATGCGCAAACATCATCGCCTCCTGTGGGAAGCTGTCCCTCACCCTTCTCCACTCCTTCTCCCCTTAGCTTAAGTGCCTCTTCTCAGCTTCAGTTCCTACACTTTCCACTTGGCTCTTGAAGAATATCTTTTGAGGTCTAATTCCTCTCTAGAAGGTGAAATGTTTGAAGGCAGGGGCTGGGTCTTCCGCAGGGCTCAGCACCAATGGCATGCACCATCAGAATTTTGTTTTGTTTTGTTTTTTTGAGATGGAGTTTCACTCTTGTCACCCAGGCTGGAGTGCAGTGGCCCAATCTCAGCTCACTACAACCTCTGCCTCCCAGGTTCAAGCGATTCTTGTGCCTCAGCCTCCTGAGTAGCTGGGATTACAGGCGCCCGCCACCATGCCTGGCTAATTTTTGTATTTTTAGTAGAGATGGGGTTTTGCCACGCTGGCCAGGCTGGTCTCCAACTCCTGACCTCAAGTGATTAGCCAACCTTGGCCTCCCAATGTGCTGGGATTACAGGTGTGAGCCACTGCGCCTGGCCAGAAGTTTAATAAATATTTGAGTGAAAGTAAGATTCTTGACCTTGACTCATGGGCCCTAGAGAGCTAGAAGACCTGAATTCTAAGCTTCATTCCTGTGCAACTGTGGACACTGAGCCTCAGATGTAATCATGGTCTGGGGTTTTTCCAGAGATCAAAGCTTGGGGAAAGTCTTTGTTCTCTGAAAGGTACAGGGTTATTTTCACATCTGTCATGAACACTCGTGCTGTTGAGCTGAGCTCCTGAGTCTTAGTCAGCTGCCTGGCTCCAGGTGGACATCCTGCTGTACCTCAGATATACTAAGCTCACTCCTGCCTTGGGGCTTTTGCGCTTGCTACTGCTTCTGGGAACACACTGCCCCCAGGCTTTCCCATGGTCCCTTAATTTTCAGGGTCTACACCAGAGTCAAGGCAGATGATACTGATTGCAAGGAAACAACTCGGTTACAGGGCATTGGGGAACAGAAGAAATGCCACTGTTCGGCTCACGCCTGTAATCCCAGCACTTTAGGAGGCCGAGGTAGGTGGATCACGAGGTCAAGAGATCGAGACCATCCTGGCCAACATGGTGAAACTCCGTCTCTACTAAAAATACAAAAATTAGCTGGGCGTGGTGGCCCGCGCCTGTAGTCCCAGCTACTCAGGAGGCTGAGGCGGGAAAATCGCTTGAACCCAGGAGGCAGAGGTTGCAGTAAGCCAAGATCACACCACCGCACTCCAGCCTGGAGGGCAGACTCCATCTCAAAAAAAAAAAAAAAAGAAGAAGAAGAAGAAATACCACTGCTCTATTAGTTCATTTAATCCCCTCAGTGACTTTGAGAGGTATGCACTTTTTTTCTTTTTTTTTGAGATAGGGTCTCACTCTGTCACCCAAGCTGGAGTGCAGTGTCGCAATCATGGCTCACTGTAGCTTATACCTCCTGGGCTCAGGTGATCCTCTTACCTCAGCCTCCCCAGTAGTTGGGACTACAAGTGTGTGCCACCACACCTGGCTAATTTTTGTATTTTTTGTAGCCATGGGGATTCGCCATGTTGCACAACCCGGTCTTGAACTCCTGAGTCCAAGCAATCCTCTCACCTCAGCCTCCCAAAGTGCTGGGATTACAGATGTGAGCTACCACGCCCGGCCGGTATGTACCTTTTTTTTTTTTTTTTTTTTTTGAGATGGCGTCTCACTCCGTCACCCAGGCTGGAGTGCAGTGGTGCGATCTCAGTTCACTGCAACCTCCCCCTCTCGGGTTCAAGCAATCCTCCTGCCTCAGCCTCCCGAGTAGCTGGGATTACAGGTGCCTGCCACCACACCCGGCTAATTTTTGTATTTTTTAGTAGAGATGGGGTTTCACCGTGTTGGCCAGGCTGGTCTTGAACTCTTGACCTCAGGTGATCCGCCTGCCTCGGCCTCCCAAAGTGCTGGGATTACAGGCATGAGCCACTGCACTCAGCCTTCTTTTTTTTTTTTTTTTTTTTTTTTTTTGAGACATAGTCTCACTCTGTTACCCTGGCTGGAGTGCAGTGGCATAATCTCGGCTCACTGCAACCTCTGCCACCTGGGTTCAAGCGATTCTCGTGCCTCAGCCTCCCGAGTAGCTGGGATTACAGGCTTGTATTTTTAGTAGAGACAGGGATTCACCATGTTGGCCAAGGTGGTCTCAAACTCCTGACCTCAGGTGATCTGCCCACCTCGGCTCCCCAAAGTGCTGGAATTACAGGTGTGAGCCACCATGCCTGGCCAATATGTACTATTAACATGCCCATTTATGATATGACCGTTTAGTATGCCCAGATGAAGAGATTAAGGCCCAGAGGGGTTAAGCAATTTGCCAAAGGTCTCACAACTAGTACATAACAGGGCCAGGATATGATGCAGACAGTTTGGATCCAGCATTCAGCTACCTAGGCTGCAAGGCTCTCTGCTTCTCAGTGTACACTTAAGCTTAGTTAGCATAGGATCTGGTATGGGGAGTTGCTTAATAAGCAACTGAAGGCAGGGGCTTTTTATTTATTTTTCTACTTCTCTCAGACATTTAACTCTCCAAATCTGACAATCCAACCCCCAAGCCAAGCCAACAACCCTTTCTATACCATCTTGCCAGAGCCCAGGGTCCCTCACTCCATCTTCTCATGCCTTCCTGGCCCATAAAAAGGATTCAATAATTTGTAGCAATTAGCTGGGCATGTTGGCATGTGCCTGTAGTCCCAGCTCCTCAGAAGGCTGAGGCAGGAGGATTGCTGAGGCTAGGAGTTTGAGGCCACAATGTGCTACGATCGCACCTGTGAATAGCCACTGCACTCCAGCCTGGGCAACACAGCAAGACCCCATCTCTAAAAAAACAAAACAAAACACAGGAAACCTGTATCGTAGACCAGCTTATTAAAATAGAAAGAAAATAACCAGGTGTGGTGGCACACACCTGTAATCCCAGCTACTTGGGAGGCTGAGACAGGAGAATCGCTTGAACCTGGGAGGCAGGGGTTGCAGTGAGCCAAGATCGTGCCATTGCACTCTAGCCTGGGCAACAGAGTAAGACTCTGTCTCAAAAAAAAAAAAAAAGGAAAAAATATGCATAAAAAATTGAAAAAATTGTAGCAATTATCACTAGGGCTTCTCAGTGAGAATCAGTGAGAAACTCCAAAGGTTCTGAGGCTGTAAAGTATATTCCCAACCACCTTTAGGGTCAAAGTTGGGACAAGATGAACTAACTGTAAATAAGGCTTGTTGAGTGAGAGGACTTCTCAACCAATCCAACCCAGGATCTACCAGACAAGCACTTCCTGAAGTTAATGTGGTTCAGGGGTGATCTCCTGGGTCAGACAGATCTGCGTCTGAATGCCAGCTTTGGTTACTCCTCAGGGAGTAACCAAAGCTGGATCCACCCGCCTCAGCCTCCCAAAGTGCTGGGATTACAGGTGTGAGCCACCGGGCGCCTGGCTGGTTTTTTTTTTTGTTTTTTTTGTTTTTGAGACGGAGTCTTGCTGTGTCGCCCAGGCTGGAGTGCAGTGGCACGATCTTGGCTCACTGCAACCTCTGCCTCCCAGGTTCAAGCGATTCTCCTACCTCAGCCTCCTGAGTAGCTGGGATTATAGGCATGCGCCACCATGCCCAGATAATTTTTGTATTTTTAGTAAAGATGGGGTTTCACCACGTTGGTCAGGCTGGTCTCGAACTCCTGACCTTATGACCCACCTGCCTTGGCCTCCCAAAGTGATTGGATTACAGGCGTGAGCCACCGTGCCTGGCCTCGTTTCTTCATCTTTCAAATAAGAAAAACACAGTGTGAGGAGTGATGAAGAACTCAGGCTTGGATTCAGAAGGTCTTGTATCATTCTACTCCTTGCTCAGCTGTGTGAGCTGAGATGAGGAGCTTCACCTCTGTGAGCCTTGGCTGTCTATTCCAATGCGTGTTGGGGCGTCATTCTGTTTCCTGTGGTGGCTGGGGATTCCCTGGGACCATGTGTGTCTGCACTGTGGTCACTGTAGTTGGCAGGATGGAGGCAGTGTATAAAAATGTTTAGGAGCTTAGGCTCTGGAGTCAGACTACAACAGGCCTAGTTCAAATTCCAGCTCTGACAATTACTCCTGGTGAGATCTTAGGAAAATCAGTTTCTTCTCTGAACCTGTTTTTGTTTTTTTGTTTTGTTTTGTTTGAGACGGAGTCTTGCTCTGTTGCCCAGGCTTGAGTGCAGTGGCGCGATCTTGGCTCACTGCAACCTCTGCCAGGTTCAAGTGATTCTCCTGCCTCAGCCTCCCCAGTAGCTGGGATCACAGGCATGTGCCACCATGCCCAGCTAATTTTTTTTGTATTTTTAGTAGAGACGGGGTTTCACCATGTTGGCCAGGCTGATCTCGAACTCCCGGCCTCAAAGGATCCACCCGCCTCATCCTCCCAAAGTGCTGGGATTACAGGCATGAGCCACTGCGCCAGGCCAAACCTCAGTTTTTGTATCTGTCAAATGAGAATAATAACAGTAAATATCCGATAGAGTTTACTATGAAGAGTCAATCTGATGATGTAGGTAAAGCACTTAAAACTGGTCTGGTGCCTGGCACAGTGGCTCATGCCTATAATCCCAGTACTTTGGGAGTCCAAGGCAGGAGGATCCCTTGAGCCCAAGAGTTTAAGTCTAGCCTGAGCAACATAATGAGACCATCTCTACAAAATAATAATAATAATAAATTAATTAATTAGTGAGGCATGGTGTTGTGCACCTGTAGTCCCAGCAACTTGGGAGGCTGATGTGGGAGGATCCTTTGACCCCAGGAGGTCAAGGCTGCAGTAAGCCATGATCCTGCCACTGTGCTCCAGCCTGGGCAAGAGAGCAAGACCCTATCTCAAAAAAAAAAAAGCAAAGATATTATGAGACTGATTTTTTAAATACCTTTCTCTAGGCCAGGTGCAGTAGCTCATGCCTGTAATCCCAGCACTATGTGAGGCTGAGGCAGGAGGATCACTTGAAGTCAGGAGTTCGAGACCAGCCTGGCCAACATGGTGAAACCCTGTCTCTACTAAAAATACAAAAATTAGCCAGGCGTGGTGACAGGTGGCTGTAATCCCAGCTACTCGGGAGGCTGAGGCAGGAGGATGGCTTGAACCCCGGGAGGTGGAGGCTGCAGAGAGCCGAGATCGCGCAACTGCACTCCAGCCTGGGTGACAGAGCAAGACTCTGTTTCAAAAATAAATAAATAAATAAATTAATTAATTAATTAATTAATTAAAATACCTTTTTCTACATGTCAGTCCATTTTCCCAAAACCAGGGCCAATGTGACCAGACCCCATCCCCATCTACAAAATCAATCCTACTTAATCATAGTGTAGCTTGAAGGTTGAGCTCTCACCACAGCAGGGTTCGAGTTCCAGCAATGCCCGTACCTGCTGCAGGACCTGAAATAAATGACTTCACCTCTTTGGCCCTCAGAGGTTAACCTGGCATAGTAATCGCCTCCCTCACGGGGTAATTTAGGTTTCAACGAGTTGATGCACCAGCGTGGCACATGGAAAGGGCTCGATAAACACGAAGTGCTATTACTCCCACCACAGTGCCAGTCCTTCTCCCTTTTTTACTTTATTTTTTATTTTTATTTTTTGAGATGGAGTCTTGCTCTGTCGCCCACGCTGGAGCGTAGTGGCGCCATCTCCGCTCACTGTAACTTCTGCCTCTCGGGTTCAAGCAATTCACCTGCTTGGGCCTCCCGAGTAGCTGGGGTTACAGGCATCCCCCACCACGCCCGGCTAATTTTTGTATTTTTAGTAGAGACGGGGTTTCACCATATTGGTCAGGCTGGTCTCGAACTCCTGACCTCAGGTGATCTGCCCGCCTCAGCCTCCCAAAGTGCTGGGATTACAGGCGTGAGCCACCGCGCCCGGCCCCTTCCCCCATTTTAGCGGTTTCGCTCCCTATCGGGGCCAGGGACGCCTCAGGCTGTCTCGGTCAGGACCTACAGCTCCGGTTGTTGTCCCAGGCTCTTCCGCGAGGTGCTCTCCTGTCTCCTGACCACCCCCATTCCTCTCCGCTCAGCTCCTCAGCGAGCGGCTGCGAAGGACGCGCACAACACTCCGCGCAGCGGGAAGGTACCGAACTCGCATCGCAGCCTGAAACTGCTCAACTAAGCTCCGGCCCCGCTGCCCTCTGGTCAATCTAAAGCGAAGACGAGCCTTAGGGCCAATCAGAAGCGACAGCGGTGGAGTCATGCCCGCCTCCTTGAGGCGCCCTGGCGTCTCATTGGCTATGCTTGAGAACGAATCCCAGGCTAAGCCACTTAGAAAGGAGCGGAGCCAGCCAATCAGCGGTGCAACCGCCGCGGGGGCCGGGCCAGAAGCCCCGCAGACAAGCACCTCGGGAGACTGGCGAGGGGCGAGCTCGCAGCTTGTCATCCCCGAAGCCCTGCCCCGGGGGAAACCCTGCTGGAGGGAGTCTAACCCCCGGGCCAGTTAATGTTGGGGCAGCGCAATCGGCCGTTCCCTCTGCGGTATGGTTGGGGGCGGGAGTGCTGACACGCCTGCGCGCGGTTACTCCTGGCTGAGCATACAGTCGAGGTGGCAGTGGGAATTGGAAGTGCAAGTGTCACGCTGCCATCACGGGGCAAGGCACTGCCCCCCTCTTGTGTCTTCCCTGTCCCTGTACACTTCCAGGCTTCCAGGCGAGGCAGAGTGAGCTGTGCCAGCAATGGTGGTGGAGTGGGACAAGAGAGAAAAGGGAGCTGTCCACAGGCACCGAAGCCTGGCTGGCTCTTTTTTTTTTTTTTTTTTTTTTTTTTTTTTTTTTTTTTTTTTTGAGACGCAGTCTCGCTCTGTCTCCCAGGCTGGAGTGCAGTGGCGCGATTTAGGCTCCTTGCAATCTCCGCCTCCCGGGGTTCAAGCGATTCTCCTGCCTCAGCCTGCCGAGTAGCTGGAATTACACGCGCCCGCCACCACGCTCAGCTAAGTTTTGTATTTTTAGTAGAGACGGGGTTTCACCATGTTGGTCATGCTGGTCTCGAACTCCTGACCCCAGGTGATCCGCCCGCCTCGGCCTCCCAAAGTGCTGGGTTTTCAGGCGTGAGCCACCGTGCCCTGCCTGGCTGGCTCTTTTATTTTATTTTTATTTATTTATTAGAGACAGGGTCTCACTGTGTCGCCCAGGCTGCAGTGCAGTGGTGTGATCATAGCTCACTGCAGCCTCGACCTCCTGGGCTCAAGCGATCCTCCTACCACCTGGGCCTCTCAAAGCTCTGGGATTACGGGCATGAGCCACCGTGCCTGGCCTTGGCTTGCTCTTACGGGCCTCCCAGCCAATCAGGTGTGGCGGCAGCCTACACACCCCCTACACACTTTACAGATGGTAAAGGGTTGAGAGAAAGGTGACAGGGTTTGCAAATGGGAGCTACTTAGGGTGGCAAAATAGAAGCAAGAAAGGCAGGTCAGGCACGGTGTCTCACGGCTGTAGTCCCAGAATTTTTGGAGGCCCAGATGGAAGGATTGCTTGAGCCCAGGAGTTCGAGGCTGCAGTGAGCTAGGATTGCACCATTGCACTCCAGCACCGGCAACAGAGGGAGACCCTGTTCATAAAATAAAAATGAAATAATAATTTTTTTAAAAAGCCGGGCGTGGTGGCTCACGCCTGTAATCCCAGCACTTTGGGAGGCCGAGGCGAGTGGATCACGAGGTCAGGAGATCGAGACCATCCTGGCTAACATGGTGAAACCCCGTCTCTACTGAATGTACAAAAAATTAGCCGGGCGTGATGGCGGGCGCCTGTAGTCCCAGCTACTCGGGAGGCTGAGGCAGGAGAATGGTGTGAGCCCGGGAGACGGAGCTTGTAGTGAGCAGAGATCGCGCCACTGCACTCCAGCCTGGGCGACAGAGCGAGACTCTGTCTCAAAAAAAAAAAAAAAAAAGAAAAAGAAAAAGGACAGTGGTACTCCTGAGCACTTGCTGAGGGAGCCTCCAGGGCTGTTCAGGTGAAGGAGAATCAGGGTCCAGTCTCTTCATGGAGAGAGTGGGAAAAGGCAGACTCCACAGCAGATCAACGCTGGGGTCCGGCTGGAAATCAATGAAATCTCAGCCTAAGAGGCCTGAAGCCTATGGACCAATGAGACTCAAGGCTCTGCCCCTTCACAGCCAATCAGCTGCGGGTCCGAGGCAGACGCGCGGGAGTGGCGCTGTCCTAGGTGCCTCCCAGGCTGCCCAGCTTGCTCAGCTGGCCTGAGCGGGAGAATGCGGCCCGCGCTGCAGCCAATCAGCGTCCGCCTCAGGATCCAGGGGTGACCACGTGCGGGAGCCTTGCGTCCCCGGCCTCGCTCCATTCCCCACTTTTAACGGTCACTCGGCCTTAAGCCGTCCTGGGTGTATGTGAGGCTGAAAGGGAAGGAAGAACAGGGTCTGGGCCGGTGAGTGCCATAGTTTTTCTTACTTTACTTTCTTGGGCTTGGGCCTGGCCCAGGCAAATCTGGGGGTATGGGGGCTTGACTGGACCTCGTTGATGACTGGGAAGTGCGGGTTGAGGGCTTTAGCCCTTGGGGCTTTCCTCTGCCTTTGAGAGGCTGGAAATGCAGCCTCCTGGCCACCTTTAGGCCTAGGTTTGGCAGAGGCTAAGCCAGCTTGCCCTCTGAGTTGGTCCACGGCCCCCGAGGCCAGCCTGAGTAGGAAGGGTGTTGTGGGGAAGTTGAAGGTCCTTAACTCTGCATGAGGTATGGCCTCCGGACAATGAGAGGTTATCAGGGGTCTCTGGACTGAGCCTGGATCTGGTGACTGAAAGGAGAGGCCTGTGGATCTCCAAAAGTTATGTAGGGGCTGGGTGCGGTGGCTCACGCCTGTAATCCCAGCACTTTGGGAGGCTGAGGCAGGTGGATCATTTGAGGTCAGGAGTTTGAGACCAGCCTGGCCAACATGGAGAAACCCTGTCTCTATGGGGTGTCTAAAAAAAATTACCTGGGCGTGGTGGCACACGTCTGTAATCCCAGCTACTCAGAAAGCTGAGGCAGGAGAATCGCTTGAACTTGGGAGGTGAAGGTTGCAGTGAGCTGAGATCACGCCATTGCACTCCAGCCTGGGCGACAGAATGAGACCCTGTCTCAAGAAAAAAAATGAAAAGAAAAAAAAAAGTTATGTAGGAAGTCACTGGCCAACAGATGAAACTAGTGCGCACATGAAGGTTTTCTGGGGTCTTTGGAGCCAGCCTGGGCTGGGAGTGAATGTTCTGGACTCCAGGTTGAGATGTTCTTGGCAGATTTCCCAGTATGGAGTCCAGGTTGGATGATGTGGCCAAGAGGTTAGGCCAGTAATCCTCTGGAGATTCTAGGGAGAAGGGTTCTGAATCTCAGCCGAGTTGTTTGCGCTGGATGAAGTATTATTGCCTTGTGGTGGCTCTGTACAGAACTGGGATTGGGTGGCGGGGCGTGGTGGTTCACACCTGTAATCCCAGCGCTTTGGGAGGCTGAGGTGGGTGGATCACCAGGTCAGGAGTTCGAGACCAGCCTGACCAACATGGTGAAACCCTGTCTCTACTAAAAATATAAAAATTAGCCGGGTGTGGTGGCAGGTGCCTGTAATCCCAGCTATTCAGGAGTCTGAGGCAGGAGAATCGCTTGAACCCACGAGGCGGAGGTTGCAGTGAGCAGAGATCGCACCATTGCACTCCAGCCTGGGCAACAGAGCAACGCTCCATCTCAAAAAAAATAATAATAATTAATTTAAAAAAAAAAAAAAAAAAGCAGGGCCAGGCATGGGGGCTCACATCTACAATCCCAGCACTTTGGGAGGCCGAGGCAGGTGGATTACCTGAGGTCAGAAGTTTGAGACCAGCATGACCAACATGGAGAAACCCCATCTCTACTAAAAATACAAAATTAGCTGGGCGTGGTGGCACATGCCTGTAATCCCAGCTACCAGGGAGGCTGAGGCAGGAGAATCGCTTGTAACTGGGAGGCGGAGGTTGCAGTGAGCCGAGATCATGCCATTGCACTCCAGCCTGGGCAACAAGAGCGAAACTCCGTCTCAAAAAAAAAAAAAACAAAAACAAAAACAAAACTGGGATTGGGTCATGTCTGGAGCTTTTCATTCTCCCTGTCCCACTCTTTCCCATGCCTGTTCTGATCATTCCTAGAAGATGAAGATATCAGGTTGTAGGTGCGGGGCAGGTGCATGGGGAGGATGAACATCGTAGTGGAGCACAGAAGAGGTGTGTGAGATATTCTCCTCTTTAGGAAATCACCCAGGTTTTGGCAGGGTGTGGTGGCTCACACCTGTAATCCTAGCACTTTGGGAGGCTGAGGCAGGTGGATCACCTGAGGTCAGGGGTTCAAGACCAGCCTGGCCAACATGATGAAACCCCATCTCTACTAAAAATGCAAAAAATTAGCCGGGCATGGTGGATGCCTGTAATCCCAGCTACTTAGGAGCCTGAGGCAGGAGAATCACTTGAACCCAGGAGGCAGAGGTTGCAGTGAGCCGAGATCGCGCCACTGCACTCCAGCCTGGGCAACAAGGGCAAAACTCTGTCTCAAAAATAAATAAGTAAATAACATAAAGGAAATCACCCAGGTTGTCTTTACTGATGATCTTTTTATACTCATGGGGCAGGGTGTTTATACCTAGTTTCATTCAGCTGTTCAGTGGTATTTATGCTTTCGGAGTTCTTTAACCAGGGGTGAGGGTGCAAGGAGTAGTTTATGAGTGGAATTCAAGGAAGTCTAACCCCGAAACCAGTTAATATTGGGGCAGCTCAATTGGCCATTCCCTCTATGGTGTGGTGGGGGCCCAGGGTGCTGGCACGTGAAGTGTGCAGTTAATCCCAGCTCAGCAGACAGCCACCAAGCATGATGGCACATGCCTGTAATCCCAGCTACTCAGGAGGCTGAGATGGGGGGATGACTTGAGCCCAGGATGTCGAGACTGCAGTGAGCCATGATTGTGCCACTGCACTCCAGGCTGGGTGACTAAGAGAGCAAGACTGTGTCTCTAAAAAAAAAAAGAAGAAGAACAATTATTAATGGTATGCATGTATATTACGAGGAGGGGAGGGCAAAGAATAAGCAAGAGGATAGTTAACCTGTCCAGCCATGAGGCTCAGAGTAATCTGTCAATCTCTTGTCATGCATTCATATGCCAAGTGGTATAAGTGTCTACCATTTTCTTTGTTTTTTTTTCCCGAGACGGAGTCTTGGTCTGTTACCAGGCTGGAGTGCAGTGATGTGATCTTGGCTCACTGCAACCTCCGCCTCCTGGGTTTAAGCAATTCTCCTGCCTCAGCCTCCCGAGTAGCTGGGATTACAGGCACGTGCCACCACGCCCAGCTAATTTTTGTATTTTTAGTAGAGACAGTGTTTCACCATGTTGGGCAGGACGGTCTCGATCTCTTCACCGTGTGATCCGCCCACCTCGGCCTCCCAAAGTGCTGGGATTACAGGCGTGAGCCACCGCACCCGGCCTGTGTCTGCCATTTTCTAATGTCAACAGTTGGTCCCAGGCTGGGTGGCTCACACTTGTAATCCCTGCACTCTGGGAGGCTGAGGTGGGTGGATCACTTAAGGTCAGAAGTTTGAGACCAGCCTGGCCAACATGGTAAAACCTCATCTCTACTAAAAATACAAAAATTAGCCGGGCGTCCTGGTGCGTGCCTGTAGTCCCAGCTACTCATGAGGCTGAGGCAGGAGAATCGCTTGAACCTGGGAGGCAGACGTTGCACTGAGCCAAGATCGTGCCACTGCACTCCAGTCTGGGTGACAGAAGGAGACTCTGTCTCAATAAAAAGAAGAGTTGGTCCCATGGGTGACATTCTGAACCTGATGGTGACTCCCTAAGAGATTTAGAACCATTGGAATAAAGTGGTTTCCTATATTATTTATGGGACCTGGGCAAGATGACAGAGACTCCCTCATTTCTTCCCACGCCTGGTGTTGGCCCATACTTCAAGGTGTCTCACATTCTAGCCTGTACATCCAAGCTCAGTCTACAAATCCCTTACACAAAATCAGGGTCTAGCGTGTGTGTACATCAGTCAGAGTCCACTCTCATGAATACAGGCCTGGGGTTGAGTCCTGTGTAGGGGGCCTCAGAGTCATTTGGTCCAGGAAATCCAGGGTGCTGAGTTCTCAGAGCATGGTCCAGAAGTGAGGTGGGAGCTCACAGTTCCGGGTAGGCACTTTCTAGATGCCTTTTGACTCAGCCTATGCGAAGGGATACAGCCAGAGGAGGTCCAAATGGGACCCTTTGCCGAGGTTTAAGTCAACACTAGTATTCTGTACTGGTCTTGAAACAGCCCCTGTGAGGAAATTGAGGGTCTTGGAACACTTGGCTCCATATGAGTGCTAAAGAGAAGGGCCGTTCACTGTGAATGGATGCAGTGAAAACTGTTTTCCGACTTCTAGTCTAGTTCTTTTTCCAGTTAATCCACAAAGGGTATGCTATGAAGAGGCTAGATTCAGCTCACCTGGGTATGACTATAGCTGGTTCTTGGATCATATAGAGCACAAATTTAAAGGAAAAAGGGAACTAATTCGCTCCTTGTGGTGACTCTTTTCTGGAAATCTTGGATGTACTTAACCAGAAAGACGGAACATCTTTTTTTTTCTTTTTTCTTTTCTTTTTTTTTTTTTTTTTGAGACAGAGTTTTGCTCTTGTTGCTCAGGCTAGAGTGCAATGGCGCGATGTCGGCTCACCGCAACCTCCACCTCCCGGGTTGAAGCGGTTCTCCTCTCAGCCTCTCGAGTAGCTGGGATTACAGGCATGTGCCGCCACGCCCAGCTAATTTTTTGATTTTTTTGTAGAGACAGGGTTTCTCCATGTTAGTCAGGCTGGTCTTGAACTCCTGACCTCAGGTGATCTGCCTGCCTCCACCTCCCAGAGTGCTGGGATTACAGGTGTGAGCCACTGCACCTGGCGAAAGAGTGAACATACTTAAAGTTCATGTAAGATTTGGATAATCGCTCTTAATCTATATAAAATGCTGTGGGGAATTTAACCACCTTCATTTGCGGAAAGAGATGGGTTCACGGGAAGAGCGGCAAGTTCACAGAATTTTTCTAAATTGAATCGTGTTGAACTTGGCTTGGGAAGAGGGCTTGATATTTAAAATAAGTGAAATAGAGGGAGAACTTTTTCACAAAACAAATGATCATCCCTCTCATTGGTCTATTCTGATGGTTTGATTTTAATTATAATATTTAAGGAGAATTGGTATTTGTGTTGCTGTGTTGACATTGTTACATCAAGCTGGGTTGTGCCTCAAGAAGTTCATGATTCAAGGATTTCTGGGAAGCTCTGACTTTGCAGCCAGGATGTGCCCCGAGCCCCTTGCACATTTTTCCCTTAGAGTCCCATTGGTCAAGCCTATCAGTAAGAATAAGAACTATCAGATTTCAGGCCAGGCATGGTGCCTCACGCCTGTATCACAGCATTTTGGGATGCCAAGGCGGGCAGATCATGAGGTCAGGAGTTCGAGACCAGCCTGGCCAACATGGTGAAACCCGTCTCTACTAAAAATACAAAAAATTAGCTGGGTGTGGTGATGCACACCTGTGATCCCAGCTACTCGGGAGGCTGAGGCAGGAGAATCACTTGAACCCAGGAGGCGGAGGTTGCAGTGAGCCGAGATTGCGGCACTGCACTCCAGCCTGGGCAATAGAGCAAGACTCTGTCTCAAAAAAAAAAAAAATCAGATTTCAAATTTTATTCAGTAATACGAGTATTAGGCCGGGCATGTAGGCTCACGCCTGTAATCCCAGCACTTTGCGAAGCCGAGGTGGGTGGATCCCCTGACATCAAGAATTTGTGACCAGCCTGGCCAACATGGTGAAACACCATCTCTAATAAAAATACAAAAAATTAGTCAGGTGTGGTGGCAGTTGCCTGTAATCCCAGCTACTTGGGAGGCTGAGGCAGGAGAATTGCTTGAACCAGGAGGCGGAGGTTGCAGTGAGCCGAGATAGCGCCATTGTACTCCAGCCTGGGCAACAAGAGCGAAACTCTGTCTCAAAAAAAAAAAAAAAAAAAAGAAAGTAATGTAAGTATTAAAAAGGACTGAGAGGCTGATATCATATTGCCTTTTATCACATACTCCCCTTCCAATCTTGCCCTACCTAATCTCTCTACCTGCTCTACCTTCTGGCAGGACACAGGCTTGTGTCTGCATAACCTGTTGTTTCCTTGCTCTTTCCAGAGAGACAACTGCAGATGATTCCTACCGAGTCAGCCCAGGAAGAGGAAGTGGGGTCAGGCTTTTGAGTCTAGGGAGGGGGAGTACTTTTAAGAACAGCAACAGACCAGGCGTGGTGGTTCACGCCTGTAATCCCAGCAGTGGATCACCTGAAGTTAGGAGTTCGAGACCAGCCTGGCCAAAATGGTGAAACCCCATCTCTACTAAAAATACAAAAAATTAGCCAGGTGTGATGGTGCATGCCCGTAACCCCAGCTACTTGGGAGGCTGAGGCACAAGAGTCGCTTGAACCCAGAGGCAGAGGTTGCAGTGAGCCGAGATGGCGCCACTGCACTCCAGCTTGGGTGACAGAACAAGACTCTGTCTCAAAATAAAAACAAAACAGCACCAGCAGTGTCCCTACTCTTCCAAGTCAAAGTGCTGTCTGCTTCTGCCATCTGTGCTCAGTGCAGGATGGCTTGGGTTGCACTGTCAAGAATGCAGGAAGAGGCTAGAGAAGCGCTCAGGGTGTCATCACCATAAGGGTTGCAGTGCAAAGGGCCCTGGAGATAACTCTAGGAGGCGGTCTCTAAGGGGATATCCTTAGGTGGGGTTCCCCATTCTTGGGGGCTTTTGTTCACTGAAAGGGGAGTTCCCTTGCCCCTCCTCCCTTTTAGGTTCCCCAAAAGCCCACCGATGCTCCCTGTCAACTATATTTGGCTTACACAGAATGCTGCCCTTTGAGCAGTCTCCAACTCTCTCGATCATCAATGAGCAAACCAGTGGGGGAGCTGAGTCACAAGCACATGATGTGGGGCTGGAAAGCGAGGGGGCCACACTCAGATGGGTGACCACGTAATCGTCCAGACCCCTGTACCTTTCCTCATCCCTGGGGCTAGTCCCTCAGGGCTTTCCGCACTCCTTCCTTGTCCTGAGGGACTCTGTATTTCTGTGTTGGAGGAAGGGTGTTTCCCTGTGCGTACATACATATCAGAGGGACTGATGCTTTCTGTGTCTTTTATATGGGTGTCTAATGCGTCCCTGGGTGTGGTGGTGTGAGGAATTAGAAAGCTCAGAAATGGAAAATAGTTAACGTTCAGAGTAGCAGATGAACACAGCTCTCACATTTGCATTTTCCCTTTCGTTCTGACTCATCTTCCCCTCTCCCCACCCTGTTGCCCCTCCACCAGCCTCACCCATTGACACACCCTGTCTGATCTAGGAAGGGTTAACATGTGCCGGCACTCATGTGGAGGGAAGGCGTGGTGGGCCTGGAAAGAGAGAGTGGGAGGCTGGTCTGAACATTTGAGGGTCCTGGAGCCAAAGGGAGAAACGGGAGCTTAGAAACAATATTTGCATCTAGGAGGGGACCAGGACTCTTAGATCATTCTCCCTTAAGAGAAGCCTATGGGAGGCCGGGCGCAATCCCAGCACTTTGGGAGGCTGAGGTGGGTGGATCACCTGACATCAGGAATTGGAGACCAGCCTGGCCAACATGGCGAAACCCTGTCACTACTAAAAATACAAAAATTAGCCGGGTGTGGTGGCAGGTGCCTGTAATCCCAGCTACTCGGGAGGCTGAGGCAGGAGAATCGCTTGAACCTGGGAGGCAGAGATTGCAGTGAGCTGAGATTGCGCCACTGCACTCCAGTCTGGGAGACAGAGCGAGACTCTGTCTCAGAAAGAAAAAAAAAAAAAAAAAAGAGAAGCCTATGGGGAAGCCGACTGTGCCTTGTCACCAGAGCAGCTTACCAGTACCTGACTTGTTTATCTTCCAGTCATTTACTGTGTATCTAATATACGCCAGGCACATATCATAAATGCTTTATCAGCTGGGCACAGTGGCTCATGCCTATAATCCTAGCACTTCGGGAGGCCAAGGCAGGAGGATCATTTGAGCCCAAGAGTTCAAGACCAGCCTGGGTAACATAGTGAGACCCCCATCTCTACCAAAAATTAAAAATTAGCTAGGCATGGTGGCTCAAACCTGTAGTCCCAGCTACTGAAGAGGCTGAGGTGGGAGGATCACGTGAGCCCAGGAAGCTAAGGCTGCAGTGAGCCGTGATCGTACCACTGGGCAACAGAGCAAGACCCCGTCTCAAAATAAACATGTCATCAAAATTTGTTGGATAAATGAAAATTTTGCTATAAGATCAGGGATAAGAGAATAATAAGAAACAGAAAAAGAAAGTTGAGCCTCTCAGACCCCATCCTTTCCCCAGATTAAAGAGTTCTGAAGTGTGAAAAGAGGGGAAACCTCCGGGGACCTTGACCCCTTGGGCAGGAAGTGAAAGAAACCCAAGTCCTGATTTCAGAGAAATGTCATTTGTCATCAGCCCAAGAAAAGGAGATTTTTCTCTTCGAAGACCACCACAGGTCCTTCCTGGGGTTGCCCCTTTCAGAGCTTGTGGGAGGATCTGAGTCAGTCACACACCCACCCCCAGATCATTCCCAGCCAGCAAATGAGGCTTCCCAGTACCAAGTCAGGGAGAGGGAGGAGGCTGGCTTCTGGCTCCTCCACCCTATTCTTGGGATCCAAATGTTTCAGTCCTTTTTACTTCTGCAGCTGTGTGCTCTGCCGTCATCTCTAAGAAACAACCATACCACTGAATGCTACTGTGTACTTACAAACCACACTCATATTCGTCACATCATTTCATCTTCACCCCCACCTCCAAATGAGGTAAGCAGATATTATCCCTATTTCATGAATGAGGTTACTGAGGCCCAGAGAAGTGACTTGCCCAAGATGACTCAACTAGTAAATGGCAGAGATGAAACTCAAAGGCAGGGCTGATTATTCCAAGGTCCTTGCTGCCACAGATACACTTCTTTGACTCTAGGAGTTCACAAACGAAGTGAGGAGACAGGAGGCTAGGGGCAGAATGTGTGCATTCTGGAGGTAGAGGGGGTGGTCTCTCCTGTAGGCAGAAGGCAGAGGCAGGGTTAGAAAACCACACCCCCTCGGGGGGACTGTGGCAGACTGATACTTGGGACATCCAATGGAGGCCTGTGAGGTCAGGGGCGGGGCTAGCTCCCGGGGGGGCCCCAGGAGCCCCAACAGTAGTTCAGAGCATGCGGTGTCCTGGAAGAAGCTACAAGCGGTGAGTGATGGCCTCTCCCCAGCTGAGGCCTTCTTCCCATCACAACTCTTTCTGTCCCCTCCCTGCCAACCTAGAGCCCTCTCCCTGAGGTGTCCAAGTGTAGCCCTCCCTGCCCCAAGGGCCCTTGCTCACAGGGAACCTGCACCTAGGACTCTGCCTGCTGGGTGCTAAGACACTGAGGTTCTGGTTCTCTTCATATCTGGGTTCCCAGCTCTCTTCTTAAAAGCCAGTGTGGTGGTTTTGATGTGTGAGAAACTCCTGCCTGGTTGGGTGCTGTCTTTCTATTCTTCACTTTTTGTCTTATGAAAAACAAATTAAACCATCTCCTTACCCGAATCTTGAGAGGAAACAGCCTCCCTGTCTCCAGTCCCCATGTCCTTTCCTCCCATCTCCTCAGGGGTCCATTCTCCAAAACGTCTCTCCATCATTGGGTCAGGAGCCTCCTCTCCTGTGGCTTCTGCACCTGCTCTCCTCGTTCTCTGGATGGGAATGTCTGGTTCCTTCCCTGAGGATGTGTTCTAGAAGCTTCAGCTTCACAGTGATGACTGCCGGATGCCTTAGCGCCTGCGCTCCTGCAGCCAGGATCCCTATCATGCTGCCCTCTCTGCCTTTCAGGAGCGATGGGCTTTTGGGGGAGGACCCACTAGCTTTCTAAGCTCTCCCATGAAACTGTGTCATGCTCCATCCCTTAGTGCCAGGGTTGACTGGGTTTTGTGGTGATCCTTGTCTGGAATGAAGAAAGCCTGGCTTGCACAGAGGTGTTTCCCTGCAGAGGGGCTTGGAGAAGCAGAAGTGGCAGTATCTGCTATCTTTTACATCAGAGACTGCTAACTGGCAGACTTCCCGCACGCCTGTCTTAAACCCACTACTAGATATTTCTGTTAACTAAATGGCCCTTGCTCTTTAAGTCCTGAATTTGGTCTGATTTCCATTCTCTTGCCACCTGCCTACCTGCTATGATTCTGGATAAGCTCCGATCCTCTCTTGAGTTACTTTATTTGCTCACTCAGGACAGAGGGCTCTGATCTAGGATCAGCAACTCACACCCTCTCCCCTCACATCCACAGGCTTGAAAAGAGATGAGATGTTCCTCCCCCCCCTTTCAACCACGGACCTCACACTGTGGACTTTCTCTTAGAGCCTCTGAGTTAGGTACCCAAGCAAGGCACAATGTCCCTGCCCCCCATAAGACTGCCCAGCCCCTATGGCTCTGATCGGCTGGTACAGCTAGCAGCCAGGCTCCGGCCAGCACTATGTGATACTCTGATCACCGTAGGGAGCCAGGAGTTCCCCGCCCACAGCCTGGTGCTAGCAGGTGTCAGCCAGCAGCTGGGCCGCAGGGGCCAGTGGGCTCTGGGAGAAGGCATCAGCCCTTCTACCTTTGCCCAGCTCCTGAACTTTGTGTATGGGGAGAATGTAGAGCTGCAGCCTGGGGAGCTAAGGCCCCTTCAGGAGGCGGCCAGGGCCTTGGGAGTGCAGTCCCTGGAAGAGGCATGCTGGAGGGCTCGAGAGGACAGGGCTAAAAAGCCAGATCCAGGCCTGAAGAAACATCAGGAGGAGCCAAACAAACCCTCAAGGAATCCTGAGAGAGAACTGGGGGACCCTGGAGAGAAGCAGAAACCAGAGCAGGTTTCTAGAACTGGTGGGAGAGAACAGGAGATGTTGCACAAGCACTCGCCACCAAGAGGCAGCCCCGAGATGGCAGGAGCAACGCAGGAGGCTCAGCAGGAACAGTCCAGGTCAAAAGAGAAACGCCTCCAAGCCCCTGTTGGCCAAAGGGGAGCAGATGGGAAGCATGGAGTGCTCATGCGATTGAGGGAAAATCCAGGGGGCTCTGAGGAAAGTCTGCGCGAGCTCCTTGGCCCCCTTCCCCCAGCAGGCTCCCTGCAAACCAGCGTCACCCCTAGGCCCTCGTGGGCTGAGGCCCCTTGGTTGGTGGGGGGCCAGCCTGCCCTGTGGAGCATCCTGCTGATGCCGCCCAGATATGGCATTCCCTTCTACCATAGCACCCCCACCACTGGAGCCTGGCAGGAGGTCTGGCGGGACCAGAGGTGAGTGGAGGGGTCTAGCGCTCGGCCTCCAGGCTGGGAGGGCGTGGCCCAGGAGGGGCAGCCCTGCTGGGTGGGAGGGCACCGCATCTCTACTACACAGTTCCTGAGCTGGGGATGAGACAAGAAGCTGCTGCCACAGGGCATGCCAAAGCCCAGCCTCCGGGGGAGGACTTGGGACACCCCCGCTTCAGGAAGGGGCCAGGCTCCCAGGTTTAGCCAAAGCTGTAACTCTTCCCCACCCCATCCCAGGATCCCACTGTCCCTAAATGCCCCCAAAGGGCTCTGGAGCCAGAACCAGTTGGCCTCCTCCAGCCCCACCCCAGGTAAGCCCCTCGCTGTCCTGCATACACCTGTAACATGGTGTCTTCTCTGGGGTGGGGCTCCAGGAGTCCAGCCTGAGCAGGGCCCCTACCTCCCACTGTTCCCTCCAGGTTCCCTCCCCCAGGGCCCTGCACAGCTCAGCCCTGGGGAGATGGAAGAGTCTGATCAGGGGCACACAGGTGAGTCGGGCGGGGGCACTCGTGCCTCAGACCCACTGTAGCCCTTGATTTCCTGCCTGAATGGTACAGTGAGTTGGTGCTGGGATTCCTGGCCCTGCCCTCCTTTGCCTTCTCTGTCCCCACAGGCGCACTTGCAACCTGTGCGGGTCATGAGGACAAGGCAGGCTGCCCACCTCGCCCGCACCCTCCCCCGGTCCCTCCTGCTCGGTCTCGGCCCTATGCGTGCTCTGTCTGTGGAAAGAGGTTTTCACTCAAGCATCAGATGGAGACGCACTACCGAGTCCACACAGGTATGGGCGCCCTGCCCTGTGTGAACTGTCGGCTTTCTTCCCAACTCCGCTCCTGAGTCTCCACCTGCGTGCCCGGTTCCCGCACAATCCCCTAGCCCCGTGGCCCGATCCAGCCCTAACTTGGCCAGCTTTCGCCCCCTTCTTCCTTCCTTCACCGGCCTCCCCTTCCGACCGCTCTAGGAGAGAAGCCCTTCTCCTGTAGCCTTTGTCCTCAGCGCTCCCGGGACTTCTCGGCCATGACCAAGCACCTGCGGACACACGGGGCCGCTCCGTACCGCTGCCCCCTGTGCGGGGCCGGCTGTCCCAGCCTGGCCTCCATGCAGGCGCACATGCGCGGTCACTCGCCCAGCCAACTCCCGCCCGGATGGACCATCCGCTCCACCTTCCTCTACTCCTCCTCGAGGCCGTCTCGGCCCTCGACCTCTCCCTGTTGTCCTTCTTCCTCCACTACCTGACGGGGTGTCGGTAGCGTCTTAGCCAAGAGTCCAATTAAACGAAAAGCAGGTCGGCTCGGCTTCTGACCTGGCACCGCTGCTACGGCGGCCTAGCAAATTCCGCCCCCGAAGCGCCCCAGGAAGGGCGCCGAGTGCCCTCTCCTGGACGATCGCGGGTCGCAGAAGCCCAGGCCAGCGAGCCCTACAGGGTGAGGACACTGAAGTGTACAGGAACGAAGGTTAACAGTAGGGGGGATTGTCGATCTCATCACCATAATAAAGAGTTTCCTGTGCCCTCCCTTCAGGACTAGAAAGCCGAGTTTAGTCTGTGCACACTCCCGCCCACGCCCCTTGTCCTGTAGCGGCCCCTGGTGGCCCTGCGACCGCCGTCCAGCGGGGTGGACACTTTCTTCCACCCCCGAGGCGCCCCGTCCTCCCCAGGAGGCAGCCGGCCGCGAGGACTCGGTGTCCGGGCACACCTTGCGGCATGCCGGTCCTGGGCTGGTGGGAGCTTGTGCGATCGCAAGTCACTCGCCCCTTCCACTGCAATCCATGGCGCGCGGAGTCTGATCTGGGAACGCTCGGCCCCCGCGAGAGAGGAACGCGTGCTCCGACCCTGCTTTCGGCCACCCGCCTCCTCTCCGGGAGCACACCGACACCGAGACCGCGGCCTCTCCGGCGTCTTCCCTCCACACTGTGCCGAGCCGCCGCCAGGTCGCGCCTGGAAAGGAGACTGACTATGCTTTCCACCGCTCCTTCTCCAGCCCACGCCTCCTGCAGCCGCGAACTGCATTTCCCAGGGCGTCGGGGGGTCCCGGGGCCCGAGCCCGCGGCACCCTGGGAGTGGTAGTCCACGCTGGCCGCCGGCCTAGCCAAGAACAATGGGAGGAGCCTGGGGCTAGGACCACACCTCCCGGAGACCCGGCAACCCGCTTTCCGGGTCCTGGCCGGGAACCCCGCAGTCCCGGCCCTCGCGCCCTGCCTGCCGGCGGAAGAAGCGAGGCGTCCGGACTACATTTCCCGGAGGCCCCCGCGGCTCGCCCCTCTGCGGCCGCGACGCGGGGTCTGTGCTCCCCAGGCGCGGTCCGAGGGCGCCGGCCGGCCGCGGACTCCCTCTCCCGTGGTGCCCTGCGCGTGGCCGGCCCGGCCCCCGGCCTCCGGCGGCCCCGCGGCGGCGCTGGTTGTTGTCGTGCGCCGCGGCCGCCCCGCCCCGCCCCCGCTCTCTCCCCTCCCCCCGGCCCTGCGCACGGGCCGCCCCTCCCCCCGCCTCCCCGGCCCCTCTCACGGTGCCAAGATGGCGGCGGCGGCGGGCGGCGGCAGTTGCCCCGGGCCTGGCTCCGCGCGGGGCCGCTTCCCGGGCCGGCCGCGGGGCGCCGGCGGGGGCGGGGGCCGCGGCGGACGGGGCAACGGGGCCGAAAGAGTGCGGGTAGCTCTGCGGCGCGGCGGTAGCGCGACGGGGCCGGGCGGAGCCGAGCCCGGGGAGGACACGGCCCTGCTCCGTTTGCTGGGGCTCCGCCGGGGCCTGCGCCGGCTCCGCCGCCTGTGGGCCGGCCCGCGGGTCCAGCGGGGCCGGGGCCGGGGTCGGGGCCGGGGCTGGGGCCCGAGTCGAGGCTGCGTGCCGGAGGAGGAGAGCAGTGACGGGGAATCCGACGAGGAGGTGAGGCGGTCGGAGGCGTCCCCGGCGCCGGGTGGGGCGGAGGCCGGGGCTTCCAGGGGTCTGGGTTGCCCCGGGGGCGGCGTGGGCAGGCCGGGTCCTCGGGGTTCCTTCGGAGAGACGGGGCACGGAGGGAGGGCGGCTGCATGCAGCTTCCGGGGGAAAGGGCCTCTGGAAGTGGGTAGAGAAGCCCCGGCTGCAGCTGGGCACTCGCGCCCGATGTTGATCCCGCTGAAGTGTCTTGGGCCGATCCTTTTCGGCAGCTGGCAAAGCTAGGGCGGTGGAGGTTTGGGCAAGGACGCAGTGGGGACTGCATGCCCAGCCAGTCGTGGTTGACAGCGGCAGCGTGGCCTTGGCAGACAGGTTGGAGCTGTCTGGGCTCTTACCTGTGGGCCGCCCCGCCGGGCCTCGCAACCTCCTGGTTTCTCCAGGGCCCCAGTTCCTCTTGGCATCTCAGGTGGAGTGGTGGAGGGCTTCCTCTTGGGGCTCGGGTTGAACAGGAGTGGGATGAAGGCCGGGACTGGGCACTCTAGCAGGTCAGAGCTCAGCTCAGGATTTCTCCCCCCAGCCTTTCAGAACAGGCAGGAAGGTGTGGGTTGTGTTACCCTGGACGGTTAATAACAACCTGAGGGCTCGCAGTGGAGCCTGTACGAAAGCCATCTGATGCCCTCGCCGCCCCTCCACTTGCGGGTCCGTGTTCCCAACTTAATTCAGAAATAAATTGTGGCCCGAAAGGGTGTCAGTGGAGGTCCCACTTGGGTCTGAATTAGACTCTGAAGGAATCTGAGTATGGGGCCTGCTGCCTTTCCTGAGGAGACCCTGTCGTCTTCTCTCTTGGGCCAGTGAACCATGGCTTTGGCTGTGCTGGTGTGGTCCGGCACTGGGGATCGGAGTTCAAAATACCTGGCGCCTCCATCCCTAGGGAGAGACCCTGTCTTCCACTACCCGTGACCTTTGAGTCTTTTTCGTTCTTTTTAAATAGGCAGGGGTACGCTAAGTGGGAACTGGGGATATTCCTCGATACCTCAGGTGGAACGAGGGCTTTGGCACTGACTGCTGTTTCTCCCCTCCACCCCTGGTCCCCTAAATCAGGAGTTTCAGGGTTTTCATTCAGATGAAGATGTGGCCCCCAGTTCCCTGCGCTCTGCGCTCCGATCCCAGCGAGGTGAGTGACGGGGGAACTCCACCTCTGTAGCGTCACAGGAATTTATCCTCGCCCTTCGTGTCAGCTCTTCCCTGTTCAACTAGCCTCTGTCAGTTGCCGAATGTGTTCTGTGTTCAGAGTCCAAGCTAGTCTGGGCAGCGGGGGAAACACACAAGCAAGACTTAGTCCCTGTCCTCCTGGAGCGCCTTCCTCTGTCTGCAGGGCTGGCTTGATCCATCTCCCCACAACTATTCTCCTTTTAGGTCGAGCGCCCCGAGGTCGGGGTCGCAAGCATAAGACGACCCCCCTTCCTCCTCCTCGCCTAGCAGATGTGGCTCCTACCCCCCCAAAGACCCCTGCCCGGAAACGGGGTGAGGAAGGCACAGAACGGATGGTGCAGGCACTGACTGAACTTCTCCGGCGGGCCCAGGCACCCCCAGCACCCCGGAGCCGGGCATGTGAGCCCTCCACCCCCCGGCGGTCTCGGGGACGGCCCCCAGGACGGCCAGCAGGCCCCTGCAGGAGGAAGCAGCAAGCAGTAGTGGTGGCAGAAGCAGCTGTGACAATCCCCAAACCTGAGCCCCCACCTCCTGTGGTTCCAGTGAAACACCAGACTGGCAGCTGGAAGTGCAAGGAGGGGCCCGGTCCAGGACCTGGGACCCCGAGGCGTGGAGGACAGTCAAGCCGCGGAGGCCGTGGAGGCAGGGGCCGCGGCCGAGGTGGTGGGCTCCCCTTTGTGATCAAGTTTGTTTCAAGGGCCAAAAAAGTAAAGATGGGACAATTGTCCTTGGGACTCGAATCAGGTCAAGGTCAAGGTCAACATGAGGAAAGTTGGCAGGATGCCCCCCAAAGAAGAGTTGGATCTGGACAGGGAGGGAGCCCTTGCTGGAAAAAGCAGGAACAGAAGCTGGATGACGAGGAAGAAGAGAAGAAAGAAGAAGAAGAAAAAGACAAGGAGGAGGGAGAAGAAAAGGAAGAAAGAGCTGTAGCTGAGGAGATGATGCCAGCTGCGGAAAAGGAAGAGGCAAAGCTGCCACCACCACCTCTGACTCCTCCAGCCCCTTCACCTCCTCCACCCCTCCCACCCCCTTCGACATCTCCTCCACCCCCACTCTGCCCTCCACCACCACCCCCAGTGTCCCCACCACCTCTACCATCCCCTCCACCGCCTCCTGCCCAAGAGGAGCAGGAAGAATCCCCTCCTCCTGTGGTCCCAGCTACGTGCTCCAGGAAGAGGGGCCGGCCTCCCCTGACTCCCAGCCAGCGGGCAGAGCGGGAAGCTGCTCGGGCAGGGCCAGAGGGCACCTCTCCTCCCACTCCAACCCCCAGCACCACCACGGGAGGCCCTCCGGAAGACAGTCCCACCGTGGCCCCCAAAAGCACCACCTTCCTGAAGAATATCCGGCAGTTTATTATGCCTGTGGTGAGTGCCCGCTCCTCTCGTGTCATCAAGACACCCCGGCGATTTATGGATGAAGACCCCCCCAAACCCCCAAAGGTGGAGGTCTCACCTGTTCTGCGACCTCCCATCACCACCTCCCCACCTGTTCCCCAGGAGCCAGCACCAGTCCCCTCTCCACCACGTGCCCCAACTCCTCCATCTACCCCAGTCCCACTCCCTGAGAAGAGACGGTCCATCCTAAGGGAACCCACATTTCGCTGGACCTCACTGACCCGGGAGCTGCCCCCTCCTCCCCCGGCCCCTCCACCTCCCCCAGTCCCCTCCCCACCCCCTGCTCCTGCCACCTCCTCCCGGAGGCCCCTACTCCTTCGGGCCCCTCAGTTTACCCCAAGCGAAGCCCACCTGAAGATCTACGAATCGGTGCTTACTCCTCCTCCTCTTGGGGCTCCTGAAGCCCCTGAGCCAGAGCCTCCTCCTGCCGATGACTCTCCAGCTGAGCCTGAGCCTCGGGCAGTGGGCCGCACCAACCACCTCAGCCTGCCTCGATTCGCCCCTGTGGTCGCCACTCCTGTTAAGGCCGAGGTGTCCCCTCATGGGGCTCCAGCTCTGAGCAACGGGCCACAGACACAGGCTCAGCTACTGCAGCCCCTGCAGGCCTTGCAAACCCAGCTCCTGCCCCAGGCACTACCGCCACCACAGCCACAGCTGCAGCCACCGCCGTCACCACAGCAGATGCCTCCCCTGGAAAAAGCCCGGATTGCGGGCCTGGGTTCCTTGCCGCTGTCTGGGGTAGAGGAGAAGATGTTCAGCCTCCTCAAGAGAGCCAAAGTGCAGCTATTCAAGATTGACCAGCAGCAGCAGCAGAAGGTGGCAGCTTCCATGCCGGTGAGCATGGTCCCTGGGCCCAGCGGCACACCCAGCCATCCAGCCTCCATTCTTTGCAACCCCCTAACCTTCCATCTCCTTGGACACTTTCCAGCATTGCGGGGAACCCTCAGAACCCGCCTTTCTGTGATCCCCCACTTTCCTTTGTTCCTCCCCAGACCTGGCCCTTCTCTGTGCTAGTTCCCTGTCTCTATCTTTCTTTTTTTTTTTGAGACCGAGTCTCACTTTGTCCAGGAAGGAGTACAGTGGCGTGATCTCGGCTCACTGCAGCCTTCGCCTCCCAGGTTCAAGAGATTCTCCTGCCTCAGTCTCTCGAGTAGTTGGGACTACAGGTGCCCATCACCACGCCTGGCTAATTTTTGTATTTTTAGTAGAGACAGGGTTTCACCACATTGGCCAGGCTGGTCTTGAACTCCTGACCTCGTGATCTGCCCGTCTCAGCCTCCCAAAGTGCTGGGATTACAGGCATCAGCCACCACACCCAGCTCCCTGTCCCTATCTTTCTTCACTGTCCAGCCCCTGACCCTGTTTATTCCCTGCCAGCTGACCCCTGGAGGGCAGATGGAGGAGTTGGCCGGGGCTGTCAAGCAGATCTCCGACAGAGGCCCTGTCCGGTCTGAAGATGAGTCGGTGGAAGCTAAGAGAGAGCGGCCCTCAGTATGCATCGGGAGGAGGGCCCTGAAGAAGACTGGCGGGAGGAGCGGGGCTGCAGGAGCACAAGCTGCCCACACACACTCCGATTTCTCCCCCAGGGTCCCGAGTCCCCTGTGCAAGGTCCCCGCATCAAACATGTCTGCCGTCATGCTGCTGTGGCCCTGGGTCAGGCCCGGGCCATGGTGCCTGAAGATGTCCCTCGCCTCAGTGCCCTCCCTCTCCGGGATCGGCAGGACCTCGCCACAGAGGGTAGGTGGGGAGACTGGACAGCCATGTCAGGTTTGGGGATGACCCCACACTTGGGTGACATGCACCAAGAGCCTAGGAGAGAGGGAGCCAAGTCAGGTGCTCGGGGGTTAGGTGGCAAGTGGGCTGGAGTGCTAGGTCCTAGAGCAACTTCATTTGGGGGCACCAGGAACCTGGTGCTGTGAGAAAGCGAGAGCCAGGTTGTGGGAAAGCAGGGAAGTGAGGTAGAAGCCTGGTGGCTTTGTGGCTCCATCCTCTCCTCCCTGCCTGCTGCAATAGATACATCATCGGCGTCCGAGACTGAGAGTGTCCCGTCACGGTCCCGGCGGGGAAAGGTGGAGGCAGCAGGTCCTGGGGGAGAATCAGAGCCCACAGGTTCTGGAGGGACCCTGGCCCACACACCCCGGCGCTCATTGCCCTCCCATCATGGCAAGAAGATGCGCATGGCTCGATGTGGACACTGTCGGGGCTGCCTACGTGTGCAGGACTGTGGGTCCTGTGTCAACTGCCTAGACAAGCCCAAGTTTGGGGGCCCCAACACCAAGAAGCAGTGCTGTGTGTGAGTAGCTGGGGCGTGGCCTCGTTCCCGTGGTTGTTGGTCCCCTAGGCTTCCTACCTCGCTCCTCTTCTGCCTGGCCAGAGCAGTGGGGTTGGCATTCTTGTGGAGAGCTTCCTCTCTTCCCCCAGACCACCAGTCCCCTACCCTGGTGACGTGCTGCTCCCCTCCGCAGATACCGGAAGTGTGACAAAATAGAGGCTCGGAAGATGGAACGACTGGCTAAAAAAGGTGACGAGCTTTAAGGAGCATTTCTTCTCAAAACCGTGTTAGAGTTTATGCCGCGGAGGGAGCTGTTTTTCTTTGCTCCCCTCCCTTGCGGCTCACCTTCTCTGTCTTCTCCGTTGTGTGCTTTCATAGCTCCCGCGTTCATTCCCTGCCCCGCTGCTTTCTGGCTTCTCTCCCAGTGTCCCGTGTCCCTGGCTGAGCTCAAATCCTACTAAGTCCCCTGTTCCCGCAGGCCGGACGATAGTGAAGACGCTGTTGCCCTGGGATTCCGATGAATCTCCTGAGGCCTCCCCTGGTCCTCCAGGCCCACGCCGGGGGGCGGGAGCTGGGGGGCCCCGGGAGGAGGTGGTGGCCCCCCCAGGGCCCGAGGAGCAGGACTCCCTCCTGCAGCGCAAGTCAGCCCGGCGCTGCGTCAAACAGCGACCCTCCTATGATATCTTCGAGGATTCGGATGACTCGGAGCCCGGGGGCCCCCCTGCTCCTCGGCGTCGGACCCCCCGAGAAAATGGTGCGAACCGCTTAATGCTTTCTCTGTTGATCATTTATTTAGTCTTGTGTCTTTTGTGTAGGAGGGACAAGGCACCCAGACCCAGGGCTCTGTCAGTCTGATAGAGAAGGTGGCTGAGGGCAGAGAAGGAGGCAGTTTTTAGGTGGATGTACAGAACTGGCCTATGAGGTTCTCAGTGAGCCTAATGAGTGAGACTTAAGGGTCATCCTAGGCCTGGTGCAGTGGCTCACACTTGTAATCCCAGCACTTTTGGGAGGCCGAGGTGGGAGGATCACTTGAGCCCAGGAGTTCAAGACCAGCCTGGGCAACATAGTGGGACCCCATCCCCATAAAAGCAAAAGTTAGTTGTACGTGGTGGCACGCATCTGTGGTCTCAGCTGCTCAGGAGGCTGAGGCAGGAGGATCGTCTGAGCCTGGGAGTTCAAGGCTGCGGTGGGCTATGGGTCACGCCACTGCATTCCAGTCTGGGCAACAGAGCGAGACCCTGCCTCAAAAAACAAGAAAAAGAATCGTCCTGGCGGGTCTTGGTTAGTTAAAGAAGGCCCTGGGAATCCAGGTAACATTTGGGATTGTAGAAGAAGAGGGGCGTGGAAGGGGAGTCACCTCACTGCTCATTGTGTCCTGCCTAGAGCTGCCACTGCCAGAACCTGAGGAGCAGAGCCGGCCCCGCAAACCCACCCTGCAGCCTGTGTTGCAGCTCAAGGCCCGAAGGCGCCTGGACAAGGTCAGCACGGCCCGCTCCGAGAGCCCCTTCCCTCCAGGAGCTACCTGGCAAGTCAGAGTGACAGACACACCTGAGTGTCGTGGTGTGTCCACACAAGAGGACAGGCCCTGAGGGATGAGGCGGGCCTTGCCTGTCTGGAAAGCAAAGGGGTCTGGATCAGGATCTGGGTCCAGTAGGCTGGGGGAAGGGCGGTGAGGAGAGGAGTCTGCATCACGGCCAGGCTGGCAGCTCTGAACTCCCCCACCTTCCCTCCCCAGGATGCTTTGGCCCCTGGCCCCTTTGCTTCTTTTCCCAATGGCTGGACTGGAAAGCAGAAGTCTCCCGATGGTGTGCACCGCGTTCGTGTGGATTTTAAGGTATGGCATTGAGTGGGGCGAGTCACAGAGCCTCTGGTTGGAAGAACCTCGATGACTGTGTCTTTGAGAAGCCAGGTGGGTCTGCCTTGTATGCCTGGCGGCCCTCTGATCCTGCATCCTCTCTTCCCCCAGGAGGATTGTGATTTAGAGAACGTGTGGCTGATGGGGGGCCTGAGTGTGCTCACCTCTGTGCCAGGGGGCCCCCCGATGGTGTGCTTGCTGTGTGCCAGCAAAGGACTCCACGAGGTTAGATCTCCGCCTTTCTTCACAGACCCCCAGATCTCTGTCGGTCCTCACGGCCTGATTCCTTGGGCCCTCTCAGCCGGGTCTCATCCCTTGGCCCTCTGGCCTCATGCTCTGCCCATCATTCACTCCCCTACCCTGTCCCCAGCTGGTGTTCTGTCAAGTCTGCTGTGACCCATTCCACCCATTCTGCCTGGAGGAGGCCGAGCGGCCCCTGCCCCAGCATCACGACACCTGGTGCTGCCGTCGCTGCAAATTCTGCCACGTCTGTGGACGCAAAGGTCGTGGATCCAAGGTTTGGGCCCAAGGGCTGGCCAGGGTGGGTGGAGGCCTGAAGGTGAGGGCATCCCTGTGCCAGCAGGTTTTGCCATCTCTGTCTCCACATCCAACAGCACCTCCTGGAGTGCGAGCGCTGCCGCCATGCTTACCACCCGGCCTGTCTGGGGCCCAGCTATCCAACCCGGGCCACGCGCAAACGGCGCCACTGGGTGAGAGATGAGGTTCACCCCTTTGCTTTGTCTCTAATGAGCATCACCACCACTCCCAAACTTGCTCTAGGCTGGGGCTCTCAGGAGGAGCAGGGGTTGGGGATCCTCTTAAGAATTGATTAGTAATGTTTTTTCTTCAAAAATTTCACATAGGTCAGATTTATATTCAGAATTTGCATGGAGTGGTTTTAGGGGCTTATGAATCTCATGTTCCGTGGGCTCAGAATCCCCTACTGTAGCCTGATGTCTGCTCCTGCCCTCCTCATGTTCCTCCTCCGTGTCTGTCCTGCGTGTTTTCTCCTCTTACCCGTCCCTCCTTGCCTGCTTCCTGCATATCCCCAATTCCTCCTCGCCCATCTCCCGCTCATGTTGCTCCAGTCCAGTGCCTGGCTTTCCCCTAACATCGCCCTGCTCCCCCAGATCTGTTCAGCCTGTGTGCGCTGTAAGAGCTGTGGGGCAACTCCAGGCAAGAACTGGGACGTCGAGTGGTCTGGAGATTACAGCCTCTGCCCCAGGTGCACCCAGCTATATGAGAAAGGTGGGGACCGGGCAGGGGACCTGGATGCTGGGGGCCACGGGGGAATGGCCAGGCTCTTCTACAGGCTTTAGCACAGACCCTCTTTTCTCATGGCTTTCCACCTCGTAGCTATGGGACTACCTCTTCAACTCAGGGAACTCTTCCACAGGAGTCCATCCAGTATGTAAAACAGGGACACATAGCTCCTCTGAGGGTGGTGGGAGTGGAAGGCCTGGGACCCCACTGTCTTGGTGTCTGAGGTACTTCCTGGAACCTCACGTCTCCATTGAGCAGTTTGGAAGCCTTATTCAGGCAGTACATTAGCAAGGCCCTGTGTTCTGCAGAGTCTGAAAAGAGGCCTCATCCTAAGGCCGAGCACAGTGGCTCACGCCTGTAATCCTAACACTTTGGAAGGCTGAGGCAGGTGGATCGCCTGAGGTGAGGAGTTTGAGATCAGCCTGGCCAACATGGTGAAACCCCGTCTGTACTACAAATACAAAAATTAGCCAGGCATGATGGTGGGCACCTGTAATCTCAGCTACTCAGGAGGCTGGTGTACCACTCACCACAGACTTGTAGCGCCCATCCTCGAAGCACTGACTCACAGCTTGCAGGCCGCAGGGTCTTGGGTGCAGTTGCTTCCCATCTGGCCCACACTGCAAAGCGGGCAAGTTAGCAGGGCTGGGGGTGGGCCTGGCCCCGGCCCATCCTGCCTCCAGGGCCCTCCAGACCTGGGTGCAGAGCAGCAGTGGGCCTGCCACCTTGGAGCTCAGCAGGCCCTGGAGCACCTGGCGCAGGCCCCCCTGGAGGGCCCCACTCAGGGCCTCTCGCTCAGGAGAATCGCTTGAACCCGGGAGGCGGAGGTTGCAGTGAGCGGAGATCTTGCCACTGCACTCCAGCCTGGGTGACAGAGCAAGACTCTGTCTCAAAAAAAAAAAAAAGCCTCATCTTCAAGGAGCTTTTAGGGACTGGTAGGGGTCCAAAACAGGGGCATAACGGAGGCAGCTAAGGTACTGCTAATCCCTGAACAGAGACACTCAGGGCTGAGTGGGAACTCCAGCACCTCTGACTCTTTCTCTTCCCTTCCTCTAGGAAACTACTGCCCAATCTGCACACGCTGCTATGAAGACAACGACTATGAAAGCAAGATGATGCAGTGCGCACAGTGCGATCACTGGGTGCATGCGAAGTGCGAGGGGCTCTCAGGTGAGTCAGTGGAGCGCCCGGGCTGCAGCCTCAACCCTGTGGGGACCCCTACCCCCACCACAGGCCCCAAGAGGACTCGTGGGCTAAGGGTCCTTGCTGGCCTAGGGGCTGCTGGGAGCCCTCACATCCTCTGAAACCACTTTTCCCTTTCCCACTTGGCTATCCTAGATGAAGACTACGAGATCCTTTCAGGACTGCCAGACTCGGTGCTGTACACCTGCGGACCGTGTGCTGGGGCAGCGCAGCCCCGCTGGCGAGAGGCCCTGAGCGGGGCCCTCCAGGGGGGCCTGCGCCAGGTGCTCCAGGGCCTGCTGAGCTCCAAGGTGGCAGGCCCACTGCTGCTCTGCACCCAGGTCTGGAGGGCCCTGGAGGCAGGATGGGCCGGGGCCAGGCCCACCCCCAGCCCTGCTAACTTGCCCGCTTTGCAGTGTGGGCCAGATGGGAAGCAACTGCACCCAGGACCCTGCGGCCTGCAAGCTGTGAGTCAGCGCTTCGAGGATGGGCACTACAAGTCTGTGGTGAGTGGTACACCAGGAGGAGCAGGTGGGTGACAGGAGGAGAGGGCTGGGTTGCGCAGAGGGGACTCAGTCTCTGACAAACCCCCTTACAGCACAGCTTCATGGAGGACATGGTGGGCATCCTCATGCGGCACTCGGAGGAGGGAGAGACCCCGGAGCGCCGGGCTGGAGGCCAGATGAAGGGGCTCCTGCTGAAGGTGAGCTCTTCTGGGGACGCTTGTGGGGTGGGGGAGTGGGACCTTCAGACCTTGCCCCTGCCAGCTCTCCTGGGGAAGCCGGCTCTTCTCATCCTGTTAACCCACTCCCCAGCTGCTAGAATCTGCGTTCGGCTGGTTCGACGCCCACGACCCCAAGTACTGGCGACGGAGTACCCGGCTGCCAAAGTGAGCAAGGCTGGGTAGCAGGAGGGAAGCCGGGGAGTGAGGGCAAGGCCAGGGCATGCAGGGGCCACGCTGGGCTGAGGAGAGATGACCAGAGGTAGGGTCTGGAGCAGAGCTGAAGAGGAGGGTGGTGGAACCCGGGTGAGAGTCCCTGGTGGTTCTAGACTAGCAAAGCTTTGTTTCTGCTTTGCACAGGGCAATGCTGGGGACAAAGCAGTGAGCGAATCAGATTGGGCTCTGCTTAAAGAGCTCATTGTGGAGCCGGGCAGGCACTGAAGACCCAGATGGTCAGGGCAGTGCTGGAGAATACTAGGGGGCGGTGGGGGCCCAGAGGGGGTACCTGCTGGAGCCGAGGTATCAGGGAAGGCTTCCTGAAAGATATGACATCGGAGCAGAGCTGGGGAGGAAGAGGATTCCAGGCATGAGGAGCAGCATTTCATATGTCCGAGGTGGCACAAGAGGGCCTGGCTTATCTGGTGGACTGAGAGAAATTCCACGTAGAGAGGGAGTAGCGGGTGTCATGGCGAGTTCAGGCTGGTTTGTGGATGGGCCCCCGTTCAGCTGCCCTTGTTGGGCACATCAGCTGCTAACCCTGCCTGTCCACAGTGGAGTCCTTCCCAATGCGGTGTTGCCCCCATCCCTGGATCATGTCTATGCGCAGTGGAGACAGCAGGAACCAGAGACCCCAGAATCAGGGCAGCCTCCAGGGGATCCCTCAGCAGGTACTGGGAAGTGGGGGGCCAGAAGCCAGGGCCCTGTGTTGGTGGCCTGGCTCAGGGTCCTGATTCTTAAGACCTCCCTTCACATTTCCTCCCAGCATTCCAGGGCAAGGATCCGGCTGCCTTCTCACACCTGGAGGACCCCCGTCAGTGTGCACTCTGCCTCAAATACGGGGATGCAGACTCCAAGGTGAGGGATGCTCTGTGACACACTAGGTTGTGGGGCCTGTTCCCTGGCCCCCTACATCATGCCACTCCTCTTCTGCCCCAGGAGGCGGGGCGGCTCTTGTACATCGGGCAGAACGAGTGGACACACGTCAACTGTGCCATCTGGTCGGCGGAAGTCTTCGAGGAGAACGACGGCTCCCTCAAGAATGTGCATGCTGCTGTGGCCCGAGGGAGGCAGATGGTGAGGGCGCGGGCCCAGAGAGGCGGGCGGCTCTCTGGCTCTTGGGGAGGCCTCCTCCGGTGCAGACAGCTGTTACTTCACATTCCCTACCTGGCATCTTTTCACTGCCAGGCCGAGGTCTCTTGGTTGCCCTGGGACGTTGGTGCTGATGGCAGCTATTTCCTATGTGGGATCTCTGGCCGTAATGTGGGCCTGAAGTGTGGGAGTCTAAAAGTGAGAAGAGTGCCCGTTGATTGAACCTAGGCTGCATGCTTTCCATGCTGGGTGTCCTTGAGCTCTCACTACATCCCCGTGAGGTTAGAATTCCCCAACTCCTCAGAGTGGTGCCTGGGCCAGGTACAGAGAGCCCTCAAGCACTCTCGGGCATTGGGGTGGTAGAGATTCCCACTGTGGGGGTAACTGTGAGGATGAAAATAACACAACCTCCGCCTGAAAACTGTGACAAAGATGATCACACTAATGCCATCAGCAAGCATTAGTTGTCATTCTCGCTTCAAAGAACCAGAGAGAGTTTGGTGTGCACCTGGGCCTGGATGCGGCTGGGGAGAGCCTTTGCCGTGCCAGGTGCCAGGCTAGACAGGGCCCATGCAGACTCAGTGACAGTGGTGCCTGGCGCCCAGCCCCAGCCCTGGCTTCTCCCCTGAGCCGCCCTCCCCTATGCAGCGCTGCGAGCTCTGCCTGAAGCCTGGCGCCACGGTGGGCTGCTGCCTGTCCTCCTGCCTCAGCAACTTCCACTTCATGTGTGCCCGGGCCAGCTACTGCATCTTCCAGGACGACAAGAAAGTCTTCTGCCAGAAACACACTGATCTCCTGGATGGCAAGGTGGGCCAGAACTGTGGGGTACACAGCTCCTTCCCCACCTCTCTTCCTGTTCACTTAGGGACCCCCGTGGCCCCCAGGCCTGGCCCTACTGCCTCTCAGTGTCTCCTCATCTGTTTTCCCAGAGGCCTTTAGGCCAAGCCCCTGACTGTTCAGACTTCCCTGGCATCCACCTCCCCCACCAATGTAGCCATCTTACTTTGCCACCCCCTCTTCCAGGAAATCGTGAACCCCGATGGTTTTGATGTTCTCCGCCGAGTCTATGTGGACTTCGAGGGCATCAACTTCAAGCGGAAGTTCTTGACGGGGCTTGAACCCGATGCCATCAATGTGCTCATCGGTAAGCTGCCGCTCTCCACCCTGTCCTCCTGCCCTGTCCTGCCTGCCTCTCCTGACCTCTGCTTTGCACCACAGGCTCCATCCGCATTGACTCCCTGGGTACTCTGTCTGATCTCTCGGACTGCGAGGGACGGCTCTTCCCCATTGGCTACCAGTGAGCGGTCGGGGTGATCCGTGGGGCCAGGGGACTCCATAGCTGGATCCCATTTCCCAAGCATCCTAACTGTCTTATCCCACACGCCAGGTGCTCCCGTCTGTACTGGAGCACAGTGGATGCTCGGAGGCGCTGCTGGTATCGGTGCCGAATTCTGGAGTATCGGCCATGGGGGCCGAGGGAAGAGCCAGCTCACCTGGAGGCTGCAGAGGAGAACCAGACCATTGTGCACAGCCCCGCCCCTTCCTCAGGTGTGGCTTTGGCTCTGTCTTCTTCCTGAATACCACTCTCCCTAAACAAACCTACAGATCTCTGTTGCCCACTCCCTGTTGGAAAGTCCAGGAGGCTTGCTTTTGCTTCAGTTGCTGTAATGTAACAGCAGCTCGCTTACTGCCGTGCCTTGTGTGCCAGGGGCTGTGCCCGGCTTTTCATGGGAAGTGAGGTGGGGAGAGCAGCACACTGCCTGCTTGAGCGGGCTGCGGGCTTTTGGACGACTGCAGGATGCAGAGTGCTTACAGCTCCCTAACTTGGGGCACTGTGCTCATGTAGTGCTCTCCAGTGTTGCCATACTACACCTTGAAGGGGACAGTGGCTGAACACAGTAACATGGTGGGGAAGCTGGAATTGGAACTGGATCTGCTCAGCTCCCAAACCGGCCCCCTTACAGCCACACTGGCGGTGGGATGTGGCTGAGAGCTGGATGGCACAGGGCAAAGAATCGCTTGGAGATGGGGAGAGGTGGTTGTGGGCAGAGCAGGAGGCGGAAGAGATTTGGATGGTAGGAAGGGCTTTATTCCAGATTGGAGCATGACAAGAAGTGGACAGAGGAGGAGGGTACACCCATCCCATCTGGAAACCAGGGAGTTTTGGGTGGAGGAGGGAGATCAGTTTGCAGAGGTTGGGTAGAGCCAGGTAATGGAGAGCCTCCGGGCCGGGGCGGGCGGGAGCGTCTGATGTGGCAGGGATGCACCAGGCAGGTAAGAAAGTGGTAGGACTGGCCGTGCTGGAGGAAGGGCATTTGCCCATGGCGTGCAAAGCCTGCATCAGAGGCAGAGAGAGGAGATGGCAAGGAACGAGTGGGGAGAGGCCCTGAAGGCCCCCTGGCCCAGGTGTGTGCAAGTTTTGCTGACTCCACGGTGGGTTTGGCCTGAGTGGTCACTGGAAACTGGGGCCTGTTGTGACTGGGTCAGGGTCGGGGGCCTGGGAGGCATAGTGGCTCAGGACGAGGGCATGTGGGCAGGCTTTGGCGCAGAGCCCCTACCACCCCAATGCCATTTCTGGCCTCTTCAGAGCCCCCAGGTGGTGAGGATCCCCCACTGGACACAGATGTTCTTGTCCCTGGAGCTCCTGAGCGCCACTCGCCTGTTCAGAACCTGGACCCTCCACTGCGGCCAGATTCAGGCAGCGCCCCTCCTCCAGCCCCCCGTTCTTTCTCGGGGGCTCGAATCAAAGTGCCCAACTACTCGCCATCCCGGAGGCCCTTGGGGGGTGTCTCCTTTGGCCCCCTGCCCTCCCCTGGTGAGCACCGGGCATGTGGGAGTTGGGGGTGGAGCCTCAGAGGTGGGAGCTGCTGGTAACACCGACCCTCCCCCCACAGGAAGTCCATCTTCACTGACCCACCACATCCCCACAGTGGGAGACCCGGACTTCCCAGCTCCCCCCAGACGTTCCCGTCGTCCCAGCCCTTTGGCCCCCAGGCCGCCTCCATCACGGCGGGCCTCCCCTCCTCTAAAAACCTCCCCTCAGCTCAGGGTGCCCCCTCCTACCTCAGTCGTCACAGCCCTCACACCTACCTCAGGGGAGCTGGCTCCCCCTGGCCCGGCCCCATCTCCACCACCCCCTGAAGACCTGGGCCCAGACTTCGAGGACATGGAGGTGGTGTCAGGACTGAGTGCTGCTGACCTGGACTTCGCGGCCAGCCTTTTGGGGACTGAGCCCTTCCAGGAAGAGATTGTAGCCGCTGGGGCCATGGGGAGTAGCCACGGGGGCCCAGGGGACAGCTCCGAGGAGGAGTCCAGCCCCACTTCCCGCTACATCCACTTCCCTGTGACTGTGGTGTCCGCCCCTGGTCTGGCCCCCGGCGCCACCCCTGGAGCCCCCCGCATTGAACAGCTGGACGGCGTGGACGACGGCACTGACAGCGAGGCTGAGGCAGTGCAGCAGCCTCGGGGCCAGGGCACTCCTCCTTCGGGGCCAGGAGTAGTCCGGGCAGGGGTCCTTGGGGCCGCAGGGGACAGGGCCCGGCCTCCTGAGGACCTGCCATCGGAAATTGTGGATTTTGTGTTGAAGAACCTAGGGGGGCCTGGGGATGGAGGTGCTGGCCCTAGAGAGGAGTCGCTCCCCCCGGCGCCTCCCCTGGCTAATGGCAGCCAGCCCCCCCAAGGCCTGCCCGCCAGCCCAGCTGACCCCACCCGCACATTTGCCTGGCTCCCAGGGGCCCCGGGGGTCCGGGTGTTAAGCCTTGGCCCTGCCCCTGAGCCCCCCAAACCCGCCACATCCAAAATCATACTTGTCAACAAGCTGGGGCAAGTATTTGTGAAGATGGCTGGGGAGGGTGAACCTGTCCCACCCCCAGTGAAGCAGCCACCTTTGCCCCCCACCATTTCCCCCACGGCTCCCACGTCCTGGACTCTGCCCCCAGGCCCCCTCCTCGGCGTGCTGCCTGTGGTCGGAGTGGTCCGCCCTGCCCCGCCCCCGCCACCCCCTCCCCTGACGCTGGTGCTAAGCAGTGGGCCAGCCAGCCCGCCCCGCCAGGCCATCCGCGTCAAGAGGGTGTCCACTTTCTCCGGCCGGTCCCCGCCAGCACCTCCCCCATACAAAGCCCCCCGGCTCGATGAAGATGGAGAGGCCTCAGAGGATACCCTCCAGGTTCCGGGGCTTGGCAGTGGCGGGTGAGTGCGGGTGCTGAGGCTGGCAGAGCAGGCAAGGGGGCGGATGGGCGGGAGATGCGGCTCATCCTTCTCGGGCTCGCCCTCCCAGGTTTAGCCGTGTGAGGATGAAAACCCCCACGGTGCGTGGGGTCCTTGACCTGGATCGGACTGGGGAGCCTGCTGGGGAAGAAAGTCCTGGGTGAGTGGCCAGGCCCCTCTCCCTGGAGGGTCTGGGACCTCTGTCCTTCCCCTTCCTGACAGGTCTCTTCTCGCAGGCCTCTCCAGGAACAGTCCCCTTTGCTGCCACTTCTGGAAGGTGGTCCTTCCCAGGTCCCCGATGGTCCCCCAGACTTGCTACTTGAGTCCCAGTGGCACCACTATTCAGGTAGGGACTGGCCTTGCCCTCTCCCTCCTTGCCTGTGACTGGCTTAGCTGGGTGACTTACAGATGCAAAATCAGTTCTCTTTGAAAACCAGTATCTACTCCCGGGGGCCAAGCCTGAAGCTCGGTGCTAGAGTTAGAGATGACCTTAGGGAGCCTCTGGCCTTGTGGGAGAAACAGACGTGGGAATGACATTTCACCTCTACATGGGATCCTCTTAAGGGTCTTTGTCCAGCATGCCCAAGAGCCTAGGGGAGGGCCTCAGAGCCTAGCCTGCCAGGAGCTCAGAGAGAGCTTCCTAGAGTAGCCAAAGGTGAAGTTCTAGGATCATCCAGAGGGAATGCAGCCCAGCTAGCACCCAGATGAGGGTCAGGGACAGTGGGAAGATCAGAAGAGTGGTGTCCCAGAGGCCCAGGGAAGGGAGTCGTCACATCTCAGCTGCCACGGAGACTGCCAGGCCTGTGGAGTCTAGGGTTGGTGTCCAGTGAGAGCAGGTGGCACAGGGTGGGGCGTTGTGTCAGAGTCCAGAATTGAGACCATGGTTGAGGAAGGCAAAACAGCCCAGGCACTTGGCCAGAGTTCAGCTAAGGATCTGGAGCGGGAGGTGGGCGAGCAGCGTGGAGGTGCTTGGTGTGAGGGCCAAGACAGCGGAGCCATGGATGGTGGGGAAGGGCAGGCTGGGATGGAAAAGGCAGTGGGAAGAGGCCTGGTGGCTGGTTTTGAACTGGTGACCTCTGAGGTAAAGCAGAGGAGGGAAAGCAGGTATTTATGCAGAAACTGTAATACGAGGGGTGGAGGCCCCTGGAGGAGGCTTGGCTGATGGACTCCTTGAAGCTGGTGGTGGAGTGGTGGAGTTTTCTGTTGGTCCCTGAGGGCAGCGGCTGGGGGAGTGGCTGCGGCCAGGTAAGCTGGTGGTCGAGCAGCCTGAGGCTGGGATTTTTGGTAGCCCAGTCCTGTCCAGATGTTTGGATTTTCTCATGACATACAGCTCAGTTGCTGAGCGGGGAAGCAGAGTGACGTGGATTGAGAGTGCTTAACTCAGAGGCTGCTTATGTCTCAGAGATGACATGAGAATATGGCAGTGGCCTTGGGAGGTCCCTGTCCTCAGGGATCAAACCACATTTTGGTGCGGGACACAGACACGTTAGCAAGGGCAGGTTAGAGTGGGCACTGAGAAAGCGAGCAGTGAGAGCACCTGCCAGGGTCCTGTGGTCAGTCCTGCCGTGTTCGGGCAACAGTGGAGGTGAGGGTTGGGGGACATGGGGAAGAAGTTGTCAGAGGTGGACTCTGGGGCACTGAGGCCTAGAGAAGACGGGAGTCACACGGCAGGAGTGTTGCTTTAGAGTCTCCCTTGGGGCAGGGGAGGTGGGGCAGGGTGGCCTGGAGAGGTGACATCAGCAGAGTGTGGCCATGTGGGTTTTGCCTCTCCTAAAGCCTGTTCCACTTAAGCTTTTGTGTCCCCAACCCCCAATGGTCAGTCCCCAGCCCACACCTGCTTGAGCAGCAGCAGCGTTTGGTGCATCGGATCCCTCCTGCCTTGAAGCATTGTCTTCCCAGCTTCCAAGGCTGCTCCTGCTCTCACCTCTGGTCCTGCTTCCTTGCTCACAACTGTCAGTCTAGATGTGTCCCAGGGCCCTGGCCTTGACTTCTCTGTATGTTCACTCCCAAGGGCTCCCTTCCAGCTTGGTGGTTGTCCTCCCGTCTGTGTTCTGATTGTCTCCACATTGCTCTCTCCAGCCTAGACCCTGTCCCTGAACTGTGGCCTCCTCCATCCCATCCTGCTGCCTGCCCACCATCTCCACCAGCAGGTTGCAGGGGGAGGTTTCTAAGAGGCCTCTCAAAGTCAGCGTGTCCCAAACTGAGCCCTCCACCCGCATGCCAAACCCATTCTTCTTTTGCCTTCGCTGTCTCAGTCCATGGCAGTTTTATCCTTCCAGGTGTTCAAGCCCAGCATTGTCCCGACCCCCAACCCCCTTCTTCACATCCACATCTACTACGTCAGCATGTCCCGTCTGCCCTGTTGATTCCGTTAACCCTCGAGAAATCCCCTAAATAGCTCATAACATACAGTGTACTTGGCTCTGTGCATGTGAGCCTATATAATAATATATTTGTAGCTGGGCACAGTGGCTCACGCCTGTAATCCCAGCACTTTGGGAGGCTGAGGCGGGCGGATCACCTGAGGTCAGCCTGGCCAACATGGTGAAACCCCATCTGTACTGAAAATACAAAAATTAGTCGGGCGTGGTGGTGGGCGCCTGTAATCTCAGCTACTCGGGAGACTGAGGCAGGAGAATTGCTTGAATCTGAGAGGCAGAGGTTGCAGTGAGCCGAGATAGCGCCATTGCATTTCAGCCTGGGCGATAGAACGAGACTGTCTCAAAAAATGATAATTTTATATTTGTAACAGTTACAGAAATGTGCTGCATCTAAAAAAAATAGATGTGCAAAATACAGTTCTCCAGTATTTTAAATTTTGTGTGAGAAACAGAATAATGACAGGTAGATGGGATGTATGGTACACTGGGTTTGAGTGAGCCATAGGCGTGTCCTGCAGAGCCAAAAGGCCCCAAGCCTCTGTGGAATGCTCTTGTACCCAAGAAGTCCTGCAGAAGAGGAGCCGCAGGCTCCTTAGGGGAAGAAATGTCCATTCTGCAGGGCTCACTGGGTAACTGGAGCAGAAGGAGAGCCATTAGACCCTAGTATCTGTGTCTGCGCCTAGGGGTGGAGAGAGTGGTGTCTGCTGGAACCACAGCGGGGCTCAGGGGCTTTTGAGTCCGGGAAGGGTGATCTTCACTCCAACCTCTTTCTTGGGACCAGGTGAGGCTTCGAGCTCTGAGGAAGAGCCTCCATCCCCAGATGATAAAGAGAACCAGGCCCCAAAACGGACTGGCCCACATCTGCGCTTCGAGATCAGCAGTGAGGATGGGTTCAGCGTGGAGGCAGAGAGCTTGGAGGGTGAGTGGGGAGGGGGGGGGGTGCAGTGACAGGAGGGAGAGTGTCCATAAAACACCATCCTGACTCACCTCTGGCTCTGCTGTCTCCCCAGGGGCGTGGAGAACTCTGATCGAGAAAGTGCAAGAGGCCCGAGGGCATGCCCGACTCAGACATCTCTCCTTTAGTGGTAAGGGGTGGTCTCCGCAGGGGGCGGGGAGCTGGATGTCTCCCCGAGGGCACCATGGGCCCTCCACATGACAGGTGTGTCCTCAACATCTCCCCTCAGGAATGAGTGGGGCGAGACTCCTGGGCATCCACCACGATGCTGTCATCTTCCTGGCCGAGCAGCTCCCCGGAGCCCAGCGTTGCCAGCACTATAAGTTCCGTTACCACCAGCAGGGAGAGGGCCAGGAGGAGCCGCCCCTGAATCCCCACGGGGCTGCTCGGGCAGAGGTCTATCTCCGGTGAGAGGTCTGGGGTGTGATGCCTGGGTCAGGGTGCCCCTGTGAGAGCTCTTGAGGCTGGGAGTTAACTGTAGAGGTTGGAAACTGAGGCCTGGGGAGGAGACACTAGGTCACTTCAAGAGTTATTTCTAGAGTTAGGCAGGCTTGGTGGCTCACGCCTGTAATCCCGCCACTTTGGGAGGCCAAGGCAGGAGGATCACATGAGCCCAGGAGTTCGAGACCAGCGTGGGCAACATGGCAAAACCCCATCTCTAAAATAAAAATTAAAAAAAGGGTTATTTCTAGAGCTGACATCAGAAAAATGAACCCCACCCATTTCCCTGTTAGCTCTGTCTTCAATAGTATATTCCTCCTTCCCCTGCTGCCACCTGCAGAAAGTGCACCTTTGACATGTTCAACTTCCTGGCCTCCCAGCACCGGGTGCTCCCTGAGGGGGCCACCTGTGACGAGGAAGAAGATGAGGTGCAGCTCAGGTCAACCAGGTATGGAGTGTGAGCTGGGGGGTGGGTGGTGGTCTGGAAGGGTCTCAGAGAGTGAGCAGGGGTGAGAGAGGTCATTCTGAGCACCAGCCTGGGTGACACTGCTGTCCCTCACCAGACGTGCCACCAGCCTGGAGCTGCCCATGGCCATGCGCTTTCGTCACCTTAAGAAGACGTCCAAAGAAGCTGTGGGTGTCTACAGGTGAGTGGGGTTGGGGGGGAGGATACCCCTTGGGTGGACGGACAGGTGCACTGGGTAGGGGGTACTGCCTGGTTTCTGTCCCCCTCCCCCCTGAGTTCCCTGTTTGTCCTGCCCTGCAGATCAGCCATCCACGGGCGAGGCCTGTTCTGTAAGCGCAACATTGACGCGGGGGAGATGGTCATCGAGTACTCTGGCATCGTCATCCGCTCAGTGTTGACTGACAAGCGGGAGAAGTTCTACGATGGGAAGGTGGGCTCCCAGTGGCTGTGGGAAGACAGTGGGTGAAGCGAGCCTGTCCGCGGGGACAGAGCACCTGATCTCCCCACCTCATCCCTGCAGGGCATCGGGTGCTATATGTTCCGCATGGATGACTTTGATGTAGTGGACGCCACGATGCATGGCAATGCCGCCCGCTTCATCAATCACTCCTGTGAGCCCAACTGCTTCTCTCGGGTCATCCACGTGGAGGGCCAGAAACACATTGTTATCTTCGCCCTGCGCCGCATCCTGCGTGGTGAGGAGCTCACCTACGACTACAAGTTCCCCATCGAGGATGCCAGCAACAAGCTGCCCTGCAACTGTGGCGCCAAGCGCTGCCGTCGGTTCCTTAACTGAGGCCGTGGCTGCCCACCACGACCCCTCACACCTCCTGCTGCCGTCGCTGCCATCTTGCCCCTAGCCTGGGGGCTCCCTAGCCCCTCCCAGAGCATCTCACCCCCACCCTTCTGTTCAGGGTGGATGTGGGCATGCAGGTGACAAGGGCCCTGCCTCCACCCCTCCAGCCCACCCAGCAATCGCCCCCTTTCTGCCCTGGGGGCCCAGGATGTAGATATTGTACAAAGGTTTCTAAATCCCTTCTTTTCTATGCACTTTTTTATTTAAGAGGTGGGGTCCCAGGTGGGAACCCCCCCACAATAAAGTCTGTCAATGTTTGGAGAGGTGGTCTTCCCATTTGTAGGCTATGGGGGCAGGTAGGAACCCCACTTCTACACACCCACCCATCATGACCCAAGGAAGTTCATCAGCCTCAACAGGTAGGTGAGGCCGTCACTCAGAATTAGAAGTCAGTCATGGGGTCTGTTACAGCTTCAGAACACCACAACACAGCAAGTGTCTGTAGCAGGGTTGTTTCCCAGAGGGGATTCTGGTGGCCCAGAGGCACCTGGGGTCAGCCTTCCCACATGTGGCCCTGTGTGTATGTTGGAATAGGCCCTTCTAGGGCGAAGAGCAGTGCAGATATCTGTTGGGTCTTTGCCCAATTAGGATTGTACTTCAAGAAGTACTTCAGTGCTAATTGTATACTGGGCTTAGTAGTCAGCAAAGTTCTTTATTGAGTGTTAAGCCCAGCAAACCCCAGATGAGCCAAGCTTGGACAGCACCCGCAATGCATCTGCCCGCCCTAGCTGGGCGAGGTGCGTGCCAAGCTGGCCCAGGGAGGCAGAGGGCTCCCTTGCCACCACCATCTCAATCAGAGCCCGCAGCGGCGAGCGACTCGGCCTCAGCGAATAGGCAAAGGTGGACCAGGCAGCAGGCAGCCCATATCTTGCAGCCAGGTGTCGAGTAGTGCCATGGGCCATGCCCCCACCTGGCCCAGGCTCAGGGTCCAGCAGTACAATCAGCTCTTCTAGCACCTCCAGCTCATCCAGGAGGCGAGACAGGGGCTGTGACGCCAGACTGGACAGTTCTGGAAGAAAGGGGAAGGGTAAAGGGGAGGAAGAGCGGGCGTCCAGTCCACCTTCCCTGCCCCGGGGCTCCTCCAGGACTAACCCCTGCTCAGGAGTGGAAGTAGAGAGGCCTCCTTCCATGTGTCCCCTGTCTCCAGGGCGCCTGGGGAGGGCAGATGCGAGGAGGAAGGGGTGTGGGTGTTGGGGACTCCGCAGACCAAGCCAGGATAGGGATAGGGGTCGGCTTTCTCCTTGGGCCGGCAGAGGTGCCAGAGCAGAATAAACAGGAGGATCGCTATCAGCGCCAAGGTCAGGAGCAGGACCAGCACCAAGAGCGGAAGGAAATTCGGCCAGGCCTGCTGAGGGACAGGCTCAGGAGTCCTCCAGGCAATGGAACTTGCTGGTGAGCTGCGCTCCTGGGAGCTAGGGGCGCCTGGGTTTCCAGGTGTGAGGGGGCAGTGCCCCTTGGCAGGGACGGGCCTCTGGGGATAAAGGGTTGGAGTAAAGCTGGAGGCCACACTCCACTCCTGCCCGCTCCCAAACCTCCCAACTTTATACCCTTTAATGGGGCCACATCCCATCTGATATGGTATCTGATATAGTTGGGCCTTGCGGGGCCCAACTACCTTAACCTAGGACCTCCCGACCCCTGCAGGCCAGCCACCTCCCGAAACCACGGCCCCACCCCTTACGTGGGGCTACGCCGGCTCCCTACATCTAGGCCCCCCACCTCCGGCACGCCCTTGCCCGGCCGGGAGTCCCATCCTCACCTCTCTGCAGCGCCATGGGGTTCTGCCCCCGCCCGCGGCGGGAGTGGGGGTCACGGCTCCGCCGCCGCAGGGGCTACATAGCTCCGCGCCGTCGGGGTTGCACTGCCCAGAAGAACACTCTCGGAACGGGGGCGTTACGAAATCGCCGTGGTCATTGAGTCCGCAGTTTTCCCGGAACTCATAGTCTAGCGGGAAAGCTGCGCTCTAGTGCGGCCGCCTAGCCCGCCCCTGCGCGGGCAACGCCCTCTCCCTTCGCCCTATCCCCAGCGTTCCCCGCCCCTCCAGGACGCTTCCAGCCTATTAGCTTGCGCCCCGGTCTTGTCACTTTTCTCCGGGCTCGCTTTTTCACCCCCGAGCCTGCTCTGCACGAAGCTCCGCCCACTCCCGGTTTCTCTACATAAAACCCACCCTTTCCACGCGGCTTTTATCCCGCCTCTCCAGCCATATCCCTTCGCTGTTGCCCTACTGTAGCCCGCACTGTCTGCACAGGCTCTGCCTGCCATCCCTGTCTGATCTGCATAAGGCCCACCGCTTAGACCCCTAAGCAAGCCTCTCTGGCCCGTAGCCCACAGACCTCGCCCCTTCCCCGCTCCCTATCACCTGCAAGCTCCGCCCAAGCAAGGCTCGGTCTCGGATTCTCACCTGGGCATGGGGGCGGCCCGAAGCGCTGCAGGCAGCTGCTGCAGCACTTGTTGTCTGGATTCCAGTATTCAAGGCGGCCGCAGTACTGGGAGGCTTCCGGCGGTGGCGCCAGGGCCAGAAGCAGCAAGGCCGTCAGGAGGCATCGTCCAGGCCCCATTTGGGGAGCCATGACAGCGGGACTTCCAAACACAGCGCCTCTGCTACACTTTCCGGGGAAATCGGGCAGAAAAAAGGACGCGGTGATGTGGGGGAACAGAATTCTCACGCCTCTTCGGAAGCCGGGAATCTACCCCCGAGCCCTCATCCCCCAACTGAGCCGGTTATCAGAGAAGCCCACAAGGCCACAAGGGGACTAAGAGGGCTGCGGATCTAGATTGCAAGAATGCATATCCCACCTCTGCCATTTCCTCACCCACCCACCCTCCCTTTTCCATCCCTAAAATGAGACAATAATAGCACCTGTCTCATAGGGTTATTGTGGAGAATTAGAACCGTTATTAGAAGTAAAGCAGGGGCTGGGTGTGGTGGCTCATGCCTGTAATCCCAACACTTTGGGATGCCAAGACAGGAGGATCACTTGATCTCTCGAACAGCCTGGACAACAAAATGAAACCCCATCTTTACAAAAGAAAAAAACAAAAAAAAAAGCAAAGCACTTTGCCAAGTGCAGTGGCTCACGTCTGCAGTCCCCGCTACTAGGGAGGCCAAGGTAAGGAGGATTGCTTGAGCCATGAATTACAGACCAGCCTGGGCAACACAGCAAGACCTCATCTCTAAAAACAAAAAAAACTGGCTGCCGGGCGCAGTGGCTCATGCCTGTCATCCCAACACTTTGGGAGGCCCAGGTGGGTGGATCACCTGAGGTCAGTAGTTCAAAACCAGCCTGGCCTACATGGTGAAACGCTGTCTCTATTAAAAATACAAAATTAGCCGGGCGTGGTAGCGCATGCCTGTAAATCTCAGCTACTTGGGAGGCTGAGGCAGGAGAATTGCTTGAACCTGGGAAGTGGAGGCTGCAGTGAGCTGAGATTGTGCCATTGCACTCCAGCCTGGGCAACAAGAATGAAACTCCTTAAAAAAAAACAAAAACAAAAACAAACTAAAGTGCTGAAAACAGCACCTCGCATATAGTAAACTCAGTGTTTAAGTGTAAGGCATTACTAACTCCCATCTCAATTCGGAGCCAGCCCCATGCTGGCTGGAGACCACCTCCCAGCACCTCACCTCACCTTTGAATCCTAATCTCCTTGGGGCTAGGGCTCCTCCCACCTGCCACAACCAGGTCTCTTCCCCCTTGAATAAGCCTCAGATGGAGGTGCTAAGGTTTTCAGCACAAAGGTGTCCCCACCCTACCAGTACCGTTAGGGTCCTGGGTCCCAAGCTGGCCGTGCCAAGTTCCTCAGCTGAAGTTGTGGCCGAGACCCAGCCTTGTTTCCCCTTTTCGTCACACGTGTGGGTGGAGGGAAATGCCAAACCACAGCAAAAGCAAGTTGATGCTGAAGCAAAACACGCAGCTTTATTAAGACAGCGGCGGTAGAAGAAGGTCTTCATGCTGAACAGATTACATTATGGAGCCCGGGAGCCTGGGAAGGATGGGGCAGGAGAGTGAAGGGGGCTTTGAGGAGAGGTCCTGCCAGGAACATCTGTCCCTGTTGGGGGTGAAGGGTAAGGGGGCCAGGGCCTCAGAAGCGGCCATGCCAGTGATCAGGGGAATGCCGATGGTTCCTCTCTCGGGGACGGTGGCCGGTATGGAACCTCGGGGGCGACCTGGGAATAGGAGTGTTGAGAGTTAGGTTAGAACCCTGAGGAGTGGTGCAGAGATCCTGCAGGCCTGCCTCTCTGCTCTGGGATGAGGCAGGCGGGTGCTGAAATAACTAGAGTTCTACGACATGACCTCAGTGGCCAGTATCAGGGGTGGCAATCCAGGCTGGTCGTGGATTAGGGGTTCAGGCTGGTTTGGGGATTGGGACTTAGGTACTGGTCTCCAGATGGGGCTCAGAACTACTCTTAGGGAATGACCGGGCACAGTGGTTCACGTCTGTAATCCCCACACTTTGGGAGGCTGAGATGGGTGGATTACCTGAGGTCCGGAGTTCGAGACCAGCCTGGCCAACATGGTGAAACCCCATCTCTACTAAAAATACAAAAATTAGCCAGGCATGGTGGCAGGTGCCTGTAATCCCAGCTACTTGGAAGGCTGAGAGAGAATTGCTTGAACCTGGGAGGCAGAGGTTGCAGTGAGCCAAGACCGCGCCTTTGCACTCTAGCCTGGGGAAGAAGAGCAAAACTCCGTCTCAAAAAAAAAAAAAAAAGAGTCAGCCCGGGAGTGGTGGCTCACGCCTGTAATCCCAGCACTTTGGGAGGGTGAGGCAGCTGGATCACGAGGTTAGGAGTTCAGACCAGCCTGGCCAAGATGGTGAAACCCCATCTCTACTAAAAACACAAAAATTAGCTGGGCATGGTGGCAGGTGCCTGTAATCCCAGCTACTTGGGAGGCTGAGGCAGAGAATTGCTTGAACCCGGGAGCCAGAAGTTGCAGTGAACCAAGATGGTGCCAATGCACTCCAGCCTGGGCAACAGAGTGAGGCTCCATCTCAAAAAAAAAAAAAAAAAGAGTCTTGGGAACGTTGTTACTGGGGCTTAGGGTCAGGCTCATCTGAGGATATAGGGGCCTTAGGACATGAGGAGACAGAGCAGGCTGGTCCTGAGCTACCTGCGCCTGGGTCCCCGCCCATAGAGCTGCCTCCGGAGGTTCTGGGAAATGGGCCGCAGATGCATGAAGTTGCAGAAGCCACCTCGGGTACATTCCCTGCATAGAGGGTAGAGAGATGGAGGAAGCCATTGTCACTGACGGCCCCTACCACGCATTCAAAGTCTGGGATTCCAAGTGCCCATCCCACCCTTGAACTACCATACCCCATCTCATACTGGCGACAGCATGACTCCCGGAAGTCAGTGACAGGAGACAGCTCAGCGTGCACAGCCTGCCCGTTGAACCAGCGGTTATTGAGTTCAGCCACGGCCCGCTCTGCATCCTCCTCCCTCCGGAACTGCAGGAAATGTCAGTCAGGGTCAGCAGGAGAACTCAGAGATCTTCAGGGGACTCATTAGCCGCTCTGGGGCTGGACTGGATTTAGTGATGAACTTCAAGCTGAGAGCCTACAGTTGCCACCATCAGGCATTGAAACGCCTCCACTTCTGGGCCTTAAGTGGGGGACAGCAAGCACTTTGACATAGACGTTGCCCACGAGGTGGTCCCCAAGGTTGTCGCACACATTCATCTCTTCAATCTCCCCATACTTCTCCTGCAGTTCTGTGAACACCTCCTGTGGAAGACGGGGAGGAACTCAGCTGAGCTCCCACAAGAAACCCAACCTACCCCTACCAACCCTCACCTCGAAGAAGTTATCATAGTGCTCCTGCACCTCCACGTCGCTCACATGACCTGGCGCGGGGGGCGGGCAGGGTGGAATCAGAGAGTAGCCTACTGGGGGCTGTTCACCTTGCCCACATGCCTGGTCCCTTACTCACAGTGTGATCCGTCTGCAGTTTGGGCTGTGTTCTGTGGATTCCGGTACAGGTTGAGCAGCACTATGGTCTTCACAGAATTTAAAAGGGGCGGGGCCTGAGCTCAGAGGGCAGGGCTGCATGCAAAGAGAGTGAGGCATGAAGGTTGGGGGTGGAACCTTGCACCCCAGCCTAAGCATCATGAGTGCATCGGCGATCCTTTGCCCCTAAGAAACCAGAAACGGGATGGAGGGGACTGGCAAGGATGAACAGCGGGATGGAAGGGACTGGCAAAGATGAACAGCCGCCGTGTGTAGGGTGTACGCATGGGGGCGCGACCAAGTTCCCGGGAGAAGGGCAGGAAGACTGGTGGGAGGAGCCTGCAGAAAGGTCCAATCAGAAAAAAAGCCGGGCGGTGGGGAGGGTCTCAGGAACCCGGAATAGGCGGGACATGGTGACGACGGCCCCAGAAGCGGAAGGGCCAGGGAGGCGTTAACGCACGAGGCTCCGCGCCGGGTCTCACCTGGCTGAATGTCGGCTTGTTGTGAAGCCGGGAGCACCGGTCCCCGTGCCGGCAGGCCCCGATCTTAAAGTAAAAAGAGCAGTTAACCCTGGAAGAGGTGCAAAGACAAAGGTGAACCGAGGGCCGGGGAAGCGAGGCACCCCAGAAACACCGCCCCACCACCCAGGACCCCAGTACCCCGGCCCCGACCCCCCGAGAGTCCACTCCCAGCGCCCGTTCTCACTTGTCCTTCTCAGTCCCGAATATCGAAGCTAAATATTCAGCCATTTTTACCCAAGCCCTCCAGGTTTGGGTGCTCTTACGTCACTTCCGTTGCTTAGGAGCACTGGGAAGTGTAGTTCGTTGCCCTCTCCAGGCGCTTACCAAGCGCTCGGAAACGCCCCAGGGCGCTTGCGCGTGGGAGGCGCGCGCCCTCCCCGTAGACTCCCCGGTAGGAGTTCTTTTAACAGCGCATGCGTGCAGCGTTGCCTCGCCCAAAGAAGACTACAATCTCCAGGGAAACCTGGGGCATCTCGCGCAAACGTCCACAACTGAAAGTGGCTAAGGCATCCCAGCCGGAGGAAGTGAGCTCTCCTGGTGAGTTGGGGGTCGTTTCGCCCACCCTAGTAAATATAAAGAGCTCTTTAATCCAGCCAGCTTACTAGTGGGGGCGGGGATGCCCTGCTTTCAGCAAACCCACCTTTACATTTATCTCTGATTTGTTGTAATAGGGGTGTGGTTGTTCGTGATCCTTGCATCTGTTACTTAGGGTCAAGGCTTGGGTCTTGCCCCACAGACCCTTGGGACGACCTGGCCCCAGTGCAGCTATGAACCTGGAGCGAGTGTCCAATGAGGAGAAGTTGAACCTGTGCCGGAAGTACTACCTGGGTAAGGCAGATCGCTAGGGTTCCAGGAGAAGAGAGGGGACTGGACTAGAGCACCCGAGGGAAGAGGGCCTCGGGGCCTGGATTCGTAAGTCTAAGAGATGAAGGACCTGCGAACGCCGACTCCTGGATTTGAGCGGGGAGGGCCTGGGTCCTGAGGAATGAGGAAGCTGGGGCCTCAATTTCTGGCAATTTCTGGATCCCAAGAGAGGAGGGGGATTGAGGGCCTGGACTCTTGGGTCCTGCGAAAGAGATGGTTGAGGAATCAGATTCCTGGATCCCAGAGAGGAGCCAGATTCCTGAGTCCCTGACAGCAGAAATCTCCATTTGAACTTGGGTGTGGGAGAGTTTCTTCCAAATAGATCTTCTGGGTGGGAGTTGGCGAAGATCTTCATTGCCTTATGAGGTTTCAGGGTTTGTTTGTTTGTTTTTCTTTCTCCCTAGGGGGGTTTGCTTTCCTGCCTTTTCTCTGGTTGGTCAACATCTTCTGGTTCTTCCGAGAGGCCTTCCTTGTCCCAGCCTACACAGAACAGAGCCAAATCAAAGGCTGTGAGTCTAGAGCACAGAGGAGGGAGGCCAGTGGCAGGGGAGAGGGGGAAGCGGGGAGTCTTGGTGGGAAGGGACAATGGAGGATCCAAAATGTTGGGGCTCTGGGTGAGAAGGGAAGGCTGGTCTAGGGAAGTCTGGAGAGCAGCCGGAGGCCAACCCTTCCAGCTTCTGTTTCCCATGACAGATGTCTGGCGCTCAGCTGTGGGCTTCCTCTTCTGGGTGATAGTGCTTACCTCCTGGATCACCATCTTCCAGATCTACCGGCCCCGCTGGGGTGCCCTTGGGGACTACCTCTCCTTCACCATACCCCTGGGCACCCCCTGACAACTTATGCACAGACTGGGGCCCTGCTCATTCTCCCAGGACAGGCTCCTTAGAGCAGAGGAGCCTGTCCCGGGAGCCCCTTCTCAAACTCCTAAGACTTGCTTTCATGTCCCACGTTCTCTGCTGACATCCCCCAATAAAGGACCCTAACTTTCGATACTGACTTCCTGGGATCTTTTAGAGGTTGAGGCATAAATGATTATTAATATTTAAAAACATCTGTTGAGCGCTTTGTATGAGGCTTAGTATTTAGACATGATGTACATTTTTTACAGTGAATACTACTCATAATCTTCTGAACTAGGAACTTTCCTGCTCAGGAAACTATTAGATGAGAAACTAAGAAAGGAATAGTGCTTCCATTTCTTTTCTTTTTTCTTTTCTTTTTTTTTTTTTTGAGACAGAGTCTTGCTCTGACACCCAGGCTGGAGTGCAGTGGTACGATTGGCCTAGTGCTTCCATTTCTAGGGGCTGTTATCCTGTACTGGTAGTCGTGAATTCAAAAACATAACTTTCCTAGTGTGGGCTGCAGTATTCTCATCAGAAGTGTAGATCATGATGCTACTTCCTGGGATTTATCTGGACCAAGACGTGTGACAAATGGAAGTTTCCCGTTTCCTGAAGGAAGTGTTGTCTGCAAAAATAAAAATAGTCAAGAGCTTTCTCAGAAAATCCTTCCTTGACCATCCATCTTATTTAAAATCCAATCACCACCTTGATATTCCTGTGTCCCTTTCAGGCTACACTTTTTTTGTGGGCTTTTTTTGGGGGGTAGGGGGGGTTGTTGTTGTTGTCTGTTTGTTTTTCTAGATGGAGTCTTGCTCTGTCACCCAGGCTGGAGTGCACAGGTGCAATCTCGGCTCACCGCAACCTCCACCTCCCGGGTTCAAGCGATTCTCCTGCCTCATCCTCTCGAGTAGCTGGGATTACAGGCGCATGCCACCATGCCCGGCTAATTTTTGTATTTTTAGTAAAGACGGGGTTTCACCATGTTGGCCAGGCTGGTCTCGAACTCCTGGTCGCAGGTGATCTGCCTGCCTAGGCCTCCCAAACAGCTGGGATTTACAGGCGCGAGCCACCGTGCCCCGCCCAGACTATATTCTTTCTCCTATTACATTTCACTTAAAATTTACTTGTTTACTGTTTATCTTCCATCCTTTAAAAGATAAGCTCCATTAGCGCAGGGATTTTTCTGTTCTGTTCCTCGAGGTGTCTCCAATGCCTAGAAGAGTGCCCGACACACTAATAAATATTTGCAAAATGAATGAAGTTGTACCTGCAAAGAGATTAACAGGTACCTGGCACCTAGCGAGCGCTCAGTGAGAGGGAACCCAACGTTATTTTACATTAGTCTTCCTCTTAGGGATGAAGGGACCCCAACGGTTGGTTAAATCCGGTAAAGAGCTAAATTGGTGTTGCTCAACCCTTCTCACACTACAAGTCCCGGGAAGCCTCGCGATGCCCTAATCCTTTGTTTCCCACCGTGCCCCGCGCGGCGCCGGCGCTTTTACTCAGGGTGAGTCTGGGAAGCTGGAACTACACCTCCCAGGAAGCTAGGTGGTCGATGGTTTGTTTCCGGAAGCAAAGCCCCAGGTGGGTGGGACCTAAAGCTGGGAGACTACGGAGGCAGCTCTCAATTGGTCAGGATGCGAGATTGACGGCTACAATAACTAATAGGAACAAGGTATTGCCGAAGGGACCCGCCCACAGAAGGGTGGTGGCCGCGGTCCAGGCTGGACACAACCAAAGGCGGAGGACCCGTGGCCCACGAAGCTCATCTTTGAACTGTCCCCGCCCGCCTCCCGCCTTGATTTGTGACCCTAGGCCCTTTGGGGCGCCTCTGACCCAGCTAGCCAGATCCCGGACCCAAACCATGTTCCCCGTGAAGGTGAAAGTGGAGAAATCAGGTGAGGACCCTGACGTCGGGGGCCTGTCGGGACCATCGGGTTGACAGGGTGTGGAGTCCCGGTAGAAGGGAGTATCGCGGAAAGGGGACTGCACGACTTTTTCCTGCAGCCTACCTGACAATCGCTGTATCAGGCAGCGAGCGTTGCCTGCCACCTTCACACCCTCCCGGTCTGCGCTTGAAGTCGCTTTGAGATTGAATGGTGGTGGCTCAGGCAATGACGTGCGTGGTAAGATATGGGGAATCCTGAGCCAGTAACTCTGAGAAGGGCCCTTTTCTCTCCTCTTTTTTTTAATTTAAATTTTAAAAATATTTAAATAGAGACGGAGTATCGCTATATTGCCCAGGCTGGTCTCGAACTCCTGGCCTCAAGCGATCCTCCCGCCTTAGCCTCCCAAATTGCTGCGATTACAGGCGTGAGTCCCCGCGCCCGGCCGAGAAGTTCTCTTTTCTTGGCTTCCCCTCAGTTTCCCCATTTCCAGCAGTGATCAGAGTCACACATCTTGCTGTGAGCCTGAAGTACAGGCACTCTTAATCCTCACAGTCACTATATTCTGGTAATCCTAGAAAATAGGAATTGTGGTCAATGGGGAAACTGAAGCTTAGAAAGAGGAGATAATTTTGGGTTGGGGCGGAGCTGACTGGATTCCAGGCCTGGCATGGTAAGGGCAGTGGGAGGGGTGCAGAATTTAGACAGAAAGATAATAGTAAAATGGTGTAGGATGTCCTATGGCAAAAGTGTTATTAAAACAAAGTGGGAGGCCGGGTGCGGTGGCTCACACCTGTAACCCCAACACTTTGGGAGGCCGAGGCTGGCAGATCACTTGAGGTCAGGAGTTTGAGACCAGCCTGGGCAACATGGTGAAACGCTGTCTCTATAAAAAATACACACACACAAAAAAATTAGCCAAGTGTGGTGGCACAAGCCTGTAGTCCCAGCTACTCAGGAGGCTGAGGCAGGAGGATTGCTGGAGCCAGGGAGGCGGAGGTTGCAGTGAGCTGAGATCACACCACTGCACTCCAGCCTGGGTGATAGATTGAGACCCTGTCTCAAAAAAAAAAAGAAAAGAAAAGAAAGAAAGAAAAGAGAAGTGGGTCTGACCACAAATGATGGTGAGGGAAGGTGTACACCTGTGAGTACCAGGCTGAGGAGTGCAGACTCCACCCCTGGGTGCTGTGGAGTCATGGAAGTTTCCAAGCAAGGGAAGATCAGGGTCAGGTTTGTTATTTTTCAGGAAGATTCCCCTAGCTGCCTTGTGGAGGGTGTATCAGAAGGGGACACTGAGACAAGGAGCCCAGGGGGAGCAAAGGACAGGACTAGGATGGGTAGAGTAGGGAGGAGGTGGGTGGGAGAGACACTCGGGAGGCCTAGTGGACAGGCCATGGGGTTGGTAGGCTGGGTAGGGGAGGGAGAGGGCTATCCATGGTGAGGTACAGGGAGGGACTTGGGGACAGTGAGGCCACCCTTGAGAGGGAGGCTTCAGGCCCAAGTCGGGGGTTCAGGAGAGAAGCTGGGCCTGAGGAGAGTTGTGGACGTGATCCGTACCCTCTGCATCCGCCCAAGGCTTTGCTGCAATCTCAGCTACCCTCTTCCCCCCCCCCTCACTCTGTCTCTCCTCTGAGCTATGTTTGAATCCCTGTGTCTCCTGGGCTTCTCAGGAAGTCCTTGGACTGGTCAGGCAAGTTCCCAGGTGTCCCCTCCAGGCTCTGAGCACTAGAGCCAGAGCTCCCACCAGTCAGAAAGGCAGAGCAAACACCTCTCAAAGGTAGGAGGACAGTGTAACATCATCATTTCCTCAAGTTCTGTGATGACGGGAGGCAGCCACAGGCTAACTGGGCAGGAAGGTGGGCCTAGATCTCATTTCCTGAGGGGGAAAAAAAGCCCAAACAGGATGTTTTAGGTGAAATCTCCCAATTTTGTCTGGGTGCGGTGGCTCGTGTCTGTAATCCCAGCACTTTGGGAGGCTAAGGCAGGTGGATCATGAGGTCAGGAGTTTGAGATCAGCCTGGTCAATATGGTGAAACCCTATCTGTACTAAAAATACAAAAATTAGTTGAGCATGGTGGCACGCGCCTGTAGTCCCAGTTGTTTGGGAGGCTGAGGCAGGAGAATCACTTGTACTCAGGAGGCAGAGGTTGCAGTGAGCCAAGATCACGCCACTGCACTCCAGCCTGGGCGACAGAGCAAGACTCCGTCTCAAAAAAAAGAAAAGAAAGAAATCTCCCAATTTTTAAATGTCAGCTCATTCAGATTGAATTCAGATTTAAAATTATACCACTGTTGGCCGGGCGTGGTGGCTCACGCCTGTAATCCCAGCACTTTGGGAGCCCGAGGCCAGCGGATCACTGAGGTCAGGAGTTCGAGACCAGCCTGGTCAACGTGATAAGACCCCATCTGTACTAAAAATACAAAAATTAGCCAGGCGTGGTGGCGGGTGCCTGTAATCCCAGCTATTTGGGAGGCTGAGGCAGGAGAATCACTTGAACCTGGGAGGTGGAGGTTGCAGTGAGCCAAGATTATGCCACTGCATTCCAGCCTGAGTGACAGAGCAAGACTCTGTCTCACAAAACAGAGATACATTAATTAATTAAAATAAAATTATACCACTGCCTCAACCTGATTCTGCACTCAGGTTGAGCCTCTGTCTCATAACTTCGGCTTTGGAACCAGACAGCCTGGGTTCAAATCATCAGCTCTGCAGTTTCTTTGCTGTGTGCCTTTGAGCACGTGGCTTAACATCTCTGTGCCTCAGTTTCATCATCTTTAAAATATGAATAAAAATCATATGTATCTGAGCTGGGCTCTATGGCATGTGCCTATAGCCCCGGCTGCTTGGGAGGCTGAGACAGCAGGACCACTTGAGCCCAGGAGTTCAAAACCGGACAACATCATGATATCCTTTTTCAAGAAAAAAAAATAATCACATCTACCTCTGAGGGTTATTGTGATAATTCAGTGGGTTATTATGTGTAACACATAGCGAATTTAAACCTTGCCACTGGGACAGGCACAGTGGCTCACACCTGTAATCCCAGCACTTTGGGAAGCTGAGATGGCTCACCTGAATCCAGGAGTTCAAGACCAGCCTAGTCAATATCATTAAGACTCCATCTCTATACAATTTTTTTGTAATAAATTTATATTATATTAAAACACATTTTTTTTAAACCCAAAAGGATCATAAGGTAAGGTGATTGGCCTTACCTCCTGTCATAGAGCGATCATGTGGGACAGCTCTGGAACTCAGAGCTCTTGGCATCACTCCAGCCATCTCTGCCTGTTGCACCCTTTCAGGCTGCCTGGGCCTGGCTCTGAGATTGGCCGGGGCAGAGGACACGCATGCCCTTCCCTGGCCCAGTCAGCTGCCCACCTAGCTGGGGCCTGGGAGCTGACTCCTGCTGGGTCCCCTCTTGCCCCAGAGCTGGAGATGGCCAAAGCCCGGAACCAACTGGATGCTGTCTTGCAGTGTCTGCTGGAGAAGAGTCACATGGACAGGTAGGCCAGCGTGGGGTCACAGGGCCGGGCACCCTGGCAGGTTGGGCCCTCTGATCCTGGGTGGATTGGGTGGGACCCCAGAGGCTGACTTGGGGAGGAAGGTGCTTAATGGGGAGGCTGCTTGGTGCCTTCCTTCTCTGGGGCCCTGGAACCCTGAGCTGAGAGATCTTTTCTGCCTCTAGGGAGTGTCTGGATGAGGAAGCTGGGAAAACACCCTCAGACACCCACAATAAGTGAGTTTTTCTGATTGGATTTGGAGCTGAGAGTTCGTGGTTGGTAACTTCTTTCCTTATCCAAGCCCTGACTGCTCAGCCCAGCACTACCTCCATCGTGGCCCTGATCACTCCACCTGTACAAAGACCCTATGGCAAGAGAAGCTTAGGTCCCCTCGTGGTTGCCACCTAGACCCCCATGGGTATGGGTGGGACAAAAGGCCCAAGAGGCAAGTGGGGTTCATGTGAGCATCTCAGGTTTGATACCAGTATCCCCAGGGTGCCCTCTGCAGGGTTTTGCACAGGCGTTTGTCTGAGGGTCAACTGTCTTTCCCCACAGGGACTGCTCCATCGCAGCCACTGGCAAAAGGTAAGGTGGCAGGGTCGCAGCCAGCTGACTAGAGGCTCCCAGCTCCTACCCCAGTCCTGACATTCCCTCTCCCTACGCAGGCCATCTGCCCGCTTCCCCCACCAGCGGAGGAAGAAGAGGAGGGAGATGGATGACGGGCTGGCTGAGGGAGGGCCACAGCGATCCAGTGAGTAGACAGTGGCCCTAGAGGGTCAGCAAGGAGCTGAGGGGCTATGCGAGGATGCTCACACACCTCCCATCCCCACCTTCCCAGACACATATGTAATTAAGCTGTTCGACCGGAGCGTGGACTTGGCCCAGTTCAGCGAGAACACACCACTGTACCCGATCTGCCGTGCCTGGATGCGCAACAGCCCCTCTGTGCGCGAGCGTGAATGCTCTCCCAGCTCACCCCTGCCCCCGCTGCCTGAGGATGAGGAGGTGGGATGGGTAGTGGGCCCCAGCCCAGCAGCCTGGTGCCAGGGCAGTGGGTGGATAGGCTCAAAGGATCCTGCCCCTAAGCTAGTGGGATAGATAGACACAGGTCCCTCACATAAATCCTGGATCAGGCCAGGCACACAGATGTGCACCCTTAGGTTGGGGTGTGGATCAAGGTCCCTAGGGAAGACATACATAACCACCTGGCCTGGGAGACAGGGAACAGGGTTACCCTGGGCAGTTAGATGTGGACCTCCAAGATCAGGGGTTCCCAAGAGCTGAGGGGCTAGACAAGGGTCCTTAGTACAGACAGAAGTGGCCACCAGGCCTTGAGGAGCAGGTGGGCTGGGCAGGAACGGATGGGGGTCTATAAGCCATCTGGCCCAGCAGGGTAGACAAGGGTCCCCAGGACAGACATATAGGACCCTTCAGACATATAGGACTGTCAGAAATGGACAGAGCTTCCTAGGTGGCACAGATGTGACCCCCTAGACAGGATTCCCTGAGGCAGGCAGATGTGACTTCCTGGGCTGACAGGTGTAGATGGAGTCTCTGGGCTGGACAGGAGAAGACAGGGGTCCCTGGGGCGGGCAGACTTGACCCCCTGGCTGGTTGAGGTGTCTGCCCTTCAGACACGCCTCCTGTCTGAGTCCCTTAGCGAGCCCCTCATGCCATTTGTTGCTGGGAAAGGCAGGAGGGATGAATGTGGATTCCCAGCCCCTCTGCTTTGACTCTCTTGGGCCTGGCATGGGGCCCTTGTGTCCCCAGGGCTCAGAGGTAACCAACAGCAAGAGTCGTGATGTGTACAAGCTGCCGCCACCCACACCCCCGGGGCCACCCGGAGATGCCTGCAGATCCCGCATCCCATCTCCCCTGCAGCCTGAGATGCAGGGCACCCCTGACGATGAGGCGAGTATGCCACGCTGGCCCAGGGTTATGGGGCACATGCGGTGGGGCTCAGGAATGGCCACTCAACCTGGCCTGTCTGTCCATGCAGCCGTCTGAGCCCGAGCCCTCACCCTCCACACTCATCTATCGCAACATGCAGCGCTGGAAACGCATCCGCCAGAGGTGAGTGTCCCCCAGCCTGCTTGCCCCTCCTAGGGCCTTTTGCAACTGCTGAGTCTCCCCTCTGCCTCCCCAGGTGGAAGGAGGCCTCTCATCGGAACCAGCTTCGTTACTCAGAAAGCATGAAGATCCTACGAGAGATGTACGAACGACAGTGACGTTCCCAGGTCCCCCCATACCAGTAAACATCCCCCAGCTCCACACTGGTGTCTGCTCCGGTCCCTCCTTCCTGGCCCGGGCACAAAGCAGTTGGCAGAGCTCTAGCACATTTATTGGGAGAGTGAGCCTGGGAAAGACTAAGGGAGTGGTGGCAGGGAGAAAGGCTGTGGGGAATCAGAGCGGGTGCTCAGCTGGGTCTTGAAGGAGAAGAGGAGGGTGGGAGGTGGGTTGCCCAGGATATCTGGTTGAAGACTTGGGGGTCAAGACAAAGGGACTTAGGGGGTTGGGGTCTGGTTAGAGTTGGGGAGGGAGCCTAGGACATCCGTGCAGTCTGGGGAGGTTGGGGTGGGAGAGTCTGTACAGTTTGGTGTTGGGTGTTCTGGTTGGCCTGGTGTCCAAGAGTTGGGGCGGTCGGAAAAGGGTTCCAGAGTCTGGTGTGGCTGGGTGGGGTTTCACTGCAGAAAATGGGCTGGAGGGAGCAGTTGTAGACTGTCTGGTTGCAGGGGAAAGATCGGGTCTTGGGAACCAGGCCTGAATGGTCTGGAGTGGGAGGTCTGTGCAGTCCAGGACGTTTGGGGGGTGGCGGGATTGTGCCTGACTGGCCTGGGGTTGGGGGAGGGCTGTCTACACCATAATTTCGTGTCAAAATAGGGAAGGGATGGAAATGTAGTACCCGGATGTCTTTGTAGAGGACTCAGAAGGAAGTAGAGGAGGGGTCTTAAGTGGGGCTATATGCCAAGAAAGTGGGTCGGTGGGGCTGAGGCTGTCGGCTGAGGGTTAGGGTAATGCTGGTAGGGTCTGGAAGCCGGGGAGTTGTCGGTGTGGGGTCGGAAAGCTGGAGGGGGTGTGAGAGCGAGGGTGTCAGTGGAAGGGTCTAGGTTATCAAGGCAGTGTCCAGGGTGGAGGTTAGGGCAGAATCCAGGAGTGGGTGAGAGGACAGTCCTTGGCGCACTCAGGACATCTGGCTGGGCGGAGTCAGATCGGCTTTAATAGAGGGAGCCTGAGGAGGCTCCCGGGGTGCGGGCGCGGCCCAGCCCCCTACTTGGCTGCGGCTGGCGGTGGGGCCTGGGCGGACGCTGGTGCGGCCTGGATGGACAGGACGCCCTCGGGGGACAGCGCGGACGTCACGGCAGCCGGATCCACGCCAGGCGGCAGGCGGTAGCGGCGGTGGAACTCGCGCGCGACGAATCCGTGCTCATCCTGGAGGGGAGGGAGGCTTGAGCGGCCCCGCCCCTCCGGCCCGGCGGTGCGCGTACCCGCTGCAGCCCCGCCCCCCGCCGCTCACCGGGCGCTCCTCGTGGCGCGCGTGCACCTCCACGTGTTCGCCCACCACCTTGACAGCAATTTCCTCCGGAGAGAAGTGCTTCACGTCTAGCAGCACCGAGAAGTGGCCGGGGTCCGTCGGCACCTACGCGCAGCGGGCGCGGGCGGGACTGTCATTGGGCCGGGCCAGGCTCGCAGGACCCACCCAGGGAGACCCCACCCCCGTCGGTTCCGTGCCGCGGCTCACTCTGGCCTCCGGAGTTGAGCAGTCAGCTCGCCTACCGGGAGTCACCCAGGACCTCTTCACCCTGAATAACAGGGATACGCCCCCGCCCTGTAATATCTGGGATTGCCCTCTCCCCCGCAGTGATAAGGCTCCCTTCCCCTGCAAGGTCAGGAACCTCTGCCCTCCCCCGGTGTCAGCGAATCCGAAGTCATCGTGCCCCCCAGGGCACTGTTTCCGCAGCTCCCTCTTCAGAGCCCCGGGTCGCTTCTCTGCCAGCCCCGCCAAACTCGCCAAGATGCCCATTCCCCCGTTTCCAGGGTCCTCTGCTTACTCTCCCACTCGAGTCACGGGACCTCGGCAGCTACTGGTAGCCTTCCCCCACTTAAGAGTGGCCGGGAACCCTTCCTCACGTCGCAGGGCCCTCCCCTCCTCTTCTGGAGATACCGGGCCACCGCACACAGTCTCTCAACTCTTCCCCGAGACTAAGAACATTCCTTCCCTTCAGGAGTCACTGCCTGCCTCCTTTTCCCCAGATTTCCCGTATCACCAGCCTCCTTCAGAGTAAGCAAGAATCCCCTTAGAGTGACCCAGACCTTCCATTCTCTGGAGAGCTGAGAGCCCCCCACCCCGCCCCCCACCTAGGAGCGACGGGGACCTCCCACCCGCTGCAGTGTGCGGGCCTCAGATTCCCAGGGACTTCGGAAGCCCTTCGGAGCTGCGGACTCTCCACCCCGCCCAAGGCCAACGAACATTCTCTCACATGTTCCCACCCCAGGCTGTCCCAGACCCCTGGCAATGGAAGTGGTCGAGTTCGCCCCTCCCCAGGCCTGGCACCTGGGCGACGGGCAGCGCCACGCTGGGTGCGCGCAGGTAGTAGGGGGCGAGCGTGGTGGGGCAGAGCGCAGCCAGCTCGGCCTCCAGCAGCCCCTCGCCGAAGCGCTGGTCAAAGAGGCGTCCGGGCGCCGAAAGTCCGGGCAACGGGGCCGAGGCGCGGCGCAGCCAAGACGGCTGCACAGGCACCGGGATCTCCATCCTGCTCCTCCGCGTTGCAGTGCCCCTGCGTGCGCAGCCGCTCATTTATAGTGCGCCCTGTGCCGGCCCCTCGGAGGGCTGCCCAGGGACACTGGGACCGTGGCCAGACCCGGCCATTAGGAGAGCCTTGTTTAGAAACCCAAACAATGACTTGGCCATTTATTAAGCGCCTGCTGGATGCCTGGCAAATGCTGTCAAGAAGGTGACATGAAGATTCCCCAATTTCCAGAAGGGGAAAGTAAGGCTGAGGAGGGGGAGCTTTGCGGGTGTGGGGAGCACAGCGTGGTGATTGGGGCCCAGGGCCCAAGAGGCCCACGGAAGAGTTTCCAGTCCCTTTAATCCACTGCCTCCCCCCTGGCAGCTCTGAGGATGACGCAGATGGAGGTCTTAGGAGCAGATTCCTGGAGAATGCGGTAGCCCGGCCAGGATGTCAGGAGGACATAGAACAGGCACTCCCTACCCTTATCCTCAGCCAGGCCTTCGGCCCAGTCCCCCGGCAGGCCGGGCCTAATTCTGTGCCTCTGACTCAGCCTCTGGTGCGCAGCGGCCAGGGGGCGCGAGCATGAACAGTTCAGGCTGGCCCCCCGGGGGCCGCGCGCTGGGGCTCGAAATAGCTCATTTTGATCCCGCTACCTCGGCCAGGAGCCCAGACCTGGCAACTGATGCAACCAGCTGCTCCTGCACCAAGAAAGAAGTTAGATGACCGTCGGGACGGACTGATTGGCCCAACTGATGGAGGAATAGCGGTTAGAGAAGGGGCAGAGCGCGCCCCCCCACCCGCCCCACTGCCCCCGCAACAGAAAGAATGGTAGTTAGACCGGGGTCGGGACAGGACTTCTGCAGCAAGAAGGCGCTTAAAAAGCGGGACTTTTAAGAGAGGGTACTTTAGATCACCTCCTAACCGCAAGCCCAGCCTCAGATCCTTCCCATTGGTGCACGGTCTTGCCAATTACTGCTACACGCGGCAGGTTCTGCAATCAAACACGCCCTGTCGAGCAGGCAGTCGTTCCAGCCAATCCTGAAACACCTCCCTCCGGGTACTTTTGTTTCCTCTCTTTCATTGGTCGCCTTGGAGGCCGCTCGCTTCCTGCGCGGGCACAGAGAGGGGCGGGGCTGATAGGGCGTTGCTAAGCGACGGAGATGCGCTCAGGGCCTGTTCGGTGAAGGAGCAGAGGTGCCGGAAGCGCGGAGGGAGCGGCGGGATGGACCGCAGGTGAGGCCGATCGCTCTTCCAGGGACTACAGGAGGCTGGGGAGGACCAAGGGCGAGAGCAGCACAGCCTAGGGACGGGCTGGATAGGGTCTGGAGTCGCTAGAGCTCCACTGCATTGGAACTACAATTCCCAACATGCTCCACAGCCGTTGGCCGCTCCAGCCGTAGCCTTTAGCATCCCGGGGGGTCCCCTAAGAGTCTTATGTTCCTCTCTGAGTGGCCCCCAAGGAATTATTTCCTCTAAAGGTGTCCAAGAAAGGCTTGAGATCTGAATTTCTTCATTTTGAAATGGCCCCCAGACACGCCTGGGCGTTGTCTTTGAACTTTGTCACGGAGGCGGAGCCCAGTGGATCCTGGGGCTTGTAGTCCATCTACCCTTTGCCTTCATGTCCCCAAGAATGTATGGGAAATGCTCGGTGATATAATCCAGCCGCGGTTCTTTTTTTTTTTTTTTTTTCTTTAAGACAGAGTCTCTCGCTCTGTTGGCCCAGACTGGAGTGCAGTGGCACAATCTTGGCTACTGCAACCTCTGCCCCCTGGGTTAAAGCAATTCTCATGCCTCAGCCTCCCAAGTAGTTGGGACTACAAGCACCTGCCACCGCGCCTGGCTAATTTTTTATATTTTTAGTAGAGACGGGGTTTCGCCATGTTGGTAAGGCTGGTTTCGAACTCCTGACCTCAAGTGATCCACCCGACTTGGTGTAATCCCAAAGTGCTGGGATTATAATAGATATTCTGATTCTGTTGGTCTGGAATGGGAACCGCGCGCCTGGAACGTTGAAAAGCCCCTCCTAGACTGGATCCAGGGTTGAGAACCACCGGCTGTCAGTTCCTGAGTTGCTCCCTGTTAAGACTGCACCAGGGGCGGGCTCCCAGGACTCACCCTTCCACTGTCGCTATCATGAATGTGCAGCGGTGCTTCATGAAAATGACAGTCCCTCTCCTCCAGGAATCTATGGGAATTGTCTGGTTCTGGCCTCCTCTAATGTCCCGCTCCCCAGGGCTGCGGCGAAACCACGTGCTGCCTGAACCCCACTTTCCTCTTGCAGCCTGCCAGTTTTCTCCATTCAAGATAGTCCCTTTGGAGATGCGCCCCTGGGTCGAAGCCACTACTGGCCATCCCGGAGCCAGACCTGGTGTCCCAAGGTGAGGACACCCCTCAAAGAGTGCTGAGTGCCAGCCCAGTAGCAAGAGAATGACCTTTAGAGGGTAGGAAGACATGTGATGAGAGATAGGGATGAGAGATTTAATAGACAGCCCCTTCTCCCCTCCCCACAGCCCTGCCCTTGTCCCCCTCTCTACCACCTGGATTCCCCATCTGAGCCCCCATCACACTAGGTTGTTATCATTACAGGATGTGTTTCCTCCCCTCTGGACTGAGACTTTGTGTGTGTCTTGGTTCCCCTGCAGGGATGACCCATCAGATCTCACACTTTTTCTTTTTGTGCTCTTCCCTGATCTTAGACCCTGAACCCATCCAGGTCTCAGAGATCCAGGCTCCCACAAGCTCCCAAGCCTCTAGCCACAGGTCCCAACTCCCCTGAGCTGTTTGAGGAGTCCTGGCCATCCAGTTCAGGGACCCCTTCCCCACCCAGCACCACTGAGGGACAGATGGGGGCCTCCCCAGCACCCACCCTGATTGACAGAGGGGACTCCGTGGTGGCCAAGTAAGTACCAGCAGCCCTGGGGGAAAAGGAGGCTTTGGGTTAGAGGGAGGGAGAAGGCATGCAGTAATAATCATCATGGCTAGAGCTGTTTCTGCAGCACTCTTTTAGGACCAGGCAGTTTATGTGTGTTAAGAACTCTGGTGCTAGACTGCCTGAGTTCAAATCCCAGCTCTGTCATTTAACTCTCTGTATGATCTTGGCCTCAGTTTCTTTATCTCTTTTTATTTATTTATTTATTTATTTGTTTAGAGACAGGGTCTCGCTCTGTTGCTCAGGCTGGAGGTCAGTGGTACAATCACAGCTCACTATAACCTCAAACTCCTGGGTTCAAGCCATCCTCCCACCTCAGCCTCCTGAGTTGCTGGGATTACGATGCATGCCACCACACCCAGCAAACCTCCCACCTTGGCCTCCAAAAAGTGCTGTGATTACAGGCTAGACGTACCATGTCCAGCCTCAGTTTATTTATCTCTAAATTGGGTGTTTTGTTTTGTTTTGGTTTTGGTTTTGGTTTTGGTTTTTTTGATGGAGTTTCACTCTTGTTGCCCAAGTTGGAGTGCAGTGGCATGATCTTGGCTCACTGCAACCTCTCCCTCCTGGGTTCAAGTGATTCTCCTGCCTCAGCCTCCCAAGTAGCTGGGATTACAGGTGCCCACCACCACACCTGGTTAATTTTGTGTATTTTTAGGAGAGATGGGGTTTCACCATGTTGGCCAGGCTGGTCTCAAACTCCTGACCTCAGGTGATCCACCTGCCTCAGCCTCCCAAAGTGCTGGGATTACAAGTGTGAGCCACTGCCAGGCCTAAATTGGGCGTATTAATAGTACACATCCCCTAGGGCTGTTTTGAGCTTTCAGTGAGTTACTATATGTAATGATCTCTAGCAGTGCTTCTCACATAGTCACCACTTAGATTTTTAGAATACAGGTTCAGCTGCTGTAACAAAGAGTCCCAAATTAATTATGCCTGAAACAAGATAGAATTTATTCCTCCCTCACCTGCAGTCCAGGCAGAAGCCACCAGGGATGACATGGCAGCCCGTAGTTGAGGTGTCAGGGACACAGGTTACTTCTGTCTTGTTGCTATCCCAACTCTAGGCCGTTGCCCTTTCCTTCATGGTGCAAAATGGCTTTCAACCACATCAGCTTTCCAAAATCACATTTCATACCCTGTTTGTCAAGAACTTAGTCACGTGGCCACAAGGCTACAAGGGTACCTGGTAAATATAGTCCATAGGAGAGTGGCTGTGTGCCCAGCTAAAAGTTACATTCCTGGCTGGGCACGGTGACTCATTCCTGTAATCCCAGCACTTTGGGAAGCCAAAGTGGGAGGATCCCTTAAGCCCAGGAGTTCCTGACCAGCCTGGGCAACATGGCAAGACCCCGTTTCTACTAAAAATACAAAAACTGGCAGGGCTGCGGTGGCTCACACCTGTAATCCCAGCACTTTGGGAGGCCAAAGTGGGTGGATCACCTGAGATCAGGAGTTTGAGACCAGCCTGACCAACATGGTGAAACTCCATCTCTACTAAATTAGCCGGGCATGGTGGTGCACGCCTGTAATCCCAGTAACTTGGGAGGCTAAGGCAGAAGAATCACTTGAACCAGGAGGCGGAGGTTGCAGTGAGCCAAGATCACGCCATTGCACTCTAGCCTGGGCAACAAGAGCAAAACTCCATCTCAAAAAATAAACTAATTAATTACAAATAAATAAATAAATAAAAATACAAAAATTAGCCGAGTGTGGTGGCATGAACCTGTGTCCCAGCTACTCAGGAGGCTGAGGAGAGAGGATTTCTTGAGCCCAGGAGTTGGGGGCTGCAGTGAGCTATGATTGCACCACTGCCCTCCAGCCTGGGTGACAGAGCGAGACCCTGTCTCAAAAACAGTTATGTGACTATATAAGAAAGAAAAGCAGATATTGAGGGATAGCTACCAGGCTCTGCCATGGTGCTTGGTAAACATTGGCTGCTATGATTATTCTTATTATTATTTGGCTCTCCTCACTCCACTCACCTCCTATCCCCTGATGTTCACAGGTATATAAACAGGTTCCGCCAGGCTCAGCCCACCAGTCGAGAGGAGCGCCAGCCTGCAGGCCCAACCCCAGCTGACTTTTGGTGGCTGCGGTCTGACTCTCCAGACCCCAGCAGTCAAAGTGCAGCAGGTACCTCTTTCAGTGCCATCCACCACCCCCACCCCTAAACCTTTGCTGATCAATGCCCCTAGCAGCCACTCTTTCTGGCCCTCATACCCTCAACTGGGGCTTCTCAGCAGGAGCCAACAAACCAGAAGGAAGACCCCATACAGCTGTCCCTACTGCGGTCAACGTGACCAGTGCATCCCACGCTGTGGCTCCCCTTCAGGAAATAAAGCAGGTGACATCCCCATTCACTCCCTCCCTTGGGTGCCTGAACTGACAACACCAGCCCTAGGATAGAACTAGAAGATCAGGAGCAGTGGCTCACACCTGTAATCCCAGCACTTTGGGAGGCCAAGGTGAAAGGACTGCTTGAGGCCAGGAGTTCAAGACCAGCTTAGATGACATGGTGAGATTCTGCCTCTACTAAAAAAAAAAAAAAAAAAAAAAAAAAGAGAGAGCCAGGTGTGAATGTACCTGTAATCCCAGCTACTTGAGAGCCTGAGGCTGGAGGATGGCTTGAGCCTAGGAGTTCAAGGCTGCTGTGAGCTATGATCGTACCACTGCACTCCAGCCTGGGCAATAGAGCAAGACCCTGTCTCTATTTAAAAAAAAAAAAAAAAGGCTGGGCACCGTGGCTCACGCCTATAATCCCAGCACTTTGGGAGGCTGAGGCAGGCAGATCACGAGGTCAGAAGTTCAGAACCAGCCTGACCAACATGGTGAAACCCCGTCTCTACTAAAAATACAAAAATTAGCCGGGTGTGGTGGTACACACCTGTAATCCCAGCTACTCAGGAGCCTGAGGCAGGAGAATCGCTTGAACCCGGGAGGCGGAGGTTGCAGTGAGCCGAGATAGCGCCAGCGCACTCCAGCCTGGCAACAGCAAGACTCCATCTCAAAAAAAAAAAATTAGAGCTGATCCCCATTTCAAGGAAGCTAAAACAGAAAAGGAGGATTTGCTGGCTAATGTAATTGAGAAATCCAAAAGTAGATGTTTCCAGATATGCCTGGATCCAGGTGTTTGAATAATGTTGGGAGAGACCCAACTCTCTCTAGGCTCCATGCTCCTTTTTTTTTTTTTTTTTTTTTTTTTGATACAGAGTCTCACTCTGTCATCCAGGCTGGGGTACAGTGGCACCATCTCAGCTCACTGTAACCTCCGCCTCTCGGGGTCAAGCAATTCTTCTGCCTCAGCCTCCTGAGTAGCTGGGACTACAGGCGCATGCCACCACACCCAGCTCATTTTTCTGTATTTTTTTAGTAGAGATGGGATTTCACTGTGTTGCCCAGGCTTGTCTCAAACTCCTGAGCTCAGACAATCTGCCCACCTCAGCCTCCCAAAGTGCTAGGATTACAGGTGTGAACCACCAAGCCCGGCTTTTTTTTTTTTTTTTTTTTGAGATGGAATCTTGTGCTGTCACCCAGGCTGGAGTGCAGTGGCACGATCTCAGCTCACTGCAAACCCCGCCTCCCAGGTTCACACCATTCTCCTGCCTCAGCCTCCCGAGTAGCTGGGACTACAGGTGCCCGCCACCACGCCTGGCTAATTTTTTTTGTATTTTTAGTAGAGACGGGGTTTCACCATGTTAGCCAGGATGGTCTCCATCTCCTGACCTTGTGATCCACCCACCTCGGCCTCCCAAAGTGCTAGGATTACAGGCATGAGCCACCGTGCCCGGCCTTTTTTTTTTTTTTTTTTTTTTTTTTTTTTTATTTAGATAGGGTCTTACTGTTAGGCTGGAGTGCAGTGGCACAATCATGGCTCACTGCAGCCTTGAACTCTTTGCAACCTTCGCCTCCTGAGTACCTGGGACTACAGGCATGCGCCACCATGCCCAGCTAATTTTTTGGTTTTTTTATAGAGATGGGATCTTACTTTGTTGTCGAGGCTGGTCTCGAAGTCCTGGGCTCAAGCAGTCCTCCTGCCTGGCCTCCTAAAGTGCTGGGATTGCAGGCATGAGCCACCACGCCCGCCTCTGTGCTCCTCTTTTTTGGGCTCAGTCCCTGGCGGGCTTTCCCCTCACAATAGCCAGGATGGTCCTTGGGGTCTCTAGGCTCCCATGGTCCTAGCTCAGTGACTCCAGTGGGAAGTGGGGGCTTTTCTAATTGCTCCATCAGAAGCCCCAGGGCTCACTGTGATTCACTCATCCTTGAGCCAACCACTGTGAACCAGAGGATAGAATGCTCTGATGAGTCAGCTCTGATCTGGGAGGTGGGATCCATCCTACTCCAACCACGATTTGTCCATGAAAGGTGCTAATCCTCCGGGTGTGGTGGCTCACGCCTGTAATCCCAGCACTTTAGGAGACTGAGGTGGGAGGATCACCTGAGGTCGAGAGTTCGAGACCAGCCTGACCAACATGGAGAAGCCCTGTCTCTACTAAAAATACAAAATTAGCTGAGTGTGGTGGCGCATGCCTGTAATCCCAGGTACTTGGGAGGCTGAGGCAGGAGAATTGCATGAACCCAGGAGATGGAGGTTGCTGTGAGCCGAGATCATGCCATTGCACTCCAGCCTGAGCAACAAGCAAAATTCAATCTCAAAAAAAAAAAAAGAAAAAAAAAAGGTGCTAATCCAAAGGGGAAAACTGGGTCTCTCCTCCCTGAGGAGGAGGAGCAGATCCTAAACTGGCATGTGAGGTTACCAAGGGCAGTACAACCTGCATTCCAGGCCCTCTGTTTAGAACCCCTTTCCCGGCAGCCTTTGGGTTGGGGCTGGCGTCTGACCCTGTCACCCTGCAGAACCTCCACACATGGAACTCATCCCTGCTGGACCTGGAGACACTGAGCCTACAGAGCAGAGCTGCCAGGCTGCTCAAACGCAGGTGCCTGCACCCCCGCCCCCATCACCCTTCCTACTGCAGCTCCACGTGGCCCAGGTCTGGAGACCTCCATTGCCTCACTCCTGCCTTCTCCCTGCAGCAAAGCCTCCATCTCCTCCTCCTCCTCCCTCAGCCCCAGCGATGCCAGCACTTCCTCATTCCCCACCAGTTCCGATGGCCTCTGTCCCTTCTCGGAGACCTTCATCCCTGACTCCAGCAAGGGCGTTGGCCCCAGGGCACCCGGTAAGGGCTGAGAGGCAAGGACTAAGGGAAGCCTGGGTGCAAATCCCAACTCTGCCACTGACCAGCTATGGGACTTTGGGCCTCTCTGGGCCTTGTTTCTCCAGCTGTAAAACAGGGATAAGGCCAGGCGCGGTGGGTCCGGCATGGAGGCCGAGGCGGGCGGATTGCCTGAGCTCAGGAGTTTGAGACCAGCCTGGCCAATGTGGCAAAACCCGGTCTCTACTAAAAATACAAAAATTAGCCACTCGTGGTACATAATGGTGCATAGTGGTGCATGCCTGTAGTCTCAGCTACTCAGGAGGCTGAGGCAGGAGAATCGCTTGAACCTGGGAGGCGGAGGTTGCAGTGAGCCGAGATTGTGCCATTGCACTCCAGCCTGGGCGACAGAGAGAGACTCCATCTCAAAAACAATAAATAAATGGTGCCATCATAGTCCAATTGCTGGGCTCAAGCAATTCTATAACCTCAGCCTCCTGAGTAGCTGGGACTACAGGCATGCACCACTATGCCCAGCTAATTGTTTTTATTTTTTTATTTGTTGAGATGGGGGTCTCACTATGTTGCTCAGGCTGACCTCAAACTCCTGGGCTCAAGTGATCCCCCCACCGCCTTCGCTTCCCAAAGCACTAGGGTTACAAGAATGAGCCATTCATTATGCCCAGCTGGTTGTTGCAGTTTTGAACAGGGAAGCCAAGGAAGGTGACCAAGATCTGATGGATGTGAGAGAATGCACCGTGCGATACATGAAGGAAGAGCATTCCAGGCAGAGGGAACCACAGGTGTAAAAGGCAAAGCCTTCGCCTTTTACCAGGAGAGAGGTGCAGCCAAGGGAGGGTTCTTAAGTACGAGAGGCCTGGTCTGACTCAGGTATTCACAGGCTCCCTCTGGCTGAGAGTAGGAAACAGATTTGTAGGAGAGTAGAGAGATGAGGGAGGCTACTTGAGAGTCCAGGTTGGGTGAGTGGGGCTGGAGCAGGGCGAGGGCTGTAGGGGGTGGGGGAGTGGGTGGATTCTGGAGAATATGTCTTCTGGTCACTGCTGTAAGTCCAATGTCCAGAACAGCTCAATATTTGTTGAATGAAACCAGGCACTGTGACTCATGCCTGTAATCCCAGCACTTTGGGAAGCCCAGGTGGGATGATGATGGCTTGAGCCCAGGAGTTTGAGAACAGCTTAGGCAACAGAGCAAGACCCCATCTCTACAAAATAGTAAAAATTACCCCCGTGTGGTGGCGCACGCCTTTTGTCCCAGCTACTCAGGAGGTTAAGGCAGGAGGATCGCCTGAGCCCAGGAGGTCGAGGCTGCAGTGATCGCACCACTGCCCTCCAGCCTGGGTGACAGAACAAGACTATATATATATAATGAACAAAGACTTGAAAGATGACAGATGGAGAAGACCAGGAGTGCTCGCTCCCCTGAGTTTGACCCCTTCCCCCCTTCCCACCCCAGAGAGGAGCTGGGACAGGATCTGGAGAGCCTGTCTGAGTAACCCCCTGCACAGTTGGAGGGCGTGTGTGCAGGCTGTCACGGGGTTGCTGATCTCCCTGGCCCCTGCCTCACCCTCTCCTCTCTACCTCCCCCTACAGCATCCCCGGCACCAGCCCAGGCCCAGACCCCCACCCCTGCTCCAGCCCCAGCCTCCTCTCAAGCACCCCTTCAGCCAGAGGATGACATTCTGTACCAGTGGCGGCAGCGGCGGAAGCTTGAACAGGCTCAGGGAAGCAAGGGTGACAGAACTTGGGTGCCACCTCTGACCCCTGCCCTCTGCACTCTGGTGAGTTGAGGGAGGGAGGAACCTGGGGGGAGCTGGAGGAGGGGCTGGGTCTGAGGGGGACTGAGGACCCTCCAGCCTCTCTCTCTGTCTCAGATCTCTCTTATCTGTCTACAGACCTCTCCTGCTCCAGTGGAGACCCTCAGTTCTCTGGGGACCCAGCCTAACCATGTCCCACTGTGGAGCAGTGTGGCCCAGCATGGTCCACCAGAGGCCTTCTATGTGGAGAGGCCTCCTTTTCCCTCAGTGTCCTCTCCACACATCTTTTGGGCCCCCAGCTCACATGGGTTCTTCTGGGCCCCACAGTCTGGGCCTTGGGTATCCCTTGGGGCTGTTCCTCCCACGCAGCAGGCCTCCACCCTAGCACATCTGGGCTGTACTCTCGCGCCCCCGGCTTCCCTGGCCTCCACCCTCGAACCCCCAGCCTCCACCCCGGCTCCCCTGGCCTGTACCCCTGCACCTCCAGCCTCCACCCTCGCATCCCCAGCTGTCCCCCAGGGCTTGCCCATCCCTGAGCCAAGCAGCTGTGCCCAGCCTAAGAGCCTGGGGCCCAAGTCTCGGAGGAGCAGAGCCCCTCGCCAAGAGGCTGCCGAGCAAGTCCCTGCAGCTGGCCAGGGACCTGGCCCTCAGCTCAGGGGTGTCCTGGGCCAGGTAGTGGCAGCTCGGCTGTTCCCTGACAGCCTGGAGGACACGCCTCCTCACTCCGAGGGCCCCCCTCCACCCAAGGCTGGATCTCCGAAAGTCCAGGCCACACAACCCCAAACCAAGGTCACTCCCCCTCCATCTGAATCCCAGTGTCGGGCCAAGGCCGAGTCTCTGAAAGCCAAGGCCTTGCCGCCCGCAGCGGGGTCAGTGATACGGAAGAGCGAAGCCACTCCTTCCCCTGGAGCCTGCCTGCAGCCCGAGGTCCCACTCTCTCCAGCTGAGCAGGCATCCACAGTCAAGGCCTCGCCGCCTGCCTTCCAGGTGGGGTCTCCGGAGGCCCCGGCCCCGCCCCCGCCCGCTGCTGACCACGCCCCGTCGGAGGCCCTGCTTGCCCAGGCCGCCCTGCTGCTGCAGGCTGCAGAAGGTGATGCCCGCGCCTTCCTGGATGTTGGAGGCAGGCCAGCCCCCTAAGAGGCCGGCCCCTTGGAGCTCATTCTTTCCTCCCCGGCCCAGACTCCGACGGCAGCGAGTTCCAGGACGATCCCGTGCTGCAGGTGCTAAGAGCCCATAGGGCAGAGCTGAGTCGGCAGAAAAGGTGACTTACCCTCCCTCCCCAGAGTCTATGACACTGGGCCCCCGAGACTTCTGAGACCCGGTTTAGGCACCCAGCCCTCCTCATCCCCTGTCCCAGCAGTCCGTCCACATCCCCAGATCCTAAGCCTGAGCACATACCCCAGCCTCTGCTCTCCCGGCCTTTCTCCAGGGAAGCGGACGCCGGATTATCGTTCCTGTTGGACCAGGCTGAAGACCCGGGATCTTGGTCCCCTCCAGCCGGGTCGCCCCCTAGGTCCCCAAGGAGGCTGCTAAGAAGGGAAGGAGATTCCCTGGAGGCCAGAAGACTTTGAATTGTACAGATTCTATTTTACCCAGTGAAGCTTTTTATTTTTTTTTTTTAATACGGTTACTGGTTATCTGTGAGAAAGGGGTTGTTTGGAAAGGCTAAGGGGTCATGCCAATTTAAGGAAATGCCCCCCATCCTCCACTGCCCTGTGGCTCTGCCCTGCCCCCCACCCCTTCCTGACCACGGAAACAAGATCTCCTTTCTGGTTATATCTTCCTCGGGGCAGAGGGAGTTTCAGACAAGAATTCTGGCAAGACTGGGACTCACCTTATCTGACTTCACTCAGGAGCCCTGGCTCAAATGGACCAAAGGACTGTCCTCCGGGGAAGAAGCTACTAGGGTCATCAGAGTGTTGGATGATGGTCAGGCCATAGCCCACACATGCTTGAGCAGCAGCAGCATCTGGTGCAGCTGACCCCTCCCTCCTTGAAGCACTTTCTCTCCCTGCTTCCAGCACTTCTCTCTGCACCTCTCTGGTCAGGCCTAGTCACTAGCTCAGCATGTCAACTTTGGCATGACCCAGGGCCATGGCATTGACATCTCTATCTGCACCCACCCATAGGTGCTCTTGTCTAGCTTAATGACTCTAAACCCCGTCTCTATTCTGATAATCCTCAAATTTCTGTCTCTAACCTAGACCTGGCTGCGAAAACTTCGGCTCCTACCTCATCACCATTTCTCCGCAAGGGTTTAAAAGACATCTCAAATTCCATAGGTCCTAAACGGAGTTTCCAGTCTTTCCCCCTAAGCGTGCCTCTCCCCAACTTTCTTTTTTTTTTTTTTTTTTTTTTGGATGGAGTCTAGCTCTGTCACCCAGGCTGGAGTGCCATAGTGTGATCTCGGCTCACTGCAAGCTTCACCTCCCGGGTTCATGCCATTCTCCTGCCTCAGCCTTCTGAGTAGCTGGGATTACAGGCACCTGCCACCATGTCCAGCTAATTTTCTTTGTTTGTTTGTTTGTTTTGAGACAGAGTCTTGCTCTGTTCCCCAGGCTGGAGGGCAGTGGCACGATCTCGGCTCACTGCAACCTCTGCCTTGCAGGTTCAAGCTATTCTTCTGCCTCAGCCTCCCTAGTAGCTGGGACTACAGGTGCGTGCCACCACACCTGGCTAATTTTTGTATTTTTAGTAGAGGCAGGGTTTCACCATATTGGCCAGGCTTGTCTCAAACTCATGACCTCGTGATCCTCCTGCCTCAGCCTCCCAAAGCGCTGGGATTACAGGCATGAGCCATCATGCCTGGCAATTTTTTGTATTTTTAGTAGAGATGGGGTTTCACCATGTTGGCCAGGCTGGTCTCGAACTCCTAACCTCAGGTGTCCCACCCACCTCAGCCTCCCAAAGTGCTAGGATTACAGGTGTGAGCCACCGCACCCGGCCTTCACCTTTAAAATCTATCCAGAATTCAACTGCTTCTCCCCTTCTACTGCTCGCACCTCAATCTAGGCTGTCATCACCTCCTATCTGGACTGTTGGAAAACTTACGGTTTTTATAAACCTGATATTCTTTGATACACTTCCCATCAAGAGGTACAGTCTGTGTCCCTTCATCTTGAAACTGGGCCCCTCAACAAATAAAATGCAGAGGAAGTGATGCAGCTTAACTTCTAAAGTTCAGTTAGAAAAGATGATTTCTCAGCTGGGCATGGTGGCTTACGCCTGTAATCCCAGCACTTTGGGAGGCTCAGGTGGGCAGATTACTTGAGGTCAGGGGTTCAAGACCAGCCTGGCCAACATGGTGAAATGTCTCTACTAAAAATACAAAAACTGGCCGGGCATTGGTGGTGGGTGCCTGTAATCCCAGCTACTCGGGAGGCTGAGGCAGGAGAATTGCTTGAACTCAGGAGGCAGAGGTTGCAGTGAAAAAAAAAAAAGATAATTTCTCTCTCTCTCTTTCTCTCTCTCTCTCTGACACTTACTTTAGAGGCTACATTAAAAAAAAACTAGTTGCCATGCTAGGGAGGGGTTTGGGTTACACAGGTGTATGCACTTATCAAACTTAGTGAAGTGTGTGAATTTCATTGTATGTGAAGTTTACCTCAAAAGAAAATATTGAACGCCAGTTAAAGTTACGCCTGTAATCTCACTTCTTTGGGAGGCCAAAGCGGGAGGATCACTTGAGGCCAGGAGTTTGAGACTACCCTGGGCAACACAGCAAGACCTGTTTCTACAAAAATAAATAAGTAAATAAATAGCCAGATGTGGTGGCACACGATTTGCAGTCCCATTACTAGGGGCGGGGAGGGTCGCTGAGGCGGGAGGTTTACTTGAGCCCAGGAGTTCAAGGCTGTATTGTAGTGAACTAAGATCATGCCACTGCACTCCAGCCTGGGCTATAGAACTAGACCCTGTATTTAAAAAAAAGAAAAGAAAAAGTATGTACACTGAAATATTTAGGGAACAATAAACCAATGTTGACAATTTATTTTAAAATGCATCCAGAGATGAGTTGGGTTGATGGATAAATAGGGTAATAGGTAGATGTGAGATAAAGCAAATACAGCAAAATGTTCACGGTAGGATCTAAGTGGTGGATATGCGGGTGTCCACTGTAAAATTTTTCAACTTTGCTGTAATTTAGAAACTTTTCACAGCCGGGTGCGGTGACTCATGCCTGTAATCCCAGCACTTTGGGAGGCCAAGGCGGGCAGATCACGAGGTCAGGAGATCGAGACCATCCTGGCTAACACGGTGAAACCCCGTCTCTACTAAAAATACAAAAAATTAGCCGGGCGTGGTGGCGGGCACCTGTAGTCCCAGCTACTCGGAAGGCTGAGGCAGGAGAATGGCATGAACCTGGGAGGCAGAGCTTGCAGTGAGCCGAGATTGCGCCACTGCACTCCAGCCTGGGTAACAGAGCAAGACTCCATCTCAAAAAAGAAAAGAAAAGAAACTTTTCATAATAAAATGATGGAGAATATATGATTGGGGTTGTTTTGATATCTGCATTTACAAAATGGAGGGATAAGATGGATTTCTAGTAACTTCTGTATGTCACATGGTAAATATTTGTTTCCAAACTTTCTTTCTTTCTTTCTTTTTTTTTTTTTTTTTTTTTTTTGAGATGGAGTCTTGCTCTGTCACCCAGGCTGGAGTGTAGTGGTTCAACCTCGGCTCAGTGTAACCTCCACCTCCCGGGTTCAAGTGATTCTCCTTCCTCAGCTTCCCGAGTAGCTGAGATTACAGGTGCACGCCACCTCACCTGGCTAATTTGTCTGTGTGTGTGTGTGTGTGTGTGTGTGTGTGTTTAGTAGAGACAGGGTTTCACCATGTTGGTCTGTCTGGTCTCGAGCTCCTGACCTCATGATCCACCTGCCTCGGCCTCCCAAAGTGCTGGGATTACAGGTGTGAGCCACCGCACCCGGCCTGTTTCTAACCTTTCTAAGCAAACCATACATTTAAATCAAATCAGAGAGGGCACAGTGGCACAGGCCTGTAATCTCAGCACTTCGGGAGGCCAAGGCGAGCAGATCACTTGAAGTCACGAGTTAGAGACCAGCCTGGGCAATATAGTGAAACTCTGTCACTACTAAAAATTAGCCAGGCCTGGTGGCGGGTGCCTGTAGTCCCAGGTGCTCGGGAGGCTGAGGCAGGAGAATTGCTTGAACGCGGGAGGCGGAGGCTGCAGTGAGCTGAGATGGTGCCACTGCACTCCAGCCTGGGCAACAGAGTGAGACTCCATCTCAAAAACAAACAAACTAACAAAAAAAAAATGTAATTGACAAGAAAAATAGCTGTTTAGATATAAGAAGAAATAAAAGATGCTATAGTAGCAGAACCTGATCTAGCTGGGTCATGGGTGGGGTCTAGAAGCATTCCTGAGGAAGTTACACTTAAGCTGAGACAGGTAGAAATTACCTAGTTAACAAACAGCTGTCCTAATTACTCTAGTTGGATAACCACTCCCAAAACTTAGTGGCATAAAACAATTATTTTATTATGCTCATGGATTCTGAGAGTCAGAGGTTTGGACAGAGCTCAGTTGGGGACAATTTTTTTCTCCTTCATGATGTCTGGGGATTCACCTGGAAAGACTCAAAGGTGACTTGATAGACTTGATGGCTGTGGAGTGGAATCCTCCGGAACTTCTTCCATGGTCTTCTCCCAGTCTGACTGGGACTATTGACTGTAATGCCTATACATAGCTCCATTGGCTTGGGCTTCCTCAAAGCATGTCTGCTTCAGCATAGTCACACTTCGAATATGATGCACCATGGTTCTACAGCTCATTCCAGTGGACAAGAACATTGGTCAAGAAGCTGCATTGCCTTTCATCGCATAGCCTTAGAAATCACCATGTCACTTCCACCATTATCTATTGGTTGAAGCTATCCTAGTCCCACCCAGATTCATAGAAAGCAGTCATAGACTCCGCGTCTTGATAAGAAGAGTGTCAGATAATTTGCAGCTGTTTTAAAATCACTGCAGGACCCCATTCTCCATGATGTGATTATTACACATTGCATGCCTGTATCAAAACATCTCCTGTGCCCCCTCAATATATATACCTAAATATACCTATTATGTACCCAGAAAAATTAAAGAATAAAAAAAATCACTGCAGGGGTTGATGGGGAAACACTAGACAGAAGGAATATCGTGTGGGAAATCCCTGTGGTGAGAGTGAGGTCAGCAAATTTAGTACATAAGTAACTGCACATTCATCCCTCCCTCAGCACTCCCTTTCACCAGCCCTTGCTTAATTATTCTCCATAGAATGAATCACCTTCTAATATTCTTTTTTTTTTTCCAGACAGAGTCTCCCAGGCTGGAGTGCAGTGGCAAGATCTCGGCTCACTGCAACCTCCGCCTCCTGGGTTCAAGCAATTCTCCTGTCTCAGGCTCCTGAGTAGCTGGGATTACAGGCACATGCCACCACGCCTGGCTAATTTTAATTTTTGTATTTTTAGTAGAGACGGGGTTTCACCATATTGGCCAGGCTGATCTCGAACTCCTGACCTTGTGATCCTCCTGCCTCGGCCTCCCAAAGTGCTGGGGTTACAGGCGTGAGCCACTGCCCCCAGCAATTTTTTGTTGTTGTTGAGACAGAGTCTCACTTCAACACCCAAGCTGGAGTGCAGTGGTGCGATCTCGGCTCACAGCAAACTCTGCCACCTGGGTTCAACCCATTCTCTTGCATCAGCCTCCCAGGTAGCTGGGATTACAGGCACGCCCGCCGCCACACCTGGCTAATTTTTGTATTTTTAGTAGAGACGGGGTTTCTCCCTGCTGGCCAGGCTGGTGTTGAACTCCTGACCTTAAGTGATCTGCCTGCCTCGGCCTCCCAAAGTGCTGGGATTACAGGCGTGAGCCACCATGCCTGGCCTAATAGTCTATATTTTGTTTAATGTTAATTTTGTTCATTGTCTTCTCCCAGTAGCTTTTGAGCTCCAATGTGGGCAGGGTATGTTTTCTCCTGGTTTGGTTATTGATGTATCTACAAATTGATCAGAGTTTGAGTGAATGAATGAACGAATGAACAGACCAAGACCCTCTGAGGTGAGAATTTGTCGAGGGCATGACCAAGGAGAGACCCTCTTGTGAAGGGCATTATTACAGTGTTATCCGGGCATGCTCAGTGGTAGCAGGCTCCATTGGGATTGGCTTTATGGGGGGCATAAGCATGATCTGGCATTTCCCCCTAAACATTTTCCTAGAAAAAAAAAAAATCAAGGCTGGAGATTGGCCCGTAATAAGCAGTAGAAGGGGAAACAAGAAAATGCCCAGTGGGCAGGGGGAGGCCAAATCGCAGAAAGCCTCGGGTTATGTCCTAGGCAAGGTGTATGAGGCAATGAGAAACGTCCATGGGCGGAGCGTCCTCGGCATTATGTGAACGGGGTCGGGATCAGGACTGAAAAGGTGAGACTTGGAACTGGGACTTTGAAAAGCTGCTTAAGGAACTGGGCACTGCTCTGAGGCCGTGGGAGAATCCAATTAAGACTATCAGGGGCTGGCGTGGTGGCTCACGCCTGTCATCCCAGCGCTTTGAAAGGAGGCTGAGGCGGGAGTATCTCTTGAGCCCCAGAGATCAAGACCATCCTGGGTAACATAGTGAGACCCCCATGTCTAAAAAAATTAGCCAGGCGTGGTGGCGCACGCCTGTAGTCCCAGCTACTTGGGAGGTATCGCTTGAGCCCAGGAGGTTGAGGCTGCAGTAAGCCACGATTGCAGGACTGCGCTCCAGCCTGGGCGACAGAGTGAGACCCTGTCTCTTAAAAAAATAAAAATAAAAAAGTCAGAAGAATGGACGCTGGGAGTGGACGAAGGGGAGGGTCAGTTGCTTGGTGTTGGAAGTGTCGGGAGCAAAACATAAAGAACCTGGGGGCGTGTCTCAGGAGAGTGATGACAGCCAATGTAAAGCAGCCATGGGCGTGGCGCTGTCAAACTTGGGGGGCGGGACCGAGGACACAGAGCCGGGGTGGAGCCCAAGGAGAAGCCAATGAGAAGCCTCCGGATGGGCGGGGCATCGGCCTAAGGCCAAGGGCGGAGCCAATGAGAAGCAGCGCCGCGTTCCCGCTGCCCCCCGCCCCCGTGGGGCGCGCGCCGGAGCCACGGGCAGCCGTTAGGGGCGGGGTCTGCAACCGCCCGCGCGCGGCTCGCGCCCTCCCCTTTGTGTCGCCATGGCGGCGGCAGCGGCGACGAGAACGGCGAGCGAGGGGTCGAGCGCGGCCGGGGCCTGAGGAGGCTACGCGACCATGGTGGTGAGGGTCCCACGCGGCCGTCAGCCTGTCCGTCCGGGTGTCAGTCTGTCCGTGCCGCAGCCCCGCCCCGCGCGCCCCGCCCCCGGCCCCGCCCGATCCCGCGGCCTGTGCTTCAGCCGTGGTCCCTCCCGTCCTGCGGCCCCATCCCGGGTCCCAGCCCGTACCTCGACCCCGCCCCCTCAGCGCGCATCCCCGTCTTCCACGCCCTGGATGGGGTGACAGGAACCTAGGGTCCGGGCTGGGAGGAGGCGGGGCTGGTCTAGGAAGGGACCCGCGCCACCTAAGTGGCCCCTGCAGGGGCCTCCTGAGGCTCCTGGCTCTTTCCCCAGCCCCCATCCCAGAATCTTCTTCGGCATCCTTCTGCCAGCCCTCAGCCCTCCCCGGCGGAGCCCCCTCCTCCTCCCCACAGCCCGTTTCTCATTCCTGAGCCCCACCCCCCACCCGCTCCATCCCCAGCCTGACCCTTTTCTTCTTCTCCCTCATTTTCACCCCATCCCGGTTCCTCTCAATCCCCCCCGCCCCGCATCAGTCTGAGCCTTTGCCTCGTCTCTCCAGCCACTTCCTCCTTACTCCACCCCAACAGGCCAGCACTGTACCTCCCTTGATCCTCGGGTCTGCTCCATCTCCTTGTCCTCATCCCCCTCCCCCACCATTTCCCTCTCCCACCATTTCCGTCTCCCACCATGCTGCTCCCGCTCATTCATCCATTCATTCCCTCACTTAGCAGACATTCACTGAGACTGCCTCTGTGGAGGCCCCATGCTCCAGGCACAGAGAGAGTCAGCTCCCATCCTCCCTTGGGGAACCTCATGGGCTGGAGGGGGACAGACCCTGAGGGTGAGACCCTGAGGGTGACTCGGGGTTGCAGGGACATGGAGGAGGGAAATGCTACAGCCCAGTGTGGTGAATTTGTCGGGCAGCTGGTTAATTTATTCATCAGAATTTACCCAGCCCCTGCTGCGCGACTGGGCTGGCACTGGGGACCCAGAAAAGAATCAGGAACAATCCTGTCTGAACACCAACTCCATGCCCAGCTCTATGCTGGGGAGCTCAGTCTGGGGCCCTCCTTCTGGGAGGCCGGTCATAGTCCAATGAGAGAGATGAACTTGTCACCACCAGTGCCATCTCAGAGTGATCAGAGCTGTGAAGGGAGAAGCTCTGGTCGAGACATGGTACCTGGGATGGGGGAACCTCAGGGGATGGAGAGAGTCCAGAAGAGATGCCAGGCCCAGCCTGAAGGGTCAGGGAGAACTTCCTGGAGGAGGGCACATGTGAGTTGGGACCTGAGGGGTGGGAGTGAGGATGAATGTACCCAGGGAAAGGTGGGGCGAGTGTTCCAGGCTGAGGGAACAGCCTTTGCAAAGGCCTAGAAGGAAATGAGAAGAGGGTGCTTTTTTTGGACTCTTAGAAGTTCAAGAGCTCTGAGAGTTGGGGCAATGGGAAGAGATGGGACTGGAGAGGTAAACAGAAATCAGCTCAGGAAAGTCTCGATTATCAGACCAGAGAATTCAGACTTCATCTTGAAGACAACATGGAGTCATTGAAGGCCCAGGATCTATGGAGAAACAGAGCCAGATTTGTGTTTTCTGAAAACGATCCAGGCTATTGCGGAAAAGCTGGCAGGAGGGGAGAGGCTGGAAGCAGGAAGGCTGATGAGATGGGAGCTGTGATTGTCCAGACAGTGGTAGGAGATCACTGTGCTCTGCAGGGGCTACAGAAGGGTTTTCAGCAGGGAGAGATGGGACCAGCATGCTCTCCATCCTGTTGCCCCGCCTCACGTCTGGCCCCTGCTTCTCCAGTCCCCCACCCCAGACCACACACGAAGAAGTAGTCCTGTCCTCAGCCCAGCCCTCACCTCCCCCGACCTGCCCTCCTGCTTCATGCTCAGGGCGGTGTGTGGAGCGCCCGGGGCTCTGGGCCCGCGCTGCCAGATAACAATGCTCTCGTTGTCTCTTTGCTCCCATCTCTGGGGGCCTCTGATTCTTTCTGCTCTACAGGCACGCAGCACTGACAGCCTGGATGGCCCAGGGGAGGGCTCGGTGCAGCCTCTACCCACCGCTGGGGGGCCCAGTGTGAAGGGGAAGCCTGGGAAGAGGTGAGGGTGAGGGAGGAAAGGGCTCAGCTAGGAGCTGGGGAGACTCAAGGAGCTGCTGGTGACGCATCCCTGTCTCCCAGGCTCTCAGCTCCTCGAGGCCCCTTCCCGCGGCTGGCTGACTGCGCCCATTTCCACTACGAGAACGTCGACTTTGGCCACATTCAGGTATGGGGGCTTTGCATTTGCACCCAGGAGGGAAGACAATATCCTACCCAACCTTGCAATGATATCAGGTGCTTTGCTTCTGAAACCTATCCCTGTGACTGGCTGCTGCACGCATCTGAGCAGTCAGTAGCAAAAGTTGCAGGAGCCACAGCAGATGGGGAGAGCTGCTCATTCATTCATCCATTTGTTCTTTTATTCATTCAATGACAACTTTTGTTAGGTATCTGCTCTGTGTCAGGGACCAGCACATCACCAGTCCCTGTCCTCGGGGAGGTCCAGAAGGGAGACACAAACCCATCCCTAGATAGTGCCATCCCCAGGAGGTCAGGACTGGGACAAAAGTCCACTGGGCCTTGCTTTCCCTCTGCAGCTCCTGCTGTCTCCAGACCGTGAAGGGCCCAGCCTCTCTGGAGAGAATGAGCTGGTGTTCGGGGTGCAGGTGACCTGTCAGGTGAGGCCATCCCGCCTCTCATCTAGCCTGAGAGAATGGCCACTGTAGTCCTCAGCTCGGTGTCATGGGGCCCCTGCTCCCTTCTGTCCCTCTGCTCCCACAGGGCCGTTCCTGGCCGGTTCTCCGGAGTTACGATGACTTTCGTTCCCTGGATGCCCACCTCCACCGGTGCATATTTGACCGGAGGTTCTCCTGCCTTCCGGAGCTTCCCCCGCCCCCTGAGGGTGCCAGGGCTGCTCAGGTAACCTGCTTGTTGCCTCAGCCCCTGCCTCATGAGTGTGTCATCATCCACAGTGTGTGAAATCATCAAGGCAGTGGGATAGAGAAATATTTAAATACTGGTATGGCCCAAGTCCCAACCAATCTGAATGAATGGAGAAGCCTTAGAAACATAGTAGGCTTCTGCTACATTTAGCTTTGCTAAGTTTTAGGATCATGGGGAGTTCCAGGGGGTCCCATGGGAGGGTCACCATGGTCATACCAACCAGGGCACTCAAGAGCTTGGCCCAGCCTATTTATTCATTCATATGCCCGTATCTCAGTACCTAACAGCTGAGCAGCACCCATGCGTTCAGGAGGAACTTCAGCCCAGAGACGAGCTAGGGCAGTGTGGGAGGGCAGAGGGCTCTCTCACGTCCACTCACAGAGGCCCACCCTGACAACCTGCCCCCAGATGCTGGTGCCACTGCTGCTGCAGTACCTGGAGACCCTGTCAGGACTGGTGGACAGTAACCTCAACTGCGGGCCTGTGCTCACCTGGATGGAGGTGGGCCTGGGCAGGGGGCTTGGAGTTCAGAGTGGGTGAGGGGGTGTCTGAGGGGTGAGAACCAGCCTCGGAGTGTGTGTGGGCATAGAAAAGAAAGGAGCCAGAGTGGAGGAGGCGTTGATATTTTAGTGTCTGTGTGGGCGCATGCCTGTGAGAGAATGTGTGTGAGTGTGTGTGTGTGTGCACGTGTGTGTGTTAGCAGGTGTTCGGCTGTGAGGATACAAGGATTTAAATGTATATCAATTAGAAATGGGTTGGGCTGTAACTCACAGAACACCTGGCTATGAGTGGCTTAAACCAGAGGGTTTTTTTTTTTCTTTTTTTGAGACGGAGTTTCACTCTTGTTGCCCAGGCTGAAGTGCAGTGGCACGATCTCGCTCACCGCAACCTCTGCCTCCCAGGTTCAAGTGATTCTTTTGCCTCAGCCTCCTGAGTAGCTGGGATTACAGGCATGTGCCACCACGCCCAGCTAATTTTATATTTTTAGTAGAGACCGGGTTTCTTCATGTTGGTCAGACTGGTCTCGAACTCCTGACCTCAGGTGATCCACCCACCTCAGCCTCCTAAAGTGTTGGGATTATAGGCATGAGCCACTGCGCCTGGCCTCTGGCTAATTAAAAAAAAAAAAGTTTTGTAGAGACAGAGTTTTGCTATGTTGACCAGGCTGGTCTTAAACTCCTGGGGTCAAGCGATTCTCCAGCCTCACCCTCTCAAAGTGCTGGGATTACAGGCGTGTGCCACCACGCCCAGCACAGAGAGTTTTTAGATGGCAACCATGTGGTATCTGCTGTGGAGGATGAAGGTGCAGAGGTGGATGGGGAAGCCTTCAGGTGGGGAAGCCTTTGGGTGGGAGAGTCCTGGGACATGTGAGGGGAAATAAAGGGGTTTGTCTTAGAGGTTTCCCCACCCCCAGAGGGTGCCAGGGCTGCATCCCTACAAACAGGAATTTAGGTGTTTGACCAATAGCTCTGAGTGACAGGGGCTCTTGACGGGGGCGGGCAGTGGCCTCACCCGGCGCAGAGGAGCTTGGTATGCCTGTACTAACACCGTCTTCTGACCTGTCCTTGCCACATTCCACCTCTATTTCAGCTGGACAATCACGGCCGGCGACTGCTCCTCAGTGAGGAGGCGTCGCTCAATATCCCTGCAGTGGCGGCCGCCCACGTGATCAAACGGTACACAGCCCAGGCGCCAGATGAGCTGTCCTTTGAGGTGAGGCTGTGGGGAAGCAGATTCCAGCTGGGTTCCCCACACTCCCTGCTCCTTCTGACCCTTCTCCTCACACCCGCCCACTCCCAGGTGGGAGACATTGTCTCGGTGATCGACATGCCGCCCACGGAGGATCGGAGCTGGTGGCGGGGCAAGCGAGGCTTCCAGGTGAGTCCAGCTGGGCGCGGACAGGTGGGGCTGGGGTACCTGCCAACTGGGGTGGCCCAGCTACTGACCCTGACCTTCCTCAGGTCGGGTTCTTCCCCAGTGAGTGTGTGGAACTCTTCACGGAGCGGCCAGGTCCGGGCCTGAAGGCGGGTAAGTGCCCTGGATGGATGGGAGGTGTGGGGAGGGGTGGGGCCTCCTGCGTCTTTTGCCTCCCACTCATCCCTTCCACCCCATTTTTTGCCTAGCAGATGCCGATGGCCCCCCATGTGGCATCCCGGCTCCCCAGGGTATCTCGTCTCTGACCTCAGGTAATAGAAACAGGCGGTCAGGTCCCTGCCCCTACCCCACCAGGCCCCTGGCCATGCTCCTGGCCATGCTGACCCCACAAGACCTGCCTTTGCCCTTTGCCCCTTGCCCTCACAGCTGTGCCACGGCCTCGTGGGAAGCTGGCCGGCCTGCTCCGCACCTTCATGCGCTCCCGCCCTTCTCGGCAGCGGCTGCGGCAGCGGGGAATCCTGCGACAGAGGGTGTTTGGCTGTGATCTTGGCGAGCACCTCAGCAACTCAGGCCAGGATGGTGAGGCACGGGCCCACCCACCCCACCCGTCACACCAGGGCTGCGGCCCACCCAGCCCTGACCTTGCTTTCTCCCAGTGCCCCAGGTGCTGCGCTGCTGCTCTGAGTTCATTGAGGCCCACGGGGTGGTGGATGGGATCTACCGGCTCTCAGGCGTGTCTTCCAACATCCAGAGGCTTCGGTGAGGGCCCTTAGCCAACCCCGTCCTTCCACAGGCACTCACCCAGCACCTCCATTCCAGCCCTGTGCTGTGTGCTGGGGACACAGTTACCAGGAGTCAGGAGTTGCAGGATCAAGGCTGGGGTCAGGGACAGCTCTCTTGAGAGTAGAGTTAGCAGTCTAAGTGAGGACTCTGTCTTCACCAAGCACCTGCCACGTGCCAGGCACTGTTCTAGGCACTGGGGACGCAGCAGTGAGTGAGACAGCCAGAAACACCTGCCCTCACAGGGCCCACGGGCTAGAGGAAGAGACAAACGGGAGGGATAGAGTTCACCAGAAGATGACAGGTACTATGGAGGAAAACAGATTGGGGTAAGGAGGATGGCGACGAGGAGCCAGGAGGGAGGCCTGCGGTTTTGGATGGCAAGGGCAGAGCCACCTCATGCGAGGGCCTGGAGGAGGGGAGGGGCAGGCCATGTAGAGGGAGCAGCAGGGCAAAGAGAACAGCAACAGGAGGCCATGGCCAAGGAGTCCCCGTGCCAGCGCAGGCAAAGCCTTCATGTTAGGGTTTTGGCTTTTACTATAAGTGAAGGGGGAACCGCAGGAGGGCTCTGAGCCAGGGCGGGGTCTAGAGGCGGGGAGGAGCCAGGCAAGATCTTGGCCTGCAGGAGGCTGAGAGGGGAGTGCTTGAAGCCTGCGGGGGGCGCCAAGAGGGAGGCAGGAGGTGGCAGTGGGTGGGAGATTTTACCACAGGCAGTGGGGCCCCACCAGAAAATTGGGAGTAGCAGGGTGCTGGGATTTTGTCCACATTTTCCAGTGCCCTCTTACAGCCAGGAGAATGGCAGCTGCATGGTAGGAGCCGCTCATGCTCTGGAGTCAGACAGTCTTGGGTAGCTACAGGCAGAGGCACCTGTCTGAGCCTCAGCATCCTCCTCTGTAAATGCGGCACCCTTCTCTTTGCCACACAGGCTTGCTGGGGAGTTCAGTAAGGTTCTGCCTCTGAAGAGCCCAGTGTAGGACCTGGGGAAGAGGGTTTATCCACCTGCTGGCACTTGGGGGTAGGGGCAGGGGGAGCATGGCCACGTGAGCGAGCCCCTCTGACCTGGATCTTCCTCCGCCTTGACACGGTGGTCTCAGGCATGAGTTTGACAGCGAGAGGATCCCGGAGCTGTCTGGCCCTGCCTTCCTGCAGGACATCCACAGCGTGTCCTCCCTCTGCAAGCTCTACTTCCGAGAGCTTCCAAACCCTCTGCTCACCTACCAGCTCTATGGGAAGTTCAGTGTGAGTAAGGGAGCTGGCGGGACGGAGGGGGCCAGGACACCTCTGGCCCAGACCTCATCACACCCGCCCACCATCTCAGGAGGCCATGTCAGTGCCTGGGGAGGAGGAGCGTCTGGTGCGGGTGCACGATGTCATCCAGCAGCTGCCCCCGCCACATTACAGGTAAACCAGGAGGGGCAGGGCGGGACTTGGTGGGATTCCAAGGGGGTTGAGGCTCAGGTGTCCCCCTCCGCTCCCACCCCCAGGACGCTGGAGTACCTGCTGAGGCACCTGGCCCGCATGGCGAGACACAGTGCCAACACCAGCATGCATGCCCGCAACCTGGCCATTGTCTGGGCACCCAACCTGCTACGGTGAGCTGCTTGCTCACCTGCCCGCCCCTCAGGTCTTTCCCCAAAACCACCCCAGGAGCCCGCCCAGCTTTTCTTTTGTTTATTCATTGAATACATGTCTATCAAATACCTCCCATGGACCTGGCCCCGTCCCCAGCACTGGGGACCCAGCACTGAGCATGGCCCTGTCTTCCTGGGACTCATGTTCTCATGGAGCAGATGGACCCTGAACATCAACAGGAAAAATACAGAGTAAAATCTGATGGTGCTGAGTGCTGAGGAGGAGAGAGGAGGAGGGAAGGGCGGTGTGCAGGGTCAGGGCAGTGTGAAGTTTTTAGCGAGAGTGGCAAGGGAGGCTTTAGCAGGTCTTCTGTGGCCAGCAGCAGAATAAGCCTGGAGGATTTGATGGTGAACGAGACAGGCATGATCTCTCCCCTGCAGGAGTTCACATTCTCCTGGGGGCACAGATACGTACACAAGTAAAACAGGTGGTATGTCAGAGGACAGGCGTAAGATGTATGGAGAAAAATAAATGAGAAAGGCCAGGGGTACAGAGAAGGGAGTGTACAGTTTTGAATAAAGTGGGTGAGGAAGACTGCACTAAGAAGGCAACATTTGAGTCAAGACCTGTAGAGGGTAAGGGAGGGCCCCAGGTGCACATGTGGGGAGTGACAGGCTGAGGGAATGGCAGGTGCAGACATCTGGGCCTGGGCCGGTGCCTGGTGTGTTGGAGGAGCCGCAGGGAGGCCGGTGTGGCTGGAGCTGAGTGAGTGAGGGGTTGAGGGAGAGGAGATGATGAGGTCAGAGAGGTGACAGGGACCAGACAGAGGGGTGACTCACAGGTCATGGGTCACAGTGAGGACTTTGCTCTTGCCTGGAGCGAGGTGCAGCCAGGGCAGGGCTCTGAGCCAGGCGGGCCCTGATGGAACTCACGTGGTCCCAGGCTCCCTCTGGCTGCAGGTGGGAGCATACTTCAGGGTGGGGACCGGAAGGAGGCTCTGGGATGTCCAGGCTGGGGGAGATGGAGGCTGGGCCAGATGGGGGGCAGTGGAGGGGGTGACAGATTGATTGTGGGAGTTAAAGAGGGGGGCCCAAGGCAACCCCAAGGTGTTTGGCCTGAGCCACAGGAAGAACCACACTGAGATGGGGAAGGCAGGAGGGGCGGGTCTGGGGGAAGGTTGAGAGCTCAGCGAGATGTGATCAGTTTGAGAAGGTCAGAGGTGTTGAATAGACAGTCACTGCCTCCCCGGCTCCCCTCATTGCCCTGCCAGAACCTGCTGGCTGGGCTCAAGGCACCCGGCCTCCCTCCCGCTCCTCCCACCCAGGTCCATGGAGCTGGAGTCAGTGGGAATGGGTGGCGCGGCGGCGTTCCGGGAAGTTCGGGTGCAGTCGGTGGTGGTGGAGTTTCTGCTCACCCATGTGGACGTCCTGTTCAGCGACACCTTCACCTCCGCCGGCCTCGACCCTGCAGGTATGCCCTCCCACCCCCTGAGGTCCTGGCTACTGCCCACCACGGTCAGGGCTGCAGGGGGAGGGCAGGTGGGCTCCCAGTCCCATCCCCACCCCACTGAAGCTGGGCCTCCCTCCGGCTCCTTGAGGACCCCGCCCCGGCCTCTCCCTCCCCGCGCCCCCCTCCTTCTCATTTCAGCTCCTCCGCTCAGGATTCCCACCTCTTGGCCCGGACGCCGCTCTTCCTTCACCCCTTGTAGCTCCTGGGGGCGCTTGGGGCCATGGGTCCACCTGGGAGGAGGTGGGAGGTCCCCAGACTTGACCCCGCCCCGGCCCCGCCCAGACTCCCCGCCCTGCCCCGGACCCCAGCCCAGTCAGGACTCAGCACGTCGGAGGGCCCTCTGGCCCGAGGTAACTGAAGCCAGAGCCGCTGCCCTCGCTGGCTGCCGGGAGCTGCCTCCTCATCAGCTCGTCCCGCCCCGCCCTCCTCCCACCTGCCTGCTGCCCGCCTGCTCCCGCCTGATCCGCCCCGGCCCCCTGCCTTGCCAGCCCGGGTGGGCATGCTGCGGGGCCGGGGCTTGGGCTGTGGCGCTTGGCTTTGCCTGTGGCCTTGGGCGGCCCCAGAGCTGACAGCTGCCCCCTTTCCACACTCCCCAGGCCGCTGCCTGCTCCCCAGGCCCAAGTCCCTTGCGGGCAGCTGCCCCTCCACCCGCCTGCTGACGCTGGAGGAAGCCCAGGCACGCACCCAGGGCCGGCTGGGGACGCCCACGGAGCTCACAACTCCCAAGGCCCCGGCCTCACCTGCGGAAAGGTGAGTGGGATGCTGGGGGCGGCGAGGGGCAGGTGGAGGCCTGTTCCTCAGACGGCCTCCTGTTTCTCCCCCAAACCGCAGGAGGAAAGGGGAGAGAGGGGAGAAACAGCGGAAGCCAGGGGGCAGCAGCTGGAAGACGTTCTTTGCACTGGGCCGGGGCCCCAGTGTCCCTCGAAAGAAGCCCCTGCCCTGGCTGGGGGGCACCCGTGCCCCACCGCAGCCTTCAGGTGAGAGGCTGGGCCATGGGCTGGTGGGCAGCGATGGTCGCTGGAGTGCCCTCCTACCTCTCCTTCTCCTGCAGGCAGCAGACCCGACACCGTCACACTGAGATCTGCCAAGAGCGAGGAGTCTCTGTCATCGCAGGCCAGCGGGGCTGGTGAGCAAGGGGGGCAAGTGGGGGGCGCTACCTGTGCCCAAGTGGAGCCGGGAGGAATTGGGGCCCTGGTTTGGCCTCCAAATTTTGTACCTCACGTTTGGGGGCCCTGGGGCTTTTGAAAAATTTAACCTGGCCTTTATGTACAATGAGTTGGACACAGTATCACCTTTGGTTCATCACACACTGAACTTAACTTACTCATTGGTCCATGACGGGCCCTATAAAAGTCTTTATTATTCCTGTTGAACATTTTAAAATAATATTATGGACACCCATGAACCCACCAGCCAGAACTAGAGCAGCCCCGTTCCTTCTCCCCTTTGAGTTCCTCCCCACTGGAGGCATCCTCTCAATTTGCAGACTACCCTGCCCTTGCTTTCCGGGTTTGATCATACACAGGAGTGTGTGTAAAGATCATACTGCTCAGTTCTAGCCATTTTGGAAACTTGATTTAAAGGGCGTTATAAGAAAGGGATGCCGCGCTGTATGGGGAGCTTGGCTTTTTCCCCATCGCTACCTCACAGCCCTCCGCGCTGCTGGGTGCTGCTCTCCGACCTCTGCGGGGGGCTGCTTATCCACCCCACCCAGCCGTGCCTCTGGGGGCTCTTCTGAGCCACCGCGCTATCCTCACACTCCTGGGGTACTGCCCTCCCACATACCCAGGAGCCCAGGTGCTGTCCTGCTGGCTCAGCAGCTGTATGTGAATCTGTTGGTCTCGTGCTCACAGCCTGTGGGGCGGCCACAGGGCCTTCGTGCTTTGGGCCGGAAGTGTCCTCTTCATGGTCTCCATCGTCAATCTGAACAGCTCTTCCTGGCTTCACAGCTACTGTGGCCCTCTCCAGGAGGCGCCTCTTCATGTCCTTTCCCCAGCTTTCTGTGGGGCTGTGCACCCTGTTCTCAGGGATGGTCTCACTGACCCCACCCCTCCAGGCCTCCAGAGGCTGCACAGGCTGCGGCGACCCCACTCCAGCAGCGACGCTTTCCCTGTGGGCCCAGCACCTGCTGGCTCCTGCGAGAGCCTGTCCTCATCCTCCTCCTCCGAGTCCTCCTCCTCCGAGTCCTCCTCTTCATCCTCTGAGTCCTCAGCAGCTGGGCTGGGGGCACTCTCTGGGTCTCCCTCACACCGCACCTCAGCCTGGCTAGATGATGGTGATGAGCTGGACTTCAGCCCACCCCGCTGCCTGGAGGGACTCCGGGGGCTGGACTTTGATCCCTTAACCTTCCGCTGCAGCAGCCCCACCCCAGGGGATCCCGCACCTCCCGCCAGCCCAGCACCCCCCGCCCCTGCCTCTGCCTTCCCACCCAGGGTGACCCCCCAGGCCATCTCGCCCCGAGGGCCCAACAGCCCCGCCTCGCCTGCTGCCCTAGATATCTCAGAGCCCCTGGCTGTATCAGTGCCACCCGCTGTCCTAGAACTGCTGGGGGCTGGGGGAGCACCTGCCTCAGCCACCCCAACACCAGCTCTCAGCCCCGGCCGGAGCCTGCGCCCCCATCTCATACCCCTGCTGCTGCGTGGAGCCGAGGCCCCGCTGACTGACACCTGCCAGCAGGAGATGTGTAGCAAGCTCCGGGGAGCCCAGGGCCCACTCGGTGAGTCCTCGGCCTACCCCAACCCTGTCCCCGCCTGCTGTCACTGACTCTGAGGGCCCAGCCCCAGCTGAACCCCTCTCCATTCATTTATATAGGTCCTGATATGGAGTCACCACTGCCACCCCCTCCCCTGTCTCTCCTGCGCCCTGGGGGTGCCCCACCCCCACCCCCTAAGAACCCAGCACGCCTCATGGCCCTGGCCCTGGCTGAGCGGGCTCAGCAGGTGGCCGAGCAACAGAGCCAGCAGGAGTGCGGGGGCACCCCACCTGCTCCCCCATCCCCCTTCCACCGCTCGCTGTCTCTGGAGGTGGGCGGGGAGCCCCTGGGGACCTCAGGGAGTGGGCCACCTCCCAACTCCCTAGCCCACCCGGGTGCCTGGGTCCCGGGACCCCCACCCTACTTACCAAGGCAACAAAGTGATGGGAGCCTGCTGAGGAGCCAGCGGCCCATGGGGACCTCAAGGAGGGGACTCCGAGGCCCTGCCCAGGTCAGTGCCCAGCTCAGGGCAGGTTGGGGGGGCAGGGATGCGCCAGAGGCAGCAGCCCAGTCGCCATGTTCTGTCCCCTCACAGGTTCCTACCCCCGGCTTCTTCTCCCAAGCCCCCAGGGAGTGCCTGCCACCCTTCCTTGGGGTCCCCAAGCCAGGCTTGTACCCCCTGGGACCCCCATCCTTCCAGCCCAGTTCCCCAGCCCCGGTCTGGAGGAGCTCCCTGGGCCCCCCTGCACCACTCGACAGGGGAGAGAACCTGTACTATGAGATCGGGGCAAGCGAGGGGTCCCCCTATTCTGGCCCCACCCGCTCCTGGAGTCCCTTTCGCTCCATGCCCCCCGACAGGCTCAATGCCTCCTACGGCGTGCTTGGCCAATCGCCCCCACTCCACAGGTCCCCCGACTTCCTGCTCAGCTACCCGCCAGCCCCCTCCTGCTTTCCCCCTGACCACCTTGGCTACTCAGCCCCCCAGCACCCTGCTCGGCGCCCCACACCGCCTGAGCCCCTCTACGTCAACCTAGCCCTAGGGCCCAGGGGTCCCTCGCCTGCCTCTTCCTCCTCCTCTTCCCCTCCTGCCCACCCCCGAAGCCGTTCAGATCCCGGTCCCCCAGTCCCCCGCCTTCCCCAGAAACAACGGGCACCCTGGGGCCCCCGTACCCCTCATAGGGTGCCGGGTCCTTGGGGCCCTCCTGAGCCTCTCCTGCTCTACAGGGCAGCCCCGCCAGCCTACGGAAGGGGGGGCGAGCTCCACCGAGGGTCCTTGTACAGAAATGGAGGGCAAAGAGGGGAGGGGGCTGGTCCCCCACCCCCTTACCCCACTCCCAGCTGGTCCCTCCACTCTGAGGGCCAGACCCGAAGCTACTGCTGAGCACCAGCTGGGAGGGGCCGTCCTTCCTTCCCTTCACCCTCACTGGATCTTGGCCCAACCAAATCCCTTGTTTTGTATTTTCTTGAACCCTGACCACTACCCCAGGTTTCTAACTTTGTAACTTGCTTCTGATGTGGGTCCCTAACCTATAATCTCAGCTTCCCTACCCTGGACTGAAGGGTCTGCCCATCCCCCCACCACCCTCTATCCTGGGGGCCCTCGCACAAATCTGGGGTGGGGGGGGCTAGGCTGACCCCATCCTCCTCTCCCTCCAGGAGTCCCCAGCATGTCCTGACCTGTGCACGGGGATGGGGGGACAACTCCTACCCTTCTTTCCCCACATCCCCCACTAAACCATCTGACAACATTAATGAATAAAATGGTGAAAATGTGGCTGCTGAAGTCATGCTGGGGCCAAACTCAGTGAGTGAAGACAGACAGAGGGGGCACTTTATCATTCTATTTCCTTTTGGAGAGGCACCAAGGCAGGAGTTACTCCTGGGAGCCTCTGAGAGGTGGTATCTGCAGAGAGGGAACCATGGGCACCCTGGGAGTCTAGGTCAGGAATGGGGCTCAGGCTGGGCTTTTCTCCAAGCTGACATCCTTTTTGTAGCTCTGCTATGATCTCCTCCAGCAGGTCCATCCTGGGGAGCAGTGAGGCACAGGTAGACCTAGGGTTACCTCAGGGATAAAGACCTAGGGTTACCTGGGGTCCTCCCATCCAAGGTCTCAGGTCTCACTTCTGCAGGCTGGAGAAGAGATCTCCTCTAGTCAGCTCAGTACTGGGTGCCTGCAGGAGAGAAGGCTGGAGCTGCCACCTGGTAGCCATGGCGCTCCAGCAGGCCTGGGAGGGCAGATGGGGCACAGGCTGGGCTCGGGGTCCTCTGCTTAGCCTGCCCTCGTGGCCTTCCCTGCCAGCAGCCTCCCAGTGTGTGGGAAGCCTCCCTGTGGGTCAGCAGGCTGGGGATGGGCTCGCAGGGCTGGGACTCCAGCAGAATAACCCTGTGTGTGTGCTGCAGCAGCCCCTGCAGGGCTGGAATCTTGGCTGAGAGCTTCCTCAAACTGCTCCACAGAGCTCTGGGTCCCCAGCAGGGAGGCTGAGTCCTAGAGGCTGGAGTTGGAGTGCAGGGAAGGGCCCTGGGGGAAGCAGGGTTGGTTAAGGGTCATAGGTGAGTGAGGGGACAGTTGGGCGACCCTAAAGTTCCCTGGTCAAAGGAGAGGCAGCCAGGGAACTTGGGGTTGGTGACTCCTGGAGGGCGGGCGGAGGGGGTCACAGGTTAGCAATGGGACAGTTCTGCAGGGCTCTGGGGGTATCTGTACTGTTGAGCTTGGCTCCAGGCAGCAGTGCAGGCTGACCCTGGCTGTGGGGCTGTGGGGCTGTGGCTAGACCCAGGGCTGGGGCCTGGGCTGGGCCCAGAGCTGCTGCCTAGAGTCAAGCTGCTGCCCAAGCTCCACGCTGCACCCCTTGGGATCCTGCTGTGGCCTCTGACCTCAGGAGTCTCGGGCCTGCAGAGAAGGATGGCAGAGAGCTGGCACGGGTTGCCCAGGTGTCCCACAGCTCCCTTGGTCCCCCACAGCCCCGTCCTGGCTCCTACCTGGGATGGGATGAGGCCTGGGGACATCACAGGGGGCACAGGCCTGGGTGTGGTCTTGGCTCTGTGAGCCAGTTCACAGTACAGTTTCTCTGTGGGGACAGACCAGTTGGTCAGACGGGGGGCACAGCTAAGCTGTGCCCAGCACCTGCCAGCATCCGTTCCTCGCCCTCTAACTTGGTGGGGAACCCTGGGGTGCAGGGGATAGCGTGGTCCACTCCATCGGGGAGCTCACCTCGGGAGCCACGTTCTGTGGACCGGAGGCTGGGTGTGGGGACACGGGCCTGCCTGGGGTCCCATGGCCACCACCCGCCCCCTGCTGACCTGCCCTGTACCTGGGCCGTGGCCTTCCGCAGTAGGTATCGGGTACACTGCAGGCTGCCCCAGCGGTCAGCAGGTGCTAGGCCTAGCCCAGCTCGAATCAGGGCCTGGTAGGGTGCTGGCACCCGGGGGTCCAGGGCTGGGCTCTCCCCTGCCTTCAGCTTGGCCTTCACCTCAGGTCCTCCTCTCCCAGCCCAGGGCAGCTCTCCTGCCAGGAAGCACAGGGACCCAAGCGGGAGGGCGCCTTCATGGGGCGGGACGCAGCCACTCACTCACCAGTGAAGACCTCCTGGGTCAGGATGCAGAAGCTGTAGAGGTCTGAGGTGGTGGTGGGCACGTCACTGCAGATCAGCTCAAGTGGCAGCCATGGGTACAGTTCAGGGGGCGGGGGAAGCCCTGGGCCTGGGCCTCCCCAGGGGTAGCCCTTCTGCTGCCTGTGGAGCCCAAGGGGCCTGGTGAGCCGACGGCTGCTGGACAGGGACCTGCACCCGCCACCAGACAGGAAAACTGAGACCCCAGGTCACACAGCCCAGCAGTGGTAGGGCCAGCACCCAGCTCCTATGCCACTCACAGTGCCCCTCTCCACCCCCACCTCCTCCCTGGGGCCTACAAGACACCACTGCCCATGGCCACGGAGGCTGGAGAATGGGGAGGAGGGGAGCACGCAGGCCCGAGTCAAGGGGCAGCAGGCAGGGCAGGCACTCACCTGGGCCGCAGCCAGCACTGGCGCAGGAGGCGCCCGTGCTCCAGGTGGCCCAATTTAGCCAGGCCTGGCTACACCAGCTACACGGCGTGGGAGCTGAAGCCACTGTGAGCTCGCCAGTGGGCCTGCAGGAACAGCAGGGCCTTTAGCACCTGCTGCAGCAGGGGGCCGGGCGGCAGGCCCGGCACAGTCCCGGGTACCTCCTCACTTGGTCTCCGCGGGTGCAGCACCCCCTGCAGGGAGCCCAGCCACACAGGCTCAAAGAGAAGGCACAGCCCTGACAGGTCTGCAGAGGGACTCAGTGCCATCAGCAGCAACAGGCCAGGGTGGTGCAGCGTGCTGGGCAGGAGGACAGCAGGCCACTCACGAGCAGGCCCCAGCCACACAGGGTGGGAGATGCTCCTGGGCCCAGACTGCCCACCATGTGCCAGGGCAGGCAATCTGCACCTGCCATCAGACAGAGGAAAGACTGACCCCAGGTCACGCAGCCCAGCAGTGGGAGGGCCAGCACCCACCGCCTACCTCATCCTGGTGCCCTCCCCACCCCCACCTCCTCTCAGGCCTACAGGGCACTGCACACACAACTGGTACCCACCCACTTTCCAGTGGGGGGATCGCCCTAGCAGGAGGGCTCCATGCCGGGTGCTGGCCCAGAAGTGAAGATTCTGGCCATGACTACGGCCACACACCCTTGTCTTCCGTGGGAGGGCCAACAGGAGGCCGGGCCGGGGGCTGGACAGGTACCTGCAGTGCTGAAGGTCAGCCAGCAGCACATCTGTCTGGGTTCCAGGGGCCTTCAGCTGCCGCACAGTCATTTTGTGACCCATCCACAGGAGGCTGGAGAATGGGGGTGGGGCAGTACAGGCCTGAGACGAGGGGGCTTTCCCTGGGAGGGGAGCAGGAGAGCTGGCAAGGGTACAGCGGGGCTCTCACTTGGCCATGAGGGTGGGGAGCTGCTCTCATAGGTGCAGTCAGGCTCTCCCTGGGCTGCTAGCAGCTCCTTGGGGTCCACAAGGGGGATGCCCGTTACCAGCCCCGGTGGCCACAGGCTACTCAGCTAGGGACAGGCAGGATCATGAGGCACAAAGACAGGGGTGGTTCCTACTCCCACAGCCGCTCCCGCTTACCTGACCAAACCCCAAGGCCGGGACTTGGGAGGCTCTCCTGATCTGTACTAGCCTCAGTGTCCTGGGGGTGGGGGCAGGCCGAGGGTAAGTCTGGGGTGGCTGGGAATGGTAGGCGGGTGGGCTTCAGGATGTGGATGGTTACCTGTCTGCCTGCATCAGCCTCAGGGAGGACAGGGAGCCAGGCGGGCTGTTCCCAAATCTGGCCTGCAACCGGTCCAGAGATGCCATGGGTGGCAACTCACCATCATGCACGAACGCTGATATGTGGGCCCGGCAGAGCTGCAACAACTCCAGCAACTGGAGGAGGGCACGTAGGGTGAGGCCCAATGGGTGCCGGCCCTGATCCCTCACTCCCACCAGGGCCACTGCTCACCTCCCAGTTCTGCTTGGCCCCACCCTGCTCAGCCCAGTCTTGTGGTGTGCGACCCCGCTGGTCATGCAGTTGCAAGTCACCCCCTGCCTGCAGCAGGGGCACCATCACCAGAGAAGGCGCCTGCAGGCACGCGGGTGCTGCCATCCAGGCAGCAGCTAGAGCAGAACAATGCAGGTGGGAGTTGATTAGGGAAGGGACTGAACAGGGACAAAAAGGGACAGGATGGGGGCTCTGGGGGATGGGAGGAGTCACCATGTCATGGGAGGTGAATATGAGGATGGGAGGGGTCACGTGAGGGCAGGATGGGGTCTTTAGAGAATGAGGATCACTACGAGCATGGAGGCACTGGGAGAATGGGAACAGTCACTGGGGAATGAGAAGGGGTTAACTGAGAGAACAAGGAGGGTTACTGGCGGGACAGGAGGGTCACCAGGGAATGGAAGAGGCATCGCGAGGGAGGGATGCCTCAGGGGAAGACAGCCCTAGCTCTCAGGCTCTCTGGGGCTCAAACTCAGACCCCTGGGATGGGGGGCATCACTGGCTGGCCAGCCACTGGTTGGGCTTGGCACCAAAGGCCAGCAGGAGCTGCATGGCAGAGCTGTGGCCCAGCAGCGCCGAGAGGAAGAGGGCTGTCTGCCCCACGGAGTTCTCCCCGTCCACCTGGACACCTAAGGGGCGGGCAGGCTTAGGACGCCCCCGGCCCATACTCCTGGGCTGGAGGCCTGAGGGCCGCTAGGCAAACACCCTTGCCAATTCCCATCCTCCACAGCCCCTCCATGACTGGATGACTATGGACCCCAGGTTCCATCTCTGTGTCCTGGAACCCCTGCCCTCCAGCTGCTGAGGACCATGCCTCGCAATCCACCTCAACACAGTTCTCCCAAAATCATTAAGTCCACAGAGTTGAAACAAGGGGTGACATCTGCCTGCCATGCAAACATCTATCCCCCAACCCAGGGGGATCAAAACCACACAAAGGTCCCCATGGGCCAGGAGGAAGCAGACTTCAGGGGACTTTGACTTCCAGGAGCCTTGCGCACTGGCCGGGACAGGCGGACTCCACCTAGCTGTGACTCAGTGTGGTACACACAGGTTCCACGAGGCCAGCACTCAACTCTTCAAGTAAAGCAAACTCTGGATTTTATCAGGAGATCTCTCAAATTTTATTTATTTTAATTTTTAATTTTTTGTAGAGATGGGGTCTCACTATATTGCCCAGGCTGGTCTTGTACTCCTGGGCTCAAGCAGTTCTCCCGCCTTAGCTTCCCAAAGTACTGAGATTACACACCTCAGTTTCCCAAAGTACTGAGATTACAGGCATGAGCCACCATGCGTAGTCTCAATTTTATTTTTGAAGCCTGCGTTTAAGGGCTCAATCCAGGTGGCAAACTCCTCCATGTCCTTACCTCCAGGCCTCTGCCAATCCCCTCCCCAACCATCTTCCTGCTCAACTCCCCCTCCCAACCACTCACTCCTGCCCCAAGCCCTGGGTCTCCAAACCCGTCATTCCCCAGTTCCCCTTCCTCCAGCCCCTACCCCAGGTAGAGCAAATGCACGGTATCCTTGTCCTTGCACTCCTGTGTCCTTGGCAGACACAGCTAATTATTCATGCACTGGGCCCAACCCAGCGTGGTCTCTGCCACAAAACCCCTCCAAATGTGGACCTTCAGGAATCTCTGAATACCAGATTTGTGGCATTGCATTTGACTCATTAGCCCACTATCTTTTACAACAGCATCTTAACTGCCTTTCTGCACTCATCCTGCCCCATAGAGGCCTTTTTTTTTTTTTTTTTTTTTGAGACAGAGTCTCAATCTGTTGCCCAGGCTGGAGTGCAATGGCTCAATCTCGGCTCGCTGCAACCTCCACCTCCCAGGTTCAAGTGATTCTCCTGCCTCAGCCTCCCAAGTAGCTGGGATTACAGGCGTGTGCCACTATGCCAAGCTAATTTTTTTTTTTTTTAATTTTAGTAGAGTAGGGGTTTTGCCATGTTGGCCAGGCTGGTCTTGAACTCCTGATCTCAGGTGATCTGCCCGCTTTGGCCTCCCAAAGTGTTGGGATTACAGGCATGAGCCACTGTGCCCGGCCTTTTTTTTTTTTATTTTTTATTTTTTAAAGACAGAGTCTTGCTAGGCATGGTGGCTCACGTCTGTAATCCCAGTACTTTGGGAGGCCGAGGTGGGCAGATCACCTGAGGTTGGGAGTTCAAGACCAGCCTGATCAACATGGAGAAACCTTGTCTCTACTAAAACTACAAAAATTAGCCGGGTCTTGTGGCACATGCCTATAATCCCAGCTACTTGGGAGGCTGAAGCAGGAGAATCACTTGAACCCAGGAGGCGGAGGTTGCGGTGAGCAGAGATCACGCCATTGCACTCCAGCGTGGGCAACAAGAGTGAAACTCCGTCTCAAAAAAATAAATAAATAAATAAAATAAAGACGGAGTCTCACTGTGTCACCCAGGCTGGAGTACAGCGGTGCGATCACAGCTCACTGCAGCCTCGACCTCCTGGGCTGAAGTGATCCTCCCACTTCAGCCTCCTGAGCAGCTAGGACTACAGCACACTCCACAGTACCCGGCCCAAGGTCTCTTCTTAAAACACAAATCACTTTTAAGGACTAGATAATCTTATATGAGTTGTTCCAAAGAAAAGAAAAATAGAAAAAGAAGGCAAGGCTCATTTTATGAGGCTAGCAGAACCTTACTTCCAAAACCAGATGAAAGTTTCCAGAAACAGAAAGTAAGATTATATATCAATTGCATATATATGCAAAAACTTTAAATAAAATAGAATAGATTTATTCCCGTAAAGCAAAGATGATCCCCATAAAACAAGGATGATTTCAACAAGAAAATCTATCAGCTGGGCGTGGTGGCTCATACCTGTAATCCCAACACTTTGGGAGGCTGAGGCAGGTGGATCACCTGAGGTCAAGAGTTTGAAACCCCTTCTCTACTGAAAACTCAAAAACTAGCCAGGTGTAGTGGTATGTGCCTGTAATCCCAGCTACTCAGGAGGCTGGGACAGGCGAATCGCATGAATCCGGGAGGTAGAGGTTGCAGTGAGGGTTGCAGTGAGCAGAGATTGCACCATTGCACTCCGGCCTGGGTAATAAGAGTGAAACTCTGTCTCAAAACAAAAAAACAAAAAAACAAACAATTAAAACTAGTAAGCAAGTTCAGAAAGTGGCCTGAAACAAAATCAACTTTACAAAAATCAAAACAGAAATTGTACATTGTTAATGTAATGGGTTTTGTTTTAAGACAGGGTCTCACTCTGTTGCCCAGGCTGGAGTGCAGTGGCCTGATCACAGCTCAGTGCACCCTCGACCTCTTGGGCTCAAGCAATCCTCCCTGCTCAGCCTCCCAAGTAGCTGGGACTACAGGCATATGATGCCACCACTCCCAGGTAATTTTTTAAAAATAGAGATAGGATCTTGCTATGTTGCCCAGGCTGATCTCAAACTCCTGGACTCAAGCAATCCTCCTGTCTCGGCCTCCCAAAGTGCTGGGATTATAGGTGTGAGCCATGTGGAACAGTTGCCCAGCCTAATTTAATGTTAATTATAATGTTAATTTCCTGCTTACAGTGCCAGCAGTTTCCTATCACACACACAAAATCCAACAAAACTCACAATCCTTTAGAGGCCCTTAACTGTGTGGACTTGTGGCCGCTTCAGCCTCAGGTCTCTCCAAGTCCTGCTGCTACTCATACATGGGCAGTTCATTCTGACTTCAGAGCGTTTGCACAGCCTCTTCCATCACTCCCCACTTCTTTTTTTTTTTCTTTTAAGATGGAGTCTCGCTCTATTGCCCAGGCTGGAGTGCAGTGGCACGATCTCAGCTCACTGCAATCTCTGCCTTCCGGGTTCAAGCAATTCTCATGCCTCAGCCTCCCAAGTAGCTGGGATTACAGGCACACGCCACCACGCCTGGCTGATTTTTGTATTTTTAGTAGAGACGAGGTTTCACCATGATGGCTAGGCTGGTCTCAAACTCCTGACCTCAAGTGATCCACCCGCCTCGGCCTCCCAAAGTGCTGGGATTACAGGCATGAGCCATTGCACCCCACCATCTCTCCCCACTTCTTTTCACCTTTTTTGAGTGGCTGACTCTTATACTGTAAGACTCAAACATCCTCCACCTGAAAGGCCGTACTGTCTAGTGTCTCATCCTCATCCCACTGCATTTCATTCCCAATGGTCCAAGGGTCATGTTCACCCTTAAAGCCCCATCAAGGACCACAGAGCCCGGGACACAGTCAGTGTTCGGTACCACTGCTGACTGGCCAACTGAAGCCACACCCTCCATACAGCTCCTTGATCCTGCCCCCACAGATGTACCTGCAGCCAGGCCCTCACCTCTCCGCAGGAGGCTGGCCGGGCCCCATCCTGGGCCCCCAGCCACAGCCAGGTGGTGCAGACGGCCCACCTGGGTGTCTAGATCCCTCTTGGAGCCCAGCTCCACTGGGAAGCGAAAGGGTGGCAAGGGCATCTGTGGGCTGCAGCTCAGTCGGCTCCTGGGCAGGGATCCGCTAGGGGGTCTCATCAGGGAAGGGGGATGTGAAGGACTGGAACTTCGAGGACAACAAAACAATGAAAACAGAGCTGGCTGGGGGTCCTGGGGGCGCAGTCTAGACGGGAAGGGAATTTAGGAGGGTTCTGATGGGAAGGGAGGTGGCTGAATGAGAAAAGAGGGTGGCTCTGGGAGGGCGACACACCAGAAGGTCTGGGGTCGCAGGGAGGCTGAGAGCTGAGGGGGATCTAAAGGCAATCGGGAGGCTGGGAGGGGGCTTAGGGCTGGGGTCGGGTGTGCCAGGGTGGCAGAAGGGCTGCGAGGATAGGATCCGAGCTTGGCAAAGGAGTCGGAGGGCTCAGGAGGAGGCTCTGAAGGCTGCAGTGGGAGGATGAGGCGCCTGTGGTTTAGAATCTGAGAGGCGGTGAGAGGGGTCGAGGGGAGGCTCTGGGGACAGCGTCTGTGGGGTCCGTGGGGTGGATGGGGTCTGAGGGCAGCGGGCGCGCTCTGAAGGAGGAGAGGGCGCTGATGGCAGGATCTGCCGACTGTGCGAGGGTCCGCGGGTGGGACGCGTGGACTAAGGACTAGGGAAGTGTCTGTGTGTTGGGGGTTGGGGGCTGGGAAAGGGGCTCTGAGGACAGTGTCTGGGGCTGGGGAAGGAGTCAGTGGAATGGTGACAGGGTTTGCTAAAGGGGCGGGCAGGGGTGTGGTCTGAGGGCCGCGGAAGAGAAGGACAGGGTGGGAGGGGCCTGAGGGCTGGGGGAAGGGTCTGAGGGTGATCTGAGGGCCCAGAAAGCTCTGGGAAAGTTCTGGGCCCACACCCCAGTCCAGGTGGCTTTGCACTCACCGTTGGGCTAGATAGTGGTCGCCACCTGACTGCCACATGATCCGGCCAGCTGTATGAGCGGGAATCCGAGGTGCTTGAGCACCAGTGGCCTCCCGTAGCGCCTGCGCAGTAGCACCCCCTTCCCAACACAGCCCCAGCCACTCAGCCTGGGCCCCACAGCCCTGACCAGTCGGGGCTGTCACTGTCTGAGGATGGGGCTGTCTACCCACACAGGACCAAGCCCTGTAAGGCAGGGCCTTGGGTCGTTCTTGTCACTGTTGTGTTCACAGCGTTGTTCACCCCAGAACCTAGCTCAAAAGAGGCCTCATTCAGTGCTTTTATTCTCACTCTGTCGCCCAGGCTGGGGTGCAGTGGTGCGATCTCGGCTCACTGCAACCTCCATCTCCCAGGTTCAAGCAATTCTCCTTCCTCAGCCTTCCGAGTAGCTGGGATTACAGGCGCACGCCACCACGCCTGGCTCATTTTTGTATTTTAGTAGACACGCGGTTTCACCATGTTGGCCAGGCTGGTCCTGACTTCTGCCTGCCTTGGCCTCCCAAAGTGCTGGGATTACAGGCATGAGCCACTGCACCTGGCGTTTTTCTCAGACAGGATCTCACTCTATTGCCCCGGCTGGTGTGCAGTGGCGAGATCATAGCTCACTCCAGCCTCTACCTCCAGGGCTCAAGCCAACCTCCTGCCTCAGCCTCCCAAGTAGCTGGGACTACAAGCACAGGCCACCCACCACACCTAGCTAATTTTTTTTTTAAGATGGAGTCCCATTCTGTCACCAGACTGGAGTGCAGTGGCACGATCTTGGCTCACTGCAACCTCCATCACCCAGGTTCAAGTGATTCTCCTGCCTCAGCCTCCCAAGTAGCTGGGATTACAGGCGAGTGTCACCACACCCGGCTAATTTTTGTATTTTTAGTAGAGATGGGGTTTCACCATGTTGGGCAGGATGGTTTCGATCTCTTGACATCGTGATCTGCCGGCCTCAGCCTCCCAAAGTGCTGGGATTACAGGTGTGAGCCACCACTCCTGGCTAGCTAATTTCTTTCTTTCTTTTTTTTTTTTTTTTTTTTTGAGAGATATGGGGTTTCACTATGTTGCCCAGGCTGGTCTCAAACCCCTGACCTCAAGCAATACACCTGCCTTGGTCTCCCAAAGTGCTGGGATTACAGGCATGAGTCACTGAGCCTAGTTTCATTCAATGCTTATTAACTGAGAGAATGGCTTGGCTCTTTCTTCTGTCCCTCCCTCGCCACGTGGCCTGGGCCGAGCCCATTGACTTCAGTGCCTTGGCGTCTGCTCTCCATGTGTGCCTTTCCTTTAGGCATCCCTTGGGATGAAGAAAGTTCTGCATCAGTCACTGGCCAGACCCAACCCAGGACAGGCTGCCTCAGAGGTGAGGGAGGCTTCCTTAGTCCTCTATCAATGCCCTGGCTGTGCTCAATGGGTGTCTAACGATTTTTTTCTTTTTTTTCTTTTTTTTTTTTTTTTTTTTGAGACTGAGTCTCCCTCTGTTGCCCAGGCTGGAGTGCAGTGGCATGATCTCAGCTCACTGCAAGCTCTGCCTCCTGGATTCACGCCATTCTCTTGCCTCAGCCTCCCGAGTAGCTAAGACTACAGGCGCCCGCCACCACACCCGGCTATTTTTTTGTATTTTTAGTAGAGACGGGGTTTCACCATGTTAGCTAGGATGGTCTCGATCTCCTGACCTTGTGATCCACCCGCCTCAGCCTCCCAAAGTACTGGGATTACAGGCGTGAGCCACCGTGCCCGGCCTCTTTTTCTTTTTTTTCTTTTTTGAAACAGTCTCTTTCTGTCACCCAGACTGGAGAGCAGTGGTGCAGTCATAGGTCACTGCAGCCTCAAACCCCTGGGCTCAAGTGATTCTCCTGCCTCAGCCACCCCAGCTGGGACCACAGGCACGCACCACCATGCCCTACTGATTTAATTTTTTGTAGAGAAAGAATATTGCTATGTTGCCCAGGCTGGTCTTGAAGTCCTAGACTGAAGCAAGCCTCCCACCTCGGCCTCCCAAAGTGCTGGGAGTATAGGCAAGAGCCACCACTCCCAGCCTAACGATCTCTCTTGAACTGCAAAACCCCTAGCTTGGGCTGGCTGAGGTCAAGATAAGCCCTTCCCCAAGGAGGCGGCGTCAGTGCAGGACAGCAGCTTTGGCAGCACCTAAGGACCTTTATTGACCACATGACCCCCTCAGGGGTGCTAGTGGGGTATCCTTCGGCATCCTGGCAGCAGCCGCCGCCACAGTTCTTGGCTGAGCAGCTCCTGTTCCCTGCGGGCACCCTGAAGCACGCTCCGGTTTTCCTGGGCCCTCCGGATCAGGTAGGGGATTACCTCCTCCAAGGAGCCATAGGGGATGGACTTATACACTACATAGCCGGCCTGCCCTGCAGGGAGAGTGGGTTTTCTTTTTTTGTTTTTGGTGTTTTTCTGAGACAGAGTCTCGCTCTATTGCCCAGGCTGAAGTGCAGTGGCGCAATCTCGGCTCACTGCAACCTCCGCCTTCAGGTTCAAGCGATTCTCATGCCTCAGCCTCCAGAGTGGCTGGGATTATAGGCGCTTGCCACGACGCCCGGCTCATTTTTGTATTTTTAGTAGAGGTGGGGTTTCACCATGTTGGCCAGGCTGGTCTCAAACTCCTGACCTCAAGTTATCCTCCTGCTTTGGCCTCCCAAAGTGCTGGGATTACAGGCGCAAGCCACCATGCCCAGCCTGGAGTGTTGACAGGGTATGGGGCTTGGGCTGGGGTGACACTCCCCAGTCCCCACCTGGAACAGAGGCTTCTGTTTCTGAGAACATGGCAGATTAAGTGAGTTGGATAAAATTTCTAACTGAAAAAGCTAAAAGTCCTGGAGCAAACTTTTTTTTCTCTCTCTTAGACAGGGTCTTGCTCTGTGGCCCAGGCTGGAGTGCAGTGGTGTGATCACGACTCACTGCTGCTTTGACCTCCCTGGCTCAAACAATCCTCCCACTTCAGCCTCCTGAATAGCTGGGACCACAGGCATGCACCTCCACGCCCAGCTAACTGTTTTTATTTTATCTTAATTGATTAATTAATTAATTCATTAATTTTGAGACAGAGTATTGGTCTGTCGCCCTGGCTGGAGGGCAATGACACAATCTCAGCACACTGACCAACCTAGCCAACATGGTGAAACCCCGTCTCTACTAAAAATAGAAAAATTGGCTGGGCATGGTGGTGTGCGCCTATAATCCCAGCTACTGGGGAGGCGGAGGCAGGAGAATCACTTGAACCCAGGAGGCGGAGGTTGAAGTGGGCTGAGATCGTGCCACTGCACTCCAGTCTGGGCGACAGAGCCAGACCCTGTCTCAAAAACAAAATAAATAAGCTGGACATGGTGGCTCACGCCTGTAATCCCAGCACTCTGGGAGGCCAAGGCAGGCAGATCACCTGAGGTCAGGAGTTCGAGACCAGCCTGGCAAACATGCTAAGACCCCATCTCTACTAAAAATACAAAAATTAGCTGGGCGTGGTGGCAGCCGCCTGTAATCCTAGCTACTTGGGAGGCTGAGGCAGGCGAATCGCTTGAACCTGGGAGGCAAAGGTTGCAGTGAGCCAAGATGGCACCACTGGACCCTTGCCTGGGTAACAGAGCAAGACTCTGTCTCAAAATAAATAAATAAATAAAATAAAATAAAAGAGAAAATGAGAACCCAGAGAGAGAAGAGACACACAGTAAGCCACTTCTGCCCCAAAAGCAAAACCGAGGTGCTATCTGATGACTTCACAAAGTTGTGGGGGGACATTGAGTCAGTCTTCAAGCCTGAGGTGAGAGTTATAAGGGAGAACTTCCCCAAGTTAAGCTGGAACCCAAAAATCTACACCCTCAGAGTAAGAGTTAATAAAAAGTCAACCCTGCAACCTTTCCCCAGTCCCAGAAAATGGTCTTGGCTATAAACAGATCAAGGAAGAAAACGGAAAAATCCACCTCTGCGAAGTTGGGGCTATGAGTTAACCCCCTTACGTATTTGCAGCTCAAATTTGCGCCAGTGGGGTGTTTCAAGAAACCTCAAGCTGTGAATTTAGGATAAAGTGATTTTGTTCTGCTTAGCACCTGGCAGAAGGAAATGTTAATTATCTGGTGTCAGGCCCTGAGGAGCAGCACAGTAAAAATAACAAAACACACAAGAAATAATACATCATGATCAAGAACCAGCAGAAATGACAGACGGCAGACACAGAGACACAGCCTTGGAAGGCCTGCAGACACTGGAATGACAGATCTCTCTGGAAGGATCTGGAGGCTGGGCCTTGGTTGGGAATAGGAGAAGGGCTCTGGCTGGGAGGGAGTGAGGCCTGGGGCTTGATGGGGGTGAGGGAGCCATTCACATACCCAGTGCCAGAGAGACGTGGTCACACATGCCCAGAAGTTGTCCGAAACAGACAGTCCCATCCAGAGGAATGCCCAGCTCCCACATGCTACAGAAAAGGCCACATCATCAGTCCAGATCGTGGCTGCATCTAGAGCTTAAAGTCAGCCACTATGGCCCCATATGGCAGCTCCAGTAATTCAAATATTGAAGTATTTCCAAACTCAATGATACATAATAACCAGTCCTTTGCATTCCTTGAAGGTCCCCCAGTGACTCCCAGCCAGTTCCCTGGAGCTCTCAGACCTCCTCATGCCCCAGCAAATAAGGGGCAACGTCTTGTCCATCTGGGACCTATAAGGACTTACAGGTATAGCAGGGGTTAATGTGTTTGTTTGTTTGTTTTAAGAGGTAGGGTCTTGCTTTGTTACCCAGGCTGGAGTGCAGTGGCTCAAGCACCACTCACTGCAGTCTCAACCTCTTGGGCTCAAGTGATCCTTCCACCTCCCGAATAGCTGGGATTACAGGTGTGAGCCACCACACCCAGCTGCTTTTTTTTTTTTTTAATTTGTTGTAGAAATGGGGTCTTGCTATGTTGCCCAGGCTGGTCTCAAACAATCCTCCGCCTTCGCCTCCCAAAGTGCTGGGATTATAGGCATGTGCCAACCATGCCTGGCTATAAATATTTTTAAAATTCTCCCCAGAACATCTGTGTCCATATCTGGCATTTGAGCAAGGGAGACGAAGGGAGGGCCCTTTTGTGGGCACCTATTTCCCGCCCATCCCTCCACCTCATACCGCTTGGTTGCCTGGCGAACAGATTCCTCATTGTGGGAAGCCACCATGAGGTGGCACATGGGGCCATGGCGGGCCACGTGCGTCAGCATCAGTTCCAGGCAGCGGCTGTAACTGAAGGGAGATGCTCTGTTCAGCCCACCTGGTGAGCGAGGGTCAGGCCCCAGCGACTGGGTTGGGTGGGGTGCTCCTAAGCGAGGGGGTCTCTGGAACCAGTACCCTGTTCCATCTGCACCAGTTGTAAGGGACATCCCTTCCCTGAGCCACTTTCATCTTCTGGGGTTTTTTTGGGGTTTTGTTTGATTTTGAGATGGAGTCTCACTCTTGCCCAGGCTGGAATGCAGTGGTAATCTCAGCTCACTACAACCTCCACCTCCCAGGTTCAAGTGATTCCCCTGCCTCAGCCTCCCGAGCAGCTGGGATTACAGGCGTGCGCCATCACACCCGGCTAATTTTTGTATTTTTAGTAGAGATGGAGTTTCACCATGTTGCCCAGGCTGGACTCGAACTCTTGACCTCAGGTGATCTGCCCGCCTCAGCCTCCCAGGGCTGGGATTACAGGCGTGAGCCACCGCACCCAGCCCCACGTTAATCTCTTGTCACTGTGAGTTTCCGAGCAACACTGTTGTGAGGATGGAGTGAGATAAGGGGGGTATGAAGTATTTGGGACAGTGGCGGTCTCACAGGAGAGGGTCGCATCACGTGCACAAGATGACATTTCCCCAAGGTTATCACTGCTGCATTGTCAACAGAACATCACTAGCAACAGCCCAAATGTCCATAAATGGGGAACTGGCTAAGGAAACTGTGGCACAGAGAAGATAGTGCTCTATCGCGCAACTGTGAAAAGGAAGGAAGACGCTGTCTGGGTACTGATACGGAAGAGGAAATAGATTGGCAAACGCCTTGCAAGCATGCTGCAGGCCACGGGCCACGCTATGTACTTCACATCCTCTGTGGGTCTTCCCTATCGCCCCCCAGACCTGTTTTCCACCCTTCTCTGCCCCTCAGGAAGCTGACACTTTTGCCCCACATCCCCCATGGAGTCCTGTGCAGGAAGGAGTGTGGGTGTCTCACCTCGGCCCCTCCCTGCTCACCCTGACTGTGCTCTCTGTGTGGCCACAGCTCCCTAAGGTGGCCCCTCTCCTTCAACTACAGCATAGGGGTCAAATAGCTTCCTAATAGCTTCCCTGACTTTGCCCACACTTCCTTTTCGTTTTGCGTTTTTTGGAGACTGGGTCTCACTCTGTTGCCCAGGTTGGAATGCAGTGGCGCAATCTCGGCTCACTGAATTCTCCAACTCCTGGGCTCAAGCGATCCTCCCACCTTGGCCTCCCAAAGTGCTGGGATTACAGGTGTGAGGCCCTGCAGCTGGCCCCTGACACTTCTATAAACAGCCCCTTCACCAAATTTCCTTTAGTTAAAACCCTTTGTGCAGAATTCTGTTTCCTTTGGAAAAAGCTAATCACTCATTTAATTCCCAAATCAACTCTGGGAGGCAGATGTTCTTATTTTCTTTTTACAGAGTGGGGAGACTGGAGCTGAGAGGGGTTCCATCTCTTGTCCCCAGGTTACACAGCTAGAGGTGGCCAGGCTGGTATTTGAACTCAGGCTGTCTGATGCTCCAGAGCCCAGGCTCCTGATCAGTAGGCTATTCTGCGTTTAAAATGCACAGTCGAGGCTGGACATGCTGGCTCACACCTATAATCCCAGCACTTGGGGAGGCCAAGGCAGGAGGGCTGCTTGAGCCTAGGAGTTTGAGACTAGCCTGGGCAACATAGGGAGACCCCATGTCTACAAAAATAAAAAAAATGTGTTGGGCGTGGTGGTGTGCACTGGTGGTCTTAGCTACTTGGGAGACTGAGGTGGAAGGATGGCTTGGACCTGGAGAGTCAAGGCTGCAGTGAGCCAAGATCGCACCACTGCACTCCAGCCTGGGCGACAGAGTGAGACCCTGTCTCAAAAATAACCTAAAAAACAAATGAAAAAAGCCAAATATACAAGTTCACATATTGTATGATTCCATTTATATGATTGTCTAGAATAGGGAAATCCACAGAAACAAAAAGTAGGTTAGTGGTTTCCAGGGGCTAAGGGGAGGAGGGAACAGAAGGCGACTGACTGCTCATTGGTATGAGGTTACTTTTTGGGGTGATGAAAATATTCTGGAATCAAAGAGTGGTGTTGGTTGCACAATTTTGGGAATATACTAAACTCCGCTGAATTGTACATGTTAAAATTGCGAATTCTATGATATGTGAATTATATTTAAATATTTCAAATAATAGTGCAAATTATTATTATTATTTTGAGATGGAGTCTCACTCTGTCGCCCAGACTGGAGTGTAGTGGCGCAGTCTTGGCTCACTGCAACCTTCGTCTCCTGGGTTCAAGCGATTCTCCTGCCTCAGCCTCCCAAGTAGCTGGGATTACCAGTGCAAGCCACCACACCTGGCTAATTTTTGTATTTTTAGTAGAGACAGGGTTTCACCATGTTTGTCAGGCTGGTCTCAAACTCCTGACCTCAGGTGATCTGCCTGCCTCAGCCTCCCAAAGTGCTGGAATTACAAGCGTAAGCCGCCATGCCCGGCCATAATTTTTTATGTTCAATGTTTTTACAGATGGGGTCTTGCTATGTTGCCCAGATTGGGCTCAAACCCCTGGGCTCAAGCAATCTTCCTGCCTCAGCCTCCCAAGTAGTTGGGATGACAGGTGCACACCACTGTGCCTGGCTTGGTGCCAGTTAAGCTGATGGTACACAAACGTGCCCTGGAGCCCCTGCAGATCTTGGACATGAGCCCTAGATTCCAAGCGTGGCTAGGCCATCTGCTCTGTAGCCTGGCTGAGTCCCTGTGGCCCCCAGAGAAGGTACCAAGAAGTAAAGATCTAAGGAGGTGAGGGATGGGGCCATGCCGCTGTCTGCAGTGGGAATGTCCCAGGCAGTGGAAACAGGATGTGCCAAGCCCCTGGGTAGCATGGAGGAGGCCAGTGTGGCTGTAGTGGAGTGAGGGAGAGGAAGAGAGGGAGGGAAATTTAGGGAAGTGACAGGGAGCATGTGGGGCTTAGAGGCCACTGTGAGGATTTCTTTTTGTTTTTTTGTTTGTTTGTTTGTTTGTTTTGAGACAGAGTCTCGCTCTGTTGCCCAGGCTGAAGTGCAGTGGTGCAGTCATGGCTCACTGCAGCCTTGAACTCCTGGCCTCAAGTAATCCTCCCACCTCAGCCTCCTAAGTAGCTGGAACTACAGGCACGTGATACCACATCTGACTATTTTTAAAATTTTTTTAGAGATGGGGTCTCCCTATGTTGCCCAGGCTGGTCTCCAACTCCTGTTCTCAAGTGAATCTCTAGCCTCAGCCTCCCAAAGCACTGGGATTACAGGTATGAGCCACTGCACCTGACCACTAGGTGTTATTATTTCCTGCAGAGGCCAGCTGGCCCAGGCCTACCTCTGACTGGTGGCCTCATAGTCAGGCTGAGTGGGGTCTTTAATCCCATGGAGCTGGGCCACTGCTCTCTCCTTGTCCAGATATGCACCTCGTACCAGCTTCACTCCGAAGGCCAGGCCAGCCCTGTGTGCAGCCTCTGCATCCCTCCCCAGCCGCTCGAATGTGTCCTATAGGGCACGCAGGCAGGTTCTGGTAGGTCAGGGTGTGGGGACCCCAGCCTGCACCTCCCGGAACACACTGCACACCTTTAGACAGGCCTGGTAGGTGTTCCACACCCAGGGCCCGCCTTCACCCGGGCTGTTCCAGCGCACGGCCAGGGCAGCCACCAGCAGCGAGAGCGCAGGGTTCAGTGAGGTGTACTCCGCATCCACCAGGAGCCGCACGTGCTGGGCCCGGGCATACTGATGGCGACAGAGACCCGGGTCAGGGCCCCGGGTGTCCAGCAGGGGCAGTGGAGCCAGATCCCAGCAGGAGGGGTTACCTGTGCCACCCGATGCAAGCGGCTGAGGGAGGCCTGGAGGTGCTGGTTCTGCTCGGCATTGAGGCAGGAGACCTGGAGGCTCTAGGGGGCGGCAGGGGAAGTGGGAAAAAGCTTAGAAGTTGCTAGAAATCTAAAAATGAGCAATATTAGTTAGGTACTATTTATTGAGGGGGTTATGAGCCTAGAATCAGGGCTTGAATCCAGGCTCCACCACCTACCGTGTGACCTTGGGCAAGTTATATAACCTTTCTTGGCCTCAGTTTTTGTTTGTTTGTTTGTTTGTTTTTTGAGACAGAGTTTTGCTCTGTTGCCCAGGCTGGAGTGCAGTGGCATGATCTCAGCTCACTGCAACCTCTGCCTCCCGGGTTCAAGTGATTCTCCTGCTTCAGCCTCCTGAGTAGCTGGGATTACAGGCGCCCGCCACCATGCCCAGCTAATATTTGTACTTTTAGTAGAGACAGGGTTTCACCATGTTGGCCAAGCTGGTCTCGAACTCCTGACCTCAAGTGATCTGCCCACCTCGGCCTCCCAAAGTGCTGGGATTACAGGCGTGAGCCATCGTGCTCAGCCCTCCCTGCTACTCTTTGAACACGAGGGCACCTTCCCACCTCCAGGCCTTTACCTGCTCCCATGTTTCCTTCAAGTATTTGCTCTAATGTCACTTTCTCAACATGGTTTTCCCAGCTATACATTGGCAACTTCTTTTCCCTTCCTTGGCCTTATTTTCCCCTACTTGTTACGTACTGACTTTTGTTTTGCTGAGACAGGGTCTTGCTGTGTTGCCCAGGCTGGAATGCAGTGGCACCATCATGGCTCACTGCAGCCTCTACCTCCCCAGCTCAAGCAATCCTCCTGCTTCAGCCTTCCAGGTACCTAGGACCACAGGCACCCACCACCATGCCGGGCTAATTTTTTACTATTTGTAGAGTCAAGGTCTTCCTATGTTGCCCAGGCTGGTCTCAGACTCCTGGGCTCAAGCGATCCTCCCACCTCAGCCTTCCAAAGTGCTGGGATTCTGACTTTGGTTTTAATTATTGTCTCTTGCCCCTGACTTGCAAGTAAGTGCCTCGAGGTCAGGGATTTCGCCTTCATGCCTCCTCGGCCCCTAGCACCGTGTCTGGAACAAGATAGATGTTCAGCAAACACTTTGGGAGTGGATATGCTTGTAACATGGAAATAAGAACCGTTTCTAACTCACAGTCTTATGCAGATTCATCTGGCTGAATGTGAGCTGCTGGTGACTCCAGGGAGTCTGGCTGGGTTCAAAGAAGTTGGGAAATGGAAGAAAGAGGAACAGGCGGGGCTGAAAGCTTTATTATATCCAACAGGGTCAATACAGATGACATAGGCCTAGGCTTGCTCATGGAATCCCACCTGGAGGCAGGTTGGGCAGGAAGCTGCAACCCTCCCCATGGTGGGGAGAATGCTGCCTCCTGGAGAAGGGAAGAGCTGGAGGCAGCAGCCTGGTTTCCTCTTCCCCCGTCAGAGGATTGTCTCCCGCTTGATTTGGGGCATAGTCTCAGGCTCTCAGGGAGCTATTTCAGACACCCACCAAATATTTAACTCATTTAATATTTACCACTCTCTAATGTACCAACTGTTATTATCCCCCATTTTCTAGATGGGGAAACTGAGGCACAGAGCAGGGAAGTCAACTTGTCAAAAGTCACACAGCTAACTCAGGGCAGACCTGAGGTTTAAACCTCAGCCTTTCCAGAGGCTGAGTCTTTCTCTCTTTTCTCCCTCCCTCCCTCCCTCCCTCCTTCCCTCCTTCCCCCCTTCCCTCCCTCCCTCCCTTCCTTCTTTCTTTCTTTTTTTTTTTTTTGAGACAGATCTCACTCTGTCTCCCAGGCAAGAGTGCAGTGGTGCAAGTTCAAGTGATTCTCCCGCCTCAGCCTCCTGAGTAACTGAGTAACTGGGACTACTGGCACGTGCCAGCACTTCTGGATAAGTTTTATATTTTTAGTAGAGATGGGGTTTCACCATGTTGCCCAGGCTGGTCTCAAACTCCTGACCTCAGGTGATCCACCCCCACTTAGCCTCCCAAAGTGCTGGGATTACAGGTGTGAGCTACGGCACCCGGACCTCTTTTCTTTTCTTTCTTTCTTTCTTCTTTTCCTTCCTTCTTTCCTTCCTCCCTCCCTCCCTCCCTCCCTCTCTCTTTCTTTCTTCGCTCTCAAACTTGCCAGCTCAAGCAATCCTCCCACCTTAGCCTCCCAAGTAGCCAGGATTACAGGTGCCTGCCACCACATCCAGCTAATTTGAAGAAAATTTTTGTAGAGACGAGGGCTTACTATATTACTCAGGTTGGTATTGACCTCCTGGGCTCAAGTGACCCTCCTGCCTTAGCCTCCACACCAGGTGTGCACCAGCACACAGGCTGATTTTTAAATTTTTTTGTAGAGATGAGATCTCACTATGTTGCCCAGGCAGGTCTCGAACTCCTGGGCTCAAGTGAGCCTCGAATTTCAGCCTCCCAAAATGCAGATTACAGGCATGAGGCACCGCACCCAGCCTGTTTTAATCCTTAAAACCACTGAGAAGTTGCTGTCACTCTCCCTACAGAAATAAACTAAAGCTCATGAAGAGGTGAACTCCTTACTCTCCAAAGCTGATTTTCTGAACCATGAAACCTTGTTTCTATGTGTTCTCTGACACACTTTAACAATTACAAATAAGGCCAGGTAGTGGCTCATGCCTGTAATCCCAGCACTTTGGAAGGCCGAGGCATGTGGATCACGAGGTCAGGAGTTCAAGACAAGCCTGGCCAACATAGTGAAACCCCATCTCTACTAAAAATACAAAACTTAGCTGGGCATGGTGGGGCTTGCGCCTGTAGTCCCAACTACTCAGGAGGCTGGGGCAGGAGAATCGTTTGAACCCGGGAGGTGGAGGTTGCAGTGAGCCGAGATCGCACCACTGCATTCCAGCCTGGGCAACAGAGCCAGATGCCGTTTCAAAAAAAAAAAAAAAAAAAAAAGCTGGGCGTGGTGGCTCACGCCTGTAATCCCAGCACTTTGGGAGGCTGAGGCGGGCATTTCACCTGAGGCCAGGTGTTCGAGACCAGCCTGGCCAACATGATGAAGCCTCATCTCTACTAAAAATACAAAAATTAGCCGGGCGTGATGGCAGGCGCTTGTAATCCCAGCTACTCGGGAGGCTGAAGCAGGAGAATCTGGGAGGTGGAGGTCGCAGTGAGCCGAGATTGTGCTGCTGCATTCCAGCCTGGGCAACAGAGCAAGACTCTGTCTTAAAATAATAATAATAATAATAATAATAATAAATAAATAGATAAATAAAAATTACAAATAAAAAAAGATTAGAAAAAGAAACATCAGCATGTCCACTATAGCATTGTTTGGGAGGGTGGAGACACAGAGGCCACCCAGGGGTTCACCCCAGGAGAGGTAAACCATGCAGCAGCTAGAATCAACTATTGGAAACAGTAGGGGCCGGGCATGATGGCTCAGCCCGTAATCCCAACAATTTGGGAGGGTGAGGCAAGAAGATTTTTTTTTTTTTTTTTTGAGACAGAGTCTCACTCTGTCGCCAGGCTGGAGTGCAATGGCGCGATCTCGGCTTACTGCAACCTCCACCTCCCGGTTCAAGAGGTTCTCCTGCCTCAGCCTCCCAAGTAACTGGGACTACAGGTGCGCGCCACCACGTCCAGATAATTTTTGTATTTCTAGTAGAGACGGGGTTTCACCATGTTGGCCAGGCTGGTCTTGAACTCCTGACCTCCAGTAATCCATCCGCCTCAGCCTCCCAAAGTGCTGGGATTACAGGCGTGAGCCACCGCCCCCGGCCATGTTCTAAATCTTGATAGGGATTTGGATTGCTCAAGTGTGTGTATTGGTTAAGGTTAATCAAAGGGCACATTGACAATGTGTGTAGTTCATTGTTTTACCTTGAAAGAAAAAAAGTACTGCGAATAATTATTGGGTTCTAATTAATGAGCCCATTATTCATATCCTGAAGCATTTAGGGGGAAAACATGTCTGCAATTTACTTTGAAATGCACCAAAAAATAAGATGGACTGATGGATGGATAGAGGAATAGAGGGATAGATATGATTTAAAGTGAGTATAGTTAAAGGTGGCGGGTACATGGATGTTCATGTACAATTCTTTTTACTTTTCTGTATATTTGAAAATTTTTATAATAGAATATTGGGGAAAATATGCCCCCCACAAATGGTATACACCTGGCAAAACAAAATCATAGAAACAAAAAGATATGCATTATACAAGACAGCAGGCTGGGTGTGGTGGCTCACACCTATAATCCCAGAACTTTGGGAGGCTGAGGCTGGGGGATTGCTTGAGGCCATGAGTTAGAGACCACCCTGTGCAACACAGTAAGACAAAGAGAAAGAGAGAGAGAGGGAGAGGAGGGAGCAGAGAGAAGGAAGGAAGGAAGAGAAGGAAAGAAGGAGAGAGAGCAAAAGAGGAAGAGGAAGGAAGGAGAGAGAGAGAAAGAAAGAAAAAAAGATGGAGTAGGGTTGAAATAGAATATGGAGATAAAAAGGAATTAATGATTGAATGAACAAACTGAGACCTCACTGGCCTAATCAGAACTTATACCCAGCCAGCTCACACCCATGCGGCTGTGTTGACTGAGGACACATTGATGTACCTCCTTCTAGCTGATAAACAGCTTCTATCCCAATCCCTCCTATGAGAGCCTCCAGCCTCCAGGCTCCTCCCTGAGAACCCAGATGACCCTGATTCCATCCATTTCAACCATGCCTGGGAGCTACAGCTGCATTTCTGCTGGCTGTTCCAAGCCTGGAGGTGGCAGTAGCATTTTGAACATCTGGCATGCGGTGTGGCCGCATCTGAGTCCAAGGCACTCTGTCCCCGACAGTCCCGCTTGAGATCCTTACCTGCCCAGAGTCCATGGCTTCAGCCAGCCTCTCGGGGCTCAGCTCCAAGGAGGCTCCTGGCCTTCTGACCCACGAGGCTAGCTCCTTCTGAAATGGGGTGGTAGGCGGGGTGGTGAGGGGAGCCTGGTGGGCAGCCGCGCCCTCCCCGCACCCCCGTCTTTGCACTCCTTACACAGAGCCGAGTGCTGGTCAGCGCCGTCACCTTCAGCTGCATGAGGCTGGCCTCAGCCAGGCTGGGGGGCTCCAGGAGGCCCCGTG